>NC_083362.1:66309112-66926805 GCF_030254825.1 Meriones unguiculatus | reverse complement strand
GAAGGGAGCCAGAGCCGGTCAGAGCCAGTTCCCACAGCCAGAACCCTTCTCTAAAGCCAGAGGTCGGGAAGCTGAACAGAGCGGAAGCAAATTGCCTGGCAGAAAGACCAGAGCATCTGATGCCCGAAGGGTGGGGGCTGGGGGGAAGCCTGGGGTGTGAAAAGGTGGCCAGGCCGCCTTCTCTTTCCCTTCCCTCACCGCTGGCTGCAATCTGCAGTTACCAGAGACAATTCAACTGTTAGCCAATCCCTTGACAGTGCCAGCCTGTGGTTTTGATATCGGTGTGCATATTTTTAGGGAAGAACAGACAAACTGTCAAAAACGGGCCGTTCTGAAAAGCAGGTGGAGCTGTTACAAAATCAGACATGCGTAAGACAGTAATTTTTACTTTTACAGCAGCAATTCTCAACCTCTAGATTGACACACCTTTGGGGTTCAAGTGACCCTTTCATAGGGGTTACCTAAGACCACTGGAAAACCTAGATATTTACATTACGATTTATAACCGTAGCAAAAGTACAGCTATGAAGTAGCAATTAAAATAGTGTCATGGTTGGGTCACCGCAACCTGAGGAAGGGTGTTAGAAGGATTAAAGGGTGGTAGCATTAGGAAGGTAGAGAACCACCGTTTTAAAGGGTCGCTCAGAGTGCGCCTTCATTTTGCTGTCATTTGCCTCGTGGTAAATTTCCTCTGCAGTTAATTCATTTTAGGGACTCTTAGTAATCATATGACAGAGAATTTCAGCAAAGATGGCATCCAGCTAGCTTCAACAGCGCGGCCTCTTTTAATTTGTGTTTTGTTTTAAAGTGCGTTTTCTTAACAGTTCTGTAGTCATGGAATTTCCATAAGTTATAGGTATCCTAGCTGCCCTTACACCACACACACACACACACACACACACACACACACACACACACACCTTTCTCCAAGAATACCTGCCATTTGAATGCTAGTGAGGTCTTGCCACAATGAATGAGCACAGTGTCTTTAAGGGCAGTGAGAAGGGGCAAAGGGGCAGGTCACTGGCACAGGTGTCCTGCCTTCCTCTCTTCAGCACCTTGGCCAACACTTCAGAAACAATTCTTGCCAAGACATTTCAAGGGATCTTACATATCTAAGCAGGCAGTGCTGGCAGTGATTTTGGCAGGAAGCCATGAGCTTTGCTTTCTTCTCTACCACTTCTCTGGAAGGAAGTAGGAAAGGTTGGGCTTTTTGTTTGTTTGTTTTTGAGTCGGTTACACACTCAGCGGGACCCAGAGGGCCACTGCACTCTCAAGGGACCTAAAAACCTCAGCATTGGCCTACGTGGTATCTGCTCATATCGGGCTTGCATCGATCCAGCATCTTCAGGCTCAGTATGTCTGTTGCTCCATGTTCTCAAAGCGTCTTTGTCGAAGGGGAACAAAAGGGGGGATAATGGGAGAAAGGAGGAGTAATGAGGAAGTATGGTGGTTAGTTCGCTTTAGTACAAAGCAGTAGACAATCATCTGTCTGCTGCAGCAAGCTGTCTTCTATTGTATTTGAGGGCCTCTAGGGATTTCTATTGAAAATATCTAATTCACTTCCATGATTATAGTATTTTCTGAAAGCCCTTCATAATGTGTTGTAAATCCTGGCCTGTGCTCCATCTAATAAAGATAGATGAGGGTTCAGATTAACTACATCTGAGAATGAAATGAAGTCTTCAAAATATATTTGGGGTGTAGAGAGCAGAGTTCAAGGGAAGCTGACTGAAGGACATGACCAAGGCCAGCCTTGTGGTGTCTGTCACAGGAAGTAGAATGGGTACCAAAGCAAGCTTGACTTGAATGTTATCCAAACCCCTGGATTAGGTTTGCATGTGTACACAAAGACAGCTGGCTTGGGTCTACCACATTCTGCCTCTCTCTAAGAACTGTTTTGCATAATAGACCGATATCTTGAACAGACGTGGTCCCTTTAGTTACTCTACCTTCTTTTTAGAAAGTTAATGATTAATGATTTATTTTATGGCAAAATCAGAGTACTGTCCATTTTAAATTATTTCCTGAAATTGCTTTGTCTGCTGTCTTATAAAGAAGCTTTTCTGGTGTGGAATTTGAGTTCTAATGTGATTGGAAATGTGCTTCCCGTCTTAGGGATTTGCATGTTTTATCACCATTGTTCAACACACATGCACATACTATGATACTGACACTAGTTTGAAACTCTTTCTTGGTAAGAAACTTTTCTTCAAAAATATGGAGGTGTGTCTGTACTTTCCATGAATTAGCATATATACATGATTTTTTTACTGTTCAAAAAAATAAAACTTAAAATGGGTACACCTTTCTGCATACATGTTTGCACTGCAAATGAATATCTTTTACAATAATAAGTAAGTTGTATCAAGTGCCACATTAGATCTGCAATGTGTTTATGGAAGGACCACGTTTAGGTAGTCAGAATAATGAAAGGCTTTGGACAACAGGGAAAACTTCAATTGGCAGTAAGCACACAGGCAGGTGGACACTTGCCAAGGACCAAATAACCATTTGCTCAATTTGTGCCTGAATGTATACTGCCTAGACTGAAGTCCATTTGCTTTTCTGTGTACAATTTAATGCACTTATGAGGGTTTCTCTTTTGTTACACAGAACATCCTCTGTAACTTAAATATATATATATACTTTGTTATTAACTTCTTCTTAAGAGGAAACAGCCCGCCAGAAGAGATTGCAGTTAACCATGATTTTCCTATGCCTACCCCCTCAAGAGGGGTAGGCACTAAAGAAAGAAAGTGCTTATCCTGTAATCGCAAGAATCCCATCTGCTTGCTTTGATGTCTGCTCAGTGTGGTATCTACTTGCTTTTGACATTTTAGAAAGCCCCGAATAAATAGAAACTTTGACCCGCCAAAGAACTTGAATTGAGAATTAATGAGCATCTAACATGTTTGCATGAGGAATTCCTAGAAGGAAAACTGTTCTCCCCTCTGAACTTTGTGACATTTGTGTAGTGGAGAGTAGGAGGGAATTTTGGAAGTTGAGTGGGGGAATATGGAATTTCCCAAAACTTAAGTTAGAAGGAAGTGGAAAGATAGGGAAAGTGCTGTTGAATGAAAACAAAGCACTTATTTTACATTGTGAGCGCCCAGCATTGAAAGCAATATGCAATAGGCCTGTTAGTTCAGCCTCTCAGGCACACACACACACACACACACACAGCCCTTAGAAAAGAAAGATTTGTTAAATCGTTTATGATTTTTATGTGTATGTCTGTGTGGCTGCATGAGCTGATGCACATTACATGTGTGTAAGGGCCCATGGAAGCTTGAAAAGGGTGTCAGACTCCTTGAAACTATAGTCACAGGTGGTTGCCAGCAGCAATTAAGGTTTCGGGAACCAAACCTTGGACCTCTGCAAGAGCAGCACGTGCTCTTAACCATGGAACCATCCCTCTTGCCCCAATATTTTCCTTGTAACAGGCCTCTTTATAGCAAGAAGACTTTACGCCTTAGCAGAAATCACTCCCTTCTTTTTTTTTTCAATATAAATAAATTTCTTGGTTTTTGTTTTGTTTTGTTGCTTGATAAGGAAGTCAACACAACAGTCTCAAGGTCAAGTCTGAATCTATTGGCTATACCAGCTGACACTGGAGACTTCCTTTAGAAGGGTCAACAATGAAACAACGAGCCAACCTATATGATTTGAGGCTTTCTGCCCTGCCCCCCATGTCCAACCATTTCATGAAGACTTGCTTATTTATTCACTTTGTATCCCAGCTGTAACCCCCTCTCTCCTTCCCTCCCAATCCTAGCCTGCCTCCCTCATCTCCTCCCAAGCCCCTCTACAAGTCCATTGATAGGGGAGGTCCTCCTCCCCTTCTATCTGACCCTAACTTATCAGGTCTCATCAGGACTGGATGCATTGTCCTCCTCTGTGGCCTGGCAAGGCTGCTCCCCAACCCCTATCAGGGGGAGGTGGTCAAAGAAAGACTTGCCAATCTTGATCAGACCTTTAAGCACTGAAAAAAATAATCTGGCATAAAGAATGCCAGAGAGGCAGATATGCTCTCTTGGCTCATGGTTTCAGAGGGTTCGGTCAGTCATAGATGGTAGGAGGGTGTGGTGAACCAGAGCAGTTCACATTATGATATGGTGGGGAGAAGACAAAGGTAAAATAGAGCAAAAGGAAGCCAGGACAAGACAGAGCTCCTTAAACCACTGCCTTGAGACACACCACCTCCAAAACCCAAGAATACTATCATAGTAAGAGTCCACTGGGGCCCGATTGATCTAGAATTCTCACAGTCTAATTATCTGTAGAAACATCCTCATAGAAACAACAGGGGTGTGATTTGCTAATTTCTAATCCAATCAAGTTGATAATCAAGAAAAAAAAGGGATTTATAATTGCATTACACTAAACCAGTTGTTGGGAACCTATAGGATGCCTGACATAATGTTAAATGCTTTACTTGATTCTTGGAAGGATACTATGGGGAAATTACTGTTGCAAGAGGCAGAGAGGAGGGTCAAACACATTGCTCAAGGCTGAGTGACTGACGTGATACTTTTTTTTTTTGCACCCTGAATAGTAACTATACAAGGTTACTCTTTTGATAAACCTCTAACAATTTTTCAGTTTTGTGCCTCCTTCAGTAGCACCACTAATTACTGAGCATGGAAAGTTAAGTTTGCTTATTTTTGTCTTCTGATCTACCCAAGATGCAGCTAGCTCATCTAAGGAACAGGAAATCGTTCTTCCTACTCACGTTTCACTGAAGCTGCCAGCATTCACAGCAGCGTTCCTGTGAGGTTCTTAGCAGCACTAGCGTTGTTCCCTGTACCTTTATAAGAATAGACCCTCTAGAGGCAAGTAGAAGTTCAGCTATTAAATCTGTAAAAAAATGTGAACTCACTCTGTTCGCCTCATTTTGTCTGCCTGGCAAAGCCTTGAGCACGTCTTGTAGGCAATGGGATTGATCCTGCCCCAGTCCATTTCTAGGACTGCTGATGTCTCTGCTACTCACTTCACAACCCCTCTCTAAGATATGCTTGTGTGTCCTGAAGCACGTTTTCCACTTCTCTGAGTTGTACCAGGATTCTTGTTTCCAAATCTTTTCTCAACCAAAACAGCGACTTTGAGTTTCTTAAAAAGAAGCATGTAAGACAATAACCATTTTAAGTATCCTGAGAGTACCAAAGATAACAGTAGTAAGAATAAAAAGCAATATTAGGAAAGTTAGGTACAGTCAGACTTGGTCATTACAGTCAAATCAATATAACAATTAAGTTTGGTAACTTTGCTGAAAGTTCTTCCTGTAACCACATGATATAGGAAAGCACCATGAAATCTGAGAGATCCAGAACTAAGGTCAAATAAAGTAATCTGCTCTAGGCGTAGTCAGTATTAACTTCTCATGATACCCCAGAGATAATTTCTCATTGTTTTTCATGGAGGAAAACATAATGAAATTATGGATCCTTGCCATTTAGAGCATATCACCAGGACCAGGAGAATTGGCATCACTTAGGAGCTAATTGGAAGTGCAGAAACCCAGGACTCACACCACACATACCAAGGATGCATTTGAATAAGATCTTCCACTTATCTGTAAGCACCTTAAAATTTGAAAAAAAGAAAAAAAAAAGATGAGCTACATCATCAGCCATTGTTTTTCCCACATCATCAGTTAAATGCAGTTGTGTGAAAGTTTTACAATGCAACTCTGAACATTTTGCCTAAGTTAGAGAAGGAGTTTAAACTACCTATGAATGAAAATGCAACTTGGTGATTGCTAAATGACCTTAGGGAAATCTCTTGCTTATTTATGCCATATTGGCTTTTCTACTTCATTGTAATATTAACTTCATTTAAGCTTTTAGGTTGAGAAAACCAATCCTAGCATACCTTAGATAATACTAATTCAAAAATATAACATGCCCTCACCCTGGGATACAGAGTGAGAGTCGATACTGTAAAGATGAAGGAAATTGAGGTTATCATACCTCTTACCTGAAGACTTTAAATAGTTCTAACCTGTGTGTTATGGATTGACTGTAACCCCACTCTATCCACCCCCAGACAACTTTCAACTGATCCCCCAGACATTTTAACTTATCCTCAGTGTTTGAAGATGGTACCACTGGGTGACAACTTGATGTAAGTTGGGTCATGAGAATAGGAGTTTTATAAAGGTGGTAATGATTTTAAAATAAGAGAGAAAGACTTCCTTCCTTCTGCTACAGTAATAAGGTTTCCTGTCTGCAAATTTATGGCCCCAAGATCTTGGCTTTGCAGGCTCCACAGCTGTATGAATGAAATGTCTGTTGTTTGAGCAGCCTGAACTGTCTCATGAAGCTGCTATGATGACTCCTTGCTGCTCTCTATAATCTATTTTGCTGCCATGTTGAGATGTCTGGAGATTTGAAAATAGTTCTTTCTATCATTAAATCTGAAGATTACAATCAGAAAGATATAAGGACACTTTTTTCTCTCATAGTCACAGATCAATATACATATGTGTGTATATATGTTTGTATTCCTCTGCTTCCGAGCCTTTATAAGTTCTCCAGATGCCTGTAAGTCACAAATGTGACCTGCTTAGGGATGTCATCCTGGACATCACATGGAAGTTTCCCACCCACCTTTCTCAAGTCCCATTACTCTGCTTCATTGGTTTCATGGCTCACAGTGCTACCCACGGTAATCTCTTGAACTTCGCTGTTGTGATTCTTTTATATGCTTCTTACTGTGCAAAAGTAAATGCAGGGATGAAGCTTTCTCACTGAATCTGAGGTACTTAAGGAGAGCTGGGACAATGTGCTGGGTGCACTGAGTGGGAGATTGAGGTGGGCCTTGCTCTTAGTGTGAGATGATGATTTTCCTTACCGCATAATCCTCACAGTCTTGAAGAATGGAACAAGCAATCAGTTAGGAATACACTAAGATGCCCTGTGTATCAGGGGTTTTGCTTACAGTCTATTTTCATCTGCCTGTCTTTCTGTCTCTTTGTCTCTTTCTGTCTCTCTGTGTGTGTTTCTCTGTCTCTCTGTGTCTGTCTCTTTCTCTCTGTCTGTGTCTGTCTCTGACTCTCTCTTTCTCTCTCAGTTTCTCAAGACAGAGGTTCTCTGTGTGGAGCGTTGGCTGTCTTGAACTTGCTTTGTAGACCAGGATGGCCTCTAACTCAGAGATCTGCCTGCCTCTGCCTCTCCAGGTGCTAGAATTAAAGGTATGCACCACCACACCTAGCTTACACAGTCCATTTTCAATCAGCCTTTAGTGATGGGTTTCTGGTCCCATCGTCTAGTGAGCAAAGTTGCTCACGGACCAGGAAGTTCCCCGTGGCTGGCAGGTGGATGGTGAATCATGAGTCCTTCGCAGGCAGTTTGACTCCATGGTCCTCCTGAGTGGTGCAGATGAACCTCCCACCAGGTGGGAAGAGAGGAAGAGCCCCATTTGATATGCAGCTAGCATCGAAGAGTAAAGGAAGCCATTCAGTCGCAGTTTCTAGAACAGGATGCACTGGGGATAGTTCCTTTAGACAGAATGGTTCACCCATGACATATTGGGACTGATGCTCTCTAGGGTCTCCCTCTTGGTGCTTAGTCATTTTCCAGATACAGGGTTGGCACCTGTAGGTTGTTTTTCAAGCAAAGCATCTAGAAGTTCTAAAAGGACCATCATTTCATTCTTCTTCTTGTACACAAATACATTTTTGGCAAGATAAGCATGGAGTGGTTGAATTGCAGTTTGCATCTATTACATTGTTTCTTTAGTCTTGATAATGTGCTCATGTTTACAAATATAGGGATTTCTTTCCTTTAGAGTCATATTTGTTTGCTGCTTATCACTCACAGCAGTGTCTGTAGACTGGAAATAAATGCTGGTGCTTGCTGGACTCAACATGTTGACCTACATTTAATGATGTAGAAATAATAAAATTTAATGAATTTGAATGAATTAGCAGCAATAGACAAAAACATTTGCCTTGGGAAAACATTAATATTCTACAATTGGACTGAAGTAGTTATGTCTGCCTCTAAAATAAAGAGAATTCGCAGAGCTGCATTATTCAAAGTCCCTTTCACTTCTACTTGTAAAATATGAAAGTTCTTTGTTTTTATAATCTAATTTGAGCATACCTTCTCTCTTGACATAAATTTTGGAAGCTAGGCAGCTCTTTAATTTAAGCTTAATACCAAAATGGCAGAATTTAACAAAAGATTGGAAGGGAGTCTATTTGAAAAGATGACACCATTTATGATCAACACAATGAGCTTTTTCCTCCCTGTAATGGTTTTAGTAATTACCAATTTAAATTACTAATTAAGGCTGTCAAAATGACCAATGACTTTTGGCCTTTTAAATCACACATTCTATAAAAAGAACACAGGCATGAACATTTGACTCGGCAAACAAGCAAACAAAAAACTTCACAGAACTTGCTATTCAGTGAGATATGATAATTAAATTATTCCTGAACATGCATTGTTTATTTAATAAGCTCTTCAAGGTCCCTTTGTCCTAACTCTTTGGCATGAAAGAAAGGGGAATTGAATGCAGCTAGGAAATCTTCACCAAAGCTGTTGGAACTCTGTCACATTGAGGAAGAAGATGAAAATGTGGAGAATATCTGAAGATACTTATTTTTATATTTCTCACATCCATTGTTTGTTTAAAGTCAGCCATTTGTTCTAAAAGATGTCTTTTTTTAAGTGAATAAAATTGTATTCTGGTTTGCTTTATTATTATAATGCATGGGATGGATAGCTGCAAACTTGTTCTAAATCTGGAAGTACTAGCAATAATGTTCATTTGGCATATCAACATGTAGAAATAAGATTCTTGCAGAACTTTCCTGAGTACCAGAATCGTAGTGAAAAACACATGTATTTATGACTAGCAAGCATGGCTTCCAGGCAATGTAACTGATTGTGTCATTTATCTTTAGGTTACTTCTAAAATAAAATGATGAACTCTAAGACCTGGAAAGATACTTTTTAGTTCTGAACATCTAGGAAGTTCTTTGTGATTTTGAGAAGGTTTCATAGAGAATAAACCTATTCTGCTTTGGTTTTGTTTTTTGATTTGTTTTATTTGTTACACAACCAAATAAATTAAGATACCTGGGTTTAGCAACTGAAGAACAAGTTCAATTGTTTTACATCCAAGTAAAAATGCTAGCATTAAAAATGATCACCAGTTACTAGGTGATCAAAAGATAGAGGCATAGCTGTTTATGAGAGGTACAGGACTTGGCAAAAGGGAACGGGACCAATGCAAACTTGGGCAAGTCAGGTTCTTCTAGCTTTGTGGAGCACCAGGGGTTAGGAGCCCTTTCCATTACCTCCCTTTCCACCCCAAAGAAATGAGAGATTCACTCCATTCAGAAAGCACCCTTTCCAAGACTCACAAGGCTCAAGGTCTTCATGAAACCCCCATCCACGTGACTGATAGAAAAAAAAAATGTGAATGGTTCCTCCTGCCCAGGTCTACTCTGCCCTAGCCACTGATAAGACAATAAGAGTCTCCCTCCCTCCCTCTCTCAAACTTGTTTTCATCTGCATGACTGATATGATCTGCTCTAAGCATAGTGTGGTTTCAGAGGTGTTGAGAGGAGGCTGTTCCTCCCCCCAGCCCTAGTGCGGCTAGTCCTGAGAGCAGCCACACTAACCCAGGGTGGGGCACCACAGTGTGTTCACTTCAGAGTGGAAATGAACTGTTAGCATAAACCATGCGGAAGGCAGAGGCTGTGGTACTGGAGACGAAGCTTAGACATTTGGAGAAGACTGCCAAAAGGCTGATCTCTAGAACTGTTTAAATAACATTTGTCCATTCACAATTTAAATGACGCTTGTGATACTTCTTCTGGATTAAGAGGAAAAGATGTCAATATATTTTTTTTCTCCTACAGTTCTACTACTCTAAGGACTTTCAAGGTCAGACATGTAGTTATGGCCTCTCATTTTTTCCAGGGCAGCAAAACCCTAGCACACAATGGGTGCCTAATAAACACTCCTCAAGTAGAAGCAAATAACAGTCACATATGGAGCTGGTAGAAGACAGATGAGGCATATGAAAAGAAACCGAAGTGCCTTGTATAACCAAAACAAAATTCCTAGGTATGTCCACACTTGGCTTCTGGTGTGAGGCACAGTCCTTGAAGCCAAACTGCCACCATCTTCCTGAGATCAGCTGTGTCTACTTATGAGAGTCTGTCAAGATCAGGCCTGTGACACTACAGCAACACCGGTTGGCACTCCAGTGTGGATAGGGAAAATCACATGGGATCCCTAAAAACTGCTGAGGGAGTGAGGATTACTCTTCCCCAGAGATGAAGACCCCAATGGTTATCCAATCCAAAGCAGTCAGCAAAATGTTATACATATATAAGCAACACTAAGCAAAGTCAGCAGGTTACATTTTCATATGGATTCACATAGACACAGACATGTAAAAGTAATAATAAAGAAGCATTTAAATTATTTAATTTAATTATTTTATTAATTAAACATTTTAGAATATATCATATGTAATATAGTATATATTACAAATAATATATTATAATTAATTATCAATAAATGTATTAAATTATTTTAAAACCATGAATTTGAAGGGAGCTGGGAGTGATGTGATTGCATTTTAATTAAATTTAAAAAGGAGAAAAACAATTAAAGATTGGGGAAAAAAAGAGATCAGTGTTGTAGACTCTTGACATTCCTTCATGGTTGGAGGGATGGCATTGGAATCTCAGCTGAGTATTCAGACACTCTCCCCAGTCATTTGTATGAAGTTTTGCCTCAATTGCAAGTGCTTTGGGGATTTGGGGGCGGGGAAGAGTATATGGCCACTATCCATGCTGGGTGAAGACTTCTAGTATAGCTGCTTTGGAGTCTCTCCTGCCAGAGAGACTCTCAGCTCTGCTCTGTAAGACCAATGAACACATTGGGTCCCCAGGGTGAACTTGTGGTGAAATTATACTTTGATTTGCCATCAAACCTTTTGAGTAGGGGCTAGATGCTGCTCATATCCCCACGAGGGAAAGAATTTTAACAACAGCTTTAAAACAACAATGTATACCTGCTGTTCCATAACAGCAATTGGATGCATTGCTACAGGAGACAAACTTCCTTAAAAGAAGACCAACAGTTCAGGCACTAAGATCAAAAATTAATAAATGTGATCTCATGAAACTGAAAAGCTTGTGTAAGGCAAAGTACACATCAATAGTACAAAAAGACTGCTTACAAAATGGGAAAAGATCTTCACTAACCCTACATCCGACAAAGGACTAATATCATATATATTAGACATCAACAAACCAAATAACCCAATTAAATATGAGGTACAGACCAAAACAGAGAATTCTCAACAGAGGAATCTTGAATGGTCAAGAAGCACTTAAAGAAAGTCCAACGGCTTTAGTCATCAGAGAAATGCAAGTCAAATGACTCTGAGATTCCATCTTGCACCCATCAGAATGGCTAAGATCAAAAACTCAAGTGACAACACACGCTGGCGAGGATGTGGAACAAGGGGAACACTTCTCCCTTGTTGTTGGAAGTGCAAGCTTGTACAATCACTTTGGAAATCAATTTGGGGCTTTCTCAGAAAATTGGGGAAAACTCTACCTCAAAACCTAGCTATACCACTTCTGGGCATATACCCAAAAGATATATATCACCATACCACAAGGATACTTGGTCAACTATGTTCATAGCAGCTTTATTCATAATAGCCAGAAAGTGGAAACAACCTAAATATCCCTCAACCGAAGAATGGATAAACAAAATGTGATACATCTACACCATGGAGCTATTAAAACCAATGACATAATGAAATTTGCTGGCAAATGGATAGAACTACAACTATCACCCTGAGGGAGGTAACCCATTCCGAGAAAGACACACATGATATATGCCCCCTTTTCTAGATCCAGGTCTTTAATCCTAAATGCAGCTGCAATGCCCCCTTTTCTATGCAAGTACAATCATAGGCTCTAGGGATTTGGTACGGATGTCTTTGAGAGGCAAGGCCCAGAACAAAAGATGCTCAGAAATGTACTAAATGAACCAAGTACCCCTCAAGAACTGCTTTCTGATGCAAATACAAAACTGAAGAAGCAGTCAAGGACTGCAGGTCATGGAATGGGGTCAGCTGCAATCAGGGTGGTTCTTTCCTCCTCATTTAAACCTCTCTGAAGATGCTCTCACAGACATGGCTGGTAGTGACTCTAAATCCAATCGATGTGAAAGTGAGGATTTACCATCCCATTGTTAGTATTTTCTCCATCTCCCATGCTGTCTCTCCTGGGTTCCTAGTTGTTGGTCTTAGACTCTTCTTTCTATGTGTCCACAACACCATACAAATATATTAGTTACCCTTCACCGCAATCACATAGCCACTGCCCTGTGATATTAGAATGCTAAAGTTTTATCACAGCTTCATTTGTGATTGCTGGTTACGTGGGCAGGCAGAAATATATGTGTTACTGTGGTTCTTTTAAATGCCCTGAACACTTCATCTCATTCTTGAAAAGGGCCTTACCGGCATTGTAATAAGCACTTCTTTTTTTCCTTACTTGCATGCTTTGATGAGTACCTGCTTTTTTGGAAACAAGAGCCCAGGCATTTGAGTTCAATGTCTTTGAAAAAATAAAATAATTCAGATGCCTTTTAAAGGGCCTCATTTTAATTATTGCTTTTCAGTGAGATAAAGAGACTGTGGTGGGAAAAAAAAAATGCATCTTGGGCCTGTGATTTCTTTAGGTTTTACAGTGCAGAAGCTATTATTTCTAACTTGGAATTTCTAGTTATTAACATTTCTTTCATTTTGAAGTGCTTTTCTCCCCTAGTTATGATGAGTCATTCCATTAGATATTAAATTTGTGAGTGTATGTGTGTCTGTTGTGTGGTATGTATGAATATATTGTGTGTGCCATTCGTATGTGAGGTGTACGTGAGAGTGTGTATGGCATATGTGGTGTGTTTGTGTGAGGTAGATGGTGTGTGTGTGGTATGTTTAAGTGTGAGTGTGTATGTTCTTGAGAGCACGTTGGCAAGGCTGACTGGCCAGTGAGTCTTGGGGGGATTTGTCTTTGCCTCTCCTGCACCGGGAGGATTACAAGCACAGTCTACCATCCATGGCTTCTTTTACCGAACTCATGTCCTCACACTTGGAATGCAAGTTCTGTACCGTCAGAGCTACCAACCACCTCCCCCGCCCCAGCCTTGGACATTACATTTCTAGGAATCATTCAGTTGCTTGGAAGAAATATGAAGACATAGTAAATTGTCCTGTTGCTACCACTGAAAAATCTTTTATCTTACATTTCTAAGTGCACTGTCCCCTTGCTGTCTGCCCCAAAGGTCCGTGTGCTGCGTTTGTGCATCTGTATCTCACATACACCTTCCAGCCCTCCCATTTGTTCTTTCTCCCACCCAGAATGCTCCTATCACTAGAATCTTCTTTTTAGATTTGTTCTCTTTTTTTTTTTCATCTCAATGAACTTTTTTTTCTGGTACCCTTGGAAGCTTCTGAGTCCAGGGAGCTTCCGTTGTGCTGGATACATCTTTTGTGACAGCTGCCTTTGCCGTGAGCTTCAGCATTCAATGATGACACTCTCCCGAAGCAGTTGGTACTGTGGATGTTGTCTGAGCCATTTCCATCTCATTTAGTTTTCATCTCTTGCTTTAATGAACATGGTTTTCTAAACCTTCTTGTGCACAGACACTTCCCTAGGGCAAACTACTCTTCTTTAGCCTTATAGAAACCCCAGCAAGGAAGAGCCTCTTCCCACTCTCAGGTCCACGAAAGCATTTCTTTTTACCATCGCCTTGAAACTAAACTTATCATCAGATTTTTTTTGTCAATTTAGCAAGTAGAAGATGCTGTAGCATGACTTTTTCATTTACATTTTCCTGTTTAAAGGGTAAAGGGCCTTTGTATGTGCTTTTTGCACACTGATAGTTTTGTCTTAAACAATTCATGTGAGACAGCAAGTATGTCCAAAGTGGATGTTTAGAATATTAGAAGTTATTTTGTAAAAACAAACTTAATTCAACACAGGTCCCCTTCACCAGCTTTTTGGACCTCAGTGCTCACTACAAACCAGTACATATAAAATCCTTGTAATGATACTCATGACAGGAAACACAAACAGGTGTCTTCATTTAAAATTTTTTCAAGTATTCCATTTGGGCTATGCAGTTTTCCTGGCCCCAAGCATATCTTGTGCAGATGCTTTTTTATTGAAATCAAACTGAATTGCACATTGATTGCTGGTGAAGTAGTATAAACTCCAGGCCTGCAAGGCAGACTGAAATTTCAAAGCTTTAGAATTCTCACAGAAAGACATTCTGGTGGTAGAACTTGGGAGTCTTTTCAGAAGTTCCATGTGACTTTAAGACTTGATTAAAGGTTAAAATCTACATGCCTGTGAACATCTATGGTTGGAGGGTGAGGTTCATGTGGAAGACTCATGTTTACTGCCACAGGGATGCAATGGAGAAGAAGCGTGACGTGGAAAGGGTTAATGGCCCCATTGTACAAGTTCTAGGTAACAGAATGAAACTGTCCATGAAGAAGTGGAAGACGCCTGTGTCCAACTGGAACAGGCAATTCCAGTGTGATCCAGTGAGAGAAACAGCACAGAAGTTGTTGTGTGACTCTCCCAAGAGGGAGCCATTTTAAAGACAGAGCAACAAATCCAAGTTCCAAACCTTCACAATGTAGCCAATATATTGTAAAACACTGCAGTGTGGGTGTTCAGCCAGACACATGGGCATGGGAATTGGAGTGCTATAACTTTAAAGTTATAGTGAGAAAAATGCATAATTAGGAAAGTGTGAGCTAATGCTACTAAGTATAAAATCTAACTTGATTTGGAAAAACAGCAGGGCTGGAAGTGTAGCTTGGTGATTAAATACTTGCTTAGCCTGTCTCAAACCCTTGGGTGTTATCATTGGTTCACCCCAAAGTCAGAAAGACGGAGCAGTTTCTCCACAAACTCAAGAGTAGTAGCTTATTGGAACAGAAATATTCGTCACGTTGTACTGTACATTATTTTTGTGTGGGGCTCATCTTTGTGTTACCTCATGAACTTCAGACTGGCCCAGTGTTGTGGCACAACGATCTGTCTCTGCATGTCAGGAATACTGAAGGGCGCAGGCACTGAAATCTCTATGTCTCAGCAAAGAACTGGGGAAGGGAACTTGTACAGAGCTCTATCGCTTGCTTGCTTGCTTTGCTGTCATTAAAATATCATGACCTAGGCACATGAAGAGAGACTTTATTTTGGCTAACGGTTGCAGTGCGGATAAGATTTCATCATGCTGGGATGGCACTGACAGCAAGTTGCAGGCATAGAGGGAGGAATGGCAGCGGAGAGACACCTCTTCAGCAGCAAGCACAAAGCAGAGAGGATGAACAGGAAATGCTACAAAGGTTTGAGCTCTCAAAGCCCACCCGCAGGGGTGCACTTCCTCAGCAAGGTTGTACCACCTCCGCAAACACCACTCACTGGTAACCAAGAGTTCAAATGCCTGGGCCTAAGGAAGACAGCTCTCATACAAACCACCACACAAGCAGACAGAAACAACAAAACCACAAAGTCCTCACTTCTAATTCTATCTCAACCAAGCTAGGTAACAAAAGTGCAAATTCCACGAAGCCGAAAACCCTGACTATTTGGGATTCTTAGAGAAACCTGGGAACAATCACTTTAGTACAAGACTTCCAGGAAAATAGAACTGTCCCAAGCCCTGGAAGGGACAGGACTTTTGTGGAAAAAAAGTCCCACTCTCCACTTCTTTCCCTGAAATTCCTTTCACTTCATTAGTGACACGTTTAAATAGATAACAATTGCCTTTTCGAAACAGTAAGGAGTGTTTGTAGGAATAAGCTGTCACGAGTGAGTGGTCATGCTGAGGGAGGCAGTGCCACAGGTGGGATTCCTTCTCCCTTTTCCTTTCCTCTTCTCACCATAAAAGGGAACCCCCCCTCCCCCCATATCAACCTTCCCCAGCTCTTCGAGTCACATGAGGACTGAGCATATCCTCATCCCCTAAGGCCAGGCAAGGCAGCACTGCCTGGGGGAAGTGATCCAAAAACAGGCAATAGAGTCCATGTTAGAAGCAGCCCCCTCCCCTTCCACTTGCCAGGTGCCCCCCATGAAAACCAAGCTGCCTGTTGGCTACATGTGTGCAGGGGGCTTGGTCCAAATCATGCATTCTCCTTAGTTGATGTCTCAGTCTCTGTAAACTCCCATGGGACTGGGTTAGTTGTCCCTGTTGGTCTTCTTGTGAGGTTCCTATGACTTCCAGCTCCTTCCATCTGTCCCTCAACACTTCCACAGGACCCCCAGACCTCTGCCCCATGCTTGGCTGCAAGTCCCAGCATCTGTCTCGATTCGCTGCTGGCTGGAGCCTCCCAGATGACAGTCAAGTTAGGCCCCTGTCTGCAAGTACAGCAGAGCATCATTATTAGTGTCAGGGGCTGGCTCTCTACCATGCGGTGGTTCTCAGGTTGGGCCATTATTGGTTGGACATTTCGTCAGTCTTTGTTCTTTCTTTATCCTTGTAGGCAGGGTAATTTTTGGATCAAAGGTTTAGTCCATGGGTTGTTGTCCCCTCCTTCCACTAGTACTGCCTGGTTAGGAGATGGTCACTTCATGTCCTCCTCCTATTAGGAGGAGTCTCACCTATATCCTCCCATTTCTAGGTAAATGTTCTAATGTATGTCAGAAGTTACATTTCTGGAGGTGCAGGCTTTTTTTTCTAAATGGTGGAGAGTAATGTTTTGCTTCTCTTGCATTGAGATGCTTAGAATATAGTTTAGAACATTGCATCATCTTGTGACTGCCATTGAGCTGGCAAATTGTCCTCCAGGATTTTTAAATTGCTGCCTCTACACAGAGAACAGAAATCCCCCAGAGGACACCGCAATTATCATGGTAACTTTGTTCTTCTAAGTAATGTTATAACGTACACATTTTTAGAGAATAATCATAATGAGAAATATATAGGGAAAAGGTTCTTTTTGAATACTTGTACGCTGCTCATCAAGTTGTTTGGCAAGAAACAGACTCTTTCACAGTTAGCTCATTGACTTTCTACTGTTTCACCAATGTGTTCACCATATTTTATCTGTATCTTTACTATGACTCATCTGTTCTGCCCTATAGGCTGTATTGACAACAGATGAGCACTCATGCTTATGTCATTCTCAATAAAATGTCAAGTACATACTGTAAAAAGTATAATGGCTTACCTTTTAAAAATGTTTTATATTTTAATACCTATTTTTAGACCATTTGCTTATGAATCATTAATGGGAGTCTACTAGACTTGGAAAGGGAGAGAATAGTATGCTGTTGGCCACTTTTTAAATTATGACAGGCTGTGGAGCTGATTGTTCTGTGTGGTTAAAAAACAGGTAGATGTTGGGTCTGCATCTCTGATTCGGAACTGGAGTTATAAGTCCTTAATCCTTGAGAAAACATATGGGCTGTAAACATGCTTGAAATTTATACCCCTGTATTAAGGGGCTCAGCCTGTTGGTTCAGCTTTGACAACTGGTCACATAGCTGGTTGGAAAGCATGGGAACCAACCTAATTCATACTCCGATTTTGGCTGCTGAACCTTAGCTTAATAATCGTGAAATCACTACCCCAGTGCTTCTGAGAATGAGGACTGAGCTTTTGGTCATTTTTTCACCCTCATGTTGCAAGTTGACGTAAATGTCAGGGCTAAAGGCAAGGTCTGTGAAGCAGCTTCCAATGATGAGGGGATAAACACTCAGCTTCTGAACATGGCACCTGGTGTCAAGGAAATGAGAAGCGGGCCAGGATGTTGACAAAAAACAGTTGGCCTAGGGTAACTAAGGACCCAGTGAGATGTAGGGGTGGACAGATGCCAGAATGGTCAAAATGGGTACAAAGAAAAGGACCAGGCAGGCGCATAGGAGTCTGGAGTGGGACTGGGTGGAGGAATGAGGACTTGCATCTTAGCCAGGAACAAAAATTAAACCACACTCTCTAGAGCTTTGATACTGCCAGTCCCCAAATTTACAGTTGTCTTCTTTTACTTAACCATGAGAGTCTGTTTCAGATCTTGGGAACCCAGACCATGTTTTCACTGGGGAGTATGATATTTCTCCATATCTGCTCAGGAAACAATCACATCATGTGGTCAGAGTGACAGCATGAACTCATTCGCAGTTCCCCACATAATAGCAGGGGCCTCGAAGCTATAAAAAGATTCATGCAGAGAACTTGAAGAGCAAATGTTGAGGACCAGTCTCCACCGTGGCCCTTCAGTGAGACTGTTTTCTCTCTCTAGCTGAACTCTCACAGTCTTTTGAACAATCCATTAAAAGGGGCTTAGAAGATGTACAGCCACTTAAAACAATTGTTGCTTTGGTGTCAGAGCTATAGAAAGGTCCACATTACGTCTTGCAAAGCCCTAGAACCTCTCTATTTCTAAAGATAACTTGTTTTCCTTCCACAAGAATCACTCCTCTGGAGGGTGACTGATGTTGAGAACTGATGTCAGCCTGTACTTTGATTTAGGCCTACAAGGAATGGAAGCTCACTCCACGAACCATGGATGAGCATTTCTCCCTGGCAGATAGTGGGAAAAGAGAACCGTTTGGTTCAATGGTTGACATGAGATTCAGGCTAGAGTCTCTTCTCTAAGAGTAAGTGCTTCCAAAAAATATATAAAATGTTTCCACATGCACAGTACTCCTTTAAAAAATATAGAAATACTGCATTTGGGAAGCACAGTGGACGTCATGTCATTATTATTTTGCTTAAAGCTTACTTTTTTGCTACTGAAAAGTTTGTCAAATAGCAGTTGTAAGACACCAGTGGGACAACTTTACAGTCACGGTAAGCAGAGTAAGTGATCTGAAGGGCCAGGGAATGGGGACTGGCAGCCAGACGGTGGCCTCTGTTTTCTGTTGGCAGGGCTAAGGAAGAGCAGATGTAATTATAAATAGAATGATGGCCCAAACCAGGATTACCCGGATAACTTAGTCAACACAGGGTTTTGTTTGATTGAATTTTGTAGATGATTTCATCAGTGATTAAGCTAACTTCATTAGGGCCAACTAAAAGGAGAGCCAACATAGGCATATCCAGCAAGCCCGGCCTAGCATTTCCTTCTCACTTCCTTTTGTTCCTTTTAGCAGAAGGCCTACTTCAGTTACTGACTTCTGTGGTCTAAGCAAAACAAAAAACAAAACAACAACAACAAAAAAAAAAAAACATCAGTAACAAACTCAACTTAGAAATCAAACAGAAATGGACAATGTGGAGCTGTATCCGTGCTGAATAATTAAATTATCTTCACTGTCTCATGCAGATAGGGTACAAATCTAACGTTCTCCTTCTCCCTTTTTCTCACTCCTCCCTCAACTACTCAATGTCATCTTGATTTCTACATCTATCTATAGAACGTGAAGATCTTTGTATGCATAGCAAGATTTTCCCAGGGGCTAAGAAATCTTCCAAATAGAGTTTGGATGGCTGAGTCCATACTGAACTAATTTTTTGACATGTCTGAAAACACGGAACATGTATTCAGAGGACCCCAAGCAGAAGTGACGGACCCTCTCTCCTTTCACCATTTCCTAAAAAATGAAATTATTGAGCAACAGATTGGGAAATTCTTTTGAGTTTTTTTTTTTTTCTTGGTTTAATTTCAAGTCACCTCTTTGAAACTAGAGCTTTGGAAACTTAAATATTATAAAGAAAGAAATTTATCATATTTGAGGTTTTAAAAAAATATCACCCCACCCCTGGATTCTAATTAGATATTTCCTTTCTTGTTCACATAAAAAAAAAATTAAAATCGCCTTAAAAAATATTTTATTGGTGTGTGTGAGTGCGTGTAGAAGGTGGCGGGGTAGTATATTCAGGACACTGTAGTGCCCAAGGAGGCCAGGATTGAGCTGGAGTTTCAGGCAGGCATAAAGAGTCCAGCATGGACTCAGGTCCGCTGTGAGGGCAGTGCCTGTTTCAAACCACTGAACCAGCCTGTAAAGGTGACCCTTATTTTAAGCATAAAATAATGTAAGGACATTGTTTTCATTTTTGAATTTTATATATATGAGTGTGTACCCGAGTATGTCTGTGTGCCATGTGTGCACATCCACAAAGAAGACCATAAAAGAGCATCAGATCCTCATGGAACTGGAGTTACAGGCAGTGTCAGCCACCATGTACCTGTGAACTGAACCTGGGTCCTCCGGAAGAGCAGCCAGTGCTCTTAACTGGTAAGGCAATTCTCCAGCCCCAAAGAACTTTTATATATAATGCAAAAATATAAATGAAATAATGAAGCTTGACATCTAGATCAATTTATTTATTTATTTATTTTTAAATTCTTTATTAATTACACTTTATTCACTTTGTATCTCCCCTGTCGTTCCCTCCCTCCTCCCATCCCAATCCCTCCCTTCCTCCACCCTCTGCATGCATGCCCCTCCACAAGTCCACTGATAGGGGAGGTCTTCTTTTCCTTCCTTCTGATCCTTGTCAATTAGGTCTCATCAGGCATGGCTGCACTGTCTTCTTCTGTGGCCTGGTAATGCTGCTTCCCCCTCAGGGGGAGGTAATTAAAGAGCAGGCCAATCAGTTCATGTCAGACACAGTCACTGTTCCTATTACAATGAAATCCACTTGGATACTGAGCTGCCATGGCCTACATCTGTGCAGGTCTTAGGTTATCTCCATGCATAGTCCTTGGTTGGAGTATCGGTCTCAGGAAAGACCCCAGTGCTCAGATTTTTGGTTCTGTTGCTCTCCTTGTGGAGTTCCTGTCCTCTCCAGATCTTACTGTTTCCCACTTCTTCAAAATCTCCAGGGACAACACATGCTGGAGAGGTTGTGGAGAAAGGGGAACCCTCCTCCACTGCTGGTGGGAATGTAAACTTGTACAACCACTCTGGAAAGCAATCTGGCGCTTTCTCAGACAACTAGGAATAACACTTCCTCAAGATCCAGCTATACCACTCCTAGACATATACCCAAAAGAGTCTCAAGTACACAATAAGGACATTTGCTCAACCATGTTTGTAGCAGCTTTATTTGTAATTCATTTTTAATCTTCTCATGTACATTGCTACAGGAAATGTCATACTATGACAACTAAAAAGTAAATTGCATAGTCCTGCCAAACCTGTTAGCCAGACCCCTTAAAGTCACCCAAGTTTAGATGAAGGGGACATAATATATTATCACATTCACAAGAGTGGAGCATGAATAGTATGCAGAGAATTTTAGCACACACTGTCTCATTTAGTCCTGGAAAATCTCCATAATGGAAAAATTGTAGTTGAATCTTGAGTGAAATCTGTGGCCCAGAGGACCTTATCTTGGCTAACCAAAGTGATTGTGCTGATATTTTGATGTGTCTTCCCCTTTTCTTTGCCTGTCAAAGTAAAGATGGTGTTATCTGCATATAACACCTTCTTATAGCACTAAGAGTGAAACAGAAGCAGTGCAGAGCTGACTGCAGTGTACGAACAACTAGAGGAAGAGAACTTGAAAATTCCAAATGTAAAGAATTGCAAAACAGAGAGAAAGAGAAACGTCCATTACCGTAATGTCAGACTTGTACAGTGCATGCATGAATTAGATTACCACACCGTATCTCGTGAATACACACAACTGTTACATGGTAACCAAACTAAAAATTAAATAAATAAATAAACATTAGCCGACAGGCTGATATGACAGAGCATAAGAGGAAAACGAACGTTATGAAAAAGTACCAAGTTAAGTCAGTAACCAAAAGATGAATTCAGTTCTGATCTTCCAGAAATGAGAATTTTAGAAAGTGTTTCTTTAGAAGTACAAAACTACTCTGCCATCACGGAAAACGACGCTGGGGCCTGGGAACACAGTTTGGTCACATAAACTGCAAGGTGGCATTATCCTAAGACTAACGATGGCCATCTTCCAGCAACTGTAGGAGCAATATGAGGAAAATTATTTGCTTTGTTTTGCTTGTTGGCTATATTAGAAGGGTTTTCTTTGTAAAGCCTATTATTAACAATTTTGTAAAACGTGATAAACTCACAGGATCTTGGGTGATCATTAGGTGTTCAGTCCCAGCATGCACAGCGCTATCACCAGAGGGATTAGAAGACATTTCATTCATGGGAAGGTCCATATCATAGAGACAGGTGTAGGGTCCTGCCTCCAATTGCTGGAGTTTATGTTAAGATCTTTAGGAGGTGTGAGAGGGTAGGAATAAAGCTTAGTCAGTACAGTGTTTGCCTTGTAATCATGAGGATCGGAGTTCAATCCCCAGAACCTGCTTTCAAAACTGGTATGGCAGCATTTGCTTATCATCCCAGCACTGAGGACCTGGAGACAGGAGAACCCGTGCGCTCACTGGACGGACAGTGAAGCTGGCTTGGAGAGCAAGCTTTCATTGCTGCCGTCCAAAAAGCAAAGACACATTGCTGTCTCAAAAGACAGCATGAACGGCTCTGGAGGAAAGACATCCAAGGTTGTCCTCTGGCCTTCACACGCACACGCATGCATAGCCACCTGGACATGTATGCACCCCCCCACACACACACACATACACACCCACATGCCAAGAAGCAGATTTGCAAAAGTGTCTGAAAAATGGTCACAGGAATGAAATGCACCCTTACCTGTAGGTGGATGTCATAAACATGAAAAACTTACACCCGATATTAAAGAACAAAATTCAAAGGAGACGGAACTCAAAAGAGAACCGAAAATGTTAAAGAAATACTAAGTCCACACACATGATGAAGTTTGAGAGTAGTCAAAGACACTAAAAGTATGAGAGAGAAAGTTTACAGCTTTGGCTCTGTTAAAACTAGCAGCAGAAAAGGCAGATGGAGCTCCTTAACAACAGAAGAATAAAACCGGAGGAGAGGCGTGCAAGGGGTAGTGAGAGAGCATCCCAGACCCAAAGGCAGTGCAGTGCAGCAAACTAAGGTTTACTAGCAGGCACATAGTAAACGTAGGATTTGATCTCACCCTTTACAAACCGAAAAAAAAGACTTGGCAATAATATTTTAATACACTACACATTTAAAATTTTAAAAACTGCTAACAAGAAGGGGACTTTCTTCCAGCTAATTGTTTTTTTTTTTTTAACCAACCAGACTTTTTTTAATAAACAAAGAAATACCCAAAACTCCAACTCAAAGGTTTCTTTAATTCCAAAATATTCTTAAGAGAAGTTTTTGGACTGCCATCACATCTGGTATCCCTAGGAAATAAATGACATCATAGAAACAAGTTCCTAGAGACAAAGCATAAGAAGGTTTAAAGTCCACAGTTAATTTGTGGAAGTTTTTCTTTCAGCTGTTGAAATTTTTCCCTCCTCTGTTGAGCTTTTAAGCTGCATTTCGTGTTTGTTATTACAAATAACTTTTTTAATGGCTGATCTCTGGGAAATTTTGAATTTCTAAGCTGTTGCTATTATTTCAGTGGCAGTTTACTGAACTGCCCAGAAAAGACAATAAAGAACCTAGAAACATATTTTAGAGGTTGGCAATTCTTGTCAACACTCGAGTAGCACATAAAAATAGCAATAAACGTACTTTTGAGTGATCAAGAGACGCTTGCAATTAGCAGTCTCTGTTGATTCTTTTCATCCAACAGGTAAATGGTTCCTTTTCCCAGAGAGAGAGAGAGAGAGAGAGAGAAAGAGAGAGAGAGCTAAAAATTATGCTTTTCTTTTTAATTAAAAAGAAGCATAGTTTGATTTTAACAAGACGATGAACTGTGCAGTGTATGTGATGTGATTGACTTAAAGACTTGATCAGGCTGAGTTTACTGAACCCTATTGTAGCTTGTCAGGAAAATACACCACTGTTTTCTTGCTGGACCCGGGCTTCCAGATGACCCCCTGTAACAACAGAACCTTTAGCAGCTTCCACCTCTTCTGTGTCAAAATATAGGCAATGGTCATTGCAGCTTATTTATGTTTTTTTGTTGTTGTTTTTTTTCTGTGAAGATTATTTTTAAAAGGCAAGGGTTGGTTTGCATTGTCTGCTATGCACTGCTCCCCGTGGCTCACATTATTATGGTAATTACTTACAGCCATAGAATGGAATAAGTGCTTCCAAAATTGGGAGGGCCTTGTCAGCTTGGCATATTTCAGGAACTCTTTTGGCCTACCTGATGTAAAATTTGAGTTCTCTAGGCATTCTGCTTTTTCAGACATGGAATATAAAACAGAGAAAAACGCATGTTATTTCATAAATGAATTAAAGGATTAGGGAATTGTCTTATTTCTTGTTTTGCAGATAAAGTGGAGGCAGATGGAATTCAGTATGAAATTATGATTGAAGTGAGAAGAACTTAGGAACATATTTTGGTTGCTCTGTGTATTCTCCCTGACTAATTTCCATGCATGCCTGCAAATGTTTTCCAAACCTCCATTTTAAACAAAAGCACTGTTCAGAATAAGTCTTGCCTTCAGTTGGTGTGAAGGATCATGTCTGATTGCTGTCCATAATGTTTTGGCCCTGGTAGAGAGTGTTTGACCATCAATTCTCAAAGCAATCTGTGGCAGATCTCAGTGCCAATATTCTAACTTCCCTTTTGTGGAACTAGAGGGAGTGGTTTCTTCTTGCTCATGAACAATGAGTCTGAACAAATGGAGTATTTTTGAGAAACCTAAATTGTTACCAGTAGAAATGATACTGTACCATGCAGAGCCACTGTCACATCCTACTTCTACATCCTCCTCCTCAGTGGGTTTAGCAGACAGTTTCTGTCTCTTCTCCCAGGCAGTGTATGCCTGCATAGAGTCTGCCCTGCTGTCCTTTTCCCTTTTGAGCACATCCCAAGGAGCAGCTCATGTCCTTTTGATTCTGTCTCTCTTCACTTCCCCACATCTCAGTTCTGAAGACAGAGCTGAGGACTTCATGCACATGAAGTCAGCTGTCTGCTGCTGAGCCTCTGCCTGGCTCTAGGGGCTTCTGGCCTGAAGCAGCTGCACATTTCTCTTAGAAATAATTTAGGCCTATGGTACTGTATACTGATACGGCTTTCCCACCGTTTTCCTGGCACGCCAGCTTCTAGATTCCTTTCATTCAACCACCCACAGTTCTGGCCTTTTCATGACTGGGTTTCTTTACTGAAGTTTCAAGTCTTCTCTTATTTAAAACCCCAGATTATGAAAATATGTTTCTGTTTCAAAGGTTTTTTTTTTTTCAATCATCACTCAAACCTCCAAGATGAACATTTTAACTGCATGAGAAAAACCACACAGGTCCTGACTCATAACTGTAGATGGCTTCTGGTGAGCACTGTGGTCAGTGGAGGCCTCGACCTTGACATTCAACACCTGTTATCGATTAAGCTATTTCAGTTATTCCATGTAACTTAAGCTAATTTGATTTTCAAGTTTTTGTTTCCTCTTTGGCTGATGAGTTAGCAGCCACTTCAAGGATATCTGGAGTGAATACCTCCAGTAAGTTTGTTTGAGTTGGGGATCTGATCTCTTTCCTCTCAGGAGCAATAAGAAGAAGTTATGATGTGTACCTGTTCCACTTTGTGTGAAACCACCTTTTTGGCAACTACATCAGTGCCTTTTTGTGCCTCAACTCTTTTTTTTTTTTGAGATAATGTTCGTGGTTGTGAAGGCTTTGAGCTGGTGACCAGCTTGCTAGGAGACGCCTCTGAGTGGGAAATCTGCTGAGACAGATAGCATATCTGTGTGCCCATCAGAGTTGTCAGAGCACAGTGTCCTGCAGTGACTTCTAAAACCTGAAATGTTTTCCGTGATGTCTTTTCACGGATCCATTGGCTGATCCATTTTCCAGGCCTTAGATTTGGTTTAGAGGAGTGAAGGCGAGGGCGTCAGGATATTAGAGCCGGTGAGTTTAATATGGGCTGAATGTTAGCGTGGAAGAAAAGCGCCCTGGGGGACTTCCGCTTGCTGTGAAAGCCCTGCTTCAGCCTCTCTCTCTTACTGTACATCCGTTTCCTTTTCTGCATTCACTTCTCACACTTTAAGCAGCACACACTCAACTCTAATCCATTGTTTAAAATGTTAACTTCCTAAACTGTGTGAACCGTCTGACTTGAATGTTAGTGCCCTCCCCTTGCTCACATTTCCACCTTTAGAAGAAACTGGTGTCAGGCATGTTTAACTGGTGGCCAATACCTTTGTCTGAGTGTTTGGTGTGTGTGTCCTATCTCTAGTTGGAGGATGTATATCTTTGTACCTAGAGGAGACAACGGAAAAGAAGATGTGAATTATATGTCTAAGGCTAGTCCTAAGGGGGTCCGAGAGGAAGAGGGAGAGGGAGGGGGCAGACATACAGAGAGACAGAGACAGATACAGACACACACACACACACACACACAGAGAGAGAGAGAGAGAGAGAGAGAGAGAGAGAGAGGCAGAGGTTTAAAACTTAGAAATTTCTTCAGTATCAGAACTGCCCAGACATCCCTCCTGCTGCTCAGCAATAACAAATTGTTACTTTCTGGGGACTGAGTAGTTTGTTACTAAGCAACGGCCAATTGATGCACCTGTTAAAGGAATCTAGTGCCTTGACTAAACAGGAAGAGAGCCCTCAGAAGGCGCTTACCTGCCACCATGAAATCACATCCTCAGCAGCCTGAAGAAATTAATTGCATCATGAAGTGTGACAGGACCCAAGCATTGTAGTGGCTCTAGATAAAAACATAATAATGTAACAGGTCTTTTGGTCGGTTTCTGTTAATCGCTGTCGGAGAGGTCCTAAAACAAACCTTAGTGTGTGGATTAATCTGTATTCACTTCATCTTTACTAATTCTTCATAGACCTGCTGCCAATCACAACAAAAGGAATGAGAGTTTGAAGAGACTGTAGGGAGGAAGAAACAGGTTTTGACTCGAAGGAGAGTTACAAAGGCTAGCTCTAATCTGCTTGAAGAAAGTAAGTCAATAGGTGGACTATTTTATGCTCTTGTGTTTGACCTCTCAAAGAAAGAAATCTTCTAATTATTTTTACTGATATAATCCAGTCACACATTTTTTTCATAGCCACATTTCTACATAAGCTTTCTTTCTATAGGGCTCAGCATTAGCTATTGTCAATATTTTGATACAATAATTAATGTCTTTCTTCTGATAGAATATTAAAAATCAGATATTCCTCCTTAGTTGAAAACTTTTTATGGAGACAAAATTTTACTTTTTTATTCTTTTTTTAATTTTTAATTTTCATTTGCTTTTGAGACAGAATTTTAACAACCCAAACCAACCCGAAGCCTTACTTTTGAGTTGGCCTAGTAATTCATGTATTACTCCCTAGAGGGCGCCAAATCGCCTCCTCTCAATTGTTTCCTTTGTTGGCTGTTGGCCCCCATGAAGTCATGTGAGATTGAGATCCTTTAGGTTGCTAATTGGAGTGGTTTTGTGAACCTAACAACACTAGACCGTTCAGGTAGTGAGTGTAAATTTACCGAGAATAATTTGTGTGGGTGTTATGGCAAATGAGAGCTTGTGAGAGAACACAATCATCAGATCCCGTTAACATGGTTCCAGCTAATTATTCTACTCAGTTCTGCCTCAAGTTGTTTTTTTGCTTAAAATTAAATTAAATTAATTAATTTATTTATTACAACTTATTCACTTTGTGCCCCCTCTACAGCCCCCTCCCTTGTTTCCTCCCAGTTCCACCAACTCTCCCTCTTCTCCCCCTATGCCCTTTCCATATTCGCCTGATAGGGGAGGACCTCCTTCCCTTCCATTTGACCCTAGCTCATCAGGTCTCATCAAGGCTGGCTGCATCATCTTCCTCTGTGGCCTGGTAAGACTGCACCCCCCAGGAGGAGTTGATCGAAGAGCGAAGAGCGGGCCACTGAGTTCATGTCAGAGACAACCCCTGCTCCCCTTACTAAGTTTCCAAGACACCCACTTGGAAACTGAGCTGCCTATGGGTTTCCTTTGAATAGGGGGGCTAGGTCCCCTCCATGCATGGTCTTTGGTTGGAGTATCGGTCTCTGCAGGTCCCCTTGGACCCATGTATTTTGGTTCTGTTGTTCTCCTTGTAGAGTTCCTGTCACCTCCAGGTCTTTCTATCTCTATCTTCTTCCATAAGGATTCCGGCACTCTGCCCAAAGTTTGGCTATGAGTCTCAGTATCTCCTTCGATACCCTGGTGGGTAGAGTCATTAAGAGGTCCTCTGTGGAAGGCTCCTGACCTATTCCTTGTCTTCTCTTACTTCTGATGTCTATCCTGTTTGCTTTTCTGAATGAGGATTGAGCATCTTCCCTAGGGTCTTCCTTGTTGTTTAGCTTCTTTAGGACTATAGATTTTAGTATATTTATTCTGTATTATATGGCTAATATCCACTTATAAATGAATGTATACCATATGTGTCTTTCTGCTTCTGAGTTACCTCACTCAGGATGATCTTTTCCAGTTCCCCTCATTTGCCTGCAAATTTCATGATTTCCTTGTTTTTCATTGCTGAGTAGTATTCCATTGAATAAATCTACCATACTTTCTCTATCCATTCCTCTGTTGAGGGATATCTAAGTTGTTTCCAGATTCTGACTATTACAAATAAAGCTGCTATGAACATATTTGAGGAAATGTCCTTATTGAATGGTGGGGCATCTTTTGGGCATATCCCTAAGAGTGGTATAACTGGATCTTGAAGTATCACTATTCCTAATTTTCTGAGAAAGTGTCAGATTGATTTCCAAAGTGGTTGTACAAGTTTACATTCCCATCAGCAATGGAGGAAGAGTGTTCCTCTTTCTCTACAACCTCTCCAGCATTCATCATCCCTTGAGTTTTTGATCTGTATGATTGGAGAACTTTTTAGAATTTCATCACAGTTTGCCATCTCTATGATTCATGATCTTCGGTGCATAACATAGACTTCTGTATACCTTAATAGAGGAAGTGGGATGAGGTCTCCCAACTGATGATTTAGTGGAAATTTGGGTAGTTACCCCATGAAATTTTGGTAATGATCTGCTATCCTGTAGAGAAAAATGCTTGAGTGAAAAGGTTGACTCATAAGTAAAAGGTTGAAGATGACCAAATTAAAGTGGTTAAATTCTGTCTTTATAGAAACCTTTCAACTAAAAGGAATATCTGATTTTTCATCTAAGATATAGTATTCCACCAAGCCAAAGTAAACACAAGTTACTAAATAAAATATTTAAAATATACCACAGATTATAAAATTTTGATGGGAAAGGAGCCAGCTAATTATTGAAAAAAAATACTAACAAAGATGTTCTGATCTTCTTAAATTTCACATGTTTTTATAAAGCTAGTCCACAAAGTTGGTGTCAGACTGCCTCAAGGGAACATTATTAACTGCTAAGAACATGCAGCGCCACCATGATGAGGAATCTTTGCTTAAGAATTGTCAGTTGCATTTATAATAGGTGAACAGGTCCATTCTGGGTAAAGTTTCTGTTTCTAGGACATTTTTGATTCTACTGAGTCAGAAAAGAGCTCCTGAACTCCCTGCACTGGCTTTAAATCTACCCCTTTTAGGTATGTTGAACACATAATATTACTGTACACATAAAAGTGGTTTTCTGTGTGTTTGTTTTTAGTTTTTGCCATATTATTACAAAAACGGATGGTAGCAGAATCTCTGAAAGAATGGAGTTCACATTACTGACTGTAACCATGATGTTCACCAAAAAAGTATGTGCATGAGTGTTTGCGTACATGTCTGTATGAGCACCACATGCATTCAGCACCTATGCAGGCAGAGCTCTTGGAACTGGAGCTGCAGATGGTTGTATGCCATCACGTGGATGCTGAGAGCTGCACCAAGACCTCCGCAAAGGTTCTTAACTTCTGAGCCGTCTCCCCGGCGCCTGTAAGTTTAAAGTTCTGAAAGTAACGGTACCCTCTTGTTCAGGCATATCACATGCAGCCATGCTTCTTTGCATGCTGCCTTGGCACACTTCTTGATCCCGTTACTTCCCTTTCAGTGTATTGCTGTTTGTCCACACCTGTCTTAGTCTGTCTCCTGCAACTACGCTATTCAAAGTATGATCAGTGACAAGGAAGCCTTATTGTCTCTTGTTTCAAAATATAACTACATTTGATTTACTTGTTGTAGGTGAGTGTGGGTAGGTAGCTGTGTGTGCATCATAGGGAGCTTGTGGAGGTCATAGGTCAGCTTACAGGAGTTGGTTCTTGCCTTCTACCATTTGAACCCTGGGGATCTAATTCAGGCCATCCGACTTGATGACAAATACCTTTACCTGCGGGCCATCTTGTCGGCCTGTTCTCTATTTAAAATACTATTCTGTCAATGCAACTTGACATTCTGTTTACTTTATGCTAGTTCTTATTGATATCCAAGTTTTTTGGTTTTTTTTTTTTTTTTTTTTGAAACACACTGTTGGATAACAGCTTTTCTTTATATATTTGTGACTTTTTTTTTTTCATTACTTAAACTAGCTAGCATCTCCATTTATGCCTTCAATGATGAGCAGAGCTTTACACTTTGCTTACATGTCAGAACTTTAAGGATCCTGGTTATAACATCCCACTAATTCTGCTACTAGATTCATGTTAACATCAAAAGTGTTCCCGCGGCCTAGCCTCGGGTTTGTTTACATCAATGGCTCCAAGAACCGTCATGCATGCTGCTATAAACCACCTTTGGAAGATGTCTAGAGGAACAAGTTGGACTTCTTATCAGATGCCTTCGTAAAAATTCAGGCAATCTTCCTATCTTAGGCCAAAGAACAGGAAACAAGATTATCATGGATTTGGTCTCAGTGACTTCTTCTGGATCTCTGTTTCCTTTCCCACAAGCTGACAAGCCATCTTGCTACTATAGCATGAAACAGACGGTGAGACAACAGATCAAAGGATCTACTCTCATTCCTTTTGTAGATTCTGTGATGTTCTGTGCATCCCCAAGTCTCTAGGCTGTCAATACATATATCCTAAGTCCCTGACTGCACCAGATAATCTCCTGTCTTTGACATGTAGGTTCTCAGGGCTGCAGGCATGTTGTTTTAGTTGGGGACCTTGTTTTACCTTTCCTCAAATTTCAACTTATAGCACAGATCACTGTCAGTGAGGAGGTGCTGGGAAGAGCAAGACAGCCTGTTTTACTTGGAGTGTAAAATCACTATTTTTATTCTTAGAGAGTTCAGGGGTTTGTTAAACTACTCTGAAGGAAGGTGGCGAAATCTCTGTCACATGGTGCAAAGGTTTAAAGGTTGCTTTTTCTAACAGGAGTGTGAGGTCTTGTTTCTTAATTCACTTCCAAATCTACTGTAATTTATCTAATGACCTCCTTTCTAAAATTAGCTTCACAAGAGGCTTTGATTGATTTGAGATTCTTTATACATTTAACTTAATGTCCATCCTCCATTGTATTATTGCCCAGCATGAGTAAAGATGATTATACTTATGATTAGAGAAATAAAACAGGCCCTTTGGGGGCCGAGTATAGAACGGTCTTATCCCTTGGTTGGGAAGCTGGGCCATGCATGAACTGAATTGCTGATGTACAGACTCTAATGGCTCTTTTAATGCAAACAAAAATTGATTCTGGGGTCAGGAAGCTGCAGGATGAAGCTGCCCTGAAACTCTGCCTCAGCACACATTCAGCATTCTTAATTCCCTCTTAGGGAAACAGGTGCTCTGTAGAGTGAAAAGCCAGCCTGTGGCATTGTGATCAGAGCTTGGCGGGCAGCACGGAAATGATCCCTTGCAACATGATCCTAGTTCCATTTACTAATGCTTAGCTGGGCAGCTCTGGGAAGTTACCTTAACTTCTCCAAGCTCCAGGTTTCTCAACTTTAAGGCTGCATGAGTTTCCTTTAGCAGCTGTAGCAAAATACCACCCCATATGGCTTATAATGGCTGTCACCAAGCCAAAATCTGAAAGCAAGTCAGAGAGTCTAAACTCTCTCCTGTGATGTATAAGGCAGTGTCTAGCAGAACCAGGTGTCTTTTAGACTGGGCTATATGACTCTAATGCCTGCCTCCATCCTCACGACGCCTTCTCTGATTCTCTTCACTATGTGTCTTGTGCTCTAGGTGATCCAACACACCCTTAGTTAATCTTTACATACCCATGTTTTCAAAGACAGGCCCCCATTCTGTGTTTGAAGGCTTAGTCAGCTAAGAAGAGCACTATCTGAGAAGGATTGGGATGTAACTGGAGTTTTACTACTTTGTGGGTTCCTCTTTTTTCTACCCTTGTCCACTGCTTTTCTTCTATCCTCTCAACCCCCTAACACTAGATAAAGGAGGGGGGGAGGATAGAGAAGAGAGGAAAGAGATCCCTGAATAAAGTCAGAGGTCAGAAAGGAGGCGATGTTATCATTAGACTATCTTCTACTAGACTTTGAGTTTCTTGGAGCAAGTTTGATCTTCACTGACAAAATATCTAATTTCTTCTTTACCTATGACTAGTTTGAGCATGATCAACAGCGATCAACATCCCAACAATAACCCACCCTTCCTCCTGGGGATGCAGCATTTATACACGCTCTGAAAAGTCCCCAGAATTCCCAATATCGTACAATGGCAGAAAATACCTGCAGCTGGCAAAACCACACCTCCGCTAGAGCACAAGGTGAATCATAGTCAGCTGCGGCAAAGCAGCCCCACCTCCCCACACCTGGGACTAAAATGACAACATGTTTTTATAATATTTTTGTGTTTTTAAGGAGACCAAAACTCAAAAGTTATCGTTATGTTCGGAAGTGTGGCTTTATTTGAGAAAGTGAGTGGACTCTGAAGCTTCAAAAGCCGATGCCAGGCCCAGTCTCTCTCTGCCTATGGGTTAGGATTTGTATGTATCTTAGCTACTTCTCCTGCATCATGCTTGCATGCCTCCATGCTTCCTGCCATGGTGATAATGGACTAATCTTCGAAGCTGTAAGCAAGCTCCCAATTAAATGCTTCCTTTTATAAGCGCTGCCTTGGCCACAGTGCCTCTTCATAGCAATAGAACATTGACTAAGGTATAGGTACATATTAGAACCCTCAGCTTCATGAAGTGCTTCCTTCATGCCAGAGGAGCAGCCTACCAACAGGGCTACATCCGAAGCCTGGAAAACAGTCACATGTTTAAACATGAACTCAGTAAACCCGGGAAGGAATTATTTCAGGATTATGGATCTCTTCTCTGCCATGGAGTGAAACCTTCTGCTGGGGTCGTTCTGCTCCCATGACACAGCACTGGGGTGGGATGTGGAAACAAAGAGTCCCTTCCACCTCCTGCCATCAGTGTGTTCGGCCCTCCTATGGGATGTTTAGCACAAACACCGATCCAAGAGTGTAACCTTCCTAAATGGGTTACTACCCTCACATATATGTGGAATGTGTAACTCGCAGGGCTTTGATTTTTAAGGGTTTTTTTTTATACCATCATCGCCATCATCATCATCATCATCATCATAGTGTTGTTGCTGCTAATTGTTATCTGTCCACCTTGTGCAGACTTCACCGATCTGCTCATACCAATTGTGCAGTGGGTCCTGAGTATCTAGGACAATCTCAGCACCTTTTGTCTTGGAAGCTGTGAGAAGCAGGGGGATGTCACTAGTTCCTGTCTATCTTTCTGTGTGACATAAATGACTAACCGCCTGAGCTATGAGCATCCTCCTGAGACACAGCGTAGCCATTGCTCATGTAACAAGCAACCACTGAAACACTCTTTCAATATTCTCATGAGTTCAGGAGAATGGAACAATTGATCAAATGTCTGCCAGGAAAACCAAAATATTAAAGATTTGTCTGTCGATAATGGACTCTCGGAAGCAGAAGCAGTTTCTTTCCTAAACTCACTGAGAAAGTTTGATGTTGCATACTATCACTGCCTTTATCAGCAGTGAGTTTGAGACTAAGACCTGGAGAAAAGAGAGTGTGAGTAAATTCCACTGGGGATAGCAGTAACTTCCTGCAAGAATACTTGGCAAGAATACGTCCTCTTGAAGTGTCCTCCATTCATGGACAGCAGGGGGCGATGCTTATGTGGAAAATGCCAGCACATTTACCTTCTAAGGCTGCTTCTGAAGTGAGAACCTCTCATCTTTAAGGAACTTATTATCTTCACTTTTCTACCCGTATCAGTAATCCAACATTCATGACCAAGAGCAAATAGCTTCTAAGAAACCACGTCTAAACCTCTTGGCTGAATTAACTGTGGCCCTCTGTAGCCACGGTGGTCTGAAAGTTTTTCTATCCTTTTCAGAATTCAAAATGTTGAAATCTCAACACCAAGGCAATGAAACCAGGATGAGGGATTCTGAGTCCAATTGTTAGAGGGCAGAGCCCTAGGCAGCTCTTTCAAGCAAGTCAGGACATGGATGTTGACAACTGTGACCTAGAAGTCAGAGCCCTCTCCACCTCTAAATCCACCAGTGCCTTGATCTGGGACTTCTCTATCTGCTGGAAATATGAGAAATGAATTTATTTTGAATATGGCACCCTGTTTTGGTAGCTATGGCAATCTAAATGGAATAAGAAATGATCTTTCCATAGTTTGGCGATTAAAACTCCAAGGATAACACATCATTGCCCATAAAAGTCCTCATCTGCCTATTGCTGATATACAGTAACATTAAACCATTTTTTTAAGTAGGCTACTTCTCCAATTAGTACATTCTGAAGCAAATGAACACAGAATTTAGTGGTTGGCTTTTCTCTCTAGTAAGAGCTTGGGTTGCCTGTGCCTTTCTCAGAGGGAAACACTCAGAGGCACTTGCTAGCACATCTCTGCCCCTGTACCCTGCTCTGCTGTTGTCACAGTCTTCCTTGAGACACTGAACATGTTGAAATTCTCTTGGCCTTCTGACAAGAGTGGCACCATTGCTTTCCATGAAATGATGACAGAAAATGCTCAGAACAGCACAGTTACTCCTTTCCTAATTAGGCTGTTCTCCATGAAGGATTTTGATAAGGATTATAATGATTCTGTGAGGATGATGATGAACAAAGCATTTATTTTAGATGCTAGGATAACCTTAAAATTGAGGAATCTTCTTTTGGGTTTTTAAATGCCAGCCAAAGATGATTAAAAAGTGCATCACTGAAACGTGTGTGTGTGTGTGTGTGTGTGTGTGTGTGTGTGTGTGTGTTTTAAGGTAAGTGACCTCAATGCTATTTTACATCTTTTAATAAAGACATAATAACCCTTGTGGCTTCAAAAGGCTCATCATGAATCTTCCTTAAAGACAGCTGTATTTTTGCATAAAAGGAATATGAAATTGAAAGTCACATTTCCCCCCCCCCTTGAAAATGCTGTGGTTTTCCTTTGTCAAGGTCATTTGTGAGTCTAACACTAATTGCTTTAGTGCCATGCGACATCAGACAGAATACAGTCTGTAGGATGATCCAATGTTTGCTGCACTACTGTGCATGATAATACTTTCAAACCATGGCTGAGCTTGTCTGAGCATTTGCTATGCAGTACAATACAGATTGGTTTCCACTGTTTGGTTCTATAAAGTTGGAACTGTCAGATTGGGGACCTGCAGAAGGTTGCTTCTTTAGATTTAAGTTTTTCTTTATCCAAGTTATCACCAACAAATCAGAGACCTCTCTAAAGTATCAGTCAAAACAAATGATGCTATCTATGAATAGTATTACCTCAGGAAAGAATTTTTTTTGTGTATTTGCACCAATGTATGTAAGGGTGAGGAAAGCTGTCTGTGTGTCTCTGTGTGCATTACTCTAGTCTGGGAACCTAGGATAGTATCCTAGGATAGTACCCAACAGTACCCTGTTAATGCCAGTTCAGTGAGGAAAGGAAGAGCGACAACAAGGAAGGAAAGCCAATATATTAATGTCATACAGCAGAACATCTTTCACTGCAGGCATATAGCTGATGCTATCCTAGAGAAGATCTGCACAAGAAGTTTAGTTCTGTGAGAGTTCAAGAACAATGTATCTAAGGACCCCCATTACACTTTTTCTATGTAAAATCATTTGCTGAGGTTGACCAGCACTCCTTTGATGGAGACTGAAGACTGGTAGTAGACATCCTTGGGTTAAGACTAAATGGCAAAGAATAAAGGTAAAAAGTGGGGTTTATAGGTGATTTTTTTTATTATTGTTTGCCAATGAGGGAGGGCCAGAGTGTCACAGACATTTCAAGGTTAAATGAGACATTTTGTTTATTCTGTTTGTGGGAGGAAACAAAAACGTGCTACTTATCAGAAGAGCCAGTGGAGGGGAGGATGGTGATTGACAGAGCCTGACCCTGAAAGACAGGAGTTCACAGAAATGGGGCTGAAGGAAGAAAAATGTCCCTCTCATCAGAAAGAAGCACGTGGGGTTGATCTATGTAAATATTTTAGGAGAGCAATGATCACACAAATAACAGCATTGAGCCAAGAAATCCCAGATGCTTTTGCGACATCTTGGCGATATGTGTTTGCTACTTGTTCATTCATATTCATTCAGCTGTTAATGTTGACTCACACACCAGCAACAGTGGCAAATGTTTAAAGGTAAATACATGAAAACTTTCTAGTGCAAAAAAAAAATCCTAACAGCGAACGGGAAGCAGGTTGCCATGTGTCCATTTTATTCCTGAAAATAAAATAAAACACTTATAAGAACTGAAATCTTTGAAACATGGGAGCATTGTGCAGGTCACTGGAAAAATCTGACACTGTAGGGGAATTTTGCAGCTTTAGACACTGACATGAGAGAAAACCCAGAGAAAAGGCAGCTGGAGCAGTACATCTCAGTTTGGCAGAGAATCCCTAATCGGTGCCCACATACCCTCCTTCTGCTTCCACTCCACTTGGTTTCTTTGCTCTGTGTCAGCTACAAGTCTCCCTCTGAGAATCTCTCTTCATATCTAACACCCTCTAGCTCTGGGCCATATTAAGTGGAAGCCAAAGTCACTTTGAGTTTCTTTTTCTACTGTTTTCTACCTCGTGTCTTTGAAATAGAGTCTTTGACTGGACTGTCTGGCTAGGCTGTCTGGCCAACAAGCCCCCAGGGTATGCTTGTTTCTGCTCAACACTGGGCATCTACTTCCAAAACTAGAGAGAGAGCTACAGGAAGTGGGTGAAAGTGCTGTATCTCATGTACAGATAGGCAGGCAGAACTTGTCTGCTGACTCGGGACATGAGCCAGCAATCTCTTCCCTGGAAGCTTTCCATAGACATTACCGGCCAGGATCATTGGCCAAAGTGTACTAACCTAGAAGCTAGTAGAAAGCGGCCACCCTGCTGTGGGTGAATTTTAGTGACCTTTCCTGTGGATGTTTGCTGCTTTCAATTCGTAGCTGCTTGCTTGCTCATTTACTTATTTATTTAAAATTATGCTAGACATGGTGGCACATGCTTCTAAACACAGCCCTCAGTAGATGGAAGCAGGTAGGTCTCTGAGTTCAAGGACAGGTTGGTGTATGTAGTTCAGTTTCAGGCTAGCTGCAGCTACCTAGTGAGAGCCTGTCTAAAAATACATCACATACGTTGAGCGAATTTCACAGTGACATAGCACATCACTACTGAAATTGAGAGCTGTGCAGTGACCCGTGGATAGTAACAGCCAGCCACAGTGTGCTCTCGGGTGTCTCTTCATCCTTCTGTTGGGTGGCACCCGGGCCCTGGCTAAGGTTCAATTATGCTAATTTGCAAAGTATGTTAGGAAAGCATCTTGACCATAGACATATTTCTGAAAACCTAAGAACATATGCAGCATAATTTGGGCAATGTTTTGTGAATCCTTGTTTAAGGGATTTTCAAGGTGAGAACAATACTCGTCTGGTGGCCATATGTCCACTCCCTCCCCATCACCAAGAAGTCGAAGAGAAAGTGCCACTTGAACTGTGGCTTTGGCATGTGGCACCTTGGCGTTTTGTCTTTGTTAAGGGAAGATAGGGAAGGCTTAGGGAGGGAGGGGGGAGACAGATATTTTCCATAGTCAAATTTAAGTTCCCTTTATGAAAAACGAGCCTTCTTTCCATTTGTTCACTCTGTCACAGAATGACACTTGGCCTAAAGGGTAAACACCAACATCCTGCATTCTGTCTTGCTTTCTTCTCTTCTAAAATGCTGGAAGCCAAAGATTCTCCCTACCCACTACCAGAGGTTTCTGCTTTCCCATGACTACCAGAGCCTTTGGCGATGGAAGGCACACTGGCTGTGTAACTGGAGACTATGCCTCTTGCTCAGTGAGCTCACAAAGACTCCTTACACTGGGCTTTTCCTTTCCCAGGCATTGGGTTGGATTATCTCATTTATTAATCATCACTTAAGAAATACCCTCATCCCTGCTTTCTTACCATATCACACAAGAGTGAAGACTGCACAGCCTCTTGGAGAACAGTATTAGCTTCACGTGTCAGCAGAATAAACTAGAATTATTAAACACAAGAAGGTTAAGCTCTAGGTTTTTTTTTTTCTTTATTAATTACACTTTATTCACTTTGTATCTCCCCTGTGGTTCTTTTCCTCCTCCCGTCCCAATCCTTCCCTTCCTCCACCCTCTGTCTGCATGCCCCTCCCTAAGTCCACTGTTAGGGGAGGACTTCTTTTCCTTCCTTCTGATCCTAGTCAATTAGGTCTCATCAGGAGTGGCTGTGTTGTCTTCTTCTGTGGCCTGGTAATGCTGCTTCCCTCTCAGGGGGAGGTAATTAAAGAGCAGGCCAATCAGTTCATGTCAGAGACAGTCCCTGTTTCTATTACAATGGAACCCACTTGGATACTGAACTGCCGTGGGCTACATCTGTGCAGGGGTCTTAGGTTATCTCCATGCATAGTCCTTGATTGGAATATCAGTCTCAAGAAAGACCCCTGTGCTCTAGGTTTTAAAGAGAAGGTGACCATTATCTTATGACTACCTTCCACCCCCGCCCCATCCTTGGATATACCTGTTTCCTGTCAAGTATCTTTCTCTGGGGGGTATGTTGGAACCCTGGGTGAAGCTCAGGTGTGCTCAAGTTGACAGCCTCCTTCTCATCTTCCTAATTGATTTGGGAGAACATTTGTCAGTGGCTTTGAATACTGTCATCTTTGTGTTTGAAAAGCAACTCGTGATTATTGTACACTAGATTTCAGTTGGGATGTTTAGGGCGTGGGTGGTTAATTCCTGCCACAACTCAAAAGCGAAAGTGAGCGTGAGGAGTAAAATACAACAAGTGCTGAAAGTACACTTAATCACTTATTTATCTAGTGTCATCTGAGAATATTTTTCCCATAGCTAACTTTTGAAAATAGCTCAGTTTACTCAATTTAATCACTTAAATTTTCATCGCCAATCACAAAAAGTACTTGTCAAAGTACAAATTCTTTCTAGAATGTCTCAGAGATTTCTCTGACTCTAATTTATTGCCACTGGACATCATCTGATTTTCCTGGTACAGAGTGACATTGTGAGTCGGCCTTAACATGCAGAGCTTTAACACTATGTCATTCATATCGACCCCTTTTCTGTTTACATGGATGAATCCCAGATACCACAGGGACTGTTTTTTTTTTTTAATCTTTTTATTTTTGTTGGGCTTGTTACCACCAGTCCTTTCCTTTGTGATGATTAATTTCCCTTGTAGATAGTTCATAGTTTAAGTTAGCTTCACCCAGCCACATACTGAGCCCATTTCACTGATGAAGCAGAACCAGTTGTACTTTCTGCTCTGTCTTTCTTGACTCTGTATCTTATTCTAATGTCAATGCTTTGCCTTTTGATTGAGTGTTGTCTTTGTCATGGAGGGCCATGACTTGCAGATACTTAGGAGAATTTGATTAACTATAAACCTATGTGCACTAATAGTAGTAATAAAGGAATAGCTAAGAATATTTGTGCCACTGTTATACACTGTCTTTTATCCATATTCAGTTGAGGGACATCTATGTTGTTTCCAGATTCTGGTTAATACTAATAAAGCTGCTATGAACATAGTTGAGCAAAAGTCTTCCGTGTATGGTTGAGCAACTTTCAAATCTCTGTCTAGTAGTGGTATAGCTGGGTCTTAAAGTAGCACTATTCCCAGTTTTCAGAGAAAGTGCCAAATTGATTTCCACAGTGGTTATACAAGTCTATACTCCCACCAGCAATGGAGGGGGGGCTTTCCTTTCTCCACATCCTCTCCAGCATGTGTCGTCACTTGAGATTTTTATCTTAGCCACTCTGATGGGTGTAAGGTGAAATCTCAGGGTCATTTTGATTTGTATTTCCCTAAAGACATTGAACATTTCTTTAAGTGTTTCTCTGTCATTCAGTATTCCTCTGTTGAGAATTCTCTGTTTAGCTCTATACCCCATTTTTAATTGGATTATTTGGTTTGTTGGTGTTTAATTTCTTGAGTTCTTTATATATTGTGATGTTAGCCCTCTGTCAGATGTAGGGTTAGTGAAGATCTTTTTCCAGTCTGCAGGCTATTGTTTTGTTCTGTTGACAGTGTCCTTTGCTTTACAGAAGTTTTTCAGTTTCAGGGTGTCCCATTTATTGATTGTTGATCTTAGAGCCTGAGCACCTTGTCTTCTGATCTCAAGCTGTATACAGAGCAACAGTAATACAAATGGCATAGTACTGGCATAGAAACAGACTAGAGGATTAAGGGAATCAAATTGAAGACCCAAAAATAAACCCACACACCTACAGACACCTGATTTTTGACAAAGAAGCCAAAACCATACAATGAGGAAAAAGACAGTATTTTCAGCAAATGGTGCTGGTCTAACTGTATGTCTACACTTAGAAAAACGCAAAGAGAGCCATATTCATCAGCCTGCACAAAACTAAAGTCCAAATGGATCAAAGACCTCAACACAAAACCAGAAACACTAAATATGTTAGAAGAAAAAGTGGGAAAGAACCTTGAACTCACTGGTACAGGAGACAACTTCCTGAATATACACTGCCTTTGTTACAGCTTGCATTGGTCGGGTGAGAAAAAACTGAAGTCATGTTCCAGACAGCAAAACCAGGATTCTAAGTCTGATCTTCATGACTTCAGAGCTCATATTTATTGCTTTGAGCCATTCCCTAGTTTCCACATTGGAATAATGCAACTTTCTCTCCCACCAGGAGCACAGCCAAAGTGCTGTCTGAAGGCGAGTTCTCAATAGGCTGGCTTGATGATCAGCAGAACTGACCATAGTCCTTTGGAGCTATGTATGCTGGCTTTCAATAGGAACATCCTTCTGTTTCTAACTGGCCACTCCATATTGGTATTGGATCAGGACACAAGTAGAAATTATTTTGTTTCTGACCAAAAGCTATGGCTAGTTCTCTTCAGCCAGCTTCTTTGTGGTCCCATGTATGATGGTGACAGTGTGAGAATCTGCTCCCTAAACTGCATCCATAAGTTTTATAAAATAAAACATGAGCTATTTCTTTCTAGCTCTGCAGAAATTGTGGCTATTTCTTCCTGGGACTTGGTTGTGATTAGAATAGTTGAGGTTGCAAAATGAGAGACCTTAAGCTAACCAAGCATTGTTATAATATTTTAAATTTGTTTACTTGTGGTAAATGACTGCATATGGTTCTGGAACTTGTGACCCATTACCATGGAAACTAACGTTAAAACACAGGGGAGGCATATCTAAAATCCTTATTCCTCCATCACTCAGGGAACATGGTGTGTCCATGGACAACAAAAGGCAGGTGGGGAAAAAAGCACTTGTGGAGGAGGTGGATAGAAGACAGGAAATATCAGAAAATCCTTAATTCTTCTCTTTTTCAATGATGGTGAGCTATGCAGGATTCTTTCCCTGTATCTGATACTGGGATGAGCCCTTGACATGTGTGAGTCCCTGTGAGTACACATGTTTTAACAGACAAGGAAACAGGCTTTCAATTTTTGCTCAGGCTGAAGAAGGCAGTAAATGATTCAATGGGAAGTTATCTTTTGGAAGTCTGCTTCCTAGGCTTTTTGCTTAACTGTTACACTATTAAGAAGAAGAAAGATTTACTATGTTCAAAGCAACATAAGACACCTGAGAAATGTAATGCATGATATTAATGGAACATTTAAATTATCCATGCACTCGGGAGGAAGCTCACTTAGAGAGAATGAAGGATAATTCCTTGATGCATCTCAATGTGCCAACAAAAGAATAATTGGCTTTTGTGCTGTGCCAATGCCAAAGGGAAGAAAATGAAGATAAAGGGGGACTTGGCAACTACACTTGTGTTTTTAAAACAAAAGAACTACATCCTTTTCCTCAGTATGATTAATACAACTCAGTCAGGACATGGGAAAGACTCCTGTAAGAAGGAGGCCACTGTAATTATGTGAAAATAAGACAGGAAGAAGAAAGGGGAAGAACTCCACAAACAAAAACATGGAAAAAGTAGGGCATAGGTTACTAATGAAGCTCATGGATTTGCTAAGTCCTTGAGTTGAAGTAGTTATGGGAGAAGCAATTTGATGCCGTAATGAGAATCACTTGGATACTCTTAGTTTCCACTTTTTAGATAAGAAGACCCTGATACACACTTCCTAGACACTCAATTCAGATTCTGTGTGAAAGGACTTGCCATCTGGAGATAGACATGGATGAAAACCCTTTCTAAACCCTGCCCTGGCAAACAGCCAGATCCTGTGAACTGGTTTTCCTTGACTTGGAATGAAGATCTATTTTCCTTAACCTTTGAGTATGCTCCTCCATTGGCTCGCCTTTGATTGGACACAGCTGAACCTGTGCAAATTCTAACAAGAATCCCAGTATAATCCAGGGCTGGTGGTGAGGACGGTGGTGGAAGCAATGGTACTAGTGACATTTGCTGATTGATTTGCTCATCCCACAACATTTCATTTTCTTCCCACGTAAAGATCTGCTATAGTTTAAATAAGCAGATGGGTTTGCTGGCTTGGTCTCCAGGTCTTTCCCATTTTTCCCCTCACAGAACTCAACAGAGCATACCACCTATAGGTGGGAAGACAGGTACACAAAGTCTGGGAGAGAAGTGACCCCTATCAACATATATGGTGGTCACCATCACATTGCCATTGTCTCTGAAGACAAGAAAATGATGCCGTATTTAGTTATGGCATGGCCAACTTGTTAGCTGAATCTCCAGGCCCTCCATACTGGGAGTGCTGTGGTGTTATCCATCTTCTCCTATCATTAAGGAGTAATTCCTACTTTAAGAGTAGGGAGGAGTGTGAGGTTGACTCACCTGAGGGAGCTGAGATCTTTTCTCTAGGTTAATGTTGAGTCATTCACTTGAGACTTTGTTCTTGGAATATTTTTCCAAGCAAGATCTTACAAGGGAATCCACAGTATGCCAGCTACATTTCCATATTCCAAATATGGGTGATAGCCATGCTGGTTGGATGACTGAAATCATTCCTGCTAATGAACATTTCTCATGATAAACACATTTTTCAAAACTTCTCTTAACAAATTTGCTGCATTTAAAATCATTTAAATCCTCCATAAAAATGTGATAACCCCAACATCTTTTTAGGACTGATAACTTCCTTCTGCAATTGTGATCCAAGCAATCTCATAGTCTTCTGTTGGGGACAGATGAACCCTAAAAGAGTATTTCCTGGGTTTCTTCCTCATACCCAAGGTTTGTCTAGTATAAACTTGTCTTTGGAGGACAAAAGTTAGAGTTGACATTTTTAACATTCAGAATTGCTTGTAAAGATGAGATTCTGAAACCAGGTGACAAAATTCAAAATTCAAATGTTGAGTCTGCCGCTCACTGTAGCTGCAGTTCTATGAACCACTTACCTTCTCTGTGCCCCAGTTTCCTCAGCTGCAAAAAGGGGGTGATAGTAGCACTCTCATGTAGGTGGAGGTCTAAGTAAATCAACGTGTACGAAACTGGAGTGGTGCTAGGCACACAGTGAGCGCTCTGTGCAGCTCTGCTTTTGTAGTGCACCCATCACGTTACTGTCACACCCGAGGGATGACTGCAAGGGGAGCACAAAGTAGGTAGTCAGCCAAGTGAAAATAGTCTTAGCTTTTACAGAAACATCATTTAATATCAAGTCAACCAGAAGGTTACAGCTTGTGTGTTAGAACCAAGCCAAAGGGTACAGTTGTAGGGGTTGAGACTTAGGGCTGTGATGCAAGGGCTGTCGGGGGTTGCTTCTGGGGAGATATCATTTTCATGCTGAACCCAGAGGCCAAGAAGGGAGGAGAGCAAGCATGCATCACCCATACTAGCAGAGAAAAGGCATCACCTTTGATCTCTCAACAACTCCTATGAGCCGGACTCTGTTTCAGTTATATGAGTTGTGTTATTTGTAGCTACAACAGACTCAAGTTTAAAACATGGCTACCTCTGAGATTCAGAGGCAATAGTGAAGTTCCCTGATGATGCCCTTCCTACAGCTTCTGAAGCCTTTAATTTAGCTGGATTCCGAGGCTGAGGCTCTTTGTATGCCTGCCCCCCATGCTTGCTGGTTGTCCTTTCCATCAGGACAGAAAACTCTTTAGACTGAAGCCATGTTCCTCAGACATATTGAGTCTATGTAAGGTCCATTTTTCTATAAAGTAACTATATCTATGGAGATATTTCCATAGTTGGGGTACATGGTTCTGGGGACAGATAGACATTAAAAATTTCTTCATTTGGTCATATTGACAACCCTGGCTGAGCTCAAAGAGTGTGTGTCAGTTGTAGACTTGGTTCAAAGATGTGTAAACCAGACTGGCAGGCAGGCAAGATACTACCCCTGGCAAAGCCAAACTTGAGGGTTTCTGTGAGGCACCATGACGTGGATGCCAGGGGTTGTGGAAGAAATCTCCTCCTTCTACAAGTGTTGTCAGGGGATCCTGGTGTGCTGCGTGTTCAATGCCAGGAAGGCACTCTATTTGTGTCATTCCTTTGCCTGCTTCCTCCAGCTGGGAGTCCTTCCTGGACCCCATGCGCTGCACCCTCCTGCCGAACCCATCTGACTACTTGATCCTTCACTTTTGGTTACAGGTTAGTGTGATCACATTCACTTTTCATCTTCAGTGATGCTCAAATTCTCTCTTGCTGAAGGGACACAATATTCCCTTCTCATTAGTCCCCTACACTACTCCATGATGTCTTCACTTGGCTTGGGGCAGAAGGAAGCTGAGAAATATACCTTTTCTGCTGTCAGAGTTCTGGGCATTGAGACTCCATTTATAGGGAGGCTGAGCTTTGCTGGCCCACGGACACGTGGCATACAGACAGACAGAAAGAGAGAGGTGTCAATATCCCAGGAATTCCTACTTTAAGAGTAGGGAGGAGTGTGAGGTTGACTCACCTGAGGGAGCTGAGATCTTTTCTCTAGGTTAATGTTGAGTCATTCACTTGAGACTTTGTTCTTAGAATATTTTTCCAAGCAAGAAATCTATAGAAATCTTACTGCCAACCTCACACACACACACACACACACACACACACACACGCACGCACATGGTGGGTGAGACAACAGAGATTTTCTTGCAATTCTTGAGGCTGTAAACTCCAATTTCTTTTTCATCTATATAGTTGCCTTCTTTCTGTGTCCTCTGTGGCCCCTTTACCTTGTAAAGACAGAAAGAAGGAAACCTCACTGTTCCTTTCTGTAGTAAGGACATTTGTCTTACTAGATTAGGTCCCCTCCATTATTATCTTACTTAACCTTTAACCTCTCTCTCTAAATGTTGTCATGTGGTGGGGTGGTGGGAAGTTCAGCTGCATCATGGGAATTTGTTGCTGCTACAGTTCAGCACAACAGCTCCCAATTTCAGCATTCCCATGCATTTCCCTTTTAGGAGAAAGGTCTGCTCGTAATATATTACAATCTTGAAATAGTGATCTAAAACTAACATTGAGCAATGCAATGAAGGACATGTCACCAGGATGTCCAAAAGATACTAATCTCACTTCTGTTCCTACCACAAAACCTTCAATGACCAGTCCTGGCTTGCAATACACTGACACCCTACAGAATATAGCAGAAGACACCCCCCCCCCCCCGAGCCTAGCTGCAGGCCACCATTGTGTGTAAGGAGAAGACACAGATGCACCAAGTGTTTGAGGAGGGAAAGAACCCAAGGTGACCTCATCCTGTCCACCTACAGTCCAATGCAGGATGGTTGAATAGATTTAGATACATGGCAAGATTGATGATATCTGTAGATTTAAACATACAACTCTTACATAATTTAACAAAGCTGGAAAACGCCAATACTTTCAGTTGGCATTATTTATTTAAATTAAATGTGTTTCCTCTCCCATTAAAGAGAACAAGACCTTTGGCTATACTACGCTAGTGGTAGAAATATCTGTTCCTACACTTAAGGAACTTTTAAGCCAAAAAATTTTAGACAGCTACACTCCCTTCACTTGTTTAAGATTTTTGTAAATTCTGGGTGAATTGATGAATAGTATGTATTTAACAACTCAAAATCTTGCTCCCAACACTTTGAAGCCTTAGCAACACACATTGTTAATGACAATATTCCTTCATATTAGAAAAAAAACAGTTAAAACTATTGAATTTACATTTTGTCAATGTCTAACAAATTCATAAACTAATGTCCAGTTAGGAGATGGACATGGATGAAAGCAAAGGAAAGTCTCCGTAAGCTATATACAGGTTGGGTCATATTTGAAGCCAAATTAATGATTTATAAGAAAAACAGCAGATTCTTTATGGAGGGTGTACAATTCATTTTAAAATAATTCCCTTCGTCCCATGTACATGCTATGTTGATATGAGGGAAGGCCTTTATGAGCAGATTTCTATCCTCTTCCCTAGTCAGTCCCACCCCCTGCACTCATGTAAACCTTACCACTCAGAACCTAGCCCCTTTCTTGCTGCTTTGCTGCAATTTGACAATTTTTCATGAGAAGCTGTTGAACAACTCTGACTCTCACCTCCCACTCTTCATCCCATTAGTTCTTTGCCCAGTGGATAACCATTTTATACACTGAATTTGAAAGGAACTCGTCTTTGGGCACTCTCTTAAAATAAAGATTTAGAGTCAGAAGGAAAGAATGAGGGAGTGGGGAGGGAAGAAGGGCTAGAAGGTATTGAGAGCCCCTCCCCCCGCAGTCATCAATAATGGGGGCGGATGCCTCAGAGACAAAGAGAGGATCGATGCAAACAGGCTTCTAATAGCTAGAAAGCATCTCCTCGTGTATTTCCCTAAAGACTGTGCCATCTGTCAAAACATCAGATTCCAAAAGCCACCCTAGAGTATTAGCCAGACTTAGGGAGAGGTGGTCAGAAGAAAGTTCCAAAGCCAAGGTGTACCTTTGGGCCCCCAGTGTGTGGGACAGAGTTAGGATCTTCTCTTCTCCATTTTCTAACTACAGTGAGGGGTATGTCTGGTTAGCCGTGTGCTTAAGAGCAGATGATCAGAACTCATGTATAGGACTGGAGGAGGGTCTACTGTGAGTTTGGGAGTTGGTGGGTAGTGGGAACCCTCATTCAGAGAGCCTGGAGGAACAGCCATATTTCAAAGGGTAGGAGCACAAGCATGGACTCACACTTGGCACTTGTTATACATACTCAATAGACTTACACCAGCTGATCTAAACTGTGACCTCTTGTCAGTAAGTGCCCCAGTCGTCTGCAGTGAAATGGCTTGGATTAGAGCACAGGCATGCAGACAGAGGTCCAGAGGAAGTTAAGGAGTTGCCAGTACCGTTAGCATTTTTTTTTCTTCTTTCTCTGGCAGCACTAAAATATGTTTGCTCAAAACAGAGTGAGATGAAAACTATTGGCAGTCAGTACTTCTTATAAGAGGAGGAGAAAAATGAAAAGAAACATGTTTTATTTCTCTGGCAAACAGCAATTAAATGATGCTGTGTTGTGACAGATTACTGCATAATTAATGCCTAATCAAGCATTTTGCTATATACTTCTCTAAAGCGACTTGACTGGTCCCTGACTTCTGTAAAACTAGTTGCTTAGGAGGCAACCAAAGAGGGATACTTAGAAATCACGTAAGCCATCTGACTGGGCCAACCACACCTTACAGAACAACCCTTTGCTAAACTGCATACAGCAGAACTCTGCATGCAGGAGCCCCCAAACTAAATAGAATATTGTTTTGTTTTGATTTTTTTTTTTAATTTAAATCTCTGAGAGCTAGGCTGAAGGAATTAGCTTGGCAAGAAGATCCCAACATTGAAAATTCTCCCGGGATACATGCTTTCCTCATTTGTAAGCAAAATCCATTTTCCATGAGATATTTTTAGCACATGTATCCCCTGCTGTCCTATTCTCTTTCGGTATACCATTAGATCTTGAGGCCATTCCAGATAGCTCACGTGATTTCTAAGTATCCCTCTTTGGTTGCCTCCTAAGTAACAAGTCTTACAGAAGTCAGGGAATACTGGACCCTTAACTACAGAAGAGCTCCATGTGTTTCTGCAAAGCTTTGCTTCTTATTGATGGGATGTTAAAATGTTTTCCAGCTGTTTCTAAGAGGTCAGCTCTGCAGAGTGCACCGAGTGACCTCAGATAGAGATTTTCAGCCCTGCCAACCGCCTATGTAAATATAAAAATGTATTAGGCTGCAGAACTGTGTGTGTGGGAACAGAACAACCTCACCATTGAGAAGAAATCACGGAGAACACTGGCATCTCTCACATGGTTTGTTATCGCATGCATACTTTTGATAAACTATCTTGATTCAGGGTGCTCTACATTTCTGATGCCAGTTTCTCTTCTGGAGTTTATGCAAAGTGAAATGCCAATGACTTAATGAGGTAAAACAAACAAAAAAAAAAAAAAACAACTTTCCTCTGAAAGTGTTTACATTTTATAAACTATTGTCAGTCAATATACTGCTCATTTGCCTTGGGAGAAAGTCAGCACAAAGTCAAGTTTTCAGCTGTTTAATTTGAAGAATGATTTGTGGTGTGTGTGTGTGTGTGTGTGTGTGTGTGTGTGTGTAGGAAAGATGTATTTACCCGAAGCTCTGAAGCAGAAATCCAAGACAGTCACTGTGATAAACAGAAACCATGCTTTCAAACTGCATTGAGAAACTGTCTCTGGATGAAATGCTCTGATGTTGTTGAGTGTGTTCAGTTTCCGTGGATCAAATCTTTCCCATCTCTGCATCCAAGCTATTTGGCCGTGATCAGATGATCAGAGCTCAAGGAAGTGATTGGAGGGTGAGCTGGCTGCAGCTGCCGTGTAGGCTCATTCCCAGGGACAAGAAGCCACTGTTTTTCAAACACAGCACCAACATAGAAGTTATTCCGTAGGCTCCAGGATGCAGCGATGGGCTGCACTGCCAGCATTGTTCTGCTTCAAGCTTTTCGCACTGTGGTCCAGAGGAGCTGTCCACACATTTGTAGAAGACGCCAGGAGGAACCATCCCATGAAATCGTGCCTCTTGACAGTGACGATGAAATGAGTAGACCCAGAACCCTCATAATGGTACTGTATTCTTGGCAAACAGCCTCTCTTGATTGAACTGTTATTACGGAGATAGATACTACAATTTAGGAGGTTTGGGTGTTTGGCTTCAGATCAAGATACATGTAACCTAGAGTTTTCTACCTCCTTGTTGCTGTTTCGGGGGGGGGGGGGGAAACAGTCTCTCAGAAGCATTGTTAACATTCAGAGAGCTGATTTTGTTGCTCTTAGATCTGTCATGTAAATGTACCCTGTGTGTTTGAGAAATTCTCTGCTTCCTAGCATTTGTATGTTGTTAACTCTGCAGCATGGAAGAAAAAAAAAAAGAGCAAAAAATTTTGATATTTAGTTCCAGTGAATTCTGTTCTATAAGTCCTAGTTTGTAATACGATCCCATAATGTGAATTTCTTTATAAATCACCTATAAACAACCGCGTTTTGTAGATGCTGGTAGTTAGATCTCTAATGTCAAGATAGCTGGGGTTGCTTTTCTGTCCTTTTCCTGACTCTGAAACGGAAATGCTTTTTCAAAATGCTTGGTTAACTTTGGCACAAAATCAGAGTGATATACTGGGAGTTTTGTGGAATGTGTGGTGTTTTCATTTCAAAGTTTTTTTTTCCTGCCAATTGTCAAATTATATAAATTTTAAATTTGTGCTTTTATTGCAGCAGATAGTGTTGCTCTGTGGCTGTGTTTGAGCAGCAAGGACAGAATCCTTCCTTACTTTATGATTTGGGGAAGAGATCTGCTTAGTCATTGAAATCCCCTCTCGAGATAGGATGGTGCGCTGAACTTTCCAAAACTGGGATTGTGTTAAAGTCAGGGTGCTTTCAGCACAGTCGACTTTTCTCTTAGATTTCAGTGTTGAAGGATACAGAAATCATGAATGAAAAATTACCTGTTGCAGTGACAGTTCTTAAATGAAAGTTATTTGGCCCTGGGTATGCCTCTGAATGACAGGAGACCACAGCGTAACACTGTTCACCAACTCCTTTGACAGGTCAAGGGTTGAGTTTTCACAAAGCACCATGGCTCTTCATTTAGGGCTATGATTATCTCTGCATGGCTGTATGAAGTCCAAAAAAATTTCATACTCATTACTGCTATGAAACTTAAAAGGCTTTGCAATCACTCAAATATCAAAAAGGTCCTTTTTTTCTAACTCTTATTAATAGTACAATATATCCACAAATATATATGTTGGTCATGCCAATAGTTTTTCTAATTAGATTATAATTTTTATTTATGTAAAATATTTTAAATTATTCAATATTAATTAACTATTTTTTCAGTATCATTTTGATTTATCTAGTTCTTTTAGCAGAATTGAATGGGATGCTAAAGAATTTCCCATGTAACTCTTATACATATAGTTTGAAGTTATATAGTTTTATCCCATAAATAAAACTATTTTCTCTAAGATATTTTTGGGGTGTGTGTGTATGTGTGTGTGTGTGTGTGGTGTTTGGAGATTGGGAGTTGTAAATTAATGTTTTGTCATGTATTTTGCTTCAGTAACTTTAGGATGAATGAAAAGTCCTAAACTCTGAAAACAAAACTAATTCACCGTGCTGTGATAGCATACAGTATGTTTAAAAATATAAAAGACTTTCTAGTGTTTTTTTTTTTCACCACAAATAGATGACAGATGTTTGAGCAAATAAACATACTTACTCCAATCTGAACATTATGCAGTGACTACATAGACGGAAATATCACCCGGCACCCCATAAGTGTGTGCAATTGTAGCGTGTCAATTCGAAAGTTTAACATGTCTAACCATAGCTTGCTGATGACAAATTAGAAGTTCAGAAGGTTGTACCCCTTGTTCACATGCTAGAACTCCTCAGTGTCAGTACTACAGGCCACAGGCCCACTGATTCCAAAGGCCAGCATGTTCTGCACCTTGTTTGCACCTCAGAGAAAATAAAGATGGAGCTAAAAACTTAACTGAGTTTTTATTAAGAAAGAAAGGAAGAAAAAAGGAAGGAAGGAAGGAAGGATGAAAGAAAGAAGAAAAGAAAAGAAAAACCATCCCGGACCTCTTAGAGTGACATATCTGAGTCCTAAGTCACTGTGCCTCTTGAAGATGTCCTCTAGGACAACTCCAGATTTCATACATGTAGCACAATGAAGAAAAACATCAGAAATCTCTCTGCCCTGGCTGCAAAGTGTGAAAACGATGGCGCGTTTCACGAGGGTTTTTCTTCTGGATGTGTTGCATTGGGTTATTTAGTGAGCGAATTTGTTAATGAGAGCATGGTCCTCCTTCCAAGATGGTGCTTTGACAGCCTTTGCTTCTGTGACTCACTGTGGAAGATACTCTGCGTGTAGATCCTTCACCTCCGGGTTCTACTGGTTTGAGGTGAGAAGAGCTGGTGGGGATGCTGGGGCACTGTGATCTCTCAAGCCCTTAATTAAAACAGGAGCGAATTAAGGAGGACAGCGAACACCACGGTTGACGGTGGATGTCCTGCAGGTTTGGGATTGTCACTTTGGGCTTGAATACAGATGTCTCGACCCATGAACTTCACTTTAGTCCTTCTAAAGTGTTGCGCAGAAATCAGCTCAGGACTTTCGTGATTGTAGTTTGGGTGTGTGGTCCAAATGAAGAGATCTACTAAACATGAAAATGAAGGATGTAATCCTTTTGGCATTGATCAGAGACACATAAATCCTAACAGCTGAGGCTATTAAAATCCAGTGCAGATTAACTGGTAAAAAAGAAAAATGAACACATTCCTTCAAAGTTCTAATTTGCCTGTAGTGCAGAAAATTTTCTGATGGGAGAAATTACAGAAATCTGTGTGGTGGTGCATGTGTGTAGCTGTCGGTATGAAGACGGAACCCACGCTTGGGTTTCACTCCTTAGAACATTTTTCTATCTGTTTTTTTTTTTCTTTTCTTTTCAGACAGTCTTTCTCAACTGCTGAAAACTTTCTGATTATGCCACGCTGCCTAGCCAGCAAGCCTCCATGATCTGCCTGTCTCTCCCTATCCAGTACAGGATTTTCAGGTTGTAAAATACAATTAAAACAGCCAGGTTTTTTTTTTTATGTGTGTTCCAGAGCCTTATACAATAAACATTATTTCCTCAGTCACTCAAAATATTTATAAATTATTTTTTATTCTACTTCTAGCCTGCTTTGATAAATCTTACAGATACCTAATTTATTTTATATAGATGTATTTTTCAGTTAATTCCTGTAATTTATCATGTCCGCTAACCCCAGAGGTTTTCTTCATTTTCAAGTCTTTTTTCCTTCCTCTCAAATAAAGAATGAGTATCCATTGACACAAGAAGAGACTGGGAAGCAACTGTCAGGCAGGCCTCTATCTCCGACTGGCTATATAACAAATCCTCACACAACAGATTCACAAGACTCAACTAGAAGGTGAAACATTTTAAAAATCAATAAACATTTTGAGATGATTCTGAAACAGTAAACGCCTTAAATTTAAGTTCAGCCATGACAAGGATACAGTATTTGCATCAAGGCAACTATGGTTTAATTTTTACTTTTGATGAAAGATCAAGAGACATGACAATAGCCTAAATGTGTGGTGAGTCTAGACAATGAAGCCAGTGCCAGTCAGTAATGTGCACTTATCCTCTTGAGTGATTCTTCATCACAATTGCCACCCCAAGACGTGTATCATAAGCTCTCCTTTGCTACTGTAGAGTTTTCTACATCCGATGTTTTAGTGAACTATGAAGGGTTTATGCCAAGTTCTGTCTTTAGTTCACAGCCCACAAAGTAAGAATTGTTTTCACAGATGTAAGATGGCATGAAATTAAGGGAAGAAACCAAATATAAAAAGGAGAAAGGAAGAAAGAGAAAAGTCCAGAGGGATGCAGAGAAGATAGATGGTTTACCAAGTCTAAAATACTATGCAATTCTAAAATGTTATAGTAACAGAAAAATTTGCCTTCCCTTGCCTGTTAAATGACAAGGCCTCAGTCGTTAAGGACTCGTCTTTTGTCCTTATGTATGACTTCTGTGGTGCATTGTATTATCCAATTTGTCTAAAGGAACTTGGACTTTCTTCTGGTGCCTATTACTTCCCTGAGGATCTAGGAGCTAGTGTGATTGAACAGTGACTTGTAAGTTTGGAGCCGAAAGAACAAAGGTTGGAGTCTCAAGTATCTTATTTAACTAAAACCCAAATGACCTGGACATTTTGGATCACCTCTGTGTTTGGCATAGGAGAAGGAGTCTGTCCTGTCTGTTGGAGTATCAGAATATTTACCTTATAGAATCACATTGTATACCAGTTAATATTTCTGTTAGTTGTTTTTCTTAGCACTGTTACAAAATACATGCAAAAGCAATTTAGGTGAGCAAGGATTTACTTTTTAACATATAGATTGGGGAGATTTACGTCCATCTTAACAGAGAAGGCATAGAAGTGCTCATGGTGAGAAAAACATATGACAGAGACCACACACTGCAAGGAAGGACCTAGTAGAGCGAGCAAGACTGGAACTAGGGTGAGGCCATAACCTTCAAAGGCCTGTCCTTCCTCATCAACGTCCTTCAACCACTTTTAAGGTAGCCCCACAGGCTAGGGAACCAGAATGCAAAAAAAAAAATTTTTTTTTGTGGGTTTTGTGAGTGACATTTCAGAGTCAACTGCGGCAGTGGGATGCGGGGATGGAAAACGGCTACCTTAGCCTAGCAGTGAGCCTCTTTATCTGAACAGTGATGATCTGCTACCCACCGGGTAACTCATGCAGCAAGGCAAGGAGGGCCATTTGCATTATGAGTGAATGTGTTTCTTCTATATCCATTCTCAGAGGATGCTACAGAGAGTGTGGGCCAAAACCAGAGGCCGAGGAGTGTGTTGGTATAGCTCTGCTTGAGTTACTGTTTGACCTTCCACATTTGGAAAGTCTTTTCAAATGCAAACACAATAATCCTTGCTTCTTGCTCAAGTACTTTAAACACCAGGATGAGAAACAAGATGAAGGAAAGAAATAATTATTTATAAAAATAATTACATTTCTCTGGGGGCTTATTTGTTTACATATAAATATATGCTTGGTGAACAAAATAAGGACTAAAGAAAAGTTTGATATGGGAACTACTTCAGAGGAAAAAATAATCTCTTTACGACCTTCTACTAAATAGTCTAATAAAACTTTGGTAGAAGGATTCTTCACATTCTTTGCCCAGTTTCATATTTGTTGAATGGCTGTATGAGGAACAGGCTTTTAAGGTCTCTAAATCCCAAGTTAATGTTCTCTGCTTTAGTGAGAATGGATTTGAATATACCAACTGAAGACTCCCTTAGGAAAGGAATCCCATGTAAATAATGGAAACTGAGTTTAAATGCTGTGCCAAAGAGAGCACAACATGGAGCCTAAAAGCCTTGAGAATCTTTGGCAGTAATTTTTGCACATGAACTAATTTTCAACTGAATCATGAAGCCATAGAAAAGAGACAAATGCTTTGAGTGTCTTCTTCCTGGGTAGAAGAATTAATTGAATATGATTGGAGCTTAGTAATTAACAACACAAATCTTTCAGAAAAAGGCTTACAGAACTCAAATAACATATGGCATCTGCTTGTCCAAATAATAGTGCATCATTATAGTTTTCTAAGTTACACCAGTTTTCAAAATGATAAGGAACAAATTTTAAAATTGAGCCTATAATATGACAAAGAAAAGCAGAAAGTCCTAGGTAGATATCAGAAGAGGGGGAAAACAGGGAACAGGACAGGAGCCTACCACAGAAGGCCTCTGACTCTATCCAGCAGGGTATCAAAGCAGATGCTGAGACTCATAGCCAAACTTTGGGCAGAGTGCAGGGAATCTTATGAAAGAAGGGGGAGATAGGAAGACCTGGAGGAAACAGGAGCTCCACAAGGAGACCAACAGAACCAAAAAATCTGGGCCCAGGGATCTTTTCTGAGACTGATACTCCAACCAAGGACCATGCATGGAGATAACCTGTAACCCCTGCAGCTTAGTCTCCAAGTGGGTTCCCTAGTAAGGGGAATAGAGGCTGTTTCTGACATGAATTTAGTATTTGGCTCTTTGATCATCTCCCCATGAGTCGGGGGGGGGGGGGGAGCAGCATTACCAGGCCACAGAGGAATACAATGCAGCCAGTCCTGATAAGACCTGATAGCCTAGGGTCAGGTGAAAGGGGAGGAGGACCTCCCCTACTTCCCTATTGGGGGAGGGAGAAAAAGGAGGGAAGGTGGGATTGCAAGGGGACAAGGGAGGGGGCTACAGCTGGGATACAAGATGAATAAATTGTAATAAAAAAATTAAAAAATTAAAAAATAAAAAGCTGTGATGATCAATTATGTAAATCAAAACCAGTGCACAGATTCAACTATGTAGATAGACATAGATATAAATAAATGTGTGTGTGTGTGTGTGTGTGTGTGTGCATGTCTGTGTGTGTATAAAATAGTCTACCTTGGTGATATGATGCTTTGGGAGAAGCTATTGTGTAAAGGTCGTAAAGATTATATTACCAAATAAAAATATCTTGTTATATGTCTAGAAAAATAATGAATTCAAATTACTTATAATAAAAAATCTTTTAATTTTTAAAATAGAATCATATATAATTTTTAAGTATTTGCTTTCAGAGTTTCTTTGCTGTGCGGAAGAGTGGGTTTTAGGCTTATCCTTCAACTCTATGATTCAGTATGACCCTAACCCTAAACAGTGATCTTATGAAATAATAGTGATATAACTGAGAAACTGAAAAAAAAATAATGATACAATTGAAAGTCACATGTGTCTTTTGCAAATCAAATACAAATGTAGCAATTTTTCTTGCTTTTTCAATGAGGTTATCCTAAAATGGCAACTCATTCTTTCAGGTTTTAGCTTCATGGGTCTGATTTGCTTAGTTGAGGGACTACAGTTTAGGACTGTTGAAATTCCTGCTATGGTTTGGATCTGGTGTTATCCTCAAATACCTGGGTGTTACAGACTGGCCCTGAGTCTATGGCACTCTCTGGATGTGGTGGGACCTTTAGGAATTGATGTGTAGTGGAAGAAGGTAAAGTCAGTAAGATTAGCCCTTGGATGCAATGTCAGGAGTCCAGGACCTCTGTCGCTTTGTTTTGCTTCCCAGATGCCACGTGGCAAACAGCTTCCTTCAGTGTGTACTGCCACCATGCTGTACTGTGACTTAATGAACCACAAACTGAAAGGTCAAGAACTGAATCAAAATGAGCCTCTCCCCCTAAGTTGATAATCTATAGCTACTTTGTCTCAGCCACAGAAGGCTGACTGATACACTTCACTTTCTAAAATCTGTTTTATTTTATATTATATTTTAAAAGATGCATTCACTGTGCCATGCGTGGAATGTGTCACCAGTTGTCTAAACATCAGGAATCCAGTACAGAACTAGAGTGGACAGAAGGCTGAGGAACAGAGTCACAGTGTCACTGGGCACAGGTGACAGTAGTCTGACTGCTCTAGTGTCTTACAGTAGACAGTTTGGAGGCTGAGACCGCTCAAATGGCTGTAAGCTCATAATCCTGATTGGTAGGTACTTCAGTGAGAGCTGCAGTTTTAGTGCTTTAACCATTGTGCATCTAGCCACAGTGAAGTAGCCATTGTTCAGAGACCTGGAAAATGACAAGATGCTAAGAAGACATAGACCACTCTCTGCTATGACAGGACACGAGAAACTGCCATGTGTCATTCCTAATTTTTACAGTGCTTCCTGACTTAAGGGTCAGAGTGTGTGTTCTGAATCTCTTACCAAACCAGCCGCTGATTGTATGAGCCCTGGGTCATTATCTCAATTATTTCTTCTGTAGCTTCTCCCTTTGTGCCTGGTGTTTATCACCTCAACATGTCAACATGTAAGCTCTCAGCTTTCAAAGCCAATAGAATCCACATGGCTCTGCCCCCTCACTCTTCTGCTTCCCTGAAGACTCTGTAATTAACCGGGTAATCCAGGCTTTCCTCACCTACAGATTGGTAATCTTATCTCCTCTTCCTCTTACGGCTTTAACTTCTTCCTGTCCTGTAAATGATACACTGCTAACTTTGTGAGATTAGAAGGTATACATGCTTAAGGAACTATAATTCTGTCTGCCATACTACCTCAGGAGGTTATTTCAAAGACTCAATAGATAAACACAAATAACAGTCTATAATGAATTCTGGTGATTAGGAAGAGGCCAGTAATTTCTAGTTGTTTTATTGGCTTTTTACTGTCTTGATAAAATGCATTTACAAATTTCATTTACTTTATGGTTATTTTAGGGAAAAGAATTGGATTGCTAAAAAGAAACTTGTATTTCATGGAGTATGTGAAAAGATGGGAAGGCAAGCATAGATTTTTTTTTTTACCATGGCACTTTGATATTTATTTAGTAGAATATTCACACGATTATTAGAGAACACACAAGGTTGTTTGAGTTTCTCGTTTACATTATCTACCGCTGGCTTGTTCTTTGGAAATTTAACGATTTCTTTGTGAATCACTTATCAGTTTTAAAAATTATACAAAATCTAGAAATAATAACAATTGTAAGTAATGCTCAAAACTGGGAGGTGGGGAGATGGAACCCTAGGCAAAGAGTCCACAGCACAAGCATGATGAGCTGAGTCTGGATCCCCAGCATCCTTAAAAATGCTGGGCGTGGTGGCACATATGCATCGTCTCAGTGCAGCAGATCTCAGGGGCTCGCTGTCCAAGCAGCCTGGTCACAACAATGAGCGCTGAAGACATCCTCTTTCTAAAGATAAAGGAACGCTCCCAGCCTCTAGCTGCCACCTACACACATGCCCTGGCCATCACACCCATGCACACACGCAAAAACCCAGCACGCCTTTACACTTGTAGCACAGTTCAATGTGAACTCTAGGTTATTATCAAAAACATTTGCTTGATATTTGGAGCTCTTATAAAAGAGTAAATTCCCCATGCTTCGCTTTTGAAAATTAAATGTTTTCCCATTATTATCTAGATTATCGACTGTTAGTGTTAAATTGCTTAAAATGAAGCAAAATTAAAAACAAATTCACATGTTGAATTAGCCACTTCTCAAACACTCCTTGGCCACGGATAGCTTTGGCTCTGCATTGGACAGTGCAGGCACAGCTCATAGCGAACCTGTCCCAAGTCGTACATCTCCGAGGGATTTGTCAAACTACTTTTGAACTCAGGGCAGTGCTTGCATCCACACCGCTGAGCTACCAAACCTGTGAATGATCCACAGCCAAGCCTAACTTACCAGTGTCTCCGCATGAGTGTTCCTTTCTTTGACTAAAACAGAAACTAGACACAACAACAACAAAAATTGACCATTTCGTATCTTTAAATTATTCAGAGAGGACAGAGAGGAGACTAGGTCAACTGCTAATCTGAGTGTTTAAGGTGTATTAAAAATGTATCATTCTTCTCTTGTCCCCAGAATAGTCTCCTAAAGTGGATAATTGGCAGCAGCATCAAGTTGGCAAATGGGCCGTAACAAAACAGATAGAAATAAAATGATGCCCAGGCCAGCAGAAGAGGCACAAGTATCCTGTGTAGCCATTGGCCAGCGTCTTCCTGCCACTTGCCTTCTTGGGGGTAGCCCTGCCTGCCCTACATATTCTTTCCAGCTTCAATGCAATCACATCTCTTTTTACCTACAGCCTGGCCATAACCATTACTTTAATATCTCCTTCCTTATGCCAGGCTGGTCATGTTTGTTGTCCCCTCTTCCATGTCCTGTCTGTATTGTCACAGGCCTGGATTTCTTGCTGCTGTTCTGGACAGTGTAGGCACATCAGATAGTAAACTTGTCCAAAGCTGTGCCTCTCAGGAGGATTTCAATGGTTTTGAACTCAGAGCAGCGCTAGCAGCCGCACTAACACACTACAGAAACCCGGGTAAGCTACTCCTGGCTTAACAGTGAGCACAGGGGTGTGCTATTCTTCAGCACGCTGCCCAGTACTGACAAAAATTTCCAACGAGGACTGTATAGAATAGCAAAAATGTTGAGAATTTTAGATTACAGATTCTAGTCCCCTTGCTAGAAAGGGAAGCTCAAGACCAAAGAGAAAAATTGGGTTGTCAGTTGTTTTTAAAACAATTGGCACCAGAATAAGGATATTTGATCAATTCTGAAAACCCAGAGACTTGCATACATCATTTAAATATATGCTTGGCCTCACCCTTCAGCTCAGAGGTGATGGGCTACAGTTCCAGAGTTCATGCATGATTTCAAGTTGAACAACATAAATACTAGCTGCCTACTAATAATAACTGCAGTAGCCAGGCAATACTAGCCTGTTTCTGATTGTTCTAGGAACAAATCCATCTGGGGGGATGAAAGCCAACTCTGCCTTTCTGCACACAAGGGACTCCTGCTCCAAGTTAGTCTTTTGACTTTTCCTCAGGACTAAATAAAAGAAAAGTGCATTCAAGTTAATTTGTGGAGCTAAACAATGACGATGTTATACAATGACAAGTTCCAGCAGACGTCTGAGGGGATCTATGGGGCCTGTGACAGGGATGATGAAGGGCTGAGAAGGTAAATTATTCTCTTGTCATTTCTTTGCATTAACTGCGTTCAGATTTCTGCTTGGGGAACAGACATGTATCTTTGTGACCTTATAGAACTCTGAATCTCTAAGTTCTGTGGGAGAAACCAGATGGTCGAATGACATGGCCAGCATGTTTGGTTTGGAAAATATGGGACTCTAGGGTCAGTCCCTGAATTCCCTGAACCTCTGTGTCCTGAATGCAGGCACAAAAATAACTCTTCCTGGTGCTGTCCAGGATGAAATTCCTCCCAGTACACTGTCTAGATTTCCCAGGCACTGTACTTTGTTAATGTTTATAAAACGTGACTATCCACTGCCCCCCCATACTATAGAAATTAGGGTAATGACATATGTAGGTAGAATTATCTGGATGTTATTTGGGGATGGTTTTCAGGGGATGTTTTTGCATACATTCCCCACTGTTTAAGAAACTAGAATGTTAAGTTAGAGACTCACAAGTAAACAAGTTATGAAAAAGAAGAACTCGGTGAAAGTGGCAGCTCTCTTAGGGTTTCTGTTGCTGTTACAAAACACCACGAACAAAAAGCAAATTGGGAAGGAAAGGATTTATCTGGCTTATACTTCCATGTGGATGTTGAGAAAGTCAGGACAGGAACACAAACAGGGCAAAGGCCTAGAGGCAGGAGCTGATGCTGAGGCCATGGAGGAGTGCTGCTTGCTGGCTTGCTCCTCATGGCTTGCTCAGCCTGCTTTTTTACAGAATCCGGGACCACCAGCCCAGAGATGGAACCACCCACAATGGGCTGGGCCCTCCCCCATCAGTGTCTAATTAAAATACTGCTCTGCTGTCAGATCTTATGGAGGCGTTTTCTCAGTTGAAGTTCCCTTCTTTAAGATAACTAAGTTGTATATAAAGTTGACATAAAACCAGTCCACACGCCAGTGAACCGAATGATGGACTGGATATGTATTAAAGAAATGAGGCAAAGGCAGAACTCGGGGACAAGGAGACATGGAGATCAGAAGACCTGCTGAGCAGGGTGAAGGCACACTGATGTATGACACTGTACGGCCTGCAGTTAGTGAAGTAGTCTCTCATAAGACCCGGTTTTTAAAAACTGTGCCCTAGTACCACTCTAAAACTCAGTGACATTTCCATCCATATTCTTCTACCACTATTTTAAATCCTTCAACATAGTTTTTTTCCTGGTGGCTGCCATCTTTTGTTCCAGTGTTGCCCATGTCATTGAAGATTGTTGAGTTTTGAGCTGAGATAATATAAATTCCTTTCTTTCATTTGTTTCAGAAAGTTAAGTGGGAAATGCCAGATCTGTAAATAACAGCAGACTGTTATTATAGGAATTGGAGATTGTAGTTTTGAACTGTGGGCATATGAACCAAAAGATACTTTGGAGTATTGATTTAGAAAATAAAAGGGGAACTAAAACATTATCAGCAAATGCCTCATTTTGCACCATTAAAAAATAAATTACAAGATATGCATGGGAACATAAAAACTCCTGGAACCCCCAAAGTTCATCGTCAGATGCCTTCAGGTGTTCTTAGGAAATGGGCTATTTGCTAAACCTGTGGTTACAATTAGCATGGATCATCAAGACTTTCCATGACTGCCTTAAAGATGAAGATTGACAGAAGACTCAGGGTTGTAGAATGACTATCACTGAGCAAACCCAAAAGTATAGAAAAGAATCCGTTATCATCTTTACAGGGGAAGTCCACTGCTCTGTGCAACTAACACTTCTAAAGCTCACTGGACAAAAGTAAAGATTCCAATCTCAAATTGAGATGAGGGAGAAATAAAGAAATAACAGTGACCATTGCCTTAGATTCGCAGAAGATGCCTGCTTCTCAACAGCCCTGAACCTTAGTTTGGCAAGTTCCCGTGGCATTCACCTACTGCCTCTGGTTTATGTGTGAGTTCTAGTTAAAAGTATAACTAGATGTTATACTGGGAGCTGGAGAGATGTCTCAGCAATTAAGAGCACTAGCTGCTCTTCCAGATGACCCAGGTTCAATTTTTGGTACCCACATGGCAACTCACTCCTGTCTATACAATTCCAGGGCTTCTGGTACCCTCACACAGACATACATGTGGGCAAAACACCAATTAACATAAAATAAAAATATTATAAGAAAAAAATTTTAAAAAATAAGTATAATTGTGGCCGTTTTGTAGTCAATCAAATGTTCAAGGTTTGTTTGTTGCTTTGTATCTTTCAGCCTAATTTGTACCCAAATACATGTCCTTAATATTCTCATATGTGTGCCTTGTAGCCCTGTGTGGATTCCACTGTCATGTTTCATACATTAGCCTGGTGATGATCTTTTTAGTGAAGTCATGTGTGTATGTACACAGACAAAGCCATCTGTTGCTTTAAGCTAGCAAGCTCCAGTCCCTCCCTGCCTTGATTGCTCTTGTGCTGAGATTAATATATTTTGTGCTTTTATGATTCAAAAGCTTAAACTACCTATATTTTCTACAAATTAATTTCTTATTCCTATGCTTTTTTTAAAAAAAAATACTGCTTATAACTTATTTTGATCAATAACAATGCCAGCAGAATTGATTTTAGTGGTTTTTCTCCTTGATATTTCTTTCACCTGCTTGGTTTCTGAGAAAAGACTGCCTTGTATATACAAAATTATGTTTTATTTTGTCAGTGGTTTAGTGACTCTCCACTTCAAAAGCTTAGATTCACATTCTCTATTCAGAATTCAGATGTGATTTTACCGAGATGAATTCACAAAATACATAGGAAGCGCCAGAAAAAAGAAGTCATGAAGTGTGAGGAAAGCCTCATGCTTTCCTCTTTTATTTCTGATTAAGATATAAGAGCAGAGGGCTGGAGAGATGGCTCAGCACTGGCTTGACTTCCAGAGGACTCGTGCTCAATTCCCAGCCCCAACAAGATGGCTCACACCCATCTGTAACTCAAGCTTTAGGGGATCTGACCCCTTCTTCTGGCCAAGCATATACAGACATATATGTAGACAAAACACTTGTATATAAGTAAATAATCAAAATGCTAAAAGAGACAATTTTAAAAAGCTATGAAAGGAAATTCATTGCATTAAAATGCAAATGCTACAATAAAGTATAAAATAAAATGTACCTCTGAGGCAGTTCATTCTAATTTCCTCCTTATAGTCCAATATTAACAAGTTAGAGATAGTATGTTTTTTTTTAAAGATTCGTTTTTGTTTATGTAAATTTCTGTGTGTATGAATGAGTGTGTGTGCTGTGTGCAAATAAACTCTTAACCCTGGAACTATCTCTCTAACCTCTAGTTTTCTTTCTTACAAAATTAATTTAAATGATACTAAGAAAATTATTTATATGTATGAAATTAAACTATTGTGATATGGTACATTCAGACACAGATGCATCTAAGTTTAATAACTTGGCCAAGAGTTCTATTATAGTCACTGGTATACATTATATTATAGTTAGCATGTACAAAAGCAATATCAGGTGCTTAAGTATAAAATAAAAATTGAGGTAGAATATATTCAATGCCTTCATAGGAAAAAACTTAAATGTTTAGTTCTTGTGGAGATTGTGTAGATGTAGAAAAATGTACCTCTTAACTCTTAGTAAAACTAGTAGAAAAACTGGGCTTTGTCCTTGAGCTTCTTATATTTTGTGTCCAATGAATAATCTCTTTGGAAGATCCTAGCTATTAGCAGTGATATTTGAGGCCTAAGGAGTTTCCAAATATGTGTGTAATTTCTGCCTCTTCCATAGGAATAAGGTTGAATGAAAGGACCGCTGCTCTTTGTTTTTTTTTTTTTTTTTATCCAGAATATATGGTCTCAGAATGAGCTACTTAACTTTATAACCTTGAGATAATTGGCAGTGGCAGGTTTATCCTTATTTATTCATAGCCTTGTTTAAACATAATTGGCCATAAACCCACCAAGTACCATGGTTTAGGTTCAAAGAAACTGTTATATCACCCACTAAACCTTTTTCACACTTAGCATTTTTCTCTATCCTTAACATTATTCTTCTCTGTCCCAGTCATGCTATGACCTACAGAGCATGTGACTGTTCTTTAAAACCCATGTATCTGAGGTAATAGTCTTACTGACTTCTAGAAGGAAGAAATAAAAAGACAACAGGCCTCTGACTCCTGTGTTTGCTCTTAGGACTCTTTTCCTTCAGTTGAGTTGCCATGTCCAACTTCAGTACGACAGTTTTTACCTCATCTTATTAAATTTTATTTTGTCATGTTTGGTTAGACCCTCAGAAGCGTGGTTTTTTTTTTTTCCTAATGAGACAAAAAGGGAGTGGATCTGGAGGGGAGGAACTGGGAAAAGTAGAGGGAGGGGAAACTGTTATCAGAATATATTATGTGAGCAAAGAACCTATTTTCATTAAAGAGAAACAATGAAAATAAAAATGATTTCTGGAATAGAGAAGTGAAGCCTAAAATAAACCTCCCACTTTTCTTTCATTTTGTCATTTTTATTTGTTTGTTTAATTAATTTTATTTGAGACAGGTTTTCTCTGAAAACTCTTGATTCCTCTTCAACTCACTATGTAGATTAGGCTGGCCTTGAACTCACAGATATCTGTCCTTCCCAGTCTGAGATTAAAGGCGGTGCACCAGCAGTGCCTGGCTTATTTATTTATTTTTAATTAAAATACAATCACATCATTTCCCCCTTCCCTTCCCTTCTTCCAACTCCCTTAATCCCTCTCAGATTCATGGGTTCTTTTTTTTTTTTTTTACTATCATTGTCGTGAGATATATTATATATGCAGACATACGTAAACCCAGCCTTCTGAACCTAGTGTTGCTTGCGTGTATATAATTTGATAAATGACCACTTTGTACTGGACAAGAAATTAGGAGCCTAACCCTATGGAAAATTGATTCTCCCTCTCTCAGTAGTTATTAGTTGCCTAGAGTTCTTTGTCTGGGTATAAGACCCTGTTACAGTTCTTCCTTCCACATTAGCATGTCTACTGGTGTTGACCTCATTCAGTTCTTGTTTATGCAGCCATATTGTTTTGGTGTCACGAATGTAGCTTCCCTGTCATTTCTTTCTTTCTTTGTGCATTGAGTATTATGTTCATATGAATTAACAGTCCAGAAGGAAAGCAGTGGTGTTTATTTAATATATTTGGAATAGCATATTATTAAGTAAGATTACATCTTTTAATGTTTAGAACACTAAAGGGGTCATGACTTGGTGGAATCATATATATCTATATTTTTAATTGCCTTCATATTATATATCAGAGAAATGTAAGCCCTTTAGAAATAGCTTTGACAACAATTTGGAGGGAAGGAGAGCTCAGACCACAGATGATACCCACGCTCAGCACTTGGAAATGTTGGTCAAATATCTGAAGGCGTCAGAGTGTCTGTTGTCCCCACTGCATTGTGATGGGGTAATGTTAATCAATTAGTTCAATTCTGCCATAGATAGTAAGTAATTGCGCTCACTGGAAGCCACAGTGGCCTATTAATAATGCATCCTAATTTCTAAAAGTAGCGTTTCTCTTGCTCTTAAAAAAGCTTTCAGTTCTCTGTTTTTGTCTATAAAACTCATGATTGAAGTAAAGTTTATGTGCTTCTCATAAGTGACCTTATCAGAAAAAACATAATTATGAATAATATTCTGACCTTTTCTACATAAAATTAGCACAACTCATTTCTTTTTTAAGAGTGTTAAAATAACTCTTGTGACATATACATGTAATATCAATGTTTGAGACAACACTCAGTCATAACTTACAGTCTGCTTATGAACTTTCTGACCTTCTCACCACTAAATCATATAGCAAGCCTCCTACCCACTACACAACTTCAGCACTACCTTCCCTGCCATAAGGTGAAATCAGTGTGGTCAGATAGTAAATGCAAGAGAACCCAAGTAACCAACGCTATTATGATTTGAAACAGTCTCCTAATGTTTAAATGCTAGTAACAAACTCACACATCTTCAAACATAGTGAGAAAAATACAACTCCAGGACAGAGTTGAGTTCCAGGCTGCCTACTTGTCATCCTCAGATACAAGGGTACTAGAGTTTCACTGTAACCGAGTAATCCAATTCCAATAAATAGTTAACCTCCTGAAAGACACTATAATTCCCTTCACTAGTATCTGTGGAAACTTAGTTTGATGTTATGTATATATAAGGCCAAGGGTTATATTTTAATATCCAAACGCATGTACACCAGCTTCTAATTCAGGAAGCTTTCTAAGGGTGTTAGCCAATAAGCAACAAAGTCAAACTGTGCTGTCTTGACCCTTAAGCAGTTAAAGGGGAGTGAGCACAGATGTGGCAAATGTAGAAGAGTGGATGGCAAAGCACCAAAGGCAACAACTGCTCTCGGAAATCCGTTTAAAAACCAGAAGGGTGAAAAGTTCTGTAGATGTCTGTTACTTCCATTGGATTCATGACATCAGTTGGTGTCATTGTTTCCCTGTTTAGTTTTTGTTTTGTTGACCTGTCCTTTGGTGAGAGTGGGGTATTAAAGTCTCCCACTATTAATGTGTGGGGATCTATGTGTGGTTTAAGCTTTATTAGTGTTTCTTTTATGAAAATGGGTACCCTTGTATTTGGGGTGTAGATGTTCTGAATTGAGATGTCTTCTTGGTGGAATTTTCTTTTGATGAGTATGAAGTGACTTCCCCATCTCTTTTGATTAATTTTGGTTAAAAGTCTATTTTATTAGATATTAGGATGGCTACTCCTGCTTTTTTCTTGGGTCCGTTTGCTTGGAAAACCTTCTTCTAGCCCTTTATTCTCAGGTAATGTCTATCTTTGTGGCTGAGGTGTGTTTCTTGTACACTGCAGAATGTTGGGTCCTGTTTATGCATCCATTCTGTTAATCTGTGTCTTTATTGGAGAGTTGAGTTCATTGATGTTGATAGAGATTAATGACCAGTGACTGTTAGATCTTTTATTTTGGATGTTGGTTGTGGTAGTGTGTTGGTGTGCTTGTCTATTTTTAGTTTTGCTGTAGTAAAGTTATTTCCTGTGTTTTCCTGGGTATAGTTAGCCTTCTTTGATTGTGTTTTTTCTCCTAGTATCTTCTGTAGGGCTGGATTTGTAGGTAGCTACTGTTTAAACTTGTTTTTTGTCGTGGAACATCTCGTTTTCTCTCAAAGACTCAGAAGTAAATCAACACACTTATGGACACCTGATTTTTTACAAAGAAGCCAAAATGATACAATAGGGAAAAAATAGCATCTTCAACAAATGATACTAGTCTAACTGGATGTCCACATGTAGAAAATGCAAATTAACCATATCTACCACCCTGCATTAATTAAAGTCCAATTGGATCAAAGACCTCAACATAAAACCAGACACACTAAAACTGTTAGAAGAAAAAATGGGGGAAGAGCCTTGAACTCATTGGCTCAAGAGGCAACATCCTGAACAGAACACCAACAGCTCAGGCTCTAAGATCAACAGTTAATAAAAGGGACCTCATGAAACTGAAAACTTCTATAAAGCAAAGGACACTGTCAACAGAACAAAATGAAAGTATTCAGAACTAGGAAAAAAATCACCAATCCTGTATCCCACAGAGAGCTAATATCCAGAATACATAAAGAATTCAAGAAATTAAACATCAACATACCAAAAATCCAATTAAAAATGGGGTACAGAGCTAAACAGAAAATTCTCAACAGAGGAATATGGAATGGCAGAGAAACACTTAAATGCTCAGCTAACAGCAGGGGTAAATAGTCAAGATAAGGTGGCCTCATTGGGATTAAATAAAAAATAAATACAATAAAATACACAAAGGTGAGAGGGTGAGATCTGGAAGGAGTTGGGGTAATATTGGTGAATGTGACCTTTGATAGTCTCAAAGGAAAACTAAAATAAAACTTTGTTATGAGAAAAAAAGAAAGAAAGAAATGCTCAGCATCCGTAGTCATCGGGGAAATGCAAATCGAAACCATCCTGAGATTCCACCTTATACCCATCAGAATGGCTAAGATCAAAAACTCAAGTGACAACACATGCTGGCGAGAAAGTGGAGAAAACGGAACCCTCCTCCATTGCTGGTGGGAGTGCAAATTTGTACAACCACTTTGGAAATCAATCTGGTGCTTTCTCAGAAAATTGAGAATTACACTACCTTAAGATGCAGCTATACCTTTCATGGGCATATACTCAAAAGTTGGTCTACCATTCAACAAGGACATTTACTCAACTATGTTCATAGCAGTTTTACACATAATAGCCAGAATCTGGAAACAACATAAATGTCCCTCAATGAAGGAATGGATATAGAAATTGTGGTACATTTACTCAATGGAATACTATTCCTTAAAAACAAGGAAATCATGAAATTTGCAGGGAAATGGATGGAACTAGAAAATATCATCCTGAGTGAGGTAACCCAGACCCAGAAAGACACTCATGGTTTATACTCTCTTATAAGTGGATATTATCCTTATAATATAGGACAACTATACTCCAATCTACAGACCTAAAGAAGCTAAACAAGAAGGAGGACCTGAGGGAAGATGCTTAGTTCTCACTCAGAATGAAACAGGAAAGACAACAGAAGTGCTGGAAGAGAAGGAACAGGATGGGAGTCACCATAGAGGTCCTCTGAAAGGCTCCAGCCAACGGATCAAAGCAGATGCAGAGATTCACAGCCAAACTTTGGACAGAGTGCAAGAGTCTTATGGAAGAAGGGGGATCATAGAAAGACCTGGAGTGGACAGGAGCTCCACAAGGAGACCAACAAAGCCAAATATTCTGGGTCCAGGTGGGCCTGCAGACACTGATGCACCAACCTAGGTCCATGCATGGAGAGGACCTAGACCCCCTGCTCAGATGTAGCCTATAGGCAGCTCAGTCTCCATTTGGGTTCCTGAGTAACCCCAAGCAGGGGCTGTCTCTAACATGAACTCTCGGTTGCCTGCTCTTTAATCACTTTCCCCTGGCAGTTTGGCTTTTCCCGGACACAGAGGAAAAGGATCCAGACAGTCCTGAGGAGACTTGATAAGCTAGGGTCAAATGGCAGGGAAGGGGATCTTCCCCTTTCAGTGGACTAGGGGAAGAGAATGGAGGAGGGAAGAGGGAGGAAGGGTGGAATGATCAGCTGAGGAAGGGGATTACAATTGAGATAGAAAATGAATTAATTGTAAAAAAATAAAAAAATATATAACAGAAGGAACCTCAGCTGCTCCTTCACAGGGCAGTAGAAAGAGTGGACTCAGATAACCAATATCTGCAACTAAACTGAGTCAGTAATTATTTTCCTTACTAACTGCAGGGCTTACTCAGTACTTATGAAATAACCGTGAAAATCTGCCCATGCTTCATCCTATTAAACTGAGATTTCACAGACCCAGCAAACACAAACCCACTTATTTAAACAGATACTACCTTTTGTGTAGTTCAAAAAACAAATAGCTTTAAGTATTTATTTAAAGAGGCATTTCCCTAGCTGATGTACACAAGTATCTTGGTCATATTACCGTGGAAAGCAACTCTGGGAGAGATGGGTAAGTTGCCTGGAACAAGCCAGGTCAACAAAGATGCAGACACTTTGCCCTGAAGTCTGTCTCCCTGGACACCATGTTGATAACAAGAGTCCCGTTGCTTTAGTAACCTCGTACCCTGACTTCTGTCCTGTGTCCTTGCTAAACTCCTGCAATCAAGAAGAGGTTGCAGTCCCCGTCTTTTACGAAGATAATTTAAATCATCTAAGTCAGTCATCTGCTGTAAGTACAAACTGCAAACCTTGTTTTCTAATCTGTGTAGCACAGAATAAGTGTTCTGAAGCTGGGCATGCTGTTGCCTTATCACACTAGCCCTCAGAAAGTTGAAGCAGGAGGATTGCTGTGAGTTCATGGCCAGCCTGGGAAACAGGGAATATAGCTAGAGTATTCTCAAGGCAAAGCATTTGCACAAAAATAAGCGTGGGAAACATCACATACCACAAGCTCCCAGGAATTTTGTTTGCATGTTGGCAATGCACAACTCTGGCAAGCTCTGCACCAAGGAGGCCTGTTTAGTTACGCTCAGGCTCATGTTTCCAAAGAGTTGACTTTGGGCATCTTCTGAATCTTAGGACACTGGGGAACTCTGGAAACACTAGGGGAACACAAAGATACTTATACGAGGGGAGGCTGCTTGAAGCCTCTGAATTGGAAAGGGCATACTGAAGCCCAAGTTTCTAAATGAAAATTGCTACTGTGAGAGGGATGGTTAAAAACAAAATATCCCACCATTAAAATTTTATGAGGTTTATGCAAATGAGAAGAGGAATTTGAAAGTGACCAACTTTTATCTTCTAGGTCAAGGAAATGCCATGTGCATCATAAAACCACTTGGGATAGGATTTGAATGATTTGAAAGAAAATAAGGCATCTTTTTGTGATTGATTTGTTTTTTTGTTTTTTTTTTTTTTAGTGTTTTGTAATGAAAATTTCCCATCATAGCACTTCTCAAATTATCTCCTTTGGGCTCAGTGTGGGTAAAGAACTCTATCTTTCTGATTGTCCTAAATAATATAGTATCCTGGGCTCATTCATGAAGTAAACAAGTGGCTGCAAACAGTTAATAACAGTTGCAAAAAGAATGGCCTTAGCTAAGTTAAGAGTAATAATGAACCAGGAAGTGTGAGTAAGCCTGCAGACTGCAGCTAAAGTTCAGGGACAGGCCCTGGGAAGCTCAAAGAGGAAGAGAACTCCAGAAATAATAATGAAAAGTGTGCAGAACTGAGAAAACTGTTTTGGTATAAATTATGTCCGTGTTTTTGTTTTTAATGTCATTTTATTCAGGGCATAATAGTCCAGTGTGGTAAAGGCACATTAATGTGCTCTGGGAGGTAAAGGAATTGAGATGTTAGTTATGAGAAAAATCAATGCACCGTGACCATAACAGAAAAAAAGAGAGTGAGTCTCCCAGCTGTCTTCACTCTGCCCTGTTCTATAGACTTGAGCCTCGGGATTCCTAACCAGGTCTGCACCAAGCTTCAGCCACAAAGAGTCTGTCCAAAGGTAGAGTCAGGTAGCACTGAACATCAAGAAACTTCCAAAAGTACCAGTTTCTCAGTGCCGGCTTTAGTTCTTCAGCTGCATTGAAGTTGAATGTAAGGACAATGTGTGTGTGTGTGTGCGTGTGTGTGTGTGTGTGTGTGTGTGTTTAAAAACCTATATATTCGAATTTCATCAATAGGAGGAAATTAATTGAGTGTGAAAGTAGGGATAACATTCTTTACAATGTTGTGTTTACAGAGCTTATCAAAGGCTATGTCATGGCAGAATGCACACCTGCTTGTAGCTGAATGAGCTGTAACAGAGGGCAAAAGTAACATCTATGGGGACATACCATAGGGATTAAGTATGTACAGAGAGGGCTTCTAGGTGGAAATTGCCTTTCTTTTCCAACTATAACCTGAAACTAAAAACAAGAAAAAAGTGAAGGCTTTTCTTTTTCTAGGCATCAATTTACTTGAAAATAGATGACACTGGAAGTGTTGCCTAAAAACACAAAAATATAGACTATTAAGGATTAAAAGGGCTTTACAACAAAGACATCCATAGAGAACACTGCTTTACGCAAGGTGACCCAGCACAAAGTGATGGATTGTGCCTCTGCTTAAATTCCAATGTAACCCACTGGAGGACTCTGCCTAAAGCAAAAAAAAAAAAAAAAAAAAAAAAAGGGGGGGTGGGGTGGGGGAGCTTATCAAAGGCACTGCCACTTCATAGCTATGGCTCCTGAAACACATGGGAGAACACAAACTGAAAGCTGGCTTCTAAGTATACACACCTCAACGGCAATTAAACTGAGACTTTAGGTCATGCCAATGAGCTTCTGATGCAATCTAGGTACCGGATCTCCTTCCCGATCTATCACAGCCTTGCAACAGAGGGAGCAGATTAAATGTCCCTGTGTCAGTGTACTTTAATACCTGTCTATGTCCTTGCAACGTTGTGGAAAGAGCTTAGGGCAAACCAGAAAATGAGGTGCCATGCCCCCTTTGTCCTGTTCACAGCATCAACCTGGTAATTATAACATTGGCCCTTGCCACATGCCGGTAGACAGCCCAGCACAGCTGAGACATAAAGACCATCCTGTTTATTGCTCTGTGTGTTCCCAGACCTTGTTTGGGCAGGAAAATAACCATGAAAAGATAAAACACCATATGATATTGGTTAAAGTATAGCTCTCTTAACTTCCATAGCATTTGAGCCTTTTTGTGGGAGAAGAGGGGTGATGACAGGAAGAGGATAATTGGAACCTTTTGTGGCTGTGCACCATGAAGATTTAAAAGTGAAATGAGAATATTGCAAGAGGCAGTGAATACAAAGAAGTCAGCTATGGAGGCATGAGTGGGCAGAGGTAGACAAGCCACTTCATCTCATTTGTATCCATGCCAAGTGGGTATTTTTGCCACTCCCTTCACATTGTCTTGCTCCTGTCACTGCAAAGCACTTGGGTACTCTTTTGGTGTTCCTACCTCGCCTTCATTCTAATGGTCAGGTTACAGACTTTAGGATCCTCCTGTACTTTTCCTAAACACATGCCATAGGCGCCCATCTTCAAGTCATCTCCTTTAAAAGATTTCCTCATAGCCAACACTTGCATGCTCATAAAACCCAGGCACTATGCTAAGTGCTCAACACATACTTACCAAGTCTCACAACATCCAGTGAGTTAGGTATCATGACTCCATATTAAAGGGAGGCCTCCACCAAGTGAAACTGGGCATCCAACATAAACTGGCTGATGTATAATCATTGTAATCTCACAGTGGCAAATGCCATCCTTCTGTCTCTATCCTCCATGAGGGTACCCTCACCTCCAACTCACCTAGGTGTCCAGCTCGTCTCTCATAAGATCTTATCTAATATTAAAAGTTATAATGGCTTCCAATCTTTCCCCGGTAAGACTACAGGCATGCAGTGCTCCCAACAGAAACACGAGCCCAGAGCCTCATAGAATAGTAGTTTGAGGTGTGGTGGAGAAGGGGTGGATAGCAGTAGGCCGGAGGTTCTTTCCAGTGGGTCAGTTCAGCATTGAAGAGCTGCTAACTAGGCTTAATCTAAGGAGACACGCCCACCATCGCCCAGATGACTAACCTGAACACTGTTGTCAGACAAACACTGTGCCTGGATCCCAGCATGGGGCAAACATAGGCTGGCTCCTTTCCTAGCGATGCTTTGTGGTTTGAAGATGGTTGACTGTCACAATGGAACAGAGTTGCAGGGCTGGCAAGAAAGGGAGGACGCAACTGGCATTTCATGGGGAGAATCCAGAAAGATGCATTGTTAAACATAACAGAGTACAGGATTCCCCTCAGCAAAGAACGAGCTGGTCCAAAATGTCCAAAATCAGTAATTCAGTCTATGAAAATGTGATTTAGATAAAAACTTAGGCATGGCAAGGATAGCCACCTTTATTAAGTTATAAGCAGAGGAGTGGCCCATGAAAAGGAGATGAAGTGAAATCAAAGGTGGGTGTGACCGATAAAAGGGGAAGCCAGGACTAGGTCTGAGGCTGGCTTTTTTTTAATTAATTTTTTATTTTTCATATTAATTATAGTTTATTCATTCTGTATCCCAGCTGTAGCCCCCTCCGTCATTCCCTCCCAATCCCACCCTCCCTCTTTCATCTCCTCCCATGCCCCTCTCCAAGTCCACTGATAGGGGGTCCTCCTCCCCTTCCATTTGCCCCTAGCCTATCAGGTCTCATCAGGACTGGCTGCATTGTCTTCCTCTGTGGCCTGGTAAGGCTGCTCCCCCCTAAGAGGGAGGTGATCAAAGAGCCAGCCACTGAGTTCATGTCAGAGACAGTCCCTGTTCCCCTTACTAAGGAACCCACTTGGAGACTGAACTGAGGCCCAGCTTTTCAGACTGACTTTACTCCATGGATTTTTGCTCACTCACCCCAATATACAGCATAATACAACTACTTAGTTAATTTCCCTGACTGATGGTGCATTAGGGAAAGGAAACATTTGATTGTATAGTAAGATCTCAGTCTGTCATACAAAAATAATTTGTATAGGGAGGTGGTTGCCACAGGAGCACTACTGGATGATTCTCTGCCGAAAACACTTTTGGATGGACTAATGGTCACTATTCTACAGGTGTGGTCTAGGCAATATCTGTAGTGAATATTATCAAGATGCTCAGTATAACAGCAGGTGACTGGCCTACCTAAGACTACTGAGGCCCGAGGTAACAATCCACTGTTTTAACCTCTACCCGTTTATACGTATTACTGGGGAATTTTCTTTGGCTCTCATTGCCATGGTGACTTTAAAGCCACTGTTTCTCCTTTGTTTTACATTTGTTTCCCATAAAGAATTATGTAAGCAAGCCAAGTAGAATGGATAAGAATGTGTTACTGGCTCTGATTGTTTTTTGTCTTTGTGTGTGAGAGAGCATGTGAGTGTATGGGTGTGTGTGTGTGTGTGTGTGTGTGTGTGTGTGTGTGTGTTATGGAGGCCAGAGGTCAACTCTGGGTGACTTCTTCAATGGTTTTCCAGTGTCTCAGTGACTCTGAAGCTCCCTGATTCAGCTAAACCAGTAGCCAGTGAGCCCCAAGAGTCCTATTCACCTCCCTGGCGCTGGGATTACAGATGAGTTCTGCTGGGCCCAACCTTTGTAAATGGATGCTGGAGGTCTGAACTCAGCTCTTCAGACTTGGATGACAAACACTTACTGGCTGGGCCATTTCCCCAGCCCTCGCCCCTGACTTCTGAAAAGATATCTTTTCACAACTACAAAGACTGTCAGAGAATAAAATCTATATAATGGTGATAACTTATAAGTGAACCAAAATTCCCATTGATGTTGGTCTCCTCATTGTGTGCAATGCCATTTCCATTAAAGAGGGGGTGGATTCATTTCAAAAGTCATCAGTAGAAATGGTCACAGGATGCCAATTTTAGGAGCTTAGTTCGTTTTAAAGGGAAAGAACTGTGGTAAGTTTTGCCAGCTGGAGTGGCGTCCAAGCCAGTAAGCAAAGAGAGACCTCTGTCTCTGTGGAAAATCCCTCCGTAGATCAGCCTCGATCTAGTAAAGAGCCAGAGCTTTTATTCAGAGTTCCTAAGTCCCATAAAGCTGAGGCTCTGTTTGTGCGTTCCCCCCCCCCGACAGTCTATGAAAGAAATCATCTGATCCAACCAAGAATATCTTTCAGTTCTTCTTCAAAATATAGAGAAATGATACTGTGATTTAAAAAAAAAAAAAGTATTGCCTTTTCAGACAGTGCATTGCTCAATCCCCATTAGAGAAGCTGCGTCTTACAATAGAGGGCGGTTAACCCGGACACCCACAGCTGTGCACATTCAGAGAACAAGAGACACCAGAGTGCTCAACTTTAAGCGATGTGTACACCACGCTCTTTACCTCAAGACTCAAATATCTACGTGAGAAAGGGTGAGGAAGAGCCGAGGTGGTGGATGACTTTAAGGAAACAGTGTTTCCAAGACGCGACAGAGCAGGTGTACAATCTTACCGAGACTGTGACAGTATGCGCAAGCTCAATGCAGACAAAAATCCTAACGTAAAGGAGTAGAAATGGGCATGAATTTCCATTGCTAGCTGAAGAGCTGCTGGTCTTTGATTGCTGCAGGGAGAGTCAGAGTCCTTATTCTTCAATGAAATGATACCTGCTGTATCAATGACACTCCACGGCAACCTCACCCCCAGGAGCAGTGAGCCAACACAAACTGGACTAGATGGACTTTAATAGAGAGGGAGAGGCAGAGATGGACAGGGACAAGGACAGGGGCAGAATGAATATGAAATTAGGTGGATAGGGAAGTAGAGGAGGATCTGGGAGTAGTTGGGAAAGGTGGATAAAAACGATCAAAATGCGTTGTATGGAATTCTCACGGAATAAATAAAGACAGTATAAAAAAATAAAGCGTATAACTTGGAGGGATTTCCAGGCTCTTTTCCAAGATGAAAAGGAGAACTGAAGGGAGGAAGAGAAGAAGAGAGAGGGGAGAGTTAATAAATATGCAGAATACATATTTTTTAGCAAATAATTATTTTTTTAATTTATAGGCTGTAGAAGAAAAAAGTGATTGCCTTTGGAATGAAATGTAATAGAAAAAAAGGCTAATCAAAGAGTTAGCAGCCCATTTTTTTCTATGATAACCACATCAGGCTAACTGTATATATTAATATGAGCAGAAAGAGTAATAATCCCATAGCAGCCATGTTTTTAAGGTTGTCATCATTTTATTGTTGCTATGACCTGGTGCCTGAGGATGGTGGCAAACGAGTTCTCATTTTCATAATAATGAATGGTTGGCCCTTAGCGTGCTCTTGTTTTCAAGCACAGGCCAGCCTGATGCTGGACACATTTAAATATACATTATTCACTGAAGACAGTTGTTCTTCATAGAATGTCATTCCCTATTTCTCATAATAAATCATCAAAAATTATAAGATTAATGATGAATAAACTCCAAAACTATCATTTTTAGCAATATAAGACTTATGGTAAAATGTATAAAAATAAAATATTTTTTCTAAGGATGGAAGTTTGTGACAAGTGAGAAAGTCCATGAATGAAAATATGTAATCTTGTCTCTGATTGCTATTCATTCTAAGACAGGTTAAGAAATAGGTTCCTGACAGAGAGAACCTCTGAAAAGCTCTGCCCTGCAGACTATCAATGTAGATGCTGAGACTTATGGGCAACCTTTGGTCAGAGTGCAGGGAATCTTAGGAAAGAAGTGGGCAACAATAAGATCTGGAGAGGACAGGAACTCCCCAAGGAGAGAAACAGAACCAAAAAATCTGAGTACAGGGGTCTTTCCTGAGACTGCTATTCCAACCAAGGACTATGCATGGAGATAACCTAAGACCCCTGCACAGATGTAGCCCATGGCAGTTCAGTATCCAAGTGGATTCCATTGTAATAGGAACAGGGACTGTCTCTGACATGAACTGATTGGTCTGCTCTTTAATTATCTCCCCCTGAGGGGGAAGCAGCATTACCAGGCCACAGAAGAAGACAGTGCAGCCACTCCTGATGAGACCTAATTGACTAGGATCAGAAGGAAGGAAAAGAAGACCTCCCCTATCAGTGGACTTGAGGAGGGGCATGCAGACAGAGGGTGGAGGAAGGGAGGGATTGGGATGGGAGGAAGGAGGGAACCACTGAGGGGATACAAAGTGAATAAAGTGTAATTAATAAAGAAAAAAAATAAAATAAAATGAAAAAGAAATAGGTTCCTTACCTTCCCTATGCCCTATCCCATCTACCCTAACTCAGTACTTTTATCTGCTGGATTCTATTTAAAGCATAATATGAATACATATCCTTTTTGAAGGAGAGGTGCACTAAAGGGGAAAAAATTATATTCTACCAGCACTGCCCACTGAAATCATTGTCTACAGAAATGGGAGATTTGGTTGAGATATCCCTGCTCTCACTGGTAGCTCAGAACTGTGCAGCTAAGTTGACCTTTCACACAAGAGGGAAAGGCTTTAGTGCTGGTAACCTGAATAGGCTCCAGTGAGACCACCGAGGGTGCGAAAGCATCGCCTGGTTGTTTGGTTTCCTCTAACCGTGCCACATGGTAGTAAGCAGTGCTAGCAGGTCCTCCAAGAACCAGACTCGATTTTCTCTGAGATAAGAAAAAAAAAATGCAATGCAGTGAGCTCTCAGCAGGCAAAGGGAAGATCAATTGGAAATAGAAGAAAAGATATATATAAGATAAGCTCCTTAGCCATTCTTCAACACTAAGGAAGTCATCAGCAGGTTCTGAAGAGCTCAAACAAATGGTAACGCAGATAAGATGCGATAAAGACGAGGTGGGTCACACAGGCGAAAGTGTTGCCAGCACACGGTCAGGTTCGGATTTGCAAACCTGGGTGGCCGCGCGTGTACACATATAACTCTCAGCTCCCAAGATCACAGTTGTTCTAATGGTTTTAGTCATTTTTAGGAAGTGGATTTGCAGACATCTATGAGACATCATCAAGTTTCTGTCTTAAATTTAGGCTCAATGATGATGTCGCCAGCAAATTAGATAGCCCGAATAACTGGATGCAATTGTAATCCAACATCTTAAAGCATGATGTAATTGACCATGTGAAAGAGGGTCTCCTTAAAGCTGATTCCTCTAGCTGATGACCTTTGCTGCCCGCTTATATATTGGATTTTCCCTGTTATTTCACTTCCTCTCTTCCAATTTCGTTTTAATGCTACACCCTTATGTTTCTCACCTTTATTTCACTGTGATATTTTTCCAGTAAATGATGTACAAAACTAAATTTCTATTTACTCCCACTCATTCTCAGCTCAACAGAAACCTAGACCCCCACCTCGCGGCTCAGTGGCAAACACTTTCAAAGGCCAGGTGTTTTCTTCACCTTCACCTCCTTCTCAGTATATTCTTAAGTTTAAAAGTACCTTGGAAAGTTTAACACACAGAATGCCAGGCTAGCTGAGGTGGATGGTATTCTTAAAATGATCCCCAAGGAGAATCAAACACTCGTCTTTTAGGGCTTTTGTGACATGTTTTTGCAGTTATGAATTAAGGCTGTGTGATGGTTAGTTTTAAGTGTCAATTTGCAGCAGCCAAAAGTAAAGAAGAGAAGCAGCCTGAGAAAATAACCTAATGATGAGAAGAGGGAGGGAGGGTAGGAGTGGGAGGGTTGAGGGAGGGGATTTCAGGTGGGATATATAATGAATAAATTGTGACAAAAAAAATAAAAATTAAAAAAAGAGCCTAATGGGGGAATTAACTACATCAGAATGGTCTGTGGGCATGTCTGTGGGGTATTTCTCTTGACTGTTAATTGAGGTGAGAAAGTCATTGCGGGGCACACAATTTCCTGACTGGACCCCGACCTGTATAAAGAGAGGGGAAACTATGTCACCATTAGCAGCAGCAAGCAAGCAGCTAGGCACGCTTGTTTCTGACTGCACTTGCAGGCGGATGTGATGTGACTAGCAGCTCGGACTAGCAGCCCTGCCTTGACTTCCTCTCAGGGATCGAATGTAACCTGGAGTCGTAAGCCACACAAACCCTTTCCTCTCCTTTGTTGCTTTTAGTCAAGGTATGTTATCAGAACAACAGAAATGAAACTAAAGCGGGTTATTAATCAGATGGCCAGAAAATAGAAGAATTTTGTGGATTATTCTAGAAGAATAAGATTACCTTCTCAGGGCCTTAGGCTTCCAGGCATTTTTCTGTCTTAGAACAAGAGAAGCAGAAAGTTAGAAAGATGAAGCGCAACCTGAGCCAGTGGACTTTTCATCTTAAGAGGGCGTTAGCTGTTTCTGACTTAGAAAGGCATGATTAGCCAAGGGTCACGGACAGAGTCTAGAAGCTGAGCATAACTTCCGGTTTCCAATGTCAAGAAGTGAATTTGCCAGCAACCTTCCTTGAGCTTGGACATGGATTCCCCCTGGAGTTTCGAGAAAGGCCACAGAAGTGCTGGCATCCAGATTTCACACTTGTAGGACACTAAGCAAGGCTCAGTAAGGTCATGTGTGCTCAATTTTTTTTCACTTTTGAAACAATTTTTTTTATAAAGAGCAAGAAAAAAGAAAATCAGGTTGCTAGCAAATTTTTTCAAATTTCTGACATTTTATTATTCAGAATCCTATTTCATTTAAAGCATGGTTAAGACTGTTTTAAGTTCCAAACAACTATTGAAAATTGCAAATGTGCTCTTTCTGGCTGGACACACAGTCTATAAATGCATGTAGGAGAATCCATAGCCCCAAGAGTTTCATATTTTTTTAGCTACCCCTATTTATGTGTTTATTAATTCTTTGAGAAATTCACATAATGTATTTTAATCATATTAGACACTTCCCCCAACTCTGGCTAGACTCACCTCCCTTTCCTACTCACTCTTGCTTTTTCTCTTTTTTTTTTAAGCCTGAGGAGTCTCACTCACTCTTGGATATATGGCCTTCCAGTGGAGCATGGTAGATACACCAGGACACATTCATACCTTTAAAAAAATAATCCTTCTTCAAGCAACTGTCAGCTACTAATGGCTCCCAAGATAAGCGTGGACTTTGTGCCAACCTCCCCTTCCTATGCTTGGATTTGGTCTGGCCTGGCAGGGCTTGTGGATGCTGTCACAACCACTGTGACTTTCTGTGTGCACCTTCCCTGCTGAACCTAAAAAAACACTGTTTACTTGTAGTCATCCTCCTTGAACTCTTACAGTCTTCCTGGTCCCTCTCCCACCATGAAGTCTGAACAATGTTAAGCAAGGAATATGATAGAGATGTCCCATTTAGGGCTGAGCATTCCACGTTCTCTTTGTCTCTGTACCTTGACCAGTTGTGGGTCTCTGTGTTAATTGCTACCTGCAGCAAAAAGAAGCATCTCCAATGAAGGGTGACCATTATAAGGTATAAAGGCACCATTAAAGGCACCAATATATGGGTATAAAATGAGAACTCATTAGGAGTTGGTTTAATACTATGTTAAGTTAACAGAATACTACTACTAGGTTTTCTCCTACAGCTCATGGCTTTTCGAGCCACAGTTTCTTGGACTCAGTAGCAGCAGTTATGGGTTCCATCTTGTGAACCCATAAATCCAATCAGAAAGTGGTTACCCCCATAACATTTGTGCCACTGGTGCACCAGTGGCCTTCTCCTGCCAGGCTAGCCATTACTGTAGCTCATGGGCTCACAGCTGGGTGAGAGCAATGGTCACTTTTCTCCTCTGATAGCATGCACAGCACCTTTCAGCACTGTGGAAACTAGACCAGCTTCATTTCTCCGTGTTTTAGGACTCAAGTATGTGGTGTCTTTAACAATAGGGTCTTATGATCAAGTTCTGGAAGGTAACCAAGAGCAATGGCAATAGACAATCGTGTTTGTTGTCTACAGGACTTGGTAGTCAGCAACTCCATTCCTGGAACTGGGGATTTTATTTCTTAACCTCTGGTGCCTAGTAGAGGCATTTTCACCTTATTGTAGGGTAATTCCATTTAAACCCCTTTCATATATGTTTATCCGAGTATATTTTAGAAAGCTTCTACATTAGCAGGTTTCCACATGACTTTTTCAGAATTTCTTTAGAATTTCTTATCTCTTCCCATATTCTTTCTTAGATTGTCCTCCCATAATCTACTCCGATTTAATCTTTCCTGCTCTGTTATTTCCTTGTAGTCATTTATCTTATATATCCCCTCCTGTAAAAAACCCCAACACCTAACTAATTCCATGATGTCTACGGGTATTCCAAACAAAACACATATTTCTGAAGATTCAAAGTAACATCATTAAATAAGAGACAAGGTGTGAAGTTTGTTTTTCTAGATCTAGGTAATCTTACTCAAAATGATTCTTTCCAGCTCTATCAATTTACCTGCAAATATCATAATTTTTATTTTAGCTACCTTGTATGCTATGTCTCTTCTCAGGTCCTAGATCTATCCTGTCTCAGATGTCACAAAAAATTCTTTATATACCTCTTGCCAGAATGTCTGGGCTCTGCACTGTGCTTATAATCATGACATCTCAGTATTTTCTGAATTGCCTTCCATCTGCCACATTCGGAACAACTCTAGGATCATGTTCCTGATTCTATGTTAGCTTCTGCAAAATTCAGTTTACTTTTGTACTGTGCTATTGGGGTTTCCCTCTTTTGCAGTTGTAGGAGGTCAGTCTGGCTGGATGCCCTTTGGTAATATCTCTTTTTAAGGGAAGCTGTGTTCAGTCTCCAGAGGGACAGAGAAATGATGCAGTTAATTTTTCCCCCAGGTGAGGTATTAAAATCCAACCTCAGATATACACTGTATGAGTTCTTCCACGGAGCTTCAGCCCTAGCAAAAATGAGCCAGTTTTAGATTGCAGAAGCTGAGGCATGGGAGGGGCTCCAGGATTCAGAACTGTGGTGCCTAAAGAGGAATAGAAGACAGACTATATGCAAAGATTAGAAAGAGAGGAAGTTGCTTGGGAGTTTCTTGAGATTATTATGCACTACTTATAAGGTTCTTTGCCTATCATATAAAACTGTGAGTCAAGAATTTTGGAGCTCCATAGTTAAGAAAACCCACAAATACATTTCTAGAGGTATGATCCCTGGCAGGCATAACAGTTTCTGAACACTTGGCATTTCTCCAATAAATGGGTCCATAAATTCTTCAGTGAGTCTATGAGAGAGGAAAAAATAAGTTGTAAAATACAGTTTTTCAGCCCTGAAAATAAAAATAAGTCTTACACCAGAAGAAGTCGAATGATGTGTCTGCAGACTCCTAACATGTCATATCATGGGCCTGCATGTGTAATAGACAGCAAAGGTGGCATAGAGGGTGAGTTCTGCTTAGAATCATTCATACAGATCATCAGTGGTCTATCTCGATGCTGAGCACTAAAAAAAGGTGGCTGGGGGGACTTAGGCACAAAAGCATCAGTTCAACAGCTGGTAGTTAGCTGCTCACAGGAAGTGGTGACTTGTGGGTTTGCCTTTCCTTTCTGTTGAGTTACATAGATGTAGCGTGAACACTTCCCTTCTTAGGGGAGTGGAGAGATTTGTCCAAGCAGCTCAGTGAAGCCTCAAAAAGAAAAGGTCTAAGGACGTCGGTCTTTTCAAATAGTTTTTGATTCAACTTCAAGGCTTATGATGAGCTTCCGAGGAAAGGAATTTTGGAAGAGGAGGAGAACAGTGAAGAGAGTGAACCCGGAAGAAATCCACAGGGTTAGTGCTGTAGGTATCTCGGCTGACTTTTCATCTGATCGCCCATGCTTTCTCTGAAAAATGGTGCTAAGCTTTAGAGCAGGTTTCTACCACCAAGATACTGTACAAAGTGCTCTATACAACAGCATATTCTGTTTGGTTCATAAACAACCTTTTTAGAATGTGAATATTTATTTTGAAAGTCGTGTTTTCAAACTTTATGTAACTGAAAAATGCTGATACTGGATTTAATCTGAACATTGCTAGGGTAATAAGGAATTCATCTAGAGTTATCTTAATATTTGTGTATTATTATTTCTGAAGTTGTTTCTCTTAGTTCTATTTGTTTGCTGTTAGATTTATGTTTTAGTTTGAGTTCTGGGTTTGTACTTCTGAGATAGAGTCTCTGACTGCAATCTAGACTGGCCTGCAATTGCTATAGAGTCCAGGCTGGCTCAGATTCCCAGCAATCCTTCTGCTTCAGCTTCTGAATGAAGGATTACAAGTGTGAGCTGTTCCTCTCCACTCACTTTCCTTCTCCAAGAATAGTCTACAGTTCCCTAAATTAAGACCCCCAAAGTAATTGCTTGCTTATAATTATATTTTTAAAATATTGATACCAATATTTTTGTACCACTAATTTACTTTTTTATCATTTATCACCAATTTACTTTAACATTCTTAAAATAATTCAAACTATGAGAGAAAAGGTAAAGAGTTTCATCAGAAGAGTCAAGAAAGATTATAAAAGATCAGAAAGATTTTGCCTTACCATGAAGATGATTCTTCCTTATTATTCTTGCAAAATGAAAGGAAAACTATGGGTGGACATATGTCCTCACAGATACACATTTAGAATTCTGTAGAACTCAGTGTTAACTGATCACCAAGCCACCTCCTATAACAGGAAACGTTCTCTATATGGCAAAGGCTGCAGCAATGTTATTGAATGGCTCACTGTTAGAAGGTTGATCAGTTTTATGGAGCCCTTCAAGTTCTGTTTGACATCTTCAGAATAGGTCTGAACCACAATGTCAGTCACTTGGGATCTAAACATCCTTGTGGCTGTTCTTCTGTGTGCTGTAAGACATATAGCAATGTCCCTGTCCATTATTTAGGAAGTCTTGGTGGCAGCTGCTCTGGAAGGCAACTCTTATCAAGTGTTCTCGGTGGGAGAGACTGATTGTCTGGTTGATGTCCGCTTTTCAAGGGGTTAAAAACAAATAAACAAAAAACCTGATAAAACCTTTACTAGTACAAACGCCCAAGTCTAAAACTAGAGGTGACTTCTAAGCCATATCATGAATATACATTTACAGTACACACACACACACACACACACACACACACACACACACACACCATACACACATGGCTTTCTTTACACTAAAATGTTTTGGTGGCCATTTAAAAGGAACAGTATTTATTAGCAGTCTGGCTTGTAAGGTTGGCATCGGGCTATTTGTCCTGCTTCTGTCTCAGCAGTATATATCTGCATTAGGCAAACACCCACATGCCCGAAGCATTGTTTCTCAGGCATGGAGCCTGGATTTGCCCCCAGAACTTGACCCCCATTTGTCAGGAATGTGAGCTCAGTTGTGTGCTCCTGTCCAACCCCATAAGAACATCATCAGCTCTTTATCTTTCATCTCCTACGGAATATAATTGTTTCAAACACTCTCTAATGTGTGATGGTTTCAACTGTCAGGCCAGTCCAGGAAACAGAATTCTGCTGTCTTTCTCAGTATGTAGAAGCACGGCGGGTTATGTCGCCATGAGATTTACTTTTTGTTTCCTCTAAAAGAGACAACACTCAGGAGAAGAATGCGGCTATCTTCCATCCACCACACACACAGTATTGGCAAGAGGACAGTCCCCAGTGTCTCAAAGTATAATGAAGCTAATCAGTCTATGAATTATCTTAATTGAATTTGGACGTATTGCCACTGAGTACTATGGGAGAAGCAGCCAATAAGGACCCAGTGTTTTCCCACAGCATTCGGTAGCAATGCATTCAAATTTAATTAAGATCATTCATACAGTGATTAGCCTTCTTCTTGTGGAAGGCACTTGGGACTTCCTGCTACAGTTGCCTGGTTTTAGTCTGCCCAAGATAGGAATATCTACTTTCACAGGCTTTCTCTTCTGCTGAGTAGAGAATTGTCCTATCCATCTTTAAGTATTATTCTAAGATGTGGCTCTCATTTTGGAAAGCAGATTCTAAGAAAGTGAAACAAGTAATTAGAGGGGGCCCGCATGAGACCTCAGGGTCATTTGAGTCTCACTCTCTCTGTACTCGTGTGAAGATTATTTAAATCACTCTGAACCTCTGTTTCGTCTTCAGAGAAATGTTCTTCTAACCCCCCTCTAACCCCCATCCTATCTTAAGATGGCTCATTAGTCATGTAGCCATTGATGCCTTCTGAACCTAGTTTGAAAGATACGAAAAGGTAAAACTATTGTTCTTTTTAAAATACTGTCATGTCCAAGAGTAAGGGATTAGAGGCACACAGTGTAGGCTTCATCTCAGTGGCTGAGTTGAAGCCACAGAGGACCAGGGGATTCTGTCACGGTGGGAAGAACAGTTTTGGCGACACAGCTACTCCATAGATATAATCCTGGATTGCAATGACTCTACGTGGACGGGAAGGGGCTTGCCTCAGAAAGAGTGTGTCATCTCTCTGTTGTGTATACTCAGGTCAGCAGAAGCCCACCCAAATGGAATGTTCTGCTGCACCTTTATCTAAGCTTCTAAACACTAAATTACACCTCTAGGTTGCCCTCGGAGCCTCCTGAAGAGGTAGTAAAGAAGACGCAAAGCAAGTGACAGAGTTCCCCCACAGAGACATAATGTCATGCTAAGGAAGTTAAAAAGATATGCCTTCAAATTTTTTAAACTATTGTTATGTATTATAGTGAAAGGAAGATAGTGATTGCTGGATACAATTACCACAAGTTCTTTCTTTTTCTTTTTGTAATGATCACGTGAATGTTGGCACAGCATTCAGTCCTTGCTCTCAGGCAAAATTAAAATTTGCTGAATTTCATAGTACTCTAGAATACTTATTCAGAACAAGGACTTCCTGAGAGATATACCTTTGAAATGTCTCTTGACCCAGACTAACAGGTTTTATGCATTCTGTGTCCTTCAAAGGCTATTTGAAGTTGTATAATTTAATCTGTTGTATTTTTTTTTTTTGACAACTGGAGATGTAGCTGAATGGTAGATGCTTTGCCTAACAAATTCAAGGCACTGGGTTAGACCTCCAGCACCTCAAGAAAATAAAAATCATCTTTACAACTTCCTTAGCATGAAGTTTTAAGTTGTTTGGAAGCTTAGCTTACTTCACCCAACATTCAAATGCATTAGCCAGGAATCACCTTTATACATTTAGGCAGCATACAGGTTAGAGCACTAGTTCTCAACCTGTGGGTCATTGACCCCTTTGAGGGCAAAGGACCCTTTCACAGGGGTCACATATCAAATATCCTGCATATCAGCTATTTAGAACACCATTGATATCATTAGCAAAACTACACTTATGAAGTAGGAATGAAAATAATTTTATTGCTGTGGGCCCATCACAAAATGAAGCACTGTAGTAAAGGGTCACCCCATTAGGAAGGTTGAGTTAGACAGTGCTGTGTTGTGAGAAATGTTCAGGAGAAATGAGACTTACTCATGAGGTCATCGCCAGCCTAAGTCTTTGAATCTTAAAACTGTGTGCGCTGTTCTCCAGTTGATAATTTTTTTTTCTTAAGCTGTATTTGTATGCTTATTTTTAGCTTTCTTATCTGGATTATTTAATATGATCTCTAGTGCATAAGAAGTCTTAATGAAAAGATCATTTCCTTTGCCAGTTTGGTGGCCTAATTTGGAAAGATCAGCTCCATGATTAAGTTCAGTTATTATGTCCGTCAACTGCACAAGCAGAAGCAAATGCAGAAGTTTTAAAAATGAGCGTGATTCACTGTTTTCAAGTTGTCACTGGCTTGTGGGTTACTAACCTGCAGCATTTCTGAGTATCTGAGAAAGCTCAGGTATACATGAAAGTTTGTCCTCTCGTGAGGAATGTTGTTGCCCGTGAGCACTGTAGGAAATGAAAACCATAGGCAGAGACACTGGTTGGAGAGACTTCTATTGTTTCCTACATTCATCATGACACATTGTATTATTCTATTTTCTTTCAGGTCAGCCTTAGAGTACTTATCTAGGATAACTCTGGTAGGCTAATGTGAATCATCTTTCTTCCTGGTCACATATTTTCCTTTGCTCTTAATGCTTGCTGCCTATGAACATTTAGAAAATAATCTACTTAGGCCACCATGGAAAGAGCTAATTAGCAAAAAGAAGTACCAAGCAAGGTGCCAGGAGGGATGTGCTAATGATTTTCTTCCATTTTCTTGATGCGCTGGGGCTAAAATCCAAGGTCTTGCACATATTGGGCAAGCACCCTACCACTGGATGAAATGGGGCTTGGGGAATAAGAAAGGAGACAGGAAGAAAAGTAAAACAGAACTGGATTGCCAGGATGGAATTCACAAAAAGATAGTTTGAAAGAAAACAAAAACAGCGGGATTTACCAGAGACTTCTGAATTCAGTCAGCCCACACAAAAAAGAAGTGTGCTTAGAAACTTGATCCAGGCTAAGAGTGTACATTAAGGCAAATCAGAGAACTCTAAGTGGGTGGCCGAAAGGGGGAAGGTATCTCAGGTGCCAGGGAGCTGCAGAAGGGCTGGCTCCAAAAAGGATTTGGGAGGGGACCCTGTAGCGTAACCAAGAATGACCTCCGTTTCTTCGCTGCCGACTGTTGTGGGGAAGAGAAGAATTAATGCAAGAAAGAGACAAATGTGTATTAGAGTGTGCAATGCACCATTTGTGAGAGGAGAGGGTTCACAGTGCATGGGATGCAAGGTCATGATGCCAAGCCTTTCCTAATATTTTTTTTTAATTCCCTTGAAGGCTGGGGCTATGCATCTGTGAATAAAGTACTTGCCGTATAAGGACCCAGGCGAGGGTGGCAGTAGAGACTGAAGCCCACTGAGTAGCCAGCCCGGCTGAATTGGTGGGCTCAGGGTTCAGTGAAAGATATTGTCTCAAAAAGAGTGAAGTGGAAAGCAATTGAAGAAGACAGCTGACATTGACAATGTTTCCTCCAAGTGGATGCACACACATACACCCTCATACAAACATGCACATACCTGCACTGATGTGGACATGCTTCATAACCATATACACACACAGGACTGCCTCACTTGATGGCAATTTCTAAGGTGGACCCTGACACTGCATTATCATTCTTCATTAAATAGTTCCCAGTCTGCTCTTTTCATTTTCGTTTCTCATCTTCTTTGCACTCCCATAAATAATTTCTTGTCTTTTATTCCTGCCACTGGCTTTCCTGAGGGACCCAATGATCTCTTGCCATTGTTTGGATTTCTAATGTTCTACACTGTTAAGAAAAATCACAGAGTAGGCAGATTACAGATTACAGATTTATTCTAGAATCTTCCCAACAGAAAAATTAATTCTGGTATTTTGGCCCTTGCAAGTCCAAATTGTTGACAGAGTGGACTATAGTCTTCAAGGTGAACTGGACTGAAATATCAACTCTTCCATCAGTGTACTGGTAAGGCTACACAAGCTTTCAGAATTCAAGGCTCATCTGTTTAGGGGAAAAATAATCAACTGTGATGATATCTTCTAGAATTAATATAGGTACTAAAGAGGGCATCCATATATATTAACATGTGCCATAGTCCTTGCCATTGACCATAAAGCAATCAATAAGAAAGCAATTATTATTGCCATTTATGGTAAACATATTTTAAAATGACAGTGGCTATTGTTCCTAAGTATTTTGATGTGGCTGTGGAATTATTTCTGTAAGCAAACATGTATGAACTGGACTTAATGTAGGAGTCACACCAAATGTGACTCCTGAGATGAAAACAATAGAATGAAACAAAGAGATCTGAGCCTGGGCATGGCTTTCAGATACTGTTATAAACCAAAGAGATCTTCCAGTACTCCAGGCACAAAGAGGTACCTCCTGCGGAGAGCGAAATTATAGCCTATGACTGTCAGCACTGAAAGCAAATGCGGCCATATACTCCTTTTGTATCTTTCATAGGAAAGTGATGGTTGGATGAGTTTGTCCTGACTCATTAGAAAATTAGAGATTAGAGATGCCCTTCATGTATGATCTTGGAAAGCCAAAAAGTTACTGAGGTCTCTCATCTGCAGAGCACGTGATGCATAGTGTGTTTTTTTTTTTTCTTTTCACAGTATGAAATGATATTGGCATGTATCAGTAATGCACAGCTGTTGAATTCCTGCATTTAAAAGGCAGAAGTTGTTGGCTGCAGGAGGTTGTACATGAGCATTCAAATCTGCATTAACTTGGAAAATGATAGGCCACTGTTGTAGGTACTGGTCGTGGTATTAAAGACTAGAGTTCTTTCATGGCATGAATTTGAAATCTACTCACATAAACAGACATGGTCTAGAGAATGGAGCTGAAGACAGGATGTTGACAAGCTTGGGACAGGGCCAGGAACGCTCTCAGAGCCACGGAGGCAGTGGGAAACCGTGCTGTCTCGGTAGTTGGAAGCAATGGACAGTTTTGTGGAGCTCAGCCCCAGTGACGTGGAGCTTCCGTCCCTCTTCCCAACCTTGTCTTCCCTTCACTCAAGACTGGGAATTCCACAGGGAAAGGTTGATTGGGCCTTGTTTGGGTTCCATTCCCACTGACCCAGAGAAGCAGGCACGTTCAATGATCATACCCAGCGTGACTAGTCTTTAAAGAAGAGACTACAAAGAATGGGTTATCATTTGGAGATTTGCTGAAAATACAAAATCTAGTTGGAAGAATTTTTCACATTTTGTTTGTGCTTATATGTATGTAGGTACAAGTCACACGAAACAACCTGACCTGTAAGTGAAAGTTTGTCAAAGTATATAGATGGTGTTAGAGTATAAGCTGGCAGTAGCTTTTATCACGGACCTCCTATAAATTAATTTAACATTCCCTGCAGCTTGTGCAGAGGCATTAATTCTCCTGGTGTCAGGCAGGCTTGTAATTGGTTTGTGATGTATTTTTAATGATATTTATTATCTTTCAAGTGTTCCTAGAAAAGTAAATGAGACGTGTAATTTAATTTGATTTAGAATGTGTTGGATATTTTCTATATCTTTATAAGCACCACGACTGCATGGAGAAACATTTACTGTTATTGATTTAAGTTTTCATTTACTATACGGAACTGCAGACATTTTGACATGTTCCAAAGACATAGACAGGGTCGGCAGAACCTCCAACAGAGGCCGTCCACTTCCCAAGTTTCTAAAAAGAAAACAAGACTGCAGAAAGTGAATTCAACTTGAGAGTAACCCTTACACAATAAATTCTTTAAGGCTGGTTTGTCTTTGATCTCTAATGAGACTGTACTAAATATGAAAAATTGACCATATTAGTGTCACATAGTTGCTTAAGTTTTATATACTTTATCAGGCTGATATTCACATTTCTGAAATGAACTAATATTCAAAGAGCAACTATTTCTTGATTTCTTCCATGAGCTGTCTGTCTTTGTTGCCAAGGGAACCATTTCAAAACTCAGCTGAATTTGAATTTGCCCAGCTGCATAGTTCTTAACTTTGATTTTAGCTAGTGTTTTTCCATTCTCATGAAACTCTGTAGTTTGAAACAGAAAGAAGGTTAAAGGGTCAGCATAAGATGGTTTATTCCTTACTTAATCATTTCCTTTCTGGTTAGAAAAGCTGCCCTTGTTTTCTGTAGGTCAGGCTTCTGAGATGTTGTCCAATGGAATGCCCCCTGATGAAAGGCTGAATTAAATCTGTCACATGACCACAGGGTGACAGCTGCAGCCATGGACACAGTCGTAAAGTCTCTCTCCTATCTTCCCATTTGTTTTAAACACAAATAGTGTGGAAGGTGGCTCTGTTCTGATCATATTAAGGCCAAAGAGCCCTGGATTCTATTAGTGTCTAAAGAACTCTTGTTCATTTGGACTTTTTATTTCTTCTAAGAAATTTAATCCTATCCATCTATCTATCTATCTATCTACCTACCTATCTATCTATCTATCTATCTATCTATCTATCTATCTATCTATCTTTCCAAGGTCTGATTGTGTAATGCTAGTTGGTCCTAGAACTCACAGTGTAGAGCAGGCTGGCCTTGAACTCACAGAATCTGCTTCTGCCTCCCAAATGCTGGGATTATAGGTGTGTGCCATTATGCCTGGCTAGCTTGTTATCTTGATAACACTGAAGTTTGTTCATTTTTACTTTATATTCTAGTTTTGATTGTATTTGTATTGGTGTTTTGCTGGCATGTATGTCTGTGTACCCCAAGTGTCCAGTGCCTATAGAGGCCAGAAGAGAGTTTTGGCTTCCCTAGGACTGGAGATACAGACCATTGTTAGCTACAATGTGGGTGCTTGACATTAAACTTGGGTCCTCTGCAAGAGCAGCCAGTGCTCTTAACAACTGAACCATTACATCACTGAGCCAAACAATGAAGTTATTTAACCTCTATGCTGTTTGTCAAGTGATCTGATGAACTAAAGATAGGAATTATTATGATTATTTTAGAATGCCTCTAAAATAGCCTATGAATGGTCACTAAGAGCTGTTTCCTTTTCTGAATACTCTTGGGTGCTAATAAAGCCTTTTCTACTGGTCCTTAAGTAAATTTTTATTTTCGCTTGTTTCCCCTGTCATATTAGTCATATATTAGTTATACGCCCTCAGAAAGGCATTTCTCTATGATGTTATGGCATGTCAGTAAATGACAGGATATGAGAGTAAAGATTCAGATATGTAGAGATGATGTTGGGGTGGGGAGGATCAAAGAAGACTGGCAAGTCCCAAGTAGTATCATGGGATACTCAGTATGACACAGAAAGATCATGAAACTTCTCAAGCACAAAGGAAAAACTCGTTTCACACCATTTCCTTGAAAAGACCGGGTTTTAATGAGAAGTAGGGTTAGCTAACGTAAAACAACAGAACTAGAGTGCCCCAGGTGAGAGTTTCAAAGGTTCACTTCCCTTGCCTACTTTTCCAATTAGAACCCAGGGGTCATGTGTATGGACTCCAAATACAAGGGGTTAACTGTGGACACTGTTCTGCTTTCCTGTTTCTGTCAGCCTTTCCTTGTCCACGGCTCCCGTCACTGGGCAGATTCATTTGTATTTGTGTAAGTTAGAGCTACAGAATGAAATTACAAGTATAATCTTTACAACATTGATTTTTCTCTGGAAATTTGTATCTGCAAAACTAATTTGTTTAATATTAAACCAATTATAAATCTGATCATTTTCTTGTGATCTGAAAGTATAAACATGAAAATATTTTCTAGACTATTTTTAAGGCTGACGAAAGGCTGACTCTGGAAGTCATGTTGAGTGAGTGATAGGTGGATTTAGGAAGCTTACCTTCCTTTTCCGGAAGGGCATAGAGAGGCCAGGATCCTTTATTATTTATTTATAACTTTCTTTTACTTTGATTAGAATTATTCATTTTCAGTGAATTTTAAGAGAAATTTACATAATACAAAATATAACAGCTCTTGGTAAATGAAGAATTCAAATTTTTTTTGGTATGATTTCTGGTTGTTTGTTCTTGATTTAACTATAAGCCTTTGGGTAGGATGCTTTTTTAATAAACAAGCCTATATTTTGCTGGTATCTAGTGGTTCATCTACCATGCTGACATATTTTATCTGCTTAATCTTTACAACATGCCCTTTTATCCACCCTGATTAACTTTAGCCAAGACTCCGATGTCTTGCTCAAGTCCCATAGATAGTAGGTACGGGATCCCAGACTTCCACTTTCCAATTGGAATCCTTTGCTACAAGCACCATCTCAGGACGGTGTTTAAGTAACTCACCAGATGTTTGTGGCTCCCTACAAAGCTAAAAATAGTCCAGTTATTAAATCTCTAATTGTACTTCTCTGTTTTGCTGGCATGAGCTTCTAGGACCACATGTCCAATCTGTAATTATTTTCTCTGGTCTCTTTTCCCCGGAGTTCTGTGTATCTTTTGTTGTAATTACTTGAATCTGTTAGTGGTTGGATTTCTATGTGAAGCCCCACTGCGATATTTCTGGGCTTCCTCTCTGGTGTATTTTCAAAGGGTAAACAATTTTGAAATCAAATAACTCCCCAGTGTCTAATGAAGGTTTGATTCTTTTGAAAAACCAAGTTCATCCTTTTACCATGATGAAAGCAACACATGTTCATCCAAAATCATAAAAGCAACAACATCCTAAATATTACAGTGCCACCCAAATGCAATAAGCTAATGATGTTTGACTCTATGTAATCAGTTTTCTTTCTAGTTTTCAAGTCTTCTGTAGTTATTTTATTATATGATATTTATTCTCATTTTCATTAAACAGTATAAGCATTTTTGTTTTTATTATAAACATTAGAAGAAATGGTTTTAATAAGTGTTCATGGTTTCATAGGCTTCATCTGTCATAATTTCTGAATCAGGCATGCCCTGATTCAGCCTAGTGACTTCTTAGAAATCTAGGTAGTATGGATTGCACTTCTAATCTCATTTGTAGATCTAGAAATATCATGAAGATTACCTTGAGATGCTTACCTTCTGAGACAGTACCTTTGTCTTCCCTTTTGAAGCAACACTTGAATCATGGACCTCATCTTACTAAGCTTTTCAACAAAACACCAATTATACACAAATACTGGCAGCTAACTAACTCTACTGAAGCACTGAGGAGTTTAGAAAAATCCATGATGTGTAGCATACAGTTCTCTACTGGTTTATTCCAGACCCTCTCCTAGTCTTAATGTCCTTTCTAAAGCACCATAAAGATTTATGCCTTTCTCCATTACCCATAATTCTTGAAAATTACTTCTTTTCAAAAGGCTATACTTTAATGTCTTCACTGGTTAAGAATGGCCACCATCAACCTTACCTGTCTTTCTTGTCATCCTTGGCTGAAGTTGAATAATTTCTCCATCTTGTAAGGGGATAATGTTGCAAAGACATCCTTATATACATTTTGGATTTTATATATGCTTATTCCCCTCAGATAGAATCTAGGTTAATCCTGGGTCTGGAAGAAGGGATATATAATTAGTCATGGGACACATGTTTAATGAGTGGCCCTATACATATTACATTACAAGTGCTTTCAATCTGCAACTAGTAAAAACTGTAACCCAGTCTTTATCAACTTAGCATTTAGGAAAACAATATTATAGATTGAATTTTATTCTAAAAAGTAAATCATTTCACCCTCTGAGGTAGTCCCTACTAAGTCATTTTACAAATATGAGGAGTTTAATCACCATGCCCAAAGCTTCCTAGCCCATAGGAATGAGACAGGCATTCTCACTGCTTCTTCATAGAAAGCCTACAACCACATCCTCCCATACACTTGAACTTTGCTAAAACAAAGGCTAGATGGTCTAGGTTGATTTTAGTTGGGCTATACTTCTACTCTGGAGAAAGGTTGGCGATTCAGTCATGTGACCTTTGGGTAATATGTTTATAATGCTTATTTTCTTCAGTGTCATTTCTTCACCCCGTTCATTTTGAGTTGCTCTCCTGAAAGCAACTGTGCTGCTTTCCTTTACTCTGAAAATTAAATACCCTACTTAAGACGTGGACTTCTACTTGTTTCAAGTCAATTGAACAGTCTTGAGAGCCTGGACTGTTACCAAGATGGCAGCTTCCCCACTCTGGGGCTTAGATACTGTGTTACCATACCATTAGAAGTTGTGGGTAAGTACAGAGGAAGAAAGCTTCTGTTCTTTGTGACAGGAGTCCACGCTAATGCTGTGAAGTTGATTTGGAAGGGAGCAATGGACTTGGGGAACAAGATCAAACAAATCTCTTAATAGTACCTTAGAAGAATAAGGCCCATAAGGCCAACTGTGGTGAACCATCCCCCTCACTGCATAATAACAGGTGCTGGTGGTGGGTGCCATTCCCAGGAGCAGTGACTTTAGAATGACTAATGAAATTCATTACTCTTTTGAGAGAAAGAGTAAAAGTAAAAAGCTCTATAAAACTCCATTCCAATTCAGGTTAATCTTGGCTCATACCTTATCCCACTTGGTGTATTTCCAAAAGAAACAGGCTCATAAAATTCAGGAGGGACAGTGTGATCCTTGTTAAAGCCATAAATCCATGCTGCTCAGTTCCCAGTGCCACTAAGTGTCTCTGCAGAGAGGAAGAGTGAGAAGAGAATTTATTCCACCTTTCTTGAGTATGTCTTTCCCTTTGAGCAGACTCGTCACTTGCTTTAGAGACAACTGCTGCCTGTCTACCCCTGGGTTCTCACTGCAACAGAACCAGGAAGTCTCCATGCAGGCTTTGTCAAATCTCAGCTTCTAACTGCTAGAAAATCTATTAGTGCCACTTGGGGTTGTTTGTTTGTAACAGAGTCTTCTGTATCCCAGACTGGCTTGGAACTCACCAACCTAGCTTAGGATGACCTTGAACACCTGTTCCTTCTACTTCTGTCTCCTGAGTGCTAGGATTATAGGTTTGTATCACCACATCCAGGCTATGAAATTCTAAGGATGGAAATCATGGCCTCACACATGGTCAGCAAGGACTCTACCAACTAAACTACACCTCTTGCCAACCTTGATGCAATTTATTTGTTAAATTCATATACAAAAATGTGGGGTGCCTTGAGTGATACATATAAGAAAATCCCTGGAGAGAAAAAAGTTTACTAATGTATTCCCCGGTCAAAACTTCCTGAATACAGATGCTAGCTTTGAGATTCTCTATGAAAACTAATCTCAATGCAATATCTAAATAGGGAAGGACCAGGGAATGCCATTGTCCAGTTCCCTGAAATACTGTATGTTGAGCCAGATACGTAAAAATGCAGCTTTCCAAATGTTTGCAGACTCTACCTTTTACTGATCTATCAAGGAGAGTTTTATGGCTTGATTTATGGTTTGTTGTATCAATAACTTTAGACTCTGGAACTCTGATGTGCCTATTGTAGTAACTTAAATAAGATTAATTTTAGCTAGAATTTGCATTTCAGTGAAAAATCTTATTTGAAATATCCTTTTGCCTCCAACTTTTTATTTATGTATGTTTGTGGGAGGGGTATATCTGTGAGCTCAGTTATATATGAACATATGTGCACATAAAGGACAAACAACCTTAGATGTGATCCTCGGGAATGCCAATCATCTCCTTTGAGAACAGGTCTTTTACTGGGACTTGACAATTAAGCTAACCATGGCCAGTGAGTGGCAAGGATCCTCCTGTCCCTGCCACTGTGGTGCTGAGAGCACAGGTAGGCATTATGTTCAACACTTTCAAGATAGGTTTATGGATTCAAGCTCAGGACCTAGTGCTCACAAGGCAAGCACTTTATTTAGTAGACCAAACCCTTAGCCCCATTTTCTGAATCATGTCATTTCCCGTTAAGCCTCTGGGTTGCAATGCACTCACATTCCTGTACTCCTATTCACACTGGAGGAGAAAACGGGCAAGGTATTAGCAACCATTTCATGGGCCATTACAGTGAGCACTGACCAGCACTGCATACTTAAAAGACAAAACTAGCAAAGGAAAGAGACATGGATGACCCACCCAGTCTATGGGCAGAGATAAGAGGTTTCTGATGGGTTTTACCATACATTTTGTTTTGATTTTATATAATACACACACACACACACACACACACACACACACACATATATTTTAGGTGAGGCCAAAGGGAGAGACAGACCAACAAAGATAGATAGATAGATAGATAGATAGATAGATAGATAGATAGATAGATAGACAGACAGATAGAGTGTGTGAGAGAGATAGAGAGAGAGAGAGCAGATTAAGTGTTTTGAGGGTCCAAAAAGGGAGTTTTGATATAAATTCAGGTGACAAGACCAGGGATAGGAAGAGATAATATAGAGTTATAATCAAAATACAGCAGGTCTAGGAGGAGATGATATAGAATAATAAGGGATAATAGAGAAAAACCGAGACCTGGAGCTGCCCTGGAGTGAAATACCGCAGCTTAAAGACACTCGCAACCAATATAACTTGGCATTTGGGAGACGGCCTAGTGGGCAAAATCCTTGCTGCTCAAGCCTGAGGACCTGAGTTGGATTCCCAGCTCCCACATCACATGTCTTTAACCTCAGCGCCGAGAAGACAGGAGTGGGAGGGCCCTGGCCATTCAGCCCAGGAAGGAAAAGTGACCTCTAGGTTCACTGAACAGCAGTTTTATCTCACAAAGGCTGATGGTGGCATAGGATGATACTGACATCAAGCTCCAGCACCCACTGCTGGTGCACCGCCATGCTCGTCCCCAAGCGCGCATGCACACAGAAGCATACTCTGCAGGTACATCTTCTTAAGTTTGTGATCACTGGAATTAGCTCTTGCCTGAGAAATAAGGAGCTTTGAACTGAAAATACATGTAAAATTTTTTAAAAGTATTAAAATACAGCAGGTCTAGAGAGACCTTCCTCACAGCCACAGAGCCCCTGTCAATTCTACCCCAGAAAGTGCAGTGTTTTATGTCACTGTCACAAAGCACAGCATGTTGGGCAACTCAACTCCCTTTCTTCAAATGTCCCATGGAGCGCTCTGTAGTTTTACTTGTTTGAGCATGGCCGGCTTGCTTGATGAGTCCATATAGAGAGAACACTCACCTCACCAGTTTACCTTACCGTATTTGGTCGCTTGTTTTTATTTTAATCCAGAAAAGAATGGACAGATGCCCTTGCTATTGGTCCACAATGTTCACAATTTGCTATTTCTAATATTTGGAAAAATCATCAAAACAAATATTGACCACTTTTTCACAAAGCCCATTAGGGGCTTTTAAAGCATCGATGGAAATTTGGGGGACTATGCTCTACAGTGGAGGGGCATCTGTTGAGAGGACAGGAGGTTGATGGGACAGCTGCTGCTTGCATTGCTATTTACAGGACCACATTAGCATCAGGGTTTCATGGTGATCCCTCATGCTTCTAGGAGCTCAACCCCCCCCAAACAAACCTAAGTATGGACCAGTCTTTTCATTTCATTTGCTTCATCAAAGGAAACGATGTGTCTTTGGTTTTCACTGTGTCTTTCACTGTGCCTTTGGTTTTCTGTTTTGTAATACTTTCTTCAGGGGAGAGCCCCATTTCTCTCACGTTGTAATCTATGTCCAGTGTGGACCAAACACATCAACTCTGCAATGACTCATTGTTTCTTCCTCCAGCATTTTTTTTCACTAGTGGGGTGGGGTGCTTCTCAGCGGATGTCCAACTTCTCTTGGATCCAGGATTTTAACATCACATGATTATCTGCATATTTTCTTCAGTCCCACCCATTTCCACCCCAGTGTACACCTCATTGTTCAGTTGTTCTATCCTAGCAGAGACTCACCCAGCTTCCCTCTGTAGAGGCGAAGAAGCTCAGAGCCAAGCAATTATTCCTGACACGAGATCCCTGCTTCACTGACAACAAATATAGCCTGCAATAGCTTGATTCCTAGTGGGATGCCAACGTTTGCAAACTGACCTAAGTAGGGCCCACAAAGTATCTGACTCAGCACAAGCAGTGAGGATCACTGTCATAACACTATCCTGAATAAGCAGTGTAGTGTGATCCTAATGTAGAAAGGATCACATATACATGAACATACACCCTATTCCCATCAGTACAGCTTGAATTGCTCAGGGATCCATTGGGCATTTTAGGGTCTCCTCACATTATTTCAGACCTGGAAATGCTTACTGTGCAGTTCTGTGGCTTTGTCCCAAATTCCTGGGGTCCATGTGAGACTGCCTCAGAAGAACCACGCTTGTGATGTCAATAACAGCTCAAAACACGAGACTGCAGCGGTCACAGAAAAGAAGCAAGATGATACACATAATGGTTAACTCCTTTTTCTTTTTGTTATTTTTTTTTCCCCCAGCAGGAAAAGCCAAGGCTTTTGGAGCCTTTGGATTATGAAACTGTCATTGAAGAACTTGAAAAGACCTATCGGGATGATCCTCTTCAGGACCTTCTGTTCTTCCCCAGTGATGACTTCTCAGTAAGTATCGTCACTTCTTTTTTCTCATGGCCACCCTGTCCCAAATGGCTGCAGCAGAAGGCTGTTTCCAGCCATAGAATAACCCGAGGGCTTCCCCAGCTTGGAGGAGTGGGCGTGAGGTTCCACAGTGGATGCAAAGAACCAGAGCATTACATGGTGCTGCCTCAGTCCGAGTTGGTGCTCATGCCCAGGGCTCTTCCCGTGGCCTTCCTTTGACTCACAGAATGCTTCTTCCTTCAGACTATTTCTAACTAAAAGCTTCTAAGAAACAAAAATCAACCGGAGACAGAGTAGAAGCTTACTGGTACAAAAGAGGCAGTTATTTAAAACCACCATGAATCTTTATTCAGGAGATGGTGCAGCTTGGGGTCAAAACAAGAACATCTTTGTGGAATGATTTATGATGTGAGCGATCTTTTCTTTAGGACAATGGACACTTAAGATGCTCCTGAGGTTAGTGGAGAGAATGAATGAAACAGAGAGAGGTGGCTCACTTAGTTAAGAGCTTGTCCTCAAAGCTTGAGGACCTGAATCCATCCCCCAGAACCTACATTAAAAAGTCTGATGCGGTGCAGTGACACGTAGTCGTAATCCCTGGGATTACAACTGGGAGGTAGAAGCACTGGGAGGTAGAAACAGGAGCTGGGTTGCCAGCGACCAGCTCCAGATCACTGTGAGAGACCAAGAGAGAAGGAAAGGAAACTAAGAGTGAAGATAAATATGACAAAGTTGTGGATGATGAACATTAGTATGCCCCAAGAATTAAATTCTGTTATTTGTAGTCAGCTGGAGCACTGTTACCAAGTGGCTCTACAAACAGAGGTTGCCCTGGGCAGCTGGTAACCTTTTCCATTTTTTCCTAAGACATCTCAGTCTGCTGACTGAGTAGTCTCAGACATCTCAGACCACAACATTGCAGATGAGAAGGCAGCTGGAGGGTAAGTCTGCTGAGCAGGCTGTGCCCATGGGATTCTCTATCAAGGAGGACAGGCCTCCATTTCCACATTTTACTAAGACAGCTTCAGCATCCTCTCTCACCTTTAGGGACAGATGAAGCTTCTGACTTCAAAGGGGTTAATCTTTTCTTCTTCCTCTGTGGATTTAGGAAAAAGAAGGTACACGGGGTTGCAGTTGTAGCTAAGTTGATAGAGGGATTGCCTGAAATTCTTCAGGGCACATGTCTGATGGAATGCAAAAAGAAATCCAGGAGATGGAATTCTTTTCTGTTCCAACTATGGATAATGGGGGAAGAAAGGAGGCAGATGCAGGCATAAGAAAAATAGTTCTTCCAGTATATCTTTCAATGTTGTAAAATGACTTCCATTTACCATTGGCACATTTTAAGAGAGGCTTATCTCTGCAGATCTCAGTTCTGTGGTTGAACCAGCACTGGGCCTTGAACTGCAATATGAAGTTTAACTTCCTCCTCCCCCTCCTCCTCCTCCTCCTCCTCCTCCTCCTCCTCCTCCTCCTCCTCCTCCTCCTCCTCCTCCTCCTCCTCCTCCTCCTCCTCCAATTCCACATCCTTATTTTGATTGTTCAGCCTGGAGATAAACCTACCTAAAAGCCATTTTGTCAGACAGCATGAAAATTCATGAATATTGGAGCATCTTTTTCTCCGAGCTCTGTCATCCAGAAATATGTCAAGTACCTCTTCAAGAGTCCCTCCAGCTCAGAATGAGAGTGAGGAAGCATGGGTGAACTTCATATTTGCTCTGAATTTAAACTCCATTTTTGTCATCTTTTTCAGACTCATTTAAAAATTGTTTATAACTGTCTTTTTTCTCTCTTTCCTTCTTTCTTTCTCTTGACCTTTGTCAACCTTAGCAGTATAAACAGAGTCAAAAATAGCATATCACTCTACTTTCCCAATCAGAGCACTCCAATCAGTCATGGGACTAATTTATCATGTGCTTATTGAAACCTTATGTGTGGTTCCTCATTGCCTCCATAATGAATCTGTAGGGACAATTAGATGACTCAGTGAGCAAAGGAAGCATCTTTTTTGGTCCTAAGGACCCAAGTTTGATTTCCCAGAATGCACGTAGTGGAAGGAGAGAATACAATCCCACAATGAGTCTTCTGACCTCTTCCCCAACCACTTTCAAACCCACTAGAGTGGACTTGAAATACTAGCACTATTCTAACCATGCTATTGTATCACACACCCCTGTTTTCTTTATTTCTTTGATAAGTATAAGATCTTACATACTGACATTGTTCTAATAATTAAGAGGTAGCAGTGACTAAATAAAAATGTCTTAGATCTAAGGATACTGAGCATCTTATTGATATGCGACGGAAAGAATAATAAAACCGATTAACAAATTAATTGAAAAGGTAAATATTATTTTAGAAGGTAAAAACAGAGCAATGTGTTGGAAACTGAGTCCCAGAAGGACTGAATTAGACTGGATAATTGAGCAGCCCCTCTGACTAGGTGGCATCTGAGCTTCGCTCTGATTTCTCAAGGGGGATCAGACGTGGCAAAAAACCAAGGAAGTACTGGTCTGTGCTCATAGAAGAGCAGAGGTGAGGTTATACTAGCTCTCAGGTCAGACAGACAAAGTTGCCTGAGGATGAAATAAAGTTTTCATATCTTTTTCTAAATGCAAGCAGTGAGTCAATGACCTGTTCTTAGAACCAATGGCTGGAGTTATTAACAACACATGTCACCTCTTTGTGGATGACATGTAATGGGGTTTAGAAGAAGCCACAGGCCAGCTGGGAGAAAAGCACCCAATTAGTGCACCCAAGAGATATATAATGCCCTCTAATCATATTACCAGAAAATTATATTTCCTCTGAATGGATGAATTTTCGTTTGTATTAAGTAATTGACAATGGGGAGTATTGAACATTATATCCACACAAAATTGCCAGGGATTTTTAGGAATGGTCTGACATACTTTTCTCATTCTTTCTTGCCCTGTTTTTCTCATTTATTTCTTATGCATTTTGGCTTGGAATTCCAAATCCCATGGGTAGTGTGCTGCCTATTTTTGTATGTCCCATGAGCTAAGAATTGTTGGTTTAAATAGTTGAAGGGAAAAAAATTTAGTTGGTAACAAGTGAAAATTGTCTGAAATACATGTTCTGGTATTCATAAGCTGAGTTTTACTCCAGCACTTATACCAATTTATTTCATCATTGCCAGTGGCTTTCAGGCTGCAAAGACAGGTGTCTAAGCTGCAGAATTGAGCTGGGCACACAGCACTGTTCTAGTTCAATTTCTGTGTTGTCATGAAATAATCCTGACCAGAAACAACCTAGTGGAAGAATGGTCTAGTCCGTTACCGTGGGGACGTCCAGACAGGAGCTTAATGCAAGTCATCTCCAGCCAGGAGCTGAGAACAAATTCGTGGCTCCCCACTTGCTGCTGGCTTTGTTTGTTCCTTTTGTGTTTATAATCAGCTGGTTTTCTTCACTCTCGTACAAGTTAGGGCCCAGTTCACGAAGCGGTGTTGCCTGCAATAGAACCAGTCTTTCTATACGGATTAATATCAGTCAAGACAGGCCCCCATAGACATCCCACAGGACGGCCTTATCTAGAGCATTTTCCATTAAGAATCTTCCCACAGGGTTCTAGGGTTCATGGTGACAGATATAACTAACCAGGACAAGCCCTAAAACACTTATCCTTAGAGTATGCACACACATACACACAAACACATACATGCACACACAAGCACAAACCTGCACATACATGTACAAACACACATACACACACACACACACCACTCTGATAAAATATAAATGTATGTATGTATACATATATATGTATATATTACCTGACATCATCACCTGCCCCATTCACAGCCTATGTCGCTTAGGAGTATTGCTCACCACCATAAAAACATACCATGCTCCTAGAAAGTGAGTTATTTCCTTGACTCTGCTGGAGTCCTGGGATTCTCTGTGATGTGTTCCAGCAGAAGTGACAACTACCAGACAAGTCTTAAAGGGTTTGAGTATGGAGCATCTTAAAATTCTCACCTGTCTTTCTAACTATCACTTATCAGGATTCTGCTCTTCAGAAGACCCAGCTCATTTTTCTGTTTCTATGGTTCCAAGCACCCACATCTCCTGCCGATGTGATTCATTACTTGCTTTGTTTAAACAATATTTATTCAGCACCCCCGCAGGGTGCTGAATAGAGAACAGAACTTCCTAGAGGAGTGAGACTGACAAGGAGCACAAGAGTCTTATGCTTTACCAACTCGTACCCTAATATGGAGAAAGAATCAGCATGATGAAATCACCTGTGCTTAAGTACCAAGAAGCAGCCCTGAGCCTGGCATTTGATATCCCCACAGGAAAGCGTTCTTCTCACCATCAAGTATTCTTGCATTGCAAGCATCAACCTTTTACCTCTCCACTCTGAAGGCATCATTTGTTGCCTAGGTACCCAGAATTTCTATCGGGACCTCTTGCTTTCTCTGTAGACATTCTTGGATTCGTTCACAGTCTGTACTAACTGGAAGCTCTCAGAGTCACAAACCAGATGAGCTCATGCCTCTACTTAGAACCTTCCTCCACCCAACTCCATTCTTCACTCCTCTCTCTGTCACCTAATGGTGACACCTAATGTCACTCTCTGGCTCTAGATGGTCTCTAAGCTCATCTCCTGGCCTTATCTCTGGGTCATCACACAGAACACCTGACATTCATTCTGTTCTCACACTTAGCAAACTCTTTGCCTCTCTAGGACCCATGGCCTTACACACCTGAATCCTGGAATTCATCTGTGACTTAGATGTAAATGTAACCTATTGGTTTTTTGTTTGTTTGTTTTTAACAAAATCCCAAATGTTTGATTTTACCAATAAACACTCAGCAGCCAGATGCTGGGGTGAAAGCCTGCTAGCTCAGAGAGGCAGAGAGAGCATCCAGCTGACCTTCCTCCTCAGCTGTCAATCCAAAAAAGCAGGCTCCTTCCCATGCTGTCACAAAAAACTTAAACTGAATGTCCCTCCCTTCTACTTCCGGTGTGTCTATCTGTCCTCCTGACTTCCTCTTGCTCTCTATGTTTTGTTTTGTTTGTTTTGTTTTTTTTCCCAGTGTTCACTCCCTGTCTTGTGGTTGTGTGCTCCACCTCTTGACCTAGGGTTAACTTGATTTAATCCTGTTTACAGTATTCAAGCAGAAAGCTCTTGGGTTAAAAGTGCTTGCTAAGGCTGAGGCACACCACAACTAGGAACAGGTTTTTCCAGTAAACAACACAGTCTCAGGGTTCACAGAGTGATGGAACTTCCTGCAATAGTGACCTCTGCAAAGAAGAATCATCCATGTCCAGCCTTGTCCCCTAGTGCACCAGATTTACCCTATCACAACCCGGTTGCTTCACTTTAGAGCGTTGGTTACTCCCTGGAAACATCTCCATTTTTGTTTGCTGGCTTGCTCTTTCTCTTCATGGTTCTGGAATGCACACCCAGACCACCTTGCACATACAGCAGGCGCTCCACCACTGAGCTGCTCCCTCGCCTTTCAGTTTGTTTTCTTCACCTTCCTAGCACGTGCTTCTTACCAAATCACAACTCCGGCAGGCCAGGGGTATTTTCTTCCCTCATCATTGTAAGATGCAAGGCAACCAAGGTAGCACTTGGCACAAAGCCAAGCACAGCAATAAATTTAGGGAACTGGAAAGATGGCTCCACGGCTAAGGTGCTCGCCACATAAGCGTGGACACCTGAGTTCAGACACCAGCAAACCAAGGAACTTTCAGGCAGGCATTGCAGCCTGCTGAGAACTCCAGGCAGAGCTGACTGAGACATGACAAGCTATATTGCTGAACTCTATTGCTGAATTCCACTGCTAAAGAGCACTGGAGAGCAATTCCTGATACCAGCCTTTGGCCTTCACATGCACACACATTTACATACATGCAAAACATGCATACACACACACACACACACACACACACACACACACACATGTACCACACAAACATGAAAAATAGAAAAAGAAAAAATAATAAAAATAAATTTCATAAACTTTCTTTCAGAAGCCATTGGGTTGCTACTTTAGGAAATAACTTCAATTCTTTGGATACCTTAGGAACCAAAAGCGATTCTGAAGTAAAAAAATCTTTGGTTAAAAAGGAATAGAGTAACTGCCTTTGCTTTATAATGAGAAAAATGAAGGTTAGTAAGAAACTTTTCTCATTGACACAAATCAACGTATCGCCTTAAAAAAGAAAACACTGAGAAACTTGATTCTTTTCCCTAGAGACTCACTCTGTCCAGCACAGTGCTGGCACACAGCTGACACCAGCAAAAGAAGCTTCCTCCCTCTGACACTTTAATATACTAATCTGATTGATTTCTGTTACTAGGTAAGGGAGAAAATTAGTTCCTATCCATAGATCCAACACCCAGTATACTGTATGGCTCATGGGCATTCCAAAAATCTGTCAAATGGTTAAATGTTATTCCAAACGCATTTTTCTTCACCCTGGCACACCTCATAGAAATTACTCTCCTACCATGTAGATTCAGGGTCTAGACAACACAAACTTCTGTACTACTTCCATCATAACCTTGTAGTTTGAAAAAAAAAAAAAACCAATGTACATACATGTATTAATCCATGTGTTCAAAGACATGTACATCTTCACATCTTCATCTTCGTTGAATTTGCTACTGGTGATTTTATCTTTATATTTTGACTTTGGTAGTACTAGAAACAGACCAAAAATATAGTTGGTCACATCTCTGTGTGACTCAGTAGAGTAGCTATGAGGTGTGGTGGGGGGAGGCCAAGATGAAGAACAGTTTCAAGGACACCATGAATCACCTTTGATGACTCACACTAGACACTAAGGCAAAAATCATGTAACAGAAGGTGACAGAACCATGAATGATTTTCTTGCTGGGTGAAAGGTTCAGAAAGCTTGAGATAGAATCCCTTAAACAATGAAGTTCAGACGTCTAGAATCAAGGAACGCTACACCGTCAGCACTGTTTTCCAGTGATGCCCATCTAGACCACACTCCATTGAAGTTCAGCCTTGAGAACTGTCTTTGGTGAGCCAAACATGTATATCAAGACTGCCAATAACAGGAGACAACACTCACTGAAATAGTTGGACGTTCCGCAGTAAGAAGGGCCATGACTTCCAAAGTCATGGTTCTCTGCTTTCCATTCAGTGGGTCAAGTAGCTGTCAAGGAAATTACACCACCCGCTCAGAGTCCATGTTCTCTGTACTTGTTCAGAGCCAGTGTTCAAGGGCATTCAGGTTCATCTTGCCGTTGTCATTGGCGACTGCCAAAACTGAAGGACAGATTTCATCGTGTATCAAAGGCTTACGTTTTTCATAGTGTATTTTTAGTGATTGAAAGCAACTGGTACTTGGGGACTTCCAGACTTTACCACATGGGCCTTTCTAGAGAGGAAGCTGAAAGGCCTCTCGCTGTGGTTAAAGGAGAAAGGTCATGAGTTTTCTTTTTGTCTGAAATACAGCTTAATATTTTATAGGAATTTCAACTCTTTTTAATCTGTGGCTTTTCAATCTGAAAAGCAAGCTTTAAATGGCTCATAATGTTTGTACAAGGACACAGCAATTGTGATTTGAAAGCTAAGTAATAGCCTGTGTTCAATCAGATTCTTTCTAAGTTATAATATCCCTCTCATTCTAATGGGCAGGCCCTTGACCAAAGATGTGAGTAACTGAAGAAAATATTCAAACATAAGCAACTTGACCCTTTGTTTCCTTCCAAATAATATGCTATATGCCTCAAGCTTTCTAAAAAAGGGGGGGGGGGCATCCAAGTGGGAGCAAATGTTAACTCCTCAAATTTCACTGTGAAAGATGTCATCAGAAAGTCAATGTAGTCCTATTTAATTGCAAACAAGATTATGTTAGTTCTAGGAAAATGCATGGTACTAGGCATGTCATAAGTCTTACAAAGACAAGCATTGTACATTTTCTCTGTTATGAAATATAGAGAGGAGAGACAGGACATAAAAAGGGGACTATTAGGTATTTGGAAGTGGAAAATAGGAGAATAAAAAAGGCTGATGATGGTGGTGAATATGATCAAAGTATATCATATACATAAATGGAATTGTTTTAATGCAGCTTCTTTGGATAATTCATGTAAAAATGGAATTGTTTTAATGCAGCCACTTTGGATAATTAACACATATTAATTTAAAAAATAGCAAATGAAAGCAATAAAATTAGGGTAGTGAAGCAATTCTAGCTCTTTATTTTAAAGATAATATGTAGCAGCCCCTCTCTGTATTTCATTGCACCCAGAATGTATGTCCACAAGAAAATTTCTTTATACATAAATGTTCACAGAAGCATAGCACCCAAATGGAAACAGTCCAAATGTCTACAAACTAGTAACTAAAAATAATTTGGCATATTCAACAACAATATAAGAAAAACATACAGATACATTCTACACTTTGGGTGAACCTTTAATACATCACGCCTAGCCAGTCACAAAGCACTACTGTAGCAAGAATGTTTTCCCTGGAGAGATGAAATAACATTGTGCCTTCCTCATAAGGCCCAAGGACAAATGAAAATACTATTCCAAGTGTTCCCATGGGGGCAGTGAGATTATCAGGCTTAGTTACAGACCAGGAGTGAGAAGGCTTTGGAGAGGGCATTGATAACTCCAAAGCTCCTGCACTGGAACGTCTCCACACAGCATGGATGATGGCTTCTCCATAGATAGAGCACCTGTCACTAATTTCCTCCAACTATATACACTAGCTTGTCTGCAAGACCTTTAGGCCATATGCAGTCATGACTGAATTACATACAAGTAGGTGGAAGGAGTGACTGGACACTTGGGTAAGGGTCCAGTGACCCTTCCCACGACATCAGCATATGATAGAAGACCCAGTCGTCAATGACTCACTTGGATAGGCTCAGCTGATGAATATAGGACTATTTTGCTCAGATGATAGGGCTCTATGTCAACCATGTATACAAGATTCCATTTAAATGGAACACATAGGCAGTGGAAGCAGATGAGTGGTTGGTTGCCAGGTCCTGAGGAGAAGGGAATATGCTCAGGCTGCTAGGAAATAGGATTTCTTGAAGTGTGATAAACATGTGCTAAGGGTAAACAGTGATGGTGATTGTGAAATTCTGAGTATGCTCAAAATCCACAGAAACTTGTACTGTAAAATGATATGCTCTATGATAGATCAATTATATCTCAATAAAGGTCTCAGTTTTTAAATTTTTATTTATTTAAAGAAGGTTGTTCTAGGCTATGAAGTTAGAGGAGGTGTAGTCAGAGAAAGAATTCCAAAGAATCATTAAAACACCTCTACATTCAAATGTTTTAAGAGGACTAAATTTAAAAACTTACCTGAGGAGATTATATTGAGTGTGAGAAATGTAACTGCATTCTATTTTATTTGTTTATTTTTATTTTGTGTGTCCTGGTATTTTGTTTACATGTATGTTTGTGCATCACATACATGCAGTGTCCAGAAGAGGGCATCAGATCCCCTGAAACTGGGGTTACGAACCACTGTGAGCTGCCGTGGGGGTGCTTAGAATCAAACCTGGGTCCTCAGAAGAACGGCCAGTGCTCTTAATCACTGAGCCATCTCTGCAGCCCCTGACTGCAACAATTCTTATCTTTATTCCCAAAGCAGAGTTTACGACATTGCTGTTTTAGTTACTTATCTCATTGCTACAACAAAATACCCAGCAATACCGCTTAAGAAAGGGGATACTTACTTTGCTCATGGTTTGAGGGTACATTCTGTTATGGTGGAGAGACCTGGCAGTGTGAGCTTGAGACGACAGATCACGTTATATCCACAGTCAGGAAGCAGACAGGGAAGGATGCTGATTCTCAGCTTGATGTCTTCTCTCTGTTCAATTCAGGAACCCCAGCTGATCCGAAGGTGCCACCCACACTTAAAGTGGCGTTCCTTCCTCAATTAAACCCATCTAGATAATCCTTCATGGGTCTGGTAGGCCCAGAGGCTACTTTACTAGATAAACCCTCACAGATGTGCAGAGATTTGTAAATCCTATGGGGCTGACAATCCAGATTAACCCCCACATCTGCTTATACATAATAAAACACTCATTTAAAATGACTGGATGAATCAAAGAACAGCACAGCTTTGGGATTTCAGACACTCCATGTCTTGACTTCCTGTGTGACACAGACAGTAAATTACAGAGTTTGAGGGAGAGATGAGCTTTGGGTGAACAATAGTTCCTTTTAGTTTTACTTATTTTTTGTTTGTTTGTTTGATTGATTGATTTTTTAAGGGGCTGGTATCTGTTTGAAACCTGAGGATTACAGAGAGTAAGTTGAGGGTTTCTTGCCCGGTGAAAGGCAGAAGTAAGGAGCCCTGTAGGCTCTGCACCATCGTGGAAGAGGAGGTGTAGGCTGCCCTGTGGAAAAAGTCCTGGAGAGTCAGCCAGGGTGAGCAGGCTGCTGGGTCGGCAAAGTTCTCATCTGAGGGAATCACGGCTTTCATGCTTTTTCCTCAGCCTCCCTGCATGGTGGGCTGAGCCTGCAGCCCTGAGTCTAACTTATTAAGGGGACATGCAGGTGTGGCATGCACCTTTATGCCGATGGAGCACTCGCTTCTGTTACTGCTCACATCTTTTCTTTCCTTGAGAATGCACAGTCACATGCTTCTCAAGAAAATTTTGAAAGCACACACACACACACACACGCACAACCAGTTGTGTTAACTACACTGACCATTATGTGCTATAAATGTATCAGATTATCACATGTACGTCATTAAATCTGCAATAACTCAAGTAATAGCTATTGTGAAAGAACAAATGTTTTGTTCCTATTTCTATAGGGAATGGAAAATGCACCTTTGGTCTAGAATAGTGGTTTTCAACTAGTGGGCCAAGACCCTTTGGGGGTAGCATATTAGATATCCTTACAGAAGCAAAATTACAATTATGAAATAGCAGTGAAATAATTTTATAGTTGGGGGTCTCTACAACATTAGAAACTGTATTAAAGGGTCACAGCATTAGGAAGGCTGAGAACTGCTGGTTTAGAAGATGAATCACAAAAAAAAAAAGTGAAATAACTTTCCCAGTATTTTTGCTGGTCTGAGAGTTAAAAAGTTTGAACTTTACTGACATCCTTAAATAGTATAGTGACTAAGTTGTCATGCTGGACCTTGTTGGATCATGAATACACCCTGCTTGTGGATGGTTGCTCACAGTTTATGCAACCTACATTCTACAGTTCTTGTCAAAACTAGAAGAGATTGCCTGTAGATCTCGGTGAAGTTATTAAAGAGACATTCTCATGTAGTTAACAATAAATAAGAAAAAACACATCAGTGGTTTCTGAATGTAGTGAAAAGTGTTTACAAAGCAAGTACAGCAATGTGTCTTCTTCAATAAAACACGACATTGGTACGTTAACCTCCTAAATTAAGTGGCATTTTTCTTTCAGTACGTGATTAACTCAGCACAGATATTAAACGTGAGCTACTTGTTTACTGTGAAACTGCTTTCATCTCCGTTACAACTGGTGGATTACCTTAACCAGCCATCTTTGCTGCTCTTGCCTTTAGCAGCTGGGACCTAGCATCAGTACTGACATAGCCTTCTCAGCGCTGAGATCATAAAAGCAATTTCCCCCAGGGTTTTGCAGTGGTGTTTAGCCAGCTGAGAAATGGCCCCTGTGCACTTAGGCTGAAGTCTAATCTGGAGTCCTTTTAGCCAGCAGAATGGCAGCTGCAACAAAAACCACAAGAACTACCCAGTACAGCTTAGAAGGAACTAGAAAGTAAAGGGGCTGCAGTCAAAGATGCCGATATCATGGGCCTAAAACTGCAAACACAGGCTTGGGGCCATCAGTTCGGAAGAAGTTTTCCTTTCCAAATGCCTGACAATACACCCCTTATAAAACTCTTGCCCCCACATGAGGAGCTCGGCGGCAAGCCAGCACTGTCTCAGATCTGTTCCACGCTGCTGAAATATACCAATTGTGGAACACAGCTTTACTAAAGAGAACAGGAAGTCTGTTGTGGCCAAGGCAATTTGTAGTGGTCTGAAAGCACCGACTTCTCGGAAAGGAAATTCTTTTTAAATGTATTAATACCCCTAACAAACAGAATTCTTTATACTTCTATTTTGAACAAGTTTCTTGTGCTCCAACACAAGCACTTCAGACAAGTGCAAAATAAGTGGAAGAAAACCAAAGTTTTGAAAGTTCTAGCCTCATGGCAGCCTCTTAGTTGTTTTGTTTTGTTTTGTTTTGTTTTTTCCAGACAGATGCTCCAGTGTTACCTTGAGATAGTTAGCGTGTTATAGCACACACACACACATGCATATGCACATCCCTTCTCCTGTGTCATTGTTGGTGTTGGTGCAAGGCATTTGACAGGCACAGAAGGTGCAAAATAACGTCTTAGATTTATTGCAGGGTTTCATGAGCATGAGTCAGTTACTGTGGTCTTATTTAATAAAGGATCAGCACCATTTCTTGACCAAAGACGATCAGGAATCCTTCGCTGCAGTGTACATATGACAAAGTGGGTTTTCTAACTCTCCAGAAGTGATTTCCAGCCTCGTGTGTTGCACATGACTGTTATGTATTGGTCTATCTTCATTGTGCTAGATTAGCAATGAAGTACCCCTGTGAGCACAGATCCTACGATACTGACCCCAACGCCTGAAGTTTACGGTTCTGTTTTGAATCCGCCACTCTTTTTCCCCAGACAAGCAGTGATCTTAGCAGGACAATAGGTTCATGGTGTCACTCGAAGCTTTGTTTGAAATCACCTTGCCCTGATTCCCATTAGGCTCAAGGGATATTTTAGAAGAGCTGTAATTTAATAAATAAAAATAAAAACAAGAAAAGAATAGCATCATGTTTGGAAATGAGAAAAAATAAATATTGACACCCCTTTTTGTTTAACAGTATGAATGTACTGTATTTTTTTAAGTTATAGAAAGCAAAATTTGTAATCTTAACTTGCAAGACTTTCTGAAAACAAAGCTAGTAGCCATGTTTGGCTCTGAGCTGTCTTTCCAAAGTCATTGCTGCGTCACCGAAATCTGAGCAATAATCCCTGAGGCTCGGTTTTGACACAGTTGTTAGTATTCACAGGGAGTCTAGCAATAAAGAAACTATTTAAAGGAGGAGATGTACAAGGAATTAGAAATGAAATAAATCCAGATATCAGCTGGGGCAGTGGTACGTACCCATAATCCAAGCACTCGGGGAGACAGAGGCAGGCAGATCTCTGTGAGTTCAAGGCCAGCCTGGTTGGCAAAGTGAGCCTAGGACACCCAAGGCTGCACAGAGAAACCCTGTCTCCAAAACAAGACAAAAATCCAGATCTATCTCACCTGGTTGTTCTATCTCACTGCACTCTACGAGGAAATGACCACTTCCTGGTCTGTCTGCAGACTTCTGCTTGGCCTGCAGGACCCACACTCGTTCTCTTTGTCTACGCTAGGTTTAAGCTGGAAGTCCCAGCTCTTGCACCCCCTTTCCTGGAGATGCCATGAGCTGAGCTTGTCCTGTAGCTGTGCTTTAAGTTGAGCATTATCTTTACTGAGTGGAGTATCTGAAACAATACTTTTTTTTTTTTCATTATTTTAATCCTCTGATCTTAGACTCACATGGCATCCTTCCTCTTTCACGATGTAAAAATCGTGGCTTCTCATGTACATGTGGACATGCATTCTCTCAAAAGACACATCCATGTTTCATGCACATTCACACATGCACAGAAGTGCACGGATTGACACAGTACAGGCATGCATGTACCACACCCATGAGCAGCACACAAACTTACAGTATCTATATACACACTTATGCATAACCACATGCCCAACAGGCATTTACTGTATAGATACACTCACGCATTACACTAATCTCTCTCTCTCTCTCTCTCTCACACACACACACACACTGAGCTACTTGCCACACCCACACATACCAGAAACTCTGATGTGCATATATACACTCACCTGTCCTTAACACAGAACACACACACACACACACACACACACACACACACACACTATAGACACATGCTCAGGAACAATTCAACAGATAACCAGGTTAATTGCCCTGTTAAACACTATGGTTATGACAGTGACAACAAACAAATTATTTTCCTGCATGGGACTTGCATCACAGGTGAAGGGAAAATTTAAAGAGAATCCCAAGTCTGGTGTCAGGATGAAAGGAATGGAGCACGCGGGGCTGCTCCTGCTGGCAGAGCTGGCGGCAGCACCCGGCACCCAACGGCCCCTCTTGTACCGCGTTTTCCTAAACGAACAATGGGTTTTCAATCACTGATCCAGAAGCGTGCCTTTCATCAGGACTGGTTTGTATAAACCATAGTTCAAATCTCAGGAACTCTCGGAAATCCTTCGTGTTTGGGGAATGTGTGGTGTTAATGCTCTCACTATTGGTACCACAGCAGGGACTGTCAGGCATTTTTCACCACATAATCATCAAAGGGTGCAGACTGAAGAAAGCCGGTGGCTGTGATGCAATCATATTAGAGAAATTATAAGCCGGAAGCAGGAGATACATCAAACGAAAACAGCCTTTAAATTCTAGTTTGGATGTTTCAGGATGTGCTTTGCATGAGTTTTTGTATACCCATTTAATAAAAAGCTATTTGCTTAAATAGCTATTTGTTTAAATTCATGGAAAATCCTTTACTTATTTCCACAGAAAATAACACATAAAACATGACCTATTGTCTTCAAAGTTCAAGTTTATTATACATTCGTCCTGTCACACAACTATATTTGTGTATACACATACACACAAACACTTCCTAAATGGGGCTAAGTTTACATGTTACTATTTACAATAGGATTTTATAAGTGGTTAAAACATTCCAGATTTATTTTGACATGAACAGCAGGAATAGTAACAAAAGATTCCTATAGAAACAAGCTACAAACACAGATGTTCACAATTTTCTTTTCCTCTCAGTAATAAAACCCATCTTAAAACTTTGAGCTACATAGATAAAGCAGTATCTACGGGAATGCTAGCAGTCCTAGGTTTAGGGCCATTTGGCTCTTCTTTCATAGTGATTAAAATCATCAAGGCCGGGGAAACCTCTCCGCCCAGCTCTATGACAATTTATTCTTCTGTTTTCAGGATAGTGGTCAGCTCCATGCTTTCAAGATGGGAGGCCTAATTTCTTTTCCTTGTTCTTCCCAGACAGCCACGGTTCCTTGGGACATCAGAACAGTGTATTCAACAGTACCGGAAGAGGCAGAGCACAAAGCCGAAAGTTTGCTGGTGAAAGAGGTAAATGTGACACGTTCATTCACCCCCAGCCACCATGCCAGGCAATCTCAACGTGCTTTGCTTTCCGCATGCTTGTCTGCAACCCAGAATTTTACAAATTGTCTCAGTTGTGATGCCTTTCAATCTCTGTGTGGGCCTCCATCTTTCTGCAGCCATCTTTGATTATATGGTAACTGCTCTGTTTTAGGTTTCTCTTTCGTTTGCTCTTTTCTTTAAACTTCCACACTGTAAAGTGTTGAGTATTTTAATAGAAAGATTGGATTTCGTTTTACTTGTGCAGGCAGCACTGCATAACACAGGCTGTAGTATTTGAGAATGTTGGACTGTAGAGTGTCTGTTTTTAAAAATACTGTTGTCTCGACTGCTGTGAAAAGAGCCCATGATAAATTTCTTTGGACAGCTTAAGGGACTGATTTGAAAATCCGCTGGTGGAACAGCTTCATCATCTTGCTTTGGGGTTAGGCCTGCATGCAGCAGTCGAGTAGCAGGGCTTTAATGATGAAGCCAGCCCCTCCTTTACACACCAGCAGATGCTTAAAGTACAGTCCAGCACAGGGTAACTGGCAGAGGAAGGGTCTGAATGTCTCCTTTATTTTAAGAAAGTGGTGTATCCTAATTAGGATTCAAGTAAAACTTCGATGGTGTTTAATTATCAAGTTGGACTGTTTAACCAGATTGTCTCCTATGTCACTCACTAAAAGCTGCCTGTTCTTCATGAAGATCCTAACTTTGGTTGCTGGATTTAGTTCCTGGTCCCTTCTGGTTTTGTTGTAAAGGAGAGTATAATATTTAAAGTACACTTACTTTTCTTACTGTTAATTGCTAATATATTTAACATATTTTTGAGCTATTGGTTTTAATATGAATAACTAATTCATCAAACTCTGTATGGTTATTTTATTTTTTGATTCATAGTTATATCATTTGCAAATGATTGGATTTTTCTTCTTTCCAAATAAGCATAGTATGTCCTTAACTTTTGTCTCGTATTATCTAATATCCTTAAAATAATGTTGGGTATTAGCGAATATTGAATGTACTCTTTTGCTGTCTGATTTATTTTTATTTTATGAGGAAGGCCATTATTACCCTTTCCATCCTATAAAATACCACTTTTACTTTGGATTCTGATAGTACATAACTGTCTTTTAAGAAATGACTTTCTTAGTTCCATTGAAGTGCCCATAAATGGTTCTCTTTCATCAGAATACCTAATCAATATATATATATATATATATATATATATCTTTTCTGATATAGCTCAGCCCTGAAGTAGAATTCATGAATTCTTTGCATGTTTATTTGCATTTCTGATATGAACCTTCTTGTTTATTTTGTGTAATTACCCTAATAAGCTGTTAGATTTTTTTTATTGCTGTTTTATTACAAGCTTTTGACTATATAGGAATAAGTAAATTTTGCACCTTATACATGAGTAAATTTGCATCTACAAAAACGAGTAAAATTTATTTCTGGCTTTTATTTTATTCTGTTGATATTACAAAAAAATCTAGTTTTAAAAAGTAAATTGGGGATACAACTGTAGTGTCTGGGGTAGTCAGCAGATTGACTAGACACCACTATAATTTTGGGGGAACAGAAGCATAACTTTACAAGGACATAATGAATGGAGAGAAGAAACCCCATGTGACTTCTAGCACGCTCTTGTCATGTAACTACACTGATAACACGGGATGGTCATGAAGTCATTGTATGACAAAGAACGTGTACCAACAGCAGCAACAGTAAAAGCCATGGGTAGTGAGACAGGCTAGCTTGCTCGGAATAAAAGCAGTGAGGTCAGTTTTAGAGAGCTCCTTTCAGATGTGCTAGCAAAAGAATGCATGTATTTTACCTACAAGGTCCCCTGTGCTGACAGCTCACAAGAATTTCGAATTCCCACTTGTATCTTAAATTGGATCCAAAGCGTTAATGGCTGCAAAGTTCCTAAAGTGTTCCATAAAGTGTGGTAATGTGTCAATGTTTTCGGTGCCCATCTGTCAGTTAATGATGCTTTCATGGAGAGCTATTGCCTTGTGAGCAATTGGATTCCAAAGCTAACTCGTAGGCAGATCATCTTGTTCTTTTATGTAGTGGTCAGAGTTGAAATTTGTTTGACACCTCAACAAATTATGCAAGTTTTCATAAATGGAGAAACAAGTAACATTTTCCTCTGATATGCAATAAACAAACAAGGGAGACAAAACAGTGTCTAGGTCAGGTGATTAGTTAACAAATGGGAAAGACAGCACCCCGAGTCTCTGGAGGAAGGGTGAACAATTCAATGAAGATCTCACTGTCCGTTTTGGAAAAATATTTTGAAAGGTCTGTTTCTCTGTTACATCAGAAAGAAATTCCACATGAATAAAAATTTAAATTAGAAAAATGTTACAAGAGTGTAGAAATTTTTTTTAAATAGAAACAAGGAAAACTGACAAAAATTAACTCTGTAAAAATTTAAATTTCTGTATGACAAATCATATCCTAAAATCTAGAAATTACCTATAACTTTTTATATTTTTCTTTGAATATATGCAATATATATTGTATATATTGTATTTGATATATTATATAAATATATATAATATTTATTATATAAATTTCTAACAGTCAAACTTTTAAAGATTTATTTTTTAGTTTATATGTCTACATACCTGGGTGAGTTGATATACACCATGAATGTGCAGGTGGCTGTGGAAACAAACAGAAAAAGGAGAACAGATCCCCTGAAACAAAAGCCATTGTAAAATGAATGAAGCAGGTGCTGGGAAACAAACACTGGCCCTTTCTAGGAGCAGTTAGTGCTCCTAGCCACTGGGCCATTTCTCCAGGACTCAGAATTCCACAGATTTTTAATATGAAAAAGACAGCCCAAAGGAATATGTCCAAAAGATATAGGTAAGCAAATGTAGTTAGCCAAGAGGTCTGTACTAGTGTCCATGGAAATACACATTGAAGCAAAGTCTGCATGTAAAATCTGAAGTACAAAGAAAATTACGATGAAATCACTTTATTATGGTGACAGTCTAGGAAAAATGCCATCACCACAGTGTTCAAAGTGCATCTACAGCTTTGGAAATGTTTTCCACGAGTAACCTCAAAGTGTCATGTATAAATATATACACACATATAAAAATGAGCACAAATATGTGCAGATATAATCACAAACCTGTGTGCTGCTGATTTGAAAGTTTTTAAATATCAGTAGGGATTCTGTTTAAAACATTTTGTTAGCATGTCTATGTTTTGAACAATACACAGCTAATAATATATGTATGTAAGAGCTGGGCATTTAATTCCAGCACTTGGAAAGCAGAGGCAGGTGGATCTTTAAGTCAGAAACCAGCCTGGTCTAAAAAGTGATTTTTCACAACAGCCAAAGTTATACAGAGAAACCCTGTCTTGAAAACCACATGTGTGTATACAAATATATACATATATATGTACTTAAACATCTCAGTTTGAATGTCTTGATTCATTGCAATGAGAAAAAGAGCTCATCACAGATTGTGAAGTATGATATTATTAAAGACAAAAAACCCTCATAAGTACGCATAAGTATGCATCATTTGGTCTTGTAGGGGAAAATATATAGTATAACATATATATTAAATGTAACAACACGTAATTCTGTGTGCACGGCCAGTTAACCCAAATCCCATGACTAACTCAAAACCTTCACCACCAATTTTTAATACCATCAAGTCTCCAAGTTCAAGGCGATCACCTGGAAACTAGATCTGTTCAGCACAGGGGCCTCCAAGGAGGGTGGGGCTCCTGGCGGTTCCTGTGTCTCCAGAGCGACTGTACTGCAGCTCCCAATGTCATTCACTATTGAAGTTCTCAAGACAGTCACCTTCTGTTGCCAACAGGATGACCACAAAGTTTGCCTTTCCTCTGACTCTTTTCCTGTGGGGAATTGTCTTCCCTTTGCTTTTGTTACACTTCAGTCACCCTTCAACCGCCTGCAGGCTTCTCTCTTTTCTACTCTCAGATTTCCACTTCTCAAAGAGAAGAATTAAGAATGGAAACAAAGAAGGAAAAAAATCATTTTATTTTCTGCTGAATTGCTGCAACACCATCAGCAGAAAGACTCTGAATCGTGTTTGGTTTGAAGGATGGAGATGAAGAGAGCCTCTGCTTTACACTCCTCCCCAGTAGCAATGGAACATCCATAGCCAGGCCTGCAGGTGGCACTTTAAAAAAAGGGGGGGGGAGTTTACAGAGATTTGCTTTAAGATGGACAAATGCCCCCAGAGACTTATGCTGACCAAAAGTCTTAACCTCAAATGCTAATAGCAGCCAATCACTATTGCCTACTTGCTTTGGGCCAGATATGCATCTAAACCACTCACTAATAATAATTACAAAACAAATGTCACAGCCAAGCATCCTCTTTTCGATGAGGAACCCACATCAGAAGAAGATTGAGAAACTTGTGCAGTCAGTGTCATGCAGGTAGGAATGCATTCAGCATCTAAAGCCAGGCCATGGAGCCCAAGCCCCTGGACTTCTGACTGACAATGCTAACTGCCAATGCAAAGCTTTACCTTAGTGTCCTCTGGAAGGTATCTGTGCTCGGAACCATCTGCAGCCCCTGCCCAGGCTATGCTGGTGTATTTAGTCAATACGCTGCCCAGTGGGAACCCTGCTGGAGTTTCTGAAACCAGATAAATAAAGCTTGCACTGAAGTGGATGCAGACATTTGCAGGGTTTTTGCAGAAGGCCGTCTGTTTCACCTCGGCTGCTGTGCCAAGCTTTCTCCTTGGTCCACCCTGTATTAAATTGCTCAGTGACTCCATGTGGTGGCAAGGACAAATGTCATGGTTGCTAGGTAACAAATTGGAAAGAATCTAGTTTCAATACATCCGGCTCGATAAAAATCTTGAGATCTCTCTCATATGACTCTCTGGTGACAAATCATAGCCTCTTGTCAAAGGCAGCGGGCATTCTTTTCCTTAGTCTTGAATGACTTCATATTTCTAAAGGGAATTAAGTAAAGTGAGCTGTGTCTATTTTCTGCTGTATCTCGTAGCAGTTATCCTCCCTGTCTGGTAGAGGAAGCTTAGGTGTTTCCCACACAATACATGGGCTCATTTCATATCTCCAATGCTGCCAGTTAAGGAGACATCCAGGCACTGCTGAGCAAGAGTGTACATATAGGACTACATTTAAGCGATGCAGGCATCATGCGCCCATTCTAGAGCCTCATCCGTGAGCTGGGTTAACATGGCTGACTTGCCAACATGCACAGAGAGTGACCATTCAACCCCTGCTCACTCTGTGCCTGGACTCCACACTCCTTAAAACCCTATGCTTGATATTTCCACTGGTAACAAAAAAACACACCTTTTATTTTTGACAAGCCATCGGTCTTTCTGCCTCAGTTTATCCCTCTTATGTGGGACTATTAACCTAGTGATAAGGTCCTGAAAATAAAACTAGCAAAGATGTGGAAAAATGACAGCTTGAGAAGATTGTCTTTATCCTCCCATGTACTTCAACACCAACTTCTATTGCCATTAAAAATGAATAAAAATCAAACGCTCCTGAGGTAAAAACAGGCCCTACTCCCACTAGGGACCAGGGCAATAAAAGAGCCTATTTATAGACTTCAGGCTTCCTGAGCAAAACTTCTATGCTAGAGTTTCTGTTTAAATATGCACAAAGGGGTACTATGGAGCTGGAAGTTGAACCACTAATTAAAACTAAGCTGCTGGTTTATTCTCTCTTAACAAAAGAAAAGGAAGGAACAGCAAATTGAGCAGTATGTTGGCTCAAAAGAAAACAGGCCCTGGGAGCACTTCAGAGAGTAGATGAGGCAAACACTGGCTAAGGACTAAGTACCAAGATTCCAAGTTGCCTTGATACCAAAGCCCATTTTGATTAATGGAACCCAGCCTCTACAGAGGGTCAAAATCAGCATAAAATGAGAAGAAAGTAATGCAGTCAAGAATATAGGTTTTGGAATATAGATCTTTGGTCCTGGAATTAAATCTTTAAGAAGTGAGTGTTACCGAAACAATATTGAAAAACAGAATTAAATTTCTCTATGTCTCAAGCTAGACAGGTCTGTAGATTCACGCAGTCATGTCCTGTCTTTCGGCGGGCAGTGCGGAATTATCACTGAAAGTTCACACTTTAGGCAGGGATTCCAAATAAGAAATGGAGTTCTGCAGCAAAAGAGGGGAAGTAGGACTTAGGACTGAAGAGAAAAATATGAAATTAATTTAAGGGAAGGAAACTAAGCAGCCATAGACGATTCACACTAAAAACCCAAAGACCTCCTAGTTTGAGCTAATGCACAATCAATTTCATACTGGTAGGGTGCTCTGCAAAACAACCCAGTGTACCAAAGTATTTGCAAGTATTACATAGATAGCAGACACAGAGAAAGAGAGAGAGGGAGGAGGGAGGAGACTGACTTTAATTAGTGGACATCCACTCAAACCATTTTAGAAGGGAATATGTCATTAACCATTTCCCAGATCCACTTGACCATTGATAAAGCAATATGTTTTCTCCTGGTGTTTTGAGAAACACAGTTGATAAATACTGGCCTTGAGCTGATACAAAGAGATCATCCTGAACTAAGGACCCAATATATGTCGACTAAAGTAAAAGTAGCTAACAGGTAAACTCAACGTGCATGCTTGTCTTTGGAGCACCTGCTAATGGTACAAAGAAAAACACTAAAACCTCCAAAGAGCAAGTGTTCATTTCTTCTCATAATCAAATCTTCACTGTTAATTCTTATTGTTCGGACCAAAACGCGAGCTTTTATATCCGCGGGTGGCTCATTACTAGGACACAGTTCCCAGACAAGCGTCTGAGAAAGCTGCTTTGAAATGGACTCTTCATCATCAAGTGAATTGTCAGAATAAACAGGGCCAACTTCATGTTTAAAGTCCACAATAGTGACTATAAAGGCCAGAGATACACGTGTTCGGCCATTAAACATCTCCTCTCAATCCTGTGTCCAATTAGCAGGCTATTCTTCTGGTTTTCCTAGAAGTAAATGTGGATCCAGGAACATAAACCAGCTGCTACTGCAGCCACCCCCAACTGAGTTGCCTGGAGTTAATTATGGCGTCTCTCTGAAGGGTTAATTTTTTTTTTAAGTAGAAAGTCCCTTTCCCCCTGATTTGCTGTTGCTGTGACTCGTGTCATAGTTAATTTAAGCTAGCCTGGAAGTAATGGAAGGCATGCGCCACTAACTGAAAGACTGGGCAGGATTAGCTCGTTAGCATGCACCACATTGCTGAGCAGAAGTGACCCAGGGGACGAAGCACACTCCTTGCTCCCGAAGAGTGCAGCACCGGGAAAAAAGTCACACGCCTGTGTCAGACTTTTGCCCTTATGTCTGTTGAGCAACCCCACAAGTATTACTGTGAGAAAGAAGCAGGGTCAGGTTCGCATAGCAAGAAAAATATAACAAAACACACTGAAGAATAGGCTAGTGTCAAGGCCTGAAGAGACGTTGGACACGTGTGAGGCTGTTAATAGCCCAGATGGGTGATTATACAGACCTATAATAACAATAACATTGGTGTAGGAATAGAAGAAAAGAACTAATAAAGGAAACGGAATTTGGCAGGATTTGGGGACTGAAAAAAAAAAAAGTATAAGAGAAGAATGTACCAAAGACCACTGACTCATACGGCTTGAACTACTGTGACATTAACTTAAATAAGATATGAAAAATAAAGATTATTGGATCAGGCTTTGAACTGTGGAAGAGAAGACTGTGTACTGAGGCAGGGAGTAAGGGAAAGAAGACAGAGAGAGAGAAGGGTGGGGAGGAGGAAGAAAGGACAGAGGGATGGAGGGAAGGGGAGGAGGGAGGGAGAGGAAAGGGAGGGAAGGAGGCAGAGAGAGAGAGAAAGAGAGAGAGGGGAAATAGACAAGAAATAAGCAGCTGTATAGGTCCAGAACACAGGAGAAAGATGAGGACAGATGTCTGGGTTGGAATGAGAGGGCAGGACTCTTAGTTATGTCCCAAATTAAGAGCTGTTGAGGAGGACTTTGCATAGAGAGCAGAGATGGAGCAGCAGAGAAGTGGGACAGGAAGAAGGAGAAACTGATACTCAGAATCAAAGATGAGTAGCAGAAGTGTGTTTATGCTGTAAAACCCAAAGAGGGAGAAGGATTAAGCTCACTGAATATGGCACTCTGGAGTCATTACTGGTCCTTTTGTTTTGTATTGTTTTTTGTCCATTTGTTTGTTTGTTTGTGGGGTTTTGTTTGTTTTTGTTTTTTTCAAGACAGGGTTTCTCTGTTTAGCCTTGGCTATTCCGAACTTTCTTTTTAGACCAGGCTGGCCTCAAAGTCACAGCGATCCACCTGCCTCTGCTCCCCCGAGTGCTGGGATTAAAGATGTGCCACACCACACCTGGTTGTTACCTCTAGTCTTTAAGAGAAAGTTTCAGGAATTAGGAGCACAGACTGGTTACAGTTGTAGGACATTAAAGCCCAAGATGTGGGAAATAGTATCAAGCCATTACCTACAAAATGTCTCAGGAGCAAATTCAATAAAGATGTGTACTTTTGAGACTCCGTGCCTTATGCACAGAAAAGGTAAATGTTGCTCACTGAGTCACTTGTTGATCTTGAACTTACATACCAAAGTACCAGTTCACTGGTAGAAAGGGCAAATTTTCCCAACATAAAAAGCAGTGGGATGAAGGAGATTAATACTGAAAATGAACTTTCTTCTTCTCTTCATCCTCTCTCACCACCTAGATTTGTCACAAGGCATTCAGTGAATTCAAGAGAAACATGAGAAAATCCAAAATTGAAGCCATATCACATGGCTTCTTGGAACAAGGCCTAGGTGCATGAAGGAAGTCACAAGATTTGGAGAAGAACTTGACACAATTTCAAATGAAATTTAATGTTACTCACCTTTGTTAACCAGAAGGAAAGTGTCTAGTGATAAAACTTATCTCGTTTCAAGGAAAGTTGATTTTATTCTTATTCACATTTAAAATGATAAATTTTGTGCCAGATTTTGAACTGCCATGCACATTATGATGAATACACTAATTTGAAATGCCTTTGTTTCGTCTACTTGACACAAATTTTTGAATCTTGTTCATGGAAGAGCATGAGTACCATCAAGTCTCAATAGTTTATTTGAGGGAGTAGGTTGCATTCATAACTAAGTTGGACTAAATGTATGCTGTTTTCTGCTTCTAAAGCATCGGACAGCAGAGGATGGTCCTTACACTGGGCCCAGTGTTTCCTGCTTTATCACTGAATTCTGTTCTGTGACATCAGGCTACAAAGGCCACTTACATTCCTAAGAACATTGAGAGACATGCAACATTCAGCTCAAAGTGGCTTTTTTAACTGAACAATAACCCGGCTCAACTCTCTCCCCCATAGGATGTTCAGCAGTGGATGGAAACTCATTTGTACCAGTTGGGAAACTTAGAACACAAGACTATATAAATTCACATTCAGAGTTGGAACTGAATCTTTTAGTCATACTGAATTATAACCCAAGTCTCATGTTTACAAGAGAATAATGGTTGAATCATAAAACAATTGCTAAAGGTTTTTTGCATCAGCCATTATTCGTGTACTAAAAAGCTACTGGTAAGATATTGCCAAGAGATTATAGTACACATTTCTAACCTAGGCCTAAATGATATTTGTGAAAGTTCATCTGATTGCTTTAATGAACACATTTAAGAAAATAAACCAATATTTTGGTTCATTTTTTAACATTTTTTTATTAATTACAGTTTATTCACTTTGTATCCCAACTGTAGCCCCCTCCCTCATCCTCTCATAATCCCACCCTCTCTCCCTCATCTCCTCCCATGCCCCTCCCCCAGTCCACTGATAGTCCTCCTCCCCTTCATCTGATCTTAGCCTATCAGATCTCATCAGGATTGGCTGTATTGACTTCCTTTGTGGCCTGGTAAGGCTACTCCCCCATTAGGGGGAGGTGATCAAAGAGCCTACCACTGAGTTCATGTCAGAGATAGTCTCTGTTCCCCTTACTAGGATACCTACTTGGAGACTGAGCTGCCATGCTAGAAAGATGGCTCAGCCATTAAAGACTAGGCTCATAACCATAAATATTTTGGCTCATTTTTAACTTACAATTAATAGTGCTATTAAGGGACCCTTCATACTACTCTCAATTTCAAAATAACAACAGCAAATAAAAGCATACTGAGCCTGCATACTTACATATAACTCTATCTAATAAAATATTTTAAAATTTTTACTTTATGTTCATTGGTGTTTTACTTGTGTATGTGTCTGTGTGAGGGTGTCAGAAGCCTTGGAACCTGCAGACAGATGTGGCCTGCCATGTGGGTGCTGGAAGTTGAGCCTCGGTCCTCTGGAAAAGCAGACAGGGTTCTTAATCACTGAGCCATCTCTCCAGTCCCTCATGTGACACTTTTAAAGGCAGAACTGAAGTTCATTATATAAAATTGTTTCATACTACCTGAAACTAAGTCATGCTAATGTCACATTATTTGTAGGGTCTAAGCTCATTTTTACTTCCCAGCTGAGTGTTTGACAAACTTGTTTTTATGCAGCAGATATTAATTGTTGTGCATGAAGGGAACATACACCGTGGGTGTTCCAGTTGAAGACATTGTTCTCTGTGCCCTTTTTTTGTTTGTTTGTTTCTATGGTATCCATTTATTAGGTGGCCACGTGTCCTGCCTTGTAGGAACAATCCCTTGTGCTGTTGACCTGGCTAATGGCACCTTTGTTCCCCCTGAAAGGTCTCATGTAGGTAATAAATTACCCAGTCATCCTTTCAGTGTGTAATTTGCCTCAATTCACTTAATTTCATGATGCTTCATTTCCAACATGTATTCAATATCTATGTCATGAGTATAAAAATTGTTGTATTTTACAAATGTAGAATTACTCAGGATGAGAGCCACAAGGGGTACCTTTTATGGTTGCATTCAATTTTTCTGGCAAGAAACTACTTTGTGATTAAATAAACCTCCATAGCCAGAAGAGGAAATAATTTTATGACTAATAAGCCATTTGTTACCTCTTGAGTGCTCTGTAGCCAGAATCTAATCATCGGCCCTTTGAAGAGATTGACAAATTGTATTGCCAAACAGAAATTGCTAGTTCAGGAATCATGACATGATTTGAATTGATCCGAATGCTCCTCTGAAGAGGGAGAGAAAGGGGGAAATGAAGTTTTTTCCTTACTTTAGGGTGTTGCTCATAGCTTTCAATCTTCACAAGTATTTAGATTCCTTACTTCAGTCGCTTTTTAATTTATTTATTTATTATAACTTATTCACTTTGTACCCCATCTGTAGCCCCCTTCCTCATCCCCTCCCAATCTTGCCCTCCCTTCCTCTCCTCTTCCTATGCCCCTCCCCCAGTCCACTGATAAGGGAGGGCCTCCTCCCCTTCCCTCTGACCCTAGCCTATCAAGTCTCATCAAGACTGTCTGCATTGTTTTCCTCTGTGGCCTGGTAAGGCTATTCCCCTCTCAGGGGGAGGTGATCAAAGAGCAGGCCACTGAGTTCATGTAAGAGACAGCCCCTTGTTCCCATTACTAGTGAACTCACTTGGACACTGAGCTGCCATGGGCTACATCTGAGCAGGGGTTCTAGGTTTTCTAGGTTATGGCCATAAATGGCCCTTGGTTGGAGTATCAGTCTCAGAAAAGACCCCTGTACCCAGATTTTTTGGTTCTGTTGCTCTCCTTGCGGAGCTCCTGTCTTCTCTAGGTCTTTCTATCTCCCCCTTCTTTCATAAGATTCCCTGCACTCTGCCCAAAGTTTGGCTATGAGTCTCAGCATCTGATTTAATACCCTACTGGGTAGGGTCTTTCAGAGACCCCTCTGTGGTAGGCTCCTGTACTGTTCCCTGTTTTGTCCCTCTTCCGATGTCTATCCCATTTGCCTTTCTGAATGAAGATTGATCATCTTACCCAGGGTCCTCCTTCTTGCTTAGCTTCTTTAGGTGTACAGATTGTAGTATGTGTATCCTATATCATATGTCTAACATCCACTTATAAGTGAGTATATACCATCTGTGTCTTTCTGCTTCTGGGATACCTCACTCAGGATGATCTTTTCTAGGTCCCACCATTTGCCTGCAAATTTCATGATTTCCTTGTTTTTAACTGCTGAATAATATTCCATTGTGTAAATGTGCCACAATTTCTGTATCTATTCCTCAATTGAGGGACATTTAGATTGTTTCCAGGTTCTGGCTATTACAAATAAAGCTGCTACAAACATAGTTGAGCAGATGTCCTTGTTGTATACTTGAGCATGTTTTGGATATATGCATAGGAGTGGCATAGCTGGATCTTGAGGTAGCACTATTCCTAATTGTCTGAGAAAGCACCAGATTAATTTCCAAAGTAGTTTACATTCCCACCAGCAGTGGAGGAGGGTTCCCCTTTCCCCGAATTCTCTCCAGCATGCGTTGTCACTTCAGATTTTGATCTTGGGCATTCTGATGGGTGTAAGGTGAAATCTTGGGGTTGTTTTGATTTGCATTTCCCTGATGACTAAGGAAGTTGAACATTTCTTTAAGTGTTTCTCTGCCATTAGATATTCCTCTACTGAGAATTCGCTGTTTAGCTCTGTACCATTTTTAATTAGAGTACTTGATTTGTTGCTGTTTAATTTCTTGAGTTCTTTATATCTTCTGGATATTAGCTCTCTGTCAGTATAGGGTTGGTGAAGATCCTAGCCTGTCATTTTGTTCTGATGACAGCTTTTAAGTTTCATGAGGTCCCATTTATCGATTGTTGATCTCAGAGAGGGGAAGAGCCTCGAACTCATTGGCATAGGAGACAACTCCCTGAACAGCACTTCAGTCATTTTTAAAAGACAAGGGCTGTTCATTGTTGTAGTGGCAATGTTTACAGGGTTACAGAACCTTTAGATGGTGGGCCCAGCTGGAGGTAATGGGTCGCTTGGTGACAGGCACTGAGTGTTGTATGCAGTCCCTGCTTCCAGCACTGTCTCTGCTTCTTTACCTGTGGCAAAGCACGCAAGCAGCCTTACACTGAGTTGTGTCTCCCTTACCCTGATCGGCTGTGTGCTGTCAAACTGTGAACCAAAATAGACCTTTCCTCTCTGAGCTGCCTCTTCTCCTGTAATGGGTCACAGTGTGGAGGAAAGTAACCACTAATAATTATTATGCATCAAATACATATTTAGCGGCCCGCAAAAGTAAAATCCTGTGTTTTAGTGGATAGTACTGTTTTTAAAACCTGTGCGCCAAGGATGGAGAAATGTCTCAACAGTTAACAGCACCTGCTGCTTTTACAGAGGATCTGTGTTCACTTTTCAGCAGCCACATGGCAACTCATGACTGTCTGCAAATCCCATTACAGGCAATCTGACACCCATTTCTGGCTCCTTCGGGCACCAGGCAAGTATGAGGTACACAGATAAAGATTCAGGAAGTTATTCCCATAAAATAAAAATAGAGGCTGGAGAGATGTCTCGGTCGTTAAGACCACTCGCTACTCTTGTAGAAGACTTGGGCTCAGTTCCCAGAATCCACACCACACCACACCTAACCATCAGCTGTAACTCAGTTCCAGGGGATCCGAAGCCCTCTTCTGACCTCCGTGGGCACTAGACACACATGGTTCACATACATGCAAGCAAAATGCCCATGCACATAAAATATAATGGATAAAATATTTTAAAATAAGTGAGTCTATAATGTGTATGAGTTACTAGAATTTGAGCTGGGGCCTAATGCCCTCGGAGTGACAAGAGCATGATCACTTCTGCAAAATGCTGGATTCTACCCAACGAAGCAGACATGTTTCCTTTTCACACAGGATCACTTGCAGTATTTCTTATGCTGTATGTATTGCTGACCACAACACCTCTACAGAGATTCTGACTTTACAACATTCAAGCGGAATCAGAGACCACCCCCTCCCAAGGGATTCATAATCGTGGTTTCTAAAACACTATTAGAATGGTTTCGTCATGCCAGCTTTAGCTCAGATTTGGGTATCTAAACACACAAGGCAGAGATGGTGAAAATAGATACACATCAAACAATGAAGTAAATGAAGCAAAATGTATAGCAGGACATCTCTGAAAAAAAAAAAAACACCATCTCCACTAGCTTGTGCTCAGTCTTCTGCTTTGAAGCACACTGTGCCAGCGTCCAAATGAAAGAGTCGTGGGGAGATGGTATTTTGACAAGAGGCTAGGTACCAAGGGCAAGGAAGGCCATAAGGGAAAGCAGAAGCCACTGCCTTGTCACAAGGAGAACTGGCCTGTGACGTTGGATTTCAGCTTTGCTTTTGGCTAAGGATGTTCTAGCCATGGCCGTAACTGTTTTTAATGAGCATCTTAGAGTGGCTGTGTGGGCTGCAACAAAGAATAGAGGGTAATTTTCTATGCACAGCATTTGAAAGTGAAGTGCCATAGCCGTGCAGGAGAAACGTGATGTGTTTGTAAAATGCATCAGCTTCCACAAAAGCAGAGAAATTGCAGATTGAGAAGGGCTCTCAGGAGCCAGCCAGCCCAACTTCGGTTTTCACCTACCTACCGCATACGTGAAACCTCCCCAGCAATGGCAGAAGCAACATGACGGAAACAGAACTCTTCACAATCATTGCTACTGCATCTCCCCAAGCCCTACTTACACAAACCAAGGAAAACAAGTTGTTATTGGCAATCAAAACGAATGTGAGTTACAGATTGGATCAAACTTGCAGGGAGAATTGATGTTTTTTAAAGCAAATGTTTGTGGAATACTCTACCTATGCTAAGTGTTGTATATAAGAGTTATTATATTTGGTCCTTGTGAAATTGGTTATTATTTATGTGGATATAGAAACTGAGAGTTACTAAGCTACTCACTTGAGATTCCACAGATAATCAATGGAAAACAAAATTCAAAACCAGACCTGTCAGGGTCTAGGAAAAAAATATCAGACTTTCAGAATGATGGAGCAGATGTGTTTTAAAAAGCACTATGTGATGGTCAAATGATGCATACATTTGCTGAATAGACTTTTAGAGCCAGACAAATCCATTTGAATTTTTCTCTATATCACAGATGGGTTCTAAGTAAAGAAACAGAGCTCTTCCTTGTCTCTCTGATCTATTAAGCGAGAATGTTAACATCCCATCAAGTGCTTATTAAGATAATGTGTACAGTGCCTAAAAGCAAAATATCTGAAAAGCATTGGCAATAGGAGAAAGGTAAAGAAAGAGATAAGAGAGAAAGAGAGAGATGAGAGAGAGGAAGAAGAAGAGGAGGAGGAAGAGAAAAAGGAGAAAGTTTGTTGCTTTTAGCCAGTAAATTTAACGAGTAGCAAATCTTGGGGTCAGTTAAACATACGGCCTATTGCGAATAGTGTAATGCCTATAAGCATCTGTGTTCCACTGACACTTCAAATCAGTTCAGGAGCAAAAGCATCTCACCCAGCCCATTGTCCTGAGTGGTCTGAATCTGAATCTGACACCCTAATAAGTAAAACTATTTCACCAAGGTCACTGGCCAATAGTTTTAAAAATGAGAAAATACTTAAACTGCTTTGAGAATTCTGTCCTAAAGATAGCATCTGAAGTGAATAGTGGTTAGAGGAGGATAGGGAAGCCAGAAGCAGGAAGCAAGTCTTTTTCATAATGGCATCAGATTTGAAGTGATCATAAATACAAGTTACTTTTTCCCCTCCTTTAAGTTCACACTCACGGCACCTTTTCTGTAAGATCCACCCTATTTAAATCACATCTCCCGCCCCCTTCTTCTATTGGGTTCTTTTTCACAACACTCCTAACTTCTGACATATGACAGAATTTGTAATTTTTGCATTTATTGGTCAGCTTTTCACAGTGATGGAAAGGTGGATTTTTGTCTCTTGTTCCCTGTGACATTATCACCATCTAGCACCAGTTCTGGGTTATATCGGGGCTTAATCATGTTTTTTAAATAAATTACTGCATGAGTAATCTTCAAATGTAGGAGACTTAGGTCTGATACTCATTCCACCTATAAGTAGAAATTTACAAAAACAATTCTAAACCGGCCTGTTGTGGAGTATCTACCAGAGAAGACAGTCAGACATGAGTTAAGCCGATAGGAAGTCTTTCTTAGTTGGTCAGTATATCAACTGAGTGTTCAGTTGATCTTGAACACTCAGTATGTTCAAGATCACAGTGTAGCACTGAACCTTGCTCAGGATGAGCTTTTAAGTACAAAAGCTATATTCTGGGTTGACACGTTTCAGTTAACAAGAACAGTTAGCCACAAGCAGAACTAGAAAAGCCAAAAATCAAGGTTCCTACATTTTGAGATTTTCCCAGAACTTTGGCGTTTGGTGCATTAGGCCTTGGTTTTAGTTTTGGCAGGTGGTACTATCTACATGCTGAGTTCTACAGCCTGAACAGCACCTTCATCATGGAGTCAGTTGTGCTAAGGTCTCAGGGCATACTCAGATCTGGACCCCTGTTACAGGGGCTACAGATGTAGCTGGGTGGTATTATGGTGGCCTAATGCCCAAGCCCTGAGTTCAATCCCTCATGCCACCAAAATAAAAACAATAATAAAGGGAAAAGGAAGGAAGGAAGGAAGGAAGGAAGGAAGGAAGGAAGGAAGGAAGGAAGGAAGAATGGAAGAAAGAAATAATAGAAATCCAATGCAAGGATCCTTACAACATATTAACTGAATAACAATAATATCCATATACAAATGTAAACTTAGAGACAAACTAGATGAAATTGGACTAGTAAAAAATAAAACATGTTCTAGAGGAATGAAAATAGGGAGTGGGCATCATGCTTTAATTTTCCATTTTAAAGCACATTTTGGGGGTTGTAGAGATGACTTAGTTATTGAGTGCTTACTGCTCTTGCAGAGGACCAAAGTTTGGCTCTCAGCATACACCTGATAGCTTATACCCCTCTGTCATTATAGTCCCAGGGAATTTGGTGCCCTCTTTGGGCTTCCCATACATAATGCACACATATACAAGGCAGGCAAAACACTCATACACAGAAATTAAAAACAAATAAATCCCAAAACACATTTTGTCCCACATGAAAATGAGCATAAGATAGGAAGCAAAGAGAAAGTAAGGGAAGTGAAATGACCACTACCCTGGGAGTCCAGACAGCCTGGCCCAGCACGCAGTTGGCCTCTTTGCTCCTTGTCTGAATGCTTGGCATTTTTGTCTAAGATGAAGAAAGATTTTAGCCAAGGACCCTATTAAGGTTCAGTTTTCTTCATCTGCGCTTTGCAAATCTGACTCAAGGATTGATAAGGCAGTGCTGAACATTAGCTACATCATTGGTTTTTTTGTTTTTTTTTTTTTCAAACCTATTCATTCAATTCTTTCAGACCTTAATTTCCTTCCTTCTCTATGTTCACCTGTCTTACTGGGGTCTTTTTAAGAGAAGGAAAAAAAGAATGTTTTTCACTTTAAATTTTCTTTTCCGACATACACACAATGCATTTTACCCCCACGCATCCCCCTAACTCCTCCCAGATTCACACACACACACACACACACACACACACACACACACTCCCAACTTTGTGCTCTCTTTCATTTGGTCAGAACCCACCAAGTCCAGCTTCTGTTGTCCATATACTCATGAGTGTGAGGCACCCACTGGGTTCCAGAGGACCTACCAGGGGCCACACCCTTACAAACACCGACTTTCCTTCCCCCAGAAATCATTAACTGTGAACTCCTCAGCTAGATGTGGGTGCTCATGCCGCTTCACTGGAATGCTGACTTGCTTGATCTTGTGTGGGTCTTATGCAGCCAACAACGGATGCTGCGAGTTCACACATGCAGAGATCCTATGAACCCCAGAAGACCTTGATTACTTCAGTCTTCCTACAGTCTTCCTGTCTCTTCTTCGTGGGCTTTGAGCTTGAGTGGAGAGGGTATGACACAGATGCCCCATTTGAGTCTGAGCACTTCACACTTATCCTCTGCTCATTGACTGGCTGAGAGCGTCTTTGTTAATGGGAGTCCAAGGTATATACAAAAGATGCACAAAGGATGTCCAAAAGATGCATGAAAAAACCTTCTCTAATAAGGTCTGAGAGTTGACACTTTTATTTATTCATTTGCTTTTAAAAATCGGTAAATAATGCTCAGGAATTGGCTCAGTGGATAGAAGCACTTGCCATATAGCTGAGCCCCAAGGCCCACATTAAAAAAAAAAATGTAATAGTTGCCATATGGATCTATGACCCCAACACACCTAAAGCAATATAGGATGCAGAGGCAGGAGAATCATCCAGAAGCTCAAAAACCAGTTAGCCGGAATGATGCAAAGAAATAAAAGAGATCCTGCCTCAACAAGGTAGAAGGGAAAAAAACAACTCACAAAGATTATCTTCTGTTTTCCACAGGCATGCTGCAGCAAACATGCATGTCTGTGCACACACACAGGCACACAGACATGCATGCGCACGCACACATACACAAAGAGTAAGTCATTTTCTCTTAAACTTAAAAAAAGACATATAGGAAAACAGAATGTGCGTATTTATGAAATAATATATAGTTATATGTGTAGGTTGTATAATTGCAGATCTGAGTCAACATCCGTTGCCTCACATTTTGCCTGCTTCCTGTGACAACACTGAAAATCCTTTTTCCTAGCTTTTTGAAATTGCAGTACATATATTTATGAATGGCTACCCTACTGTGTCATAACATGCAAAAAAGTTTTACTTATAACTAACTACAAATTAGAACCTACCTTTCCCTTTCCTTGCCTGCCAGCCTGGTACTCTCAACCTCTATGAGATCAGATTTGCTTTGAAAGCCTTTGTTGGCACTGAGCTCACACTGCCATTCTCCCCCTCCTGCCTCTGTCCCAGTCTAAGTGGTTTTGTCCCCTGTTGCCAGTTTGTGCGTGGGCCCTTTCCTAAACAAATGCAGCTATGGGGCTCAGAGAAATCCAGAACAGCTAAGACGCCCTGACCTGCCTATGTTGTATGTCTGAAGTCCCCTGCCTCACACCTCTTAATAGGGTCTTTGTCTAAAGGGTCTCATTTTAAGCAAAGTTGTCAAGGATCCAGACAAGGAACAGAAAGACCACAACAAGCCTAATCAAAGAGCTCTTGGGGTTATGGTCCTTTACTTTTTTACTGACTGCCCCCACCCCATCTGCAGTGGGCTATGCCCCCTTTCCATGTAATTCTGCCCAAGCTGTGATCTCACTTTCCTGTCTGTAGTATCTGTGCATCTCCTCTGTCGTAATCTCAGTTACAAAGCCAACTCACAGCCCGTTAGTCCTCACAGGTCAATAAATTTATTGTGCCTTGATTTTTTTCCCCTAGTACAAGAAGATATGATCTTCTTGTGATCCTAATGGACAGCCGCTATATTCTCAAACGCATGTCATTTTAAAACTAAAGAGGTCTTAGAATCTAGTCTGACATGGTGATATCTCTACTACAAATCCATGGACATTACAATAAGCTGTGTGGTAGGCAGGGGCTTGAAAAATATTTATGTCCATGAGTAGTATAAAATCAAGGCTTAGAGAGACAATACCATACAGCTGTATAAGGACTTAACCTCCTGGCTTCTGTACCCTATAAAATTCAAGGCCTACTGAGGCCGACCTGTAATCCTAAAACAGTGGATAGTGCTAGGTAGAGAGAAACCAAAGGATCCATGGAGATTGCTGGCATGCCAGTATTGTCCCGTTAGTGAGTTCTGGGTTCAGTCTCAAAAGATAAGGTGAAGAGTAATAACCCTCAACTCCATATATGACCTCCACATGCATATACACACATGTATAGATATGCATACAACACACAAATAAGTAAAAAATGCACTCATTACACGGTTCACTAGCTTCATGTTCAACATCATTCTAATTGCTCTGTTATTAACACTCTGTAAAGCTCAGAATAACGGAAAAACCTGTGCCTCCAGAGGTTTGCAATAAAGCTGAGAAGCCAGCTTCAAGCTGGGCCAACAAAGGTGGTAAGGAACAGAAAAAGAGTAGCTCAGTGACTAAAGCAAAGTGAGAAAACAGAGGCTAAAATCATGACAGGACTAGATACAAATAAAAACAGCCATGGTGACTAAGGAGTGGCAGATGATGGGCAAGATGACAAGTAACGCTGACAGACAGTGCTTCTCGTGGGGAGCCGCACATCCGCTCTGACTCAATGATGAGTATCTTCCTTTCCCTCATGATGGAGTAAAACAGAATCACTGTGTTAAATGGTTCCTTCTCCAGGAGTCTGGAGAGAGTGTCATGGCATTGGAGGATGTCTGATGATTATGGAGGCCTTTCATCTACCTTGAAGCAGCTAACCTGGCCACCTCCATGCTGGCCCGTGACTATGAGAACAATTTGCCAGCACAGCTGACTTTTAATGACGATTCTTATAACTGTCTTTTCTGTCTGTTTCAGGCTTGTAAATTCTATAGTTCCCAGTGGTATGTGGTAAACTACAAATATGAACAATATTCTGGAGACATTCGACAGTTACCCCGGTAAGAATGTAACAACTGTTTATTATAAAGACTATGTGTGCTTTTTTGCATACGTAAAAAAAAATCACCTCTTTGTAAGCTCCAACATTGTTTATAGACATGTGTTTATTTTGTGTCAAGGTGCATTTTGCAAAATGTATGAGTCGAGATACAGAACATTTTGATCAACATCATATAGCTATGATGTTATAGTTGGGGTTAGGGGTGAGACTTAGCCTTCTCTAATGTGATGCCTAGTTGTAGTTTAAACATTTGCTCATTGTTGCATCATTCATCAGCTAACTGCCCTTTCAACAGTGGCACTGGAAAAGGCCAACATGGTTCACAGAACTTCTGACCAAATCCCTCACATTGTTTCTATCTGCCACTTGCTTTATGTACTTTCGCTGTGAGAAGTCAAAAGGTATGCTAGTGAATTCCACACAAGGGCATATATCTAAAAACAGCAAAACAGAAACTAACTTCCCCCTTACACTTGGGACCATAAAGCTCTTTGGAAGGTCATTGTGTTCTGCTTCTCCTCAAACATCATTCTACAGAGATATACCTAATGGCCTGAACTACAGTAAGTATTTACTTGTTTCCACTACTGAAATAAAAGCCTTCAAAGGACAGAGATTTTTTCCTGCTGAATTCCATTCAGGATAATTCCTGTCACAGATTACTGTGGAATAATTTGTCTTCATACATAACATTTCCAAATAGGGATGGAGTGACTGAAAATTTAAAAAAAAAATGCTTTAAACTAGTACCTGCCAACTCATTGGTTCATCAAACTAACCTGATACAAATACTTCGGGCGGGGGGAAAAGTACAATCCAAAGTACAGTGTTTACTTACACTCTCCTCAAGTGATTCATACTCGATCTAGGTTTTTTTATTTGTCCATGGTACAAATTTCAGCTCTACTTTGCAATATTTTCTGTCTCCAGAAAAAAAATCTTTTCACACTATGGTACTTGCAAGTACTGTCTCACTTCCTGAAGGCAGTCTGAAAGTAGAATTTTTGAATGGCTCTCAGAAGGTGACATTTGAACTGTATCACAAGGGACAGTGGCGACCAGTGCTGTGATCTCAGGAAAAAGGGTTCCTAGTGGGGAGGGAAAGTCGAAAGGAGGACAAGAGTAAAGGCCCTGAGACCAAGTTTGGTCTCATCACTTGAAGAGATGGAGAGTCTTGGAGGCTGGGAGAGGAGTGTAGCAACAAGAATCCAAGGACTTTGGGAACCCTGGAGGAGAGCTTAGTGTTATTCTCCCTGTGATTGGAGTCTTGAGGAATAGCTACTTCTTTTAAAAATCACTTGGCTCATATTTGGAGGAGTGACATGGAAGAGAAAGAAGAGGAGGCAGCCTTTTACTCAGAAATTGAAGAACTTCTGTCAAGAGCAAGCCAAAACAGGAAGTCTTTCTTTTTTCCCCCCTAAGAAAGCACCGTGCCTTAACTAACTGATTTCTACACATTTTGCAAATCTTGGGATTCCTTAATCATAATCTCATATAACTTCTTGTTGGAAAAGTCCTGTCACATCCTAGGGTGTTTTAAGTAACTGTTACACTCAAGATGTCTTGGTGCTGGTTACACACTTCCTCTAGGTGAGACTGAGAATCAGATTGCTTTCGAACATCTGCAGTCGCTCTTTCTAAGAACAGTTCTGAGAATCGGTCATAACTTCCAAGCCGTATCCATGCTTGAAAGATGACGGATTAAATGGCTGGACCTAGGCAGCCACATTCCACTCTGTATGTAGTGTTCAGGCATGTTTGTGTGTGCTCAGGTGCATATGGGGACCTGAAACTAGTGTTACCAGTTGGCCTTGCTCACTGTCTACCTTAGTCATAGCAGCAAGGTCTCTCCGTTGATTTAAAGCCTGCCCGTATGACCAGTCTCTCCAGCAAGCCGTCTTGCTCTAAGGATCTTCCCACCATCTGAGTCCCTAATTCTGAAGTTACGGGTGGGCTACCATACCCACCCAACACATACAAAGGACTGAAACGTCAGCCCTTTGTAGCAGCAAGCGCTGTGCCCAGTGAATGATCTCCCCCACTCCTTGCTTTTGAGTAAAATTCTTTCCACTCCCTTACATACATGGGGCACTTTAACTACAAATCCTATCGGTTATAAGAGTCCTGGTGCCATGAAAGAAGGAAACACGATATTTCATGTATGCGTAATCCTCCCTCTCTTAGAAGAATACAGAAAGCATGTCCAATGAGGAGAGTTCCTAGGCATGATTACCGAGTTAGGTTTTTTATGTCATGCATGGACGTATCTCCAAAGTGGTAAGAGAAAGTAACTGAAATATTGTTGAGAATTTCATTGACATCATCCACAGGAAGTGGAATTAGATAGTAAAAAGGAAAGTTTGCCACAAAGGATATAAAACACTTTCTATCATAAAAATAGCTTCTAGGGTAAGACCCCTTAGTATATGTCCCAAAATAATGAATACTTTACAAAGCTAAAAATGCCCCCCTAAAGACTATCTATATTTAGGTCAGTAGTGGAAACAGATTAATTTACTTAGGTCTTGTGAGACTGTTAAAAGTAAATTCTGTTCATGCCTCCTGGATTAGAAGAAATCTCCTCTGTCTTCTACCAATTTAAACTGATCACTTCTTTTTCCAGGTTGCTAAAGGGGCAAAATAAAACTTTATAAGATGCAATCATGGAAAAGAAAACTAAAGTGAAATACAGTATTTAAATTTGCAAATATGCTAGGCTAATTTTAATTCTTAAGATCCCTGCATATTTTCAAGTACGCATTCAGAAAAGCAAACTAAGAGATACATTATTTTCACCAGAACATGAAACATGAGGCCTCACAGAGTCAGCATTGAACTTGGAGTTCCTGGGAGATTCAAACGGCACAAAAAAAATTATAATGCTGCTGATTTCATTAGAGCATGGGTAAAATACAGAGATGCACAGCATAGAAAACAGAACAACAGCAACAAAATACGTTACCACAGTTGGCCAGACAAAACGAATATTTCCCAGTGGTATTTTTTTTTTTTTTTGGCTGAAGATCAAATCAAGTATGACTAGTTGAAGTAGGCTAACATAAGACAGATATGATTTTGTTTTGAAGGAGGGAAGCTGAGCATGGTAGTATATACCTAAAACTCAAGAGGTGGAGCAGAGCTTTCTAATCAGGAAATCAAAATCATTTGCATTTACATTCTGTGTTCAAGGACAAGCTTGACTATCTACAACCTTGTCTCAAATACAACAGAAAAAAATGCCTTAAATAGATAAACAAAATTTGTTCTGTGTCAGCTGGGGGGGTGACCCTGTACACACCTTTAATCCCTACACTCAGAAGGCAGAGCCAAGCTGATCTCTGACTTCAAGGCCAGCCTGGTCTACAGAGTGAGTTCCAGGACAGCCAGGGCTACACAGAGAAACCCTGTGTCAAAAAACAAACAAACAAAACAAAATAAAATTTGTTCACTATCTACAGTGTGTTATAATATGCCAGGTGTGGTACATACATTTTTCTCATGTAACAGTCATAACTGTATGTACTAGGAACTATTGTTCTCAGGGGCACTAGTTCACAGATAATAACTGAGTGGGGCTCAAGTATTGCTATGATTTCTTGAGGCAATAGTAGGAATTTTGGTAAGGAAATAAAAAACGATAATTTCTTTAAATTATGACTCACATTGGGTTCAAATTCAAAATGTGAAGCCCCTGGTCAGTCTTTTCTCTTAAGATTCCAAAGGTTCTTAGAGACTATCCAGTGCTCCTTAAAGTTGAAGTTTAGAAGGCACTGGACAGAGAGACAACCTTTAAGCTATCTTTAAATGAGAGAACATTGTTTAACCAACCATGCAGACTTCAGAAAAGGATTGAGGGACCAGGCCATCGCTCTTTTAAGGTAAGGTTGGGAAGGGGGGTGCCTTGGAGAGCAATGGAAGAAAGAGCCCTCAGTGGCTTGGAGCCTCAGACATGGTTTAAACACGGCCTGCCTCCTGCACCCAGGAGCTCTTCTTGCACCACTAACTTCCTTCTACGTGTCTCTACTGCAGCAGACCTTTACTCCTGGGTGTTCCAAACTTGGTCTCTCCCGGGACCTTAATTATGCTTCTCTCTATCAGAATGATGCTTCCCCAGCTCATCACAGGACCGGCTGTTCTTCATTGTCATCCATACATCCCAGACGTGGCCCAGCTTGATCGCATCTTTGATTTTCTTCTCCGAATTATTTGTATTAATTCTTTGAGGGTTTCATACAAAATATTTTGGTCCTGTAGGGACCCTTCTCCCCTAACTCCTCCTAAATTCACTCTTACCTCTCTACCCACCCAACTTGGTTTTCTTTTGTGTTTAAACCCAGTGAGTTCAATCTGTATTGTCTAACAATCTTGGGTGTGGTCCCATCCCCAGGAGTGTGGTCAACCAACCAAGGTAACACCTAAAAAAACAAAACAAAAAAACTGACTCTCCCTTTCCCAGAAGCCATCAGTTGCCCATAGTTGTAGCAGGCGGTAAGACTTCATACTTTCCTCCCCAGCCCATGCTGTGATTTTTGTTTGGCATGAGGTCAACCCGGTCTTGTGCATGCTGTAACGACTACTGTGAGTTCATATATTACCTTTTATGTCTTGAGAACACTACTTTGCTCCAATCATCTTGAAAAATCCTTCTGACCCCTCCTCTATAATGATCCCTGAAGCTTGGCAGGAGGGGTTATAATAAAGATGTCTCATAGGATGAGCATTTCACAGTTCCTTATTCTCTGAATGTTGGCCAGTTGTGTGTCTCTACGTCTCCGGCATCTATTTCAAGGAGAAGCTCTCTTATGAGCACTGACAAACACAATAATCTATAGGTGCAATGATAAGTCATTAGGAATTGGATTAATAACACTCTATCCATTTAGCAAAATAATAGTCATAGGTTCTTATCTCAGGCCTATGACCTAAGTAGCCACATGTTGTTTGCCTCAATAATGGTGTCCAGGGTGGGTTTCATCTTTACCTTGAGCCAAGAAAAGCATACTTGAGACTTCTTTTATTCTGTACATATAAAGCCAGGTGTGCCTTCACGCTCCCCTGGGATGACCAATCATGCCACAGCCAAAACTTTGAGTGGACTTCTGAGGGGCTACCACCGGGCTTGACAAAACCTGAGGACTGAAACACAGACTGGCTATCAGGAACCAAGTCCTCTCATGCCTGAGGCTTCTTGGGCAACTATCCTGGAATATTGGCCAGGTCACATATGGGTGACCCAGAAAAGCTAACAAAAATACCATTGCTTAAGATTCTACTTCAGAATACACAAGAAGAAAGATGAAACATCCACCCACTTTGCTCTTATCCAACACAGAAAGATACATACAAATCTATGTCAATAATAACTCCTCAATTCAAAATATTTACTTGGTAGAGATAAGATACCATGATGTAAAGGGGAAGTTAGCACTTCCAATAGAAAAAGAGCTCCTGTGATTTTAAGGTTGTAAAACTTACAAAAATTGAAACAGTGTAAGTGGAGTCATTGTGATCTTGGGAACAGCAGAAAACAAAAGCAAGATATCAAATGACAAACTAGGCATTGTTTTCTTCTTTTTCAAATTATCAGAGCAGAACATAAGCCAGAGAAACTTCCTTCACATTCCTTTGAGATCGACCATGAAGACGCTGATAAGGATGAAGTAAGTGATCGTTGCGTGTGACAAGTTTAAAACACTTGGAAACTGAGAGGCTGTCTCTGACATGACCTAAATGGCTGGCTCTTTGGTCAGCTCCCCTGGAGGAAAGGGGGAGGGCAGAAGCACCTTGCCAGGAATCAGAAGAAGCTGCAGCCAGTCCTGATGAGACCTGATGGGCTAGGGTTAGATAGAAGGGGAGGAAGTCCTCCCCTATCAGTGGACTAGGGAAGAGGTATGGGGGAAAAGAGGGAGGGTGGGTGGAACTGTGAGGAAATGAGAGGGGGGCCTACAGCTGGGATACAAAGTGAATAATAATAAATATTAATTACTTGATTAAAAAACATGAGGGCTCTGTTGCTCTCCCTGTGGAGCTCCTGTCCTCTCCAGGACTTACTATTTCCCACTTCTTTCATAAGATTCCCTGCATTCTGCCCAAAGATTGGCCATAAGTCTCAGCATCTGCTTTGATACCCTGTAGGGTAGCACCTTTCAGAGGCCCTTGGTGGCAGGTTCCTGTCCTGTTCCCTGTTTTCTCCTTCTTCTGATGTCTGTCCTCTTTGCCTTTCTAAAATGGGGATTGAGCATTTTAGCCAGAATCCTCCTTCTTGATTAGTTTCTTGAGGTGTACAGATTTTAGTATGTTTATCCTATATTATATGTCCAGTATCCACTTATGAGTGAGTATATACCCTGTCCAAAAAATCTAGGCACTGATTCTGAGACTGATACTCCAACCAAGGACCATTCATGGAGATAACCTAGAACCCCGACAGAGATGTAGCCCATGGCACCTCAGTGTCCAAGTGGGTTCCATAGTAATGGGGACAGGACAGGGACTGTCTCTGACATGAACTGATTGGCCTGCTCTTTGATCACCTCCCCCTGAGGGGGGAGCAGCCTTACCAGGCCACAGAGGAAGACAATGCAGCCACTCCTGATGAGACCTGATAGACTAGGATCAGAAGGAAGGAAAGGAAGACCTCCATATCAGTGGAGTTGGGGAGGGGCATGCGTGGAGGAGGGGGAAGGAGGGTGGGATTGGGAGGGGAGGAGGGAGGGAACTACAGTGGGATACAAAGTGAAAAAACTATAATTAATAAAAATTAAAATTAAAAAATATTAAAAAAAAAAACATGAGGGCAATTAGTTCCTGTCTGCACAGGCTTCTTTGCAATCTGCTTTTTGTGAGCAGCAGGACCTGGTTGTGTTGGAGCTTTGGGCAAAATGAATCATGTTTGTTTTGACACTGAACATGATGATTTCAGAGGAGTCAAAGAAGTAAAGGAGTCTGGTTTATAAGTGCAGTGTCTAAGATCTGGACTCCACGAGGCTGGCTGCAATGCTAATGGTGGCTTTTGTTTCAGGATACCACATCTCACTCGTCTTCCAAGGGCGGTGGGGGAGCTGGGGGTACTGGTGTCTTCAAGTCTGGCTGGCTTTACAAGGGAAACTTTAACAGCACTGTGAACAATACTGTCACCGTTCGGGTAAGGACGCCTCAAAATCAATCCCTGACCTGTCACCTTTCTTCACATCCCTTTTTGGGTCACAGCATGGAGAGGAGCCTTTTGCATGGAGTTCATGTTTTCTATAATATGTTATTCATAAAGAAGTCATAAACTCTTCTCTAGTGCAATACCCTGCTGAAGAACTTTGAAGACTTGTCATTTCCATGAGTTGTGGTATAATGGAATTCAGACTCCCTCCTTCTATCTTTTATTTAGTCATTCAAAAAGCGCTACTTCCAATTGACTCAGCTGCCAGACAACTCCTACATTATGAACTTTTACAAGGATGAAAAGATATCCAAAGAACCTAAAGGCTGCATCTTTTTGGATTCCTGCACAGGTGTGGTGCAGGTGAGTGAAAGATCCCTTTTCCCCATGATGATATTTCTGTTGGATGATGCATGCAACAAGTACTTAAAATGTATCTGTATAAGTTGAAAACTGTTTGACTCTGGAAATTTGTTGAAAAGGACACACTGTAGATCCACCCTCCTCCAAAACTTACATTTAATAGGGGGAAAAAAAACAGGAAATGGTAAAGAAACAAGGGAACATTGAAATCAGTGTTTTAAATAGAAACTTTTGTCAGAAAAAAAAAAAGAGGTAAATAGATGGAAGAAATATGTGTCATGATACTGAAAAGGAATGCTGAGATTTGAAAAGAGGCATTTTTGAAAGGAAACAAAAATAACAAAAATAAAAAGAGACTAAAAGATCTACGGAATAAAGAATAAGTGGGAGCAGTAAGTGCTAAGTCCTGAAATATAAGCAAGTTTGAACTAGTTCTTCAAGGAAAAGAAGAAAATGACCTTTATCCAATCAACAGCCTAGAAAACCACTGAACTAAGGAAATTCGTGAGGGACACATGTCAGTCACATAGCTTAAAGGTTATACTTAAATTGTCTTCTCTTCATTACCAAGTAATAAAGTCCGTGTATACAGCATATCATCTTTGAAGTGGAGATTTTCTTTAAAGTTACAAATTCCTCTGACTGCCAAGAGTTTACAGTCAAGACTGTTCTGGAAGCTCTTGATCTTACAGTTATTGTCCTTAGTATTATACTTGTCATGAACCACTATGGCAAGTGGAAGGAGAAGTATTCCATGGATGTCTCCCAGTCCATGAATATTGGATGTCCTTTCCTTTCTTTTTGTTTTTTCCTCATAAAAATTCAATGTTTCTTTTTTAGTTAAAAGTTGAAGCAATTAACTATTGTAGCACTCACTCTCAAATTTTACATGAAGACTCTGGACCCTAGAAATATGCTTTCTGTATTAAGCACACCCAAGACATTCACCGAGCCTGTAATGTCATAGCTGGGTTTACATCCTGAGCTCCTATGGAGTGTATTTAGATCTAGAGATGCTAAGCAGAGTTGTCTATAGCCTCTCAGGCCTATGCTATTTCTGGACACTTCATCTGTTAAAATCTGGACCTCTTCCAGGAAGTAATAAGGCTGAACCTTAAGAATTAATTAAGTGTTACTGAGTACCCTGCTAGAAAAGAAAGCTAATTGCATTTTAATGAATAAGCCAGCTTTCCATATGGAAAGGACAATAGGATCTTAATGGAGAGTAGAGATGGTTGTCTATTGTTGATCGCGCAGAGACTCTTTCGCCTTAAAAATCTATAGTAAATCTCTAACAATACTTTGATGATCAATGGTTACATTTGTAATTACACTAAGCTGAAATTTAATTTTTTTTCTTTTTTCCCCCCTCTGGTGACTCATTTCTAAAAGGTCCTGTCAGTCTTTTTTATATATTAACTTTATAGGGATACAGTTTATATCGAATGCCATTCTAACACAACACTTTATGTTCTAATCTGTTTATCCTAGGCACCTGTCTTCATCTCTAATTTAGATTTTGCTTCAGTCCCTTTTAAAACATTGTCTTAGGAAGAACCTGACAGAGCAAGTAGAAGTGTAGGGTTCACTGATGTCAACATTCAGATCCTAGTTTTGCTATTGACATTCTGAGCACTCTGAGTGAGTCACTCAACATCTGACCTCAGGTTTCTCATACCTAAAACTGAAGTAAATGCGCAAAGAGATGCCGAAGGATGTAGGTGATAGTGTGTCTCAGCCTGCTCCCCTGGTTGCCCCATTATAGGTCACAATTTTGGAAGAAAGACACTCTGGCAGAAAAACATCCTTGTAAATTGTGATTCACATTCCTAAACTGATCCCTAAGTATGTTAATTAATCCATATCTTTACTCACTAACTCATTCACTCACTCAGTACCTCATTTAGTGCCTGTGTTGTGGTTAGAACAGTGTTAAAGCGTGGGAAACTCACTTCCCTGTCAACTTCAGGGACAGACATCAGAGCAGCATGCTCACTGTTACCCAGCATCCCTCGGGGACAAATGGAACTATGAATGGGAGTCTGTGGCAGGTTCCAGGAATTCAGAAGAGTGATAACTCTCTTGCTCAGAACATCCCAAAACTAATCTTCTGCACTTTGGTCTCCTTTCTGGGATCTTCTGGAGTCACAGATTAAAGCGTATATAGAGTCTCTGGGTCTTTAGGATTCCCCAAGATGGATTTTACATGTGTGTCTTTTAAAGAGTTCACCAATAGATCCTTGAACTTATCAAGACCTTTCCCAATATCTTCCTTTACAGAAACAGGAGCCTCCAGTTTCTTGAGGTCACTCTCTTTGGGGGGACACACACATCAAGGACACTGGTCACTTTCTGTTAGTCGCAGCTCTCCCTGACTTACACATTTTTACACATGGGAAGGCGATTTCAAGAGAGATTATGCAAGTTTTAACCATCACTCTAGTAAGTTCTTGGGCACATTTTGTTCCTGAAGATGAATCACACGTATACAAAAGCACAGAACAAGTGAATAACTAGGATGAGTCAGATCTGTTTTGTCAGGGATTCTTTTCAGTTTTTCCTGACTAAAAAAAGAAGAAAGAAAATAAAAGAACAAATACTTTGCCTCAGTAGGTGCTACCTAACTTCTGGGATTCTTTGGGAAGTCAAGTTCATAACCATCCTTTAGTGAACACAGCATTGTAGTTTGCCTCATTTGTAGTCAATCTATAACTTTTTTTTCCATGAATAATTACTGGAATTGTAAGAGACACACTACAGAGGTGACCTCAAGGAGAGGAAAATGTCAGTTCTCTCTCAGAAACATTAAATGATGTTTGTGACTGGCAGGTTCTTAGGTTCTTGAGTTGTGGTAACAAGCAAACAAACAAACAAAAACTAACCGTGCTTCTGTTTATTTTTAAACTACCAAAAAACAGTATCATATCTATATTGTAAGACAATCCAGAGCAGATCCTACCTCTTTTGCTGTCTTACTTTTATCCTGGGACTAGCGAATATTTATGTTTGGATTACCAAATCTTGGTGGAAGGAAGAGGCTCCTTTCAGTCATTCAACTTATTCATTTATCCATCTTTCCATTCATTCATTCCTACATTTCAGGTCTTGCCAATATTGAGGAAGTAAATGGCTCAAGGATCCCATTTGTCTGAGGTTCCATCTCAACAGAGCATGTGGCTGAAAATATGTCACAGTGGCTCACGTTGGTTGTGGAGTGACTCCTGCCAGCACATGGACATGGAATTTAAAAAAAAAAAAATGACTACATGTGTTTGGTAAAATACTAGTAATTAAAATGTTTTCTGAGGGTTAGCCATCCCCCTTCATGAGTGAACTGAGCTTGATTATGAGAGGCAGGGATATCTTAAACAGTAGAAAAGTGGGGTGTACCTGCCCATCTAAAAGTAGTCACATGAGAGGAGTGTAATTTGGGGGTAAAATAGATTTAGAAGCCATATATGGCCCCCATAGTTCCCATTTACAAATTCCGGCTCTGAAGATCTTTATTTCCCATTATAGTAACAACCAGAAAGGCACTTGCAACCTTATTTGTTTAATATATTGCTTTATATAGTTGATAGAGCCTGCATTACTATCGTACTGTTTATCAAAATAAAGCCAAGAGATCGTGCAGCTTTCCCAAGCCATAGAACTAACAAGTGGCAAAATTAGACATGAGGTAGAGGAATACCCAAAATTACAGAAGAAGCTTTCAGCCTGTGAGCGACCACACCAAAAAAGAAGTGAACCTCAAACACTGTCTTAACAACATATGCAGCGATGAAAGTACATTTATCACTGCAAAATGTCTCAATACATTACGCCAATGATACTATATTACTTCACATTATAGTATAGTCATATTTCCTCTTTTTGTTTGTTGACTCCCTTCTGGAATGTAAGTTTAGGAGTCTGGAGAGATAACTTAGTTAATGATTGCAGAAAAATATGAGGTCCTGACTTAAGATTCCCAGAAACCCGTGTAAAAAGTTGGATTCAGCAGCGCGCACCTGTAATCCTGAGTCTGGAAAGCAGAGATATGAAGATTCCTGGAGCTCACTGACCAGACATCCTAGCTGAGTGGATAATTTGCAGATTCAATGAGAGACCCTCACTCAAAAAACTAATATGGAAAACAATTGAAGACCTCTGGCCTCCACACACATACACATAAGTGCACATGCACTCTCTCATACACACAGACACATACATAACACACAGAGACGTGTGTGTCATGCATGAAAGAAAGGGTAGGAAGGAGTGAAAGCAGGAAAAGTAGAATCCAAGTTCAATAAGGGAAAACACTTTGTGTGAATATTTGCTAATGCTGTGTGACTGACACAAAGAAGCACTTGATAAATTCTGTTTCCTGAATGAATGGATAAAACCTAAAGAAAGTGGAAAAGATGACATGGATGCAAGCCACCAGTATCCCAAACCTGGGTGGAATGCCATGTGTTAGATCATTCTCATTTGGTTCCTATAAAAATATATAAGCAATGCAGGTAGCATAACAGGCAGGATGCAGCACATAGTTTGGGTAATTTCCCTCTTTACTGCCAAGTCCCTTGTTGACATTTGCACTGGGGTGTTTCCAGGTAGAGAGAAGACTGGCTGCAGACTGGCTGCCGCCATTCCCTAAGCAGGTTGCAAAACCAGAGACTCTTCTGTGTTTCCTATTGGTTATGAAGCCTTGTAGTCTTGGCTGGGGAAAGCCTTATGTCAACTACAGAGAACAGTAATTTAAAGAAAAAGGAGGAAAACTGGGAGAGTATAAAAATTGTCATTACCTCTTTTGTGACTATTTCAATGACAACAAGTGTATGCTGGAATTATTCGAGTATCTAATTGGTTTCCCATGTTCATCCTTTCTTTTTGGTTGCTCTATCTGTGATTATCTTTAGTGTTACAGAAAGGGAGACCAGAAATCACTCCCGACATAGTCATTACTCCCGACACTGCCACCACCCTCACTGTAAGCTGCTATACACCGCAGCTAGTTCTGTCTCTCTCAGAATCACAAACACATTGCTCATTTCATTTATAAATTTCCTGTTTTCAGAAACAAGAGCTTGCTCTACTTTGCTGAAATTTTTAATGACACATATTTTAATGATACCTATTTTAATGATGATTTTGAATTGTTAAGACATTGGCAAGCATATTCAACTCATCCAAAGTACAGAATGTAATTTAGAAAGCCAAGTCTTACTTCTAAAACTGGATTTCAAAGCAAGTTGCAAGTGGATCCACTTTTAATTCTGACCCAGAGAAACATTTGATACAGCTTTACAGCGTCCATGTTATTTCCAGCCTCAGTTGAGACAATAGACCCCTCGGTATCAAATTTCCAAACAATGCTAAGATTTGTTTGCATTGTACTGTACTCCAATCTTGACAACATCCAAGCAGAAGTAAAGCCCCATATTCCGCACATTCTTAGTTCTTTTCTGGGTGTCCATTTGTGAAGCCATATGAAGCAGTCAGAACCTTAATGTGAATCCTGGTTTCCAGCCCCATTCTCTTTCCCTTTCGAGCCTCCCTGTCATGAATCTTGGGCCATCTGAAAGACTTCCTGCATCACAGTTTACCAACAGGGCATGTCGGGGTGGAGGGGTGAGGAGGGAATCTGTCCACCCCTCCTGTGTAGAGAATCTAGGAATTTGCATCCCTAAGCTCCCTAGATACTAAGTTTGCATACTAAGTTTGAGGCTGCTGCCTCTGTTTGTGCTCCCACCCTGTTTGAATTGCTATCAGATAATGCAAATCTTAACAGTTACTTTGTTTTGTCCAAATAATTCTATTCTGTGTCCTTACAGAATCTAGCATCTCGTTTTCAAAATGTTTATACAAAGTTTAAATAGGCTCATTTTCCAATTTTATATTTCTAGGGATAATTGTTTAATATTTATCTCCCTGATTCTGTAAGTACAGAGACGAAAGCACAGCTTTTTCCAGCCCAAAGTGCCAACATAGCAAACCCAACATAGCAAACCCCTCATCTTTGGAGTATACCATCAATCCCTGCACTAAATGCCAGCGGTAAGAAGTTAGCTTCTGCACATGAGCCTTCTGAATTGTTGGAGAACCAAATCTATGAGTGAGTCATTAGAAAGCAAACATAACCCTTGACCAGGACACAGAGAAAGGACCATGAGCTCCTTGGAAGACTTGACAAAAGAGCATTTGCTTACGCTAAGAACCACAGCAAGCTTTGTCACTGACTCCTCCTGCTCTTTCACTCCCTGGAGCACTGTCTCAGGGCTCATGGGTTGTCTCACTGCATATTCTCAGTACTTAGAAAGGCTGTGACTCCCTGTAACATGAATACCTAAGTATATGATACTGACAATGGTCACCCAGCCCAGCTCAGTAGGATCACAGATATGCAAGCGTACCAGGACCCTTTTCCCTATGTCTTTTAGCTGTGGTTAGAATTCTATGTCATTACTCAGGACAGGTTCCATTTTGAATTTACATTTCTCATCTGTGGTTAGAATATATAAAACTCACAATTGCTCTTGAGTGGGCCCCCTTTGTATGTACTTCCAATTTCTTTTATGTACTCCATAGATCAAAAAACTTTGGCTCGATATTCTAAGCTTGGAAATGTAACGATGTTTTCAGTGGAGCTCTGAAGAAAGAATATAAATCACTTCAGCACATGGGGAGTAAACATCTTGTTCACTGTGTTTGGATTCTGTGCTGGGGATGTGGTTAATTCAGCAAGAATGGTGTTACAGGGGGGTGCAAATCGGGGAGCTATAACAAGGCCTCCTAGGCTGGTCACCAAATATGATTTAGAGATACAAAATTAAAGAAGAGTGGGGAGGCTGGCTCAGGTTTCATTGTGTAATGGATGATCTTTGGAGCCTTTAGACTAAGTGAAAGTGGAAAGAATTTAAGTCAGATCTAAGAGTTTTGTTTGGAGCAATGGGAAAGGGAGGAGCCTTCAGAGGACGGAAATATACAGAGACTGGTAGATGAAAAGAAAAGCAGGTATAGTCAGGTTCCAGTATATCAGGGGGTTATTAAAGCAATGGCTGACATGCCAAATATGCTAAAAGATCAAGGAAGGTGCAAAGAAAGAACTGCCCCTTGGCACTGAGGCATCACACAACTGGTTAGTGCTGTAGCGGGTGTGTGTGACAGGGTCAGAGGACTTACTTGTGTGAGTAAGCGATAGAATTTAGGTGAGAAACTGGAAACGGGGCCTCAAAGCAGCTATCTGAAAGAAGGCTGCAATATATTCACACTTCGGCCTGAAGATGAAAATTTTTAAGCCAAACTGCCATCCAATCGACAAAACCAGCCACAAAGTATTTTCAGTACAAAAAGTTCTAAGTAAATAGATAAATAATAAATAGGCAAACAAACAAACAAAATCAAACAACTGAACCTATCTGCAGCTCTGCTGGGTTTTGTAAGGTTTTCTTTCTTGTCACTCACCTGCATGGAAACACTTTGGAATCCCAAGACCGCACAAGTGTCTCTCCATCTCACGGTTTCTTATTCTGTTCTTTCTTTTTACACCACAGAATAACAGGCTGAGGAAATATGCCTTTGAATTGAAAATGAACGACCTGACCTACTTTGTGCTGGCAGCCGAAACCGAGTCAGATATGGACGAGTGGATCCACACCCTCAACCGTACCTTGCAGATCAGTCCTGAGGGGACACTCCAGGGAAGGAAGAGTGCAGAGCTCACCGAGCTGGGGCTGGGTAAGTGCTCAGGAAATCGTCGCTCTGCTTTGGCTAAGTGTGATATGAGCATTTTGTCCACATTGGCTGTTAGTAGCTATGGTAGCTGGAAGAGAAAACATGTTTTACTTCCTCTTAGCTACAAGGTACCTTTTATTCATGCTGTTTGGACAGTCTTGAGGTCAGCTGGTAGGGTGGAAGGAAGTTCCATTACCATGTGTCACAGTGTTTTCCTAAGAAAATAAATGAAGATGGAAGATTAGTTCCGTGACTATAGCACATGATATACCAGCATGATGGTCTGAGTTCAAATCTCAGAGCCATGTAAACATCTGGGTGTAGCATTGTTCACTTACAAACCTGGTGTGAGGGAGATGGAGACAGGAGCATCACTGGAACTTGCAGGACAGCTAGTCCATCTGCATCAGTGAACTCTGGGTTCAGTGAGAGAATGTGCCTCATAAAATAAGGTGGGTAGTCACCAATGATAGCTCTGTTCTAACAGCCATGCAGACCTTCACTGTGTGAGTTAGATGGCTCACAAAACAAAGCCTCATGAATCAGAGGAAGGGACTAGAAAAGGTGGTATGATAACAATGAGACAAGAGAGGGAGTAGGTGAGGATGATTAAAACACATTGCATGCCTGTCTGAATTGGGAATTTAAAAAATTGATAAGTAAAAATATAAGACAGAGGGCAACTGAGGAAGACAGTGGACAATGTCCACTGGCCTACACATATGCACATGCCCAGTCACGTATGAGCATGCACACATACATACACTCTCAATCTTCCCTTTTTTTTTCAGCCTAGTTCCCTCATAAGATTCTACCCATTTTAGACAAAGAGAATGAAAAGAGAAAACAGAAAAAGGTGGAAATATAACCATCAAGCCTTAATCGTACAGCTGGGAAGTTCTCTTTCACAGACAAAGTCAGTGTTCCCCCACCAAAAAAAAAAAAAAAAAAAAAAATTCAAGAGATTTTACTACTATTGTGAATTAGAAACCGAAGTACAGTCATTACTAAGTTCTACTTGCATGTCCCCTAAAGTGAAAAAGTTACAGATAATAAAGAAAACTATCGGGGATTTTCACATAATCCCATAGGCTGTAGCAGATACTCACAGTCACTTATTATTTACTTACTGATTGCCAAATAGAGTATTCGTGTTTTCAGTGTTCTACAGAATTTAAGTAGCTGAAGCTAAAAGACGGTCTCTAAGTAAATCCCTTGCGGGTAAGAATTTTTAAAAATATTTACATATTTGAGAAAATTTTATCAGGCATTGTTGAAAGAAGCCAAGACAACCTATATATGGTAGCATCATTAGGATCCAACGTTCTTGGTGATACAGAATGTTAGCATGGTAAGAATCTTAAAATGCTTTTCAGGAAGCTTCATTTCTATCCCCTGATTACTCAACAGTCTGGCATATTAGAGACAGGACAAAAGGAGGGCTTAGGCTCATGAACAACGCTCTGAGCTCCTGAATTTAATCCAGAATTATACGTAAGGAAAAAAACCTATGACTCAAATTATTAAATAACCAGTGTTGGTCTCTCTCTTCAAGATCCTTTGGATAATTCCGTGACTTGTGAATGTACACTGGAGGAAACAGATTCTTCAGAGAACAGCCTACATCCCGACTTTGCAAAAGTAATGAAGTTGATGATGTATTTCCACACACATTAGAGCTACTTACTTCTTTCATGGAAAAGATGCCAATGCTTTTCTTTGCGATTTAGACTAATGACTAATCTAAAATCTTTCATGAGTCTAAGAGTTTTACTTAACAGGACACAACCCTTGAAAATAAGAACATGTTTTCATAAGATTTGCCCAGTGTTTATGGATGACATAACAGCAATAAAATGAAGGGGCTTTTTCTTGGCCTTTTTGGGTGTGTCTGGGGCTACATGGGAAATACCAGACACCAGGGACTAACACAGATCTCTCTGCAGTACCTCACCGAAACCGAAGACACTGTCAAAACAACGCGAAATATGGACAGACTCAATCTGTTCTCGCTGGACCCAGATATAGACGTAAGTCGGGATGCTGAGCAGGGATGAATTGACCCACGTAACTGTCAATTCTAATTTAAAATTTCTTTTTTTGTGATGAATGTTGGTTAACTGATACTTTCAAAAACACTTTTTAGACCCTGAAGCTTCAAAAAAGGGACCTTTTTGAGCATGAGTTTATGATCAGACCTTTTGAAGAGAAAGCTGCCAAAAGAATCATGATCATCTGTAGAGCTCTCAACTTAAACCTTCAGGGATGTGTTACAGAGAATGAGAATGATCCTGTAACCAATGTAAGTTTCGCTTTCTCGTTCTGTCACATAACCAGCCAGCTTATATCATTTCATCCCAGTTCATCCTTTTCTACTTCTGCTAATCCCAGGATCTAGCCTCTAGTACAAGAAGAATCTGTTTGCCAGCAATCCCATAATGCAAAGTGCACAAGTTTTAAAGAAGTTTCTTCATATACTGCTGTAAACATTTCCTTTTAATTTAAATGTTTAAGAAGCAACAAAAGGACAGTGTTCTGGAATTCTTGGTACAAAATCAGCACAGTGGTTTCCTCCAGCATAGTTTTATCTGTCTGGTGATAGTGACATTGACACAGTGGTGCTGAGGGTAGGGGTCCTGGCCTTAACAAGTGCTAGGCAAGCGCTCTTTCCATGAGCTCTATCTCACATGAGACAGGGTATTACTCAGTAGATCAGGCTAGCCTAGAATCCATGATCCTCTTGGTTCAACTTCCCCAGGTACATACACATGTCTGGTTCAAGATGGCTTTTAAACTGACAGTTGTGTGTTATATTGTGTGTTGGAGGAAACCAGCTAACAAATACACCCTAAGATTTTGTGGTATTCCTGCTTTGAATAAGGCTAAATGATAAACCAAGTAAAGAAATCTTAGAAAAGTGTGGTGTCACACACAACAGCCGATATCATGAATGTGCCTCACTCTATTTACAAATACCTAATACGTGGCATGTCAAACCCACAGAGAATTTCTTCTCCTACTAAGGAAACCCTTTTGAGAATCTCCTCTTAGTAGGAACATAACAGTGGACAGTTCTAGACTGATTTCAAATGTATGTGTGAGAAAAGAAAATTAAATGTTGAACTGAGGGAAGAAAACAAGTCACTCATCACCTTACCATAGCTACAAATCGCAGTTAACATTTGAATGTGCTTTCTTTCATTCTCTTTCAGTGCATTCTGTTGTAACATCTATTATATCTCAATTGCTGTATTCTATCCCAGAAAATAAACCTTGTTTTCATGTTCTTGATACAAAAAGCCATAACTGTTTTAGAAGGCAAGAGTGCCACCCTCCCTCCCTCTTCCCCCCTATCCCCTTCCCCTGGGGTGGAACTGGGAAGAGTTGAGGGAGTGGACTACAATTGGGATATACAATGAATAAATTGAAAAAAAAAAGAAGGAAGGAAGGAAGGAAGGGAAAGAAAGAGAGAGAGAGAGAGAGAGAGAGAAAGAAAGAAAGAAAGAAAGAAAGAAAAAGGAAGGAAGGAAGGAAGGAAGGAAGGAAGGAAGGAAGGAAGGAAGGAAGGAAGGAAGGAAAGAAAGAAAGAAAGAAAGAAAGAAAGAAAGAAAGAAAGAAAGAAAGAAAAGAAAGAAAGGCAGTATTGCTAAGTTTGGCCTTACACAGTCCCACACCTGTCTCCATCATGAGTGACACTAACTTGATGATTTGGGGAACAGTGGGTCACAGGAGAGAGTGAGATTTTTTTTTCTTGTCCTTAGCACCTCTGTTCTCTTTAAGTCTCCTACCTGCTACTGTAGTAACAAGATAGATCCATGTCATCACACTCTTATTTGATGAGGAAAATTCCTTGAGATGAACAGCTTGGATCAGTTGGTGGAGGTTTTCTACATAGGAATTGTGCCTTGTGGTCAGGTGTCTTGCCTCAGTCTGTGCAATAACAGCAGCCATTTCAAATGATCACGTGATGAACAAATGGGTAATCTCTGGGAAGTTCTAAGTGCTTGGTGAAATTTAGCATTCACTCAGCTCACAGAGGTGACTATAAATAGAAATAAAAATCTGAAGATCTAGTTTAGGCACTGACCTGGGGGGAATCATCTAAGATTTTCTGCATGCACAGAGAACAAAACACATATGAAACATTTAAATGTGAAAAGCTACCAACAACAGGCTAAGAAGGAATAGCTGTTGGAAGAGAGAGAGATCAGAGAAATGTGGGGTAAGAGGCTGACCGAGAACATGGCGCCTGTGTGGGATAGTCCTGAGACCATTCGACATGAAGAAGAGAGGAGCCAGTCAAGTGGCAGCAGATAGTTGCACCTTCCATGTAGGAAAAGATATTAGAAGGAACCAGAACATACTTTCACACTGAATGGAAAACAAAGCAAAGGGCCCAGAAAACTTTGTTCTTGAAACCATTTGGAAATTAAAGAAAAATTGGTCCAAATCATAGTCTCTTAGTCACCACACTACGTAAAATAAATGGACCTTAACAGTTCATACATTGATCCATACTGAAAATGTCAGTATTTTAAATCTATGTTTTCTTTAGCACAATTTTAAAATAATCCATTTTGGAAACCAAAAAAATCAAAGAAAATGGGCTTATTTGGGGGTGTGAGGGTGATGGGACTGTGATAATATCTTTTCCCCCAGCTCCCTGCCCCCAGCCTCCCCACTGATCACCACAGTTGATTTGGCTGACCTGGCTGGATAGGAAGATATCTCTATCATCATGCCACACTTGATGGCTGTCTCTCCTGAAAGCTGCACACGTGGCTAAGGAGCAGAGCCTTTCCTGGCACAAGGATAGACCTGGGCATGCGATTAGCAGCATTCCTCTAATGAACCTCCGTGTAAGCTCCCAGAGGCAATGATTGCCAAAGGCATGTGACTCCTCCCATGTAGACCATGTGCAGAAGCATGTGGCCCTGTTTGCTCAAGTCTCAACAGAGTAGCTCTTCAGAAACGCTTCTAGCTTGATTTGATTTTATTCCACTGCATTTCGTGTGTGCTAGCGTGTTGTGGGCACGTGTGGATCTTTACCTCGAGTCAGCCACAAGAGCAGCCAGTGCTCCTAACCAACGAGCCATCCCTCCAGCCCCCTGAGAGTGGCTTTTGGGTGTCCCTTCCTGTCTTCTCAGGCCAAGGGGTTTAGTTGATTTTGAGCATCTGAAAGCTGTTTTAAAGTAATCTTACAGTGGTTGCCCATGGTTAAAAAATAAACTAGGAAATTACTTTAAAAAATAATTTCATTGCACTTGTTAGTAACCATACCAAAATTAATAAAACAGCCTCTTTGGTGTTTTTTATGTGGCAGTTTATCATTAAATGAAATTGTTTTTGGAAACCTCTGTGTGGCACTCTTTGACTAATGGCGCTCTCGAGCCTCATCATTCTTACCTTGATGAGTGTGTTTTGAAGAACAGTTCTGTACGTTTTGGGAGAGCTGACTGCTGCATTTCATACATAAGTGTCTACAGACTCCATGAAAGACTTTTTTTTATGATGAAGAGGCAGACTTTGACACCATGTAATTTTTCAGTCAATCAAATAGAACATCAAATTCTACAAGTTGGTTTTATGGTATAAAATGTATCCTTGAACGTGGGAATTAACTCCAACAAACTGGAGCTAACAAAGCTGTTTCATGGTAGCTACATTTAAATTTTTCTGTTCCTGAATTGTCAAAAGTACTTCATCAGCCTAAACGTCAGTAGCCTACAACTTAATTTGGCAGGTTTTGAAGGTGCTTTGTTAAATTAATCCCTCCCTAACGCCAGTCATTCAAAGAGTAAGAATTGGCATTTTCATTGAGAAGGTGGATTGGAAAAATAAGTGAATCCCCATGGGAGCTTTAATTTCTGATGTTATTAATGGAGGTGATTTATTTCTATTCAACAAATGGGAATGAAAGTCTAAATGCAACCATTCGGGGGGAAAACATGACTTTAATATCTTGACTTACAAAGTGTTTTGTGTACCTCACTAATCTCTTTATTTTTTCACTTTTGACTCTTAGCAGACCACATTGACCGCAAGTGAAATGTTCTAAACTAAATTCAATCACTGAAATGAAAATCTCACTTGATAATTATCTCTTAGTAAGCATGTGTGTGCCCGTGCACACACACACGTCTGGTATTGTGTATATATGTTTGACTGTGGAGGCATTCTTACCTATGAGTCAGTGGGCATCCATGGAGGCCGGCTGTCGATGCTGGGGGTTGTTCTGCACCTTAATTTTTTTCTTTTCCATTAATTAATTTACTTATTACTTTACATCTAGATCACAGCCTCCACTGCCTCCTCTCCTCCCAGTCCTTCCTTCATTCCTTACCTCCCCCTATACCCCCTCCTTTTTTTTTTCAGAGTAGGGGAGGCCTTCCATGAATGTCAATCCCCTGTGGCATGCCAAGTTGCAGTAGGACCAGTTACACCTTCTCCTGTTGAGGCTAGCTAGACAAGGCAGCCTGACCAGGGAAAGGGGATCCAAAGGCAGGGAACAGAGTCAAAGACAGCCGCCTCTGCTCCGTTTGTTAGGGGAACCACATGAAGACCAAGTAGCACACCTGTTCCATATGTGCAGAGAGCCTAGGTCAGTCCCATGCATGCTCTTTGGTTGTGGTTCAGTCTCTGTGAGTTCCTATGGACCCAGCCAGGTTAGTTGAGTCTGTAGGTTTCCTTGTGATGTCCTCGACCTCTGTTTAATCCTTCTTTTCTTTCTCCCACAAGGTTTTCTGAGCTCTGAATGATGTTTGACTGTGGGTCTTTGTATCTGTTTCCATCAGCTGTTGGGTGAAACAGAAGACAATTGTGCTAGGTTCCTGTCTGCAAGAATAGCAAAATGTCATTAATAGTCTCAGGGGTTGGCTTTCTCTCATGGGGTGGGTGTCAAATTGGGCCAGTCATTGGTTCGTCATTCCCTCAGTTTCTGCTCCATCTTTATCCCTACACCTCTTGTAGGCAGGACGAATATTGAGTTGAAGGTTTTGTGGGTGGGTTGATATCCCCATCCCTCCATTGTCTTGGCTAGTTACAGGAGCTGGCCATTTTGGGTTCCATATGCCCTGTTTCTAGAAGTCTTACCTGGGGTCACCCTCATAGATTCCCTGGAGTTTACTTTTTCCTAGGTTTTTGGCTCATCCCAGAGATGTCCCCACAGACACCTATTTACATTCTCACCCTGTTCTCTCTCTCCTTCAGTCCTACCTGCACTTGATCCCTTCTGTTCCCCTCCCTATCCCTCTCCCACCCGGTCCCCTTCCTTCATCCACCTTCAATGTCTATTTTATTTCTGCTTGTGAATGAGATTCACGCATTCTCCCTCCTTGTTACTTAGCTTCCTTGGATCCCTGGATTGTGGCATAGTTATCCTGTATTATATAGCTAATATCCACTTGTAAGTAAGTACGTATCATTTGTTTCTTTCTGGGTCTGAATTACCTCACTCAGGATGATATTTTCTAGTTCCAACCATTTGCCTACAAATTTCAAAATGTCCCTGTGTTTGATATACAAGTAGCCACATTTTCTTTATCCATTTTTCAGTTAAGAAACCTCTAGCTTGTTTCCAGCCTCTGGCTATTATGAATAAATATGCTATGAACATAGTTGAGCGGATGTCCTTGTGGTATGGAGGAGCATCTTTTGGGTATATGCCCAGGAGAGGTATAGCTAGGTCTTGAGGTCAAACTATTCCCAATTTTCTGAGAAATTGCCAAATAACAGTATCTCTGTCACAAACTAGTCACATGATACATCTTAAAGGACAGGAGATATTTAACAAGACTTACAGCGTGATTGTGTACAATGGTGCGTTAATTTGGATGTAGTCCTTTGTGTAACCTACTTGTTCACAGAATATTGGCAGACAGCAAACTCCATTCAAAATCAAGTAAGCACAAAGAAAAGTGTTATTTGTTGACAATCTTTTTGAACCACTACTAATTACATGTCTATGAACTCGCATGTTCATTTATCTACTATATTCAATTATACATATATGTATCTGTGTATATGCAGTTATATAAACCTTCTTTTACTTACTTTCACGAGTTTTTCTCAAATACAGATTTCATTTGGGCTCCTTCTCCCAGCCACACCCCCATCTCCATTCCTACTCTTTTCCTCCTTGTGTCCTTTCATCCCTAATATTTCCCCTTCTACTTTATTCCATTGTCTTCTCCACTTTTTTTCTTTAAAGCCTCCCTTTCCACTCTCATCAGACCCATTTTAGTTTCCACGTTTTGCCCAACCTTTTTTATGATTGTTTTAACCTCTTTCTATTTTCTCAATGTTGCTATTTCACAGGAATCTATACTGACTCTCTTTTCTGTGGTATTTCTTATCATTTCTAATGCTGTGGTAAGATGCTATTACCAAGGAAACTTATAAAAGAAACACTACTTGGGTGTACAGTTTCAGAAGGTTAGAGTCTATGATGGTGAGGCAAAGAAGTGGCAGCAAGAACAGCTGAGAGCCCACATCTTGATCCTTGAGCAGGAGAAAGACAACGCACTAGAAATAACTCTTTTGAAACTTCAAAACCAGTCCCCAGTGACACGGAATAATGTCACACCTCCTAATCCTTCCCTAACAGTTCCACCCACTGGGCACCACATATTCAATAATATGTGCCTATGAGAATCACCCTCACTCAAACCAGCACATCTTTGTATTTTGACTTAAATAGGAGCTCCATTTGAAAGAACTTTCAGGTGCTGATTTCTAGCCCAGTTCTTTTGACTGTCCTGGAACCCCAAAACTCATGTCCCTGTGGCCATGAGGCACTTTATGAGGGCTTTCTGTGTCTCATGAAGAATTCATCTTTGTGTCTGTGTCTTCTGCGTTAGTGACCATTGTCATGTGCTTAGATTCCTATGCCTGTAGACCTGGGAATATTCTTTGTGCTACACTGTCTTTTGCTTTCCATATGCTGTGGATGACTGAGTCTTAATGTCTCTCCAGTGAGTCACTCATGAACATGGACAGCTCCTGACTAATTTTGCCTCCACTCTGATCCCAATCTACTATGTTTTCTAAAACCTTTCCTATCACTATGTCTTTGCCAGTCCTCTTGTCTAGCAGCCCCTTGAACAAACTCTACTTAAGTCCTTCTTATTTAAAACTAATACAGAGAAGGTCCCCCATTTCTCAAACTATATTACTTTCCCATTTCTGCCTTATTTTCCATCTTCAGATTCTTTCACAACATCTGGGAGACAGGGTAAGTGGAAATCTCATAAAAGCTTGGACATGGGTGACCACTCCAGACCTTTAGACAGCAGAAGGGGAAAGTCACACAAAGACACAGAAGTGACCTGCTGTGAAGTCTGTCGGGATAAGGGGTCAGGGTAGTCTAGAGGAGATAGATGGAAAAGATGACTGACATAGTTGGGAAAACAGTCACTGTAAACCAGCAAGAAACCTGAATGAATAAGTAGATAACAGTTGCCAATGAAACCCATATTTCTCACTGTTATAAATCAGAAAAACTAGGTTAGGAAAAATCCTTGAGTGTTTAGGTTAGAAGTGAAGCTCTCAGCTTTAATTGGCCGGTTTTTAATAAATATACATGTGTAGATAGAGCTGAATAGTTACAGATATGTTAGAGTACTGTGTGCCTGTGTGCCACCCTGTGAAATAAGGCGTGGGATCTATAAATGCCCAACTGGCTAATTACCAGGACCCAGATGTTGATTTCTGAATATCAGTCTTACCGAAAAAAAAAGAGTCAGGATCATTTCTGGAGAAATATCTGGGGCACGGAGAGTATGAGATGAATCTAGACCACATTGGTGAGTAGATAAATACTCAAAAAAAAAGGAAGAAAGAAAAAGAAATGAAGGAAGGAAGGATGGGTGCCTGCCAAAGCCACATTGGAGTTACTTTGAGACAGAGCCTTTAGCCAAATGACCTTAAAGGTTAGGGTTAGGGTTAAGGGTCTCACAGAGACTGAACCACAAGCAAAGAGCATGCATGTGCTGGACCTAGACTCCCTAAACATATGTAACAGATGTGCCCTTTGGTCTTCATGTGGGTTCCCTAATAATTCGAGTTGGGTCTGTCGATGACTCTGTTGCCTGCCTTTGGATTCCTTTCCCCTTGTCTGGTCTCAGTGGGAGAGGATGATCTTAGTCCTGCTCCAACTTGATGTACAAGTTGATTGATTGGGTTGATTGATACCCATAGGGAGCATCCTCTTTAGTAGAGAGAAGGGGAGTGGGAACTGAGAGGAGGGGGAAGGGGAACTGTGATTGGGCCGTAAAGTGAATAACTAAATAAATTAATGGGAACAAAACAAAACCAAAAAAGGGGAAGGAGGGAGAGATGGGGAGAGAGAATCTGAAAAGCATTTGGATTAAAGTGTTTCTCAGTGAACTCTAGAAACATCTAGGATCCTATTTTAGTTTTCCAGGGATCTGGGGAGACTGAGGTAAAGGATGTTTTCTTTGAGTATGGGAGAAGCAACTAAAGGCTGTTCCTGATTAATATGCTGATGGTAGAACATGTGGAAGAGAACACTTGAGTGGGAGTCTAGGGTCAAGAAACAAATGAGATGCAGCCCCGAGCCTGGAGGCATCTGTTGCAGGAAGGGATTCTGGGTACTTCACACCTGGTCAAAGACAGCTTGCTTTCTGCTCTGTGCCTTTCATTTGATGTGTTACGAAATGCAATGATCCACACTGGTGGGCTGGCAATTGTTTTATGTCAGAACCATCTGGCCTTTGTTTTCCCCGCAGATTGAGCCTTTTTTTGTGAGCATGGCACTTTATGACCTCAGAGAGAGCAGGAAGATCTCCGCCGATTTCCATGTAGATCTAAACCACCCTGCTGTCCGGCAGATGATCTCGGGAGCCCCAGCAGCCTTGGAAAACGGCAGTATTGACACAGGCACGCCAAGACAATCAGAAGAACCTCACATAAAGGGCCTTCCAGAGGAATGGTTGAAATTCCCAAAGCAGGTTGTGCTTTCCTTTACTTGCTTGTCGCTTAGAGTGTTCTTAACAATAGGTCGTAGGGGATGAGCAATTTCCCAATAGAAATTCCTTAAATCTGTCATGTTTTCAAATGGCATCTTATGAATGTCTTTGGCCTGGTCTCTGTGGTAGTTACATACTGCTTTCTTTGGATACAGGCCATATTCTCTGTGAGTGATCCTCACTCTGAAATTGTTTTGGTGGCCAAAGTCGAGAAAGTCTTAATGGGAAACATTGGGAGTGGTGTTGAACCTTATATTAAGAATCCAGACTCCAACAAGGTAATGATTATTTTCTTATAATTAACTTCAGTCGGTTTAGAGAGATGAAGTGGTGCTGCCTTCCTGGATTATAAAATTTGGTAAACGTATGACTTCCAACATTCACCTAGCAGCATAATTAATATCTACCACAAATGTTTTAAATTGCACATATTTGGTTTGTGTCTTTTTTGACTCAACATCATAGACTGTGATGAAGAAATGATTTTAAATTTAGATAGTATTTTAACCCCATAGGTCAAAGTATTTATAATAACAAAGAAGACAGGAGTGAATGAAGGCAATTTGCTAAGATATCGGCAAGCTAGCAATGGTCTCAATATGAAGAAAAATGATTATACCCTAAATATATTAATAGCAACGTTCAGAAAGATAGTGGTGGGGAATAGTGAGGAGCCTGACTGTTAGGACCAGTGAAGAAGATTTTTCTGTTTTCTTCATTCTATCACCTTGTTATTTCAGATAATCAAATTATGGATTATCACTGTTTATTAGAAAATAAATAAAAGCATATATTTTCCATACAAAGAAAATAAGGAAATAACTTTTCATACAAAGGAAAGATGTCAAGGAAATAACTCAAAACAACTGAATTTGAGCATGTGCAATAATTTAAAGTGTAGTTTAACATATTTATGAGAGTTTCTCACGTCACAGCTCAACAAACCACCTCCCATCTGTTACCAGCTTTTGTAAATAAAACTTTATTGACAATCAGTCACACTTCATTTATTGCCTAGAATGTGTGAAGTGTTGGGCTTGCTCCAGCACTGAAAATGAAAGGGTTTCTTTTATTTATCTATAATTACTTCCCAGCTATAACAACAGGTTTGAGAAACTGTGACAGAGAACGCAGGATCTGTGCGGCTCTTCACAGAAAAAGTCTCTTGATGAATAAAAGATGTGCTCTAGTGCCAGTTGTAAATATAAATTCAGTCATTTTCCATTAAAGAGTTTAAATTCCCTTAGCTGAGAGGAAAGGAGGGAAGAAGGCAGGAAGAGAAATGGGGATTGGCAGAGTGGATAGATAGTAGCTATTATCTCAAGAGGAGGGGCTTTCTACATTTAGAATTTTCAAATTAAAAATACAGCCAAGAGTTCTACAATAACTTGAACACAGAGGGTATCTTATATAATCTGTGGGCCAGGAAGGAGAAATTCTATAGTATTTCAGTAGACAATAAAATGGAAAAATAAATATTATTACTTTACATGTGTAGTTTGTAATTGGCTATCCATAAATATTTTTTTATTATTTTTCCTCAGTTTGCACAAAAAATACTAAAATCCAATAGGCAGTTCTGCAGCAAATTGGGGAAATATCGGATGCCGTTTGCTTGGGCAGTAAGGTAAGGTCCTTCCTACTTTGCAACTAACAGACTAGAAATGCTTTTGCAATCTGCACTGGAAGCTGTGGCTTTGAAAGCCTTTGTGTTGTCTATTGTTTTTAGCGGAGCCACACCTAAAGCAATGTTAACGTTAACATGGGGTCATCTTCGCAGACATTATGAACTCCGCAGTGACAAACACTTCACAAAGTAGTTCAGCGAGACAGCTTGTCCTAAAGGCCCCTGAGCTCTATACAGTGTGGGCGTGATCAGATGGACTGGGGGAAGTTAGTAAATCGAAGTCATAACATCTTTATGCAAAACTTGGTTAACAAACAACAACATTTTATCAGTCCAGAGAGCCTAATGGACATAAGATAAGGAGGGACACTGCATACGTTCTGTGTGCCTGCATGCTCTCACTTATGCAGAGAGCTCGTGTCTGTGTGTGAGTGTTCAAATGAGGCCATCAAGTTCATCACTTAAGCTGTCTTTGATTTGGGTGTAGATTAACATGATTATACCCACAGCTGACTATGAAAGAGATGCTGAGTTCCGTGGGCACAAGTAGCAGGCCACCCTGCCCAGAAATGGGACCTCTGTGGAAAATAGAATTTGCTTTTTAGATCCCCTGTGTCCTAGTGTCCTCAATCTCATCACATCCGCATTGGTATAGGAATTCCTTAAGGGAGGAACACCCTGGTGTAGACTCATAAAGAAAACAAATAAAGGGCAGCAATGAACACACTGAATTAAAAGGGGTTAATTACAGGCCTAGAACAACACACCCCACTTACTGAATACTGATAGCATTATCCCAAATGCAGTCACTTCCATTCAACATTCAAAGCCCAGGAGGAAGGGTTCACTTGTATATTCTTCAGGCCACACAGCTTCCACTGAGGAACCCATTCATGCATCAGGAACCCAGGATGCATCAGAATGTTACGGTCATTATTTAAAACTAGAGACTGACTGGCAGAGAGAAGGAGAAATGTGGGTTCCAACACCAGTAAACCAAGACAGATCCCTGCAGGCCGCAAGTACCAACCCTTATTCAGACAGCCATGCAGCAAGAGCGGAAGAGGCAGGCTGCAGAGTCTGGCTCACCTGTCAAGGTCAGGCCACCACTTCCTGTATCATCAAGCAAGGTTCCTCTCCGTGACCAGAGTCTATCTGTAGGGTGGAGCAGACAATACCTGTCTCGCGGCAATATGCTGTGTTAACTTCAGCTGTACGAGGATTTGGTATAATATACCTCATGGATATTATTTTATCTCTCTGCCCCTACCTTTCCTTACAGAGATAACTAATGGTAGACATGAAAAACATGCCATATACAGCGACCTTATTATGATTACTGGAAGTCACTTGTGGAGTGCATAGTCACACTCTGCAACTCCCTATTTCTCGTAAGTTTAGGTCAGTGCAGAATAGTGGGAGGGACAGAAGTAAATAGTGGGCCAGTTGTTGGAGAACAGTACTTAGAAGTAACTCCCTGACTCCGCAGTTGTCAGCAAACTGTAAAAGACAGATGACGCTTCTGTGGAGGCTGAAAGTATTACCAGCTCTTGGAGTAATTATTTCTACGAAAAGAGCTAGCAAAACCACAAGCCACGCTGGATCAAGGCTCAGTTAGTCCCTCGACTGTCATTAGGAACTTGTACCCATTGCCAATGGCTTATATTTACTTGAGTTTCTCAGGCAAATGAGAGAAAAATATGACTGAACATACAGAGAATATGGTGTGTTGGGTTATTTGGATTATCTACCCTCAAAAGAGAACACAGCCACCCAAAGAAACAATCCCTACCCACCTCTCAGTGCAAACCCTGCTTCAGCTATGAGTTGGCAGGACCCTCAGAAGGCCAGCCTTCACTCACATCATTCTGGAATAGGCCAGCTCCACGACAAAGGTAATACAGTGTTGGCACTGCATGTTCTCTGTTGGCTTTTCCTTCATACTTCATTTCCTATCTTGCTATTTGTTTCACAGTATAGCTCGGAGTGTACCCTAAAACATTTCAAAGCAACTGTAATTAAAATAGTACCATTAACAGTTGCTTGGAGCCAGATTTTCTACCCAGCTGCTGTAGTACACACAGATCTCATTGCTGTGAGCATCTAATTTGAATTGTGCCCGGTATGTTCTCAGATTCAGTATCAGCTGTACTGCTGCTTTGTAGCAAAAAGATTATTGTTCCGATAGGCTTAGAACACACACACACAGCCACATGAGATATTTTACAACAATCCCGAAAGAAGCTGAATTTATAAGTGTGCCCTACTGCAATTAAACTTTCCATATCACCTCTAGGATTATAGGGGCTCAAGTCCATGCTAGAATGACCTCACAGGTTCTTGTACACTGTTTCATTTTAACTTATATGTGACTAACAGACAATGCTCAGTTTTCTTAAAGTCATTCAGGACTAGTAAATTAAATTTCCATTCTCACATCTATACATCCAAAGGTGCACAATGCAAGGATTGCTAAGATTCCCGGGCCCACAACATCACCACAAGTGGCAGGCCACCTCTGCCTTCTTCATTCCAGTGACAAGGCTTCTAGCACACCCTCACAAGGTCCTTCTCTCTGCCTTTTTATAGATTTTTATTAGATAATTCATTTTCATACAATTGAAGCTGTCAGTCAACCACATTTTTTTTCCTGCCTTATGAATTCTAAGTAAATGTTCTACCACCAAAATACATTCTCAGTCCTTTGAAAAGGGTTTTTTGTTTGTTTGTTTGTTTGTTTGTTTGTGTTTTTGTTTCGCTTTTTGTTTCTTCTCTATTCTGAGACAGGGTCATCTGTGTAGCTCATCATGGTGGACACCATCCTCCTGTTGTCTTTACTACCCCAGTGCAAAGATCATAGTCATGTGCCCATGCTGGGCCTTAGCAACCACTTTGGCCTTTCGCCTGCTGTATTCACACATGCAGAGAAATGTCTAAATCCCACATCATGGCATCTGCCTCTAACCTTAGCACTTGAGAGGCCGACATAAAAGGATCAAGAAGAACAAAGCTCTCGGGCGGTAGTACACTTCATGAATGGCCATCTCAAGTGAAGGATCTCCACAGTAGCTGGGGATAGGCGCAAAATGGAGTTTGCAACTCACGTAGACTAATGCAGTTGCAGTAACTCAATCACTGAAAAGAAAAATCTTCCCCTCAGCTGAGTTTATGACTCCCTCTGTGTTAGGAAATACATTGTTCTGGTTTCAGCATGTCAAATATTTGCTCATCTGGTCTTTAAAGTCCTTGTGCAAAAATTATGTTTAAGTTCAATGCTTTGAAATTCTTATCATATCTTAATGCATTTATTTCGTGGGCTGCAAAGCCTGTAGCAGCCCTCATGTGGAGGTCAGAGGACAACAGCAGAAGAAGCAGGTTCTCTCCTTCTGCTGTATGGGCTCTAGAAATTAAACTTGATGGGCAGGCTGGGCAGCAAGTGCCTTTACTTGCTCTGCTACCTCTCTAGTCTTCAAGTTAAATGTTTTTATTCTGTTTTCCTCATGTTGTTTCATTAAAATTTTATGAAGGAGAGATTTTTTAATTTTTTCTCAGTTGCTACTTAACTACAAGAATAGCAACAAAACTGTAAGAAGGCAATTTGAAAGAGTATAAAAACATCATCCCAATACATTTCTAGCTTGTATTTCTCTTTTTCCATGTTACTTACTTTACACTAAAAGTCAATGGCTGCCCTTTGATCACCTACCCCCTGAGGGTACAGCCTTAACCAGGCCACAGAGGCAGACAATGCAGCCAGTCCTAATGAGAACTAATGGGCTAGGGTCAGACACAAGGGGAGGAAGACCTCTCCTATCAGTGGACTGGGGGAGGGTCATGGGAGAAGATGAAGAAAGAAGGATGGGATTGGGAGGGGACGAGGGAGGTGCTATAAATGGGATACAAGGTGAATAAACTGTAATTAAAAAAACAAGTAATTTTTTTTAAAAAGTCAATGGCTAATATTAGTTTTAAATCCATTTCAGCTAGTTTATTGAAATATTTGATTTATTTAAATAGTGATAAAATAGTCTAATTAAACTAGAAGAAATAAAAATCCAACATTTCTCAGATGTTGAAGAAAAAGAAATTATTTGTGAGTAAATCATATGTGAGAAATATAAATACATATTTCTTTGATGCATAATAAATCTGAGGTGTAGCTAATATCAGCAAACTACATGTGAAGCAAATATTTCCTGACCTCACTTCATAACTTAGGCAAAAGCAATTCTGTTTTTAAGTAAGGCACTATAATTCCACTGAAATGGATCAAGGAAAGAAATAATATAACATTAACCTTATTTAATGCAAAACTCTGACTCAAATTTCCTGCATTTTGTCTTCACTTCTGTCCTAGAAGTTAGAACATGGGCTCATTTGTCTTCACAAAGACATTTTTAGGAATCTCACTTTCTACAGCCATAATGACCACAAGATCCATGTTACACATTCGTAAATTCTAACGGTGCTACCCAAAGTGCAGTGGTCCCTCCTCACCCAGGTTAGGACACCGTGTCGAAACCACTCATAAGAGGACTTAGGGGATAGCTCAGCCAGTGAAGTGTTTGCCTTGCAGTCATCAGGACCTGATTTTGAGCCACAGAAGCTAGGTTAAAAAGCTGGACATGGTGACACATGGCTGTGATTACCGCAGAAGAAGCAGAGACAGGAGGATACCTGGAGCTTATGGACCAGCCAGCATAGCCTCTTTGGTGACTTTTAAAGCCAGTGGAACTTTATACAAAGACACACACACACACACACACACAAAACCAGCACAACTTTACCAATACAAACACACATGCAAAAAGTACTTTCTCAGCTCCCCCAATACTCCAATGATTTAATATGGCAAATAATCATGAAAAGAGTTGTAACAGGAACTGATCCCACTTTAGATATAGAATTGAAAATGAAAAATATGATAAAATGTGTTTATAAATAAAAAAGACTTTAGGAAGTGTGTTGTTTATCATTAATATTTAATATTGATTTATCTTTTAGTTAAACAGTGGTTATTCCTAAACCATCTGTCTACCCAAATCACCACACAGGGACTAGGATTTACTTAATTAACCGAGAGCACAGTGCTGGGCAATAGTTGCTCCATTCTAAACCTCCAAGCCCACATAGTCTCCTCCCATTCAGATTTCACACATTATACTTGCTTTAGTCATTTCTTAGGTCCAGTTCATCTCTCCTCGTGGTTTCAAGTCCTCTCTTGTCAATCTCTCCTCTCAGACCCCGCCCTCTTGCTTCCTTTCTCCTCCCCTCTGGACCAGGATGTCCCACCCTATTCTCTCCATTGCTCAGCACTGACTGGTTGTTTTATTGACAATACACGGAACAAATGGTGGCATGTTTACACAAACTTGAGATAGGTGATACTTAGAATAAACATCACAGTGCAATATCGGGATTGAAACCAGATAGTGGGGTAGAGAAATCAGCATTTGAATGAACAAGGGTAAATTGTATATATTCCACAAAAACATTATACCAATGGAAGTGGTTGCTTTTTATTTTGCTCGGTCCCTTGGGTTCTTTCAATTATAAATTGGAATGATAATTAATTATCCTCCTTAAAAACACTATTTATTAAACAGTAGCAATATAAACCTGAATAAACATTATTTTCCTACAGATCTGTATTTAAGGACAACCAGGGGAATGTGGACAGAGACTCAAGATTTTCACCCCTGTATAGACAAGAAAGTAGCAAAATTTCAGCTGAAGACCTCCTTAAACTGGTATCAGACTACAGAAGGTAGGCTATTCTACATGCCCCTTTATCTAACTTAAGCTATTGCCAAAACTGATTTCTTCTCTCTGTGTAACGACACCGGATGCCTTGAGTCTCAACTGTCCAGACACCTCCAGAAACAGATGAGTTTTCTGGTGACTTCCCTTTCGTCCAAAAGTTGTCTTAAGAGTCAGTTAGCCAGATTCATGCAGAAGATTTGTGACATATCATCATTCACCTACAGTGTGTGACAACCCCCCCCCCAAAAAAAAACCCTCAGTATACAGAAATACCATTATGTATGGTACTCTTGACTCAGCAGTTTTAGTTTGTCCCTTCCACACATGATACTGGCTAGCAGAGGACAGTTGGAGAATCAGCTTCTCCCCACGGGAACCTTTTCTTAGGATGCCTTGAGGCTCTCATTATACTATTTATCTTACACTGTTAGCCTCTAATACACAAAGCGCACTTGTCCTCCTTATCCTGGAGTAATGGTTCCATTTCTCCCGCCTAAGAATTGGCAGGTCTCATACCAACTAATTTTGAATATCCCTCAAAAAAAAATCTCATGATATGTTTAAACGAGTGTGTACAAAATCTTCTGCATCATCAGTAAATCATTTGCTTGTATTTTACCAGAAGGGATGTCTTATCAATGTGATTATTATACTATAATTATTATTATTCATTGAAGTTTTTTTAGAACATATCACTAGGATGAGAAGTAGACTCTTAGGCAAGACCAGGTGCCATTCTTAGTTCTTTGTGGTCCAGTCAGGGCACTGGTAACCCAAGAGACTGTTCCTCACTTCACTCCTCAAATATCCTGGTCAAAACCCGCACCCAGGTTTTCATGGGACTCCTCAAGCCACCGTGAGAAAAATGAAAAGGACTTTTCCTGTTACCTTTTTGACAGTACCCTAAGACATGAAAATCTAGAATAATGAGCAAAAGTGGAACATAATGATAAACTGATATAATAAACAGCAAAACTCTGCCAAACCTCATATTGTCAATGAATACAAGAAGGAGGCAGCTCAAACACACAGTGCAGTGATGACATTAAGTTAAAACTGAACACTAAGTTAAAACTGACATTACCTTAAAATCGATGGTGACCAATTTCTATGGTATGAATTAATTTGTCATTGCTGACTTCAAGCCACCTACGTGGTCCACTGAACACGGGTTGGGGAAGGGAGGAAAATAGCATTGGGGTGCAAATATGGCGTGTGTATGTGTTCTTTTCCCAATTGCTGTGGCCAGATCCCTGACTAAAGCAACCTAAGAAAAAAGAGGCTACTTTAGCTTATGTTCCTGGGGGGCATAGTTCTTCATGACACAGAAGACATAGTGACAGGACCTCTGGTCAGCGGGTCACATTGCATCCACAATTAAGAAGTGAAGAGGGAACAATGGAGCTGGGCTGTAAATCTCCAATACCAGCTCCCACGAATCTATATCCTAAAGGTTCTGAAACCTTCAAAGCGTGCCACCACGTGGAAAAGGGGAAGGAAACAAAACCCAGAGTTTGGGTCACATGTGTAAATGAAGTCAGAAAAAATAAGTTTGAAGTATTATTCGGGATATCTGTAATCTAACTTCTTCGTGATTTTTGTTTTTATTTACGCTGGCTTTATTTTACAGGAATTAAACTAACCAAAGGGGAAAAAAATCCCTAGATAGTAAATAGCTTTATCAAAGCTCAGAATTATAGTAGAAGATGGACTTTTCTTTGAAAATGAAAATAATACACTGTGTGTGTGTGTGTGTGATGTCCTTTCACAGAGCTGACCGGATAAGCAAAATGCAGGCCATTCCCGGAAGCCTGGATATTGTCGTGGACAGTGTTCCCTTGGAGCTGCCAAGTATGATACCACTGATGTCACCGTTCATTTAGAGATGTCTGAGTATCTTGAGGGAGGGGTATTTGGTTGGTTGGTTTGTCCGTTAACTGGTTGGTCCCAAAATTTGGGTTGTTTAGAGATTTTTGTCTTCCAAAATGGAAATGGAATTCATTACACTCTAAGAATATGGGGCTAATTTGTCCATTGAGACAAACAGGAGTTCATAATGGAAAGTGTTCCCGGGATTGTCTATCATCTGTTATTCAAAAATGGGTTTAATAAGCAGCAAGATATTAAATTGTTTACATAATCCTTAAAGTCCTGGAGTGTCATGAGGAAAGTCAGGCTCAAGTAGATGAATTGCCAATAGTGAGAGAATTCTGAATCTATCTAGTTTCCCTGAGTCAAGTACAGACTGGTCCTTCCATACCACACTGCCAACAAATAGCTTTGAGCACTGAGCATAGCCACCGAAGGGACTGACATGTTATTACACAGAGTGTCTACCTTCTTTGGAACATGGTAAAACTCCTGCTTCTACAGACCTAAAAAAACAAAGGTTTTAGGTTACAGCTAGAATCAAGGTTTCCTGTAATAAATGATGGCTGGGTAGAGAGTAGGGACAAGGACTATTAGGCTGGCCATCTATCCTGGTAAGATTCCACAAATCATTTTAATAGAAACCATAATGAGAACTCTAACTTAAGCTCTGACCCCAAATCATGTTTACACTGATTGGTAGGAAAAAGCGAAGGAGAAACTATTTCCTGTATGTAATTTAGAAAGCAAGTTTTATTACCTGTGAAAGAGACAAACCACAGAAGAGAAAGTTAAATATTCTTCTGAAAGAATGGAATGGTAGTTGAGGAAGTTGAGCATATAAAAATATTAGATCGATTCCTGGTTAAATGTTAAAATTGTTAGCTCATTTCCAAGTATACATACACCATCATTTTTGAGTCCAGGAAGGTTCTCTGTAGAAAAGGAAAGCAACAGCAGGCCTTTCTCTCTTTCAATATGATAGTTTCCATCTTTAAACAGTGTAATGACAGTTTTGACTACACAATCCTAACCATCTTTTCTTTAGTTATTTCTTAGGCTATTACTACAAAGTTAGATTTTTAAAGGAGATAAAAATTAAAGAGAAAGAAAAGTAACAAATATGTACAGAGGGCTTTAAGCATTTGCTGTAAAATCATTCCACATATGAAAAATTACTATTAATTCATCTGTTACAATAAATAATAGACCCACTGAATAACCTTTATTCTTCCATGTAATAATATATGTATTACATTTATAGCAGCAAGTAAAGGTTAATGGATTATTCTTTCTTTTATAAAATCTACCTAGTATATTCTATATACAGGAAACAGTATAAAATTATAAATCCATCTCAAAGATTTGCCATATTTCTTTGCCATGAGTTTCAATGCTAAATATATAACGTTCTCATCCCAAATGACCACATCTCATGTTTTCATTCTCTTGGAACACAACATTAAATTTCCATGTTTGGTAGATTCATGTTAAAATATGTTAAGTATTGCTCACGTTAGAAGACACATATTAAGTGACAAATTCTTATTTTCTGATTTTTTAAGACTGTGTAACATCGTCCTTTATCCCTGTCAAGCCCTTCAACGTGATGGCTCAGTCAGAACCTACAGTGGAAGTGGAAGAGTTTATTTACGACTCCACAAAGTTTTGCCGTCCATATAGAGTATACAAAAACCAAATTTATGTCTACCCCAAACACCTCAAGTATGATAGCCAGAAATGCTTCAACAAGGTATGACATTTATTTCTGAGGCATTAATTTCTCAGTTCATCATATTTAGAGATGGTTCTTGAAAGAGCAACTGCAAATAACTATAAGCCAAGACTTGAAGAAAGTGCTTGCCCAGGGGTGGGTTCATCCTAGAATTCACTTTAGGATTATTTAAAGATGAAGGCATTTGCAGTATCTTGGAGTGTTACAAAAGAGTGATCTTATAGCTGTTCATCTGTAAAATGTTTGAACATGCATGGTTGTGTAATACATTAATAATCCTTTCTAAAATCAGCCTGACATAAATTTGATCTATACCATTTTTTTTAGTTTCTTATAATACTCTGAAAATAACATGCCTAGTCCTGTACCATGAGCATTTTTGTTTCCTTTTAAAATCTCTCCAAATCCTGCTGTTTCTGAGGACCACGGATAATGTCAGAAGACAATGTTGGTTATTGTACTTTTTTCCAGATTTAATTAGAAGCTACTTATTTTAGGCTCTTACATTGTTTGGTGTGTTATTTCAGAGGAAATTACCATCTCCATTTTTTCCCTCACTATAATTTCAGGCACGAAATATAACCGTGTGCATTGAATTCAAAAATTCTGATGAAGATGGTGCCAAGCCTATGAAGGTGAGTCAAGTCATCTGGGGACACAGCATGAGAGGAAGGGCTGGCTTCTTGGTCCTTTGCACCACTATGGGATTTTTACATGAGTATAAATATTTTTATATGAGTGTATATATATTTTTATAGGAGGAGCAATTTCAGGCATTTGTTTTCGATTTTCTGAAACTGTATCTTGTTCATGTACTTTAAAAAAAAACAAAAACAAAACAAAAAACCTCTTTTATTTACATTCTTATATCTTGTTCTCCCTATTCCACCCCAATCCCTTCCAATACCCCAACAAGAGGTAGGAGAAAGAAAGAAGATGTGCAGTTCTTTCTTAGCTGCTTCCTGCTGGTCAGGGTCATTGGGTTCCTTGGAGCCAGCGCAAAGCTCACTTCAGGAGATATCCAACTTCTTGTCTCACAACAGAAACCAGGAGCAGCAAGGGGGAAGCAGAAGCTTGTTCTTTCTCCCCCTCCATACTCTGGGCTCTGGCATTTATTCTCTTTCCAGAGTCCTCAGGTCTGCAGCTGGCGAGGAGCTCCTCTCAGAGCCCACGCGAGACAAACAGTCTGCTGCTGTTGACCATCTGACTCGGTCCCATATCCCACACCTGGGACCAAAACAAAAACAGGTTTATATCCACAACAGTATCTGACTTAAGAACCATGACTAATTTCATCTATTAAAAAATACTAGTCTCCTACAACTCCCCAGCTCATGATTTGGGAGAAGTCATTACAATGTGAAATAAATGCAGTAATTCTATGTGGAGAGTCTGCTCTGTGCACAAATTAGTCCACCTCTTGATTCAGCATGCTTGATTTGAAGCAGGACATCTGCTTCATGCCGTCCTCACGAAAAGGCTACCTACTATGCACAGGCCTATTGGTTAATGCAGGATGTCCCCAGAGAGCTCGTTTTTATGTATAAGACTGCTGGCTAATGCAAGGTGCTCCCACTGAGCTCACATTTATGGAGCAGAGTGCCCAAGGGACTAGAAGATGGCTCTAAAAGAATAGTCCAAGTTGTTGAACACATGAGTTAATAATATCACTATTTTGACCTATTAAACTTTAATTGGATTGCCTTTTCTAGAGTTCATACATGATATGCGCTTTTTTAATTTTAGGGACATCAAATAACAAAAATAATGTATAAAAATAAAGAGGAAAAGCTGTTTTTACTGAGCCTATCGTCAAATCTTCTGGGTTGTAGTGAAGCAGAGGGAAGAGGTAGTGAAGAACCAAGACAATGTCTAACTAACCCTACCAACACCTCCAACTATTTCTCATAGTACCATCAGGTACAACTCATACTCTGATGTATGCTACCAAGAAGTTTGTAGTCTCATTCCAAAGAGTAATGATGAACTTAAGAATGAGCTAACTCATGTAAAAGAATCATGAGCCACTGTGGACATCCATACAGACCAAGTTTTTCTGTAGCATTAGAATCAGGAAAGAAAGAAATTAGCATATGATGTCACTGTGTAAGCAAAGACAACGACTAGGTAGGAAGCACAGCAATCTGACCAAAACAGCGCTTCTAACGGGGATGAACTTGGAAAGAAGGGCAATAGCAGGTGTTTGGGTGCCTTGCTTCAGTGCATTCTTAACACCACATATAGACATGTCATAACCACATGTAAGACTAGAAGAGAGGCCCCAAGTTTCAGGCATAAATGTCTTTTCACCTGTCTGATTCATAAAAGCCTGTGTACGCCTTTGACCCCATCAGAAGCTGGGCTAGACTATCAAATCCTGAGTCTGTCCTACACGCTCCACCTTCATGAGCAGAAGCTGGTTTGCATGGAAGTGGCATCCAACCGAACCTTAGTTAGGACTTTAACTCTACACGAGTTGGTTCCATGGGCCCCATCAGGAAGTCATCCTTCAGGGATCTGCCTTGAACATTAACTCATGTTTATGGTAGTCAAAAGTCATATAGCAAGTTGGTTCAGCATTCAAGACTTCTGCCATACCTCTAAGGTAAATAAAGTCTTTTAGATGTTCTTTGACACACAATTGCATAGTACATGTAAGACAGTGTACCAATAAAGTTCAACGTTAACTAGATGACATCCTGGGAAGTAAATCACAAAGTGTGCCTTAGGGCTGGAACTGAGAACTGAAGAGTTGACTTTCTTGAATATTTTCAGACACTCACAATTGATTACCTCATAACTCTCTAAACAGTGCATTTACGGAAAACCTGGAGGGCCTCTGTTTACCTCAGCTGCCTACACAGCTGTGCTGCACCATTCTCAAAATCCGGACTTCTCTGATGAGGTAAGGAGCAGGGCCCCACTGCCTATGCCTAAAACTAATGGGCGAGTAGGTCGGGGCACCTTGTCTAGACCACAACTCAGACTGAGGAAAGTTGTGTACACTTCCCAAGACCGTTAAGTGATGCTGACAGAAGCGACACTGGCTGAGGATGATCCCCGTGTACATTCTAAATACTGGTATTGAGCACAAGGCTGGCCTTCAAAAGATGATGGTTTTACTCTATTACTCTTTCCAAAGGAGACTAATTTGTCTCATTTATTTTATGGTTGATTTTCATAAAGTATATATTAGATGGCTTTACCAATCAGTGGCAGCATAGCAGGAAGACTAAACATTATGAATCAACAGTGTTGCCCACACCTGCGTGAACTTCATTGGGTTCCATTCCCTCCCCTCATCTCATGGTTAGATTGCGTACTGGAAAATTCAACACTCTTCCTGTGCACAAACCATGCAGGCATCATCCCACTTAACTCCTCCATAGCTCTGAGAACCAGGTACTGTTATCACCTCCTGGTATATAGCTGAAGACACTGTGGCTCAGAGAAATCAAGTAACTTTGTCTGGCTCATATAACTACTAAGTGACAGCATTCAAACCAGGCCATATAACTCCAGACAGAAGCTTCTTCTCCACTTCCTATGACATAAGAAACGTACTGGGCTGGTGGTAAATTGCTATAGGCTGAAGCAAGTTTCAGTGATTAAACTCAGCTTCTAACCATAAGGCAAAGATCTGAACTACCGCAACCAGCTAGGATTTTACATGAGTTCCTTTATTGATGTTATACTAAATTAGCGCCCTTTAGTTGCTTTTTTAAAAAATACTGTTTACAGCTCCAGTGGTCAGAAGTCTGACTTGGTGGCCATGTGGCTGAAATAATAGTATCAGTGATGCAGTATATCTCCTGAAATTTCTGTTTCAGGAGATCTGGAAGGAAGATCTGTTTCCTTACCTTTTGCAGCCTCTAAACATCACCTCACCCCCTGGTTTGTGACTGCTTTCCTGCCTACCTTTTATAAGAACTGGTGGGACTGGAAATGTAGCTGGGTATTCACCCAGCATACATGAAGGCCTGGGTCCTATTCTGGCACCACATACAACTGATGTGGTAAGCACAGCTGTTAGGAAGTAGAGGTGGGAGGATCATACGATAAGATAAATATTTGCTATCTAGCGAGTTTGAGACCAGCATGAGGTACATGGGCTTCTTTAAGAAAAGGAAGAGAGAGAGACAGATGGGGGGGAGAAGGGAGAGGGAGAAGGGGGAAAGACAGACGGAGAGAGAGAAGACTCATTGTGACCACATCATACCCACTTGTAACATTTGGTATAATATCACGGCCCCCACTTTAATCACATCTGTGAAATCCCTCTTGCCTTGCTCAGTCACATATTAATGGGTTCTGAATTTTAGAAGACAGAGTCACCTTTGGGAGTCATTCTCTGTCTACCACCGCATATCACACATCTATCATTTTCAAACTAATTAACAGAATTCCCTGCCTTACCTCCATATCTATTTAATGCTCTTATTTTTCCTCCATCAGTCTAGGTCAGAAGGTTAAAAAAAAAAAAGCAAAGGGAAAGAGTTATTATCACATTACTGAATATTGATTGACCTTTTGACAAAACACATATGAAAGATGCATTTTCTGTAGCTGTAAGAATTTCTTAAATTAGCGTTCTCTCTTGTTTCAGTGCTGTTAAGTCTGGCTTTTAATCTTTTTCATTTTAGTTTTTTCTCGTGTTTCCTGGAATCTCATAAAACCTATAAACTTTCCATGGCATATAGATTATTAATAACTTATTGATCTCTGCAGTACAGATTTAATACTAAGGTTTTATTTTCTTGATTACAGGAAAAGTGATCCCATTAACTTTAAAATGGGTGTAAATTATCCAATACATTGCTATAATAAAATGTGGCAATTTGCGGGATTTTTTTTTTAAGTGACGGATTATGAAGGCTAGTTTTATGTCAACTTGACACCAGTTGGAGACATTTTAGAAGAGAGACCCTCAGTTGAAAAAATTCCCCCACCAGATTTGCTGGAGGGAAGGCCTGTGGTACTTTTTTATTATTGTTGTTAAATGATGTGGAGAACCAGATCACTGTGGCTAAGGCCTCCTCTGGGCTGGTTGTTCTGGGTGCCATAGGGCAATCTGAACAAGCCAGTAGACAGGACAACTCCACGGCTTCTCTGTCAGTTCCTGCCTCCAGGTCCCTGCCTTAGTTGAGTTCCTGCCTGTCTTCCTTTGATTATACACTATGATATGGAACTCTGTGCTTAAATAAGCCCATTTCTGTAGCCGTGTTTGCTGCCTTATGGGTTCTTCTCTCTTTCATCCTTCTCCACCTTCTTTCTTCTTCCCTTTCAACCCCCTAACACTAGATAGGAAAGAAAAAGGGAGGGAGACTACTTCCTGCTGATTAAGGGCATCAAACACCTGGGGACTAGTTTGATCTTTGCCCTCAGGGTATCTAATTTCTTCCTGTTGCTTCTTCTCCATACACGACTACTTTACAAACCATGACCAACAGCAACCAACAACCCCCCCCCCCTACTGGTGCTCTAGCATTTATATACCCTCTGAAAAGCCTCCAGAATTCCAAACACCACACACTTGTGGAAACTATCTGCAGTTGGCAAAATCATGCCCCTGCTAGAGCACAAGGCAAATCATAGTCACCTGCTGTGAAGCGGCCTCATATCTCCACACCTGGGATTAGACTAAAACCATATTCTTATAATGTTTCTGTGTTTTTTTAAGAGACCAAATTTCAAAATTCTCGCTGCATATTTCTCCCCAAGTTGATTTTGGTCACGATGTTTTATCACAGCAATGGAAACCCTAAGATGGGTGCTTTTTTACCATCTGTTAGAATTCCCGAGTGCTTAGTGTACGGCTGTGTAATCCTGAGGTTGGTTAAGAAGAAATTTTCTAGTGTATTTGGGAATATATACTGACTTTTGTAACTACTTCGGTACAGTGATACAAATAATACATTAGCTTGTAAATCATCAAAATCCAAGGATCCTTAAACTTTACCATACATCAGAATTATCTGGACATCTCACTTAAAAAAAAATACTGAAATTGGAGTATACAGCATGTGTAGGTGAGGCCTGAGATTTTACGGTTCCAGGTGATACCAATGCTACCATTGCTGGGACCACACTTGGAAGTCTACAGTTCTAAGTCCTTTCTTAAACAGAATGACGGTAACTAGCCAGGTGCACGTGACATCTAATTAGGAATCTATGGTTATTGGCTACTGCTTTACTTAACTGTTCTCAGAACAGCTGACCGACTCATACAAAGCTAAGTGCAGGTTACCTGGACAGGCTCCTGGAAGCCTGGTATACAGAGGTCATCAGAGGATGGAAGGCCATCTCGAAGACCCCCTGTTGCTAACTCTACCATCTCTTACTCACCCAGAGCCCCCAACATCGCTGGTCTCGAGTCCTACCTCTCTAGTATCGCTTTCACAAGACCGTGGGGGAAATGAAATGCATGTGACAGAGCTCTGAAATCTAGTTTGAAAGGTGCTGTAAGATGTAGGTTGTGGGCTGGAGACATGGTTCACTGGTTAAGCGCTCTGTCTCCATTCCAAAGGTTCTGGATTCAATTTCCCACCAACACATGGGGGCTCACAACCATCTATACCAGGATCTGATACCCTCTTCTGGCCTTCAAGTGACCCAATGATAGAGCACTCATATATGTAAAATAAACAAATAATTCTTAAAAAAAAAATAAGAAGATGTAGGTAGCTATTTCAAACCCCCTTTTTCCAGGAGTAAGGCATAACCCATGTCACTTTTATGTTTTGTATTTGTGTTTAATCACAGGCATCACTTTTACTTGCTGCTATAGTAAGCCATTTCATATGTTTGTGTTGTGTTTTAGAGAAATAGATGCCAGGCCCAAATTACCTTGTTTACAGCCACAGTTGTCAGTGACGGGCACATGAATTGCTGGGGCACCTTATTAAAGTACAGATCCTGATTTTGGGGCAGTGACTGACATTCTGAATTGCTAACAAGTGTCTATTTAATACTCATGCCAATGTGCACATTCTGGAGGCCAGACTTACAGTTTACTCTGTTTATGGTAGTTCTTTAATGTCTGTCTTCCTTACACTCTGTAGCTCTGTGGTAAATGTGCGTTTATGAATATAGTGTTTAATCCATACTCTAGAAACATAAATTAAAGATTTAGAGACAATATAGATAATCTAAATTATCATCAAACAAAATAAAATGTTAAAAAAATAACATAAGTCTCAGTATCTGCATTGATAGTCTGCAGGGCAGAGCTTTTCAGAGGTCCTCTGTGTCAGGCTCCTAACTTGTTCCCTCTTTTCTCCTTCATCTGATGTCCAGCCTCTTTGCCTTTCTGCGTAGGAATTGAGCATTTTAGCAAGAGTCCTCCCTCTTGATTAGTTTCTTTAGTTGTACAGATTTTAGTAGGTTTATCCTACGTTATATGTCTATACGAGTGAGTATATATCGTGTGCATCTTTCTGCTTCTGGGACAGCTCACTCAGGATGATCTTTTCCAGATCCCACCATTTACCTGCAAATTTCATGATTTCCTTGTTTTTTATTGCTGAGTAATATTCCATTGTGTAGATATACCAGAATTTGTGCATCCATTCTTCAGTTGAGGGGCATCTGGGCTGTTTCCAGCTTCTGGCTATTACAAATAAGGCTGCTACAAACATGGTCGAGCAAATGTCCTTATTGTGTACAACCTTTGGGCAGAGTGCAGGGAATCTTATGAAAGAAGTGGGAAACAGTAAGACCTGGAGAGGACAAGAACTCCGCAAGGAGAGCAACAGAACCAAAAAATCTGAGCACAGGAATCTTTCCTGAGACTGATACTCCAACCAAGGACTATGCATGGAGATAACCTAGAACCCCTGCACAGATGTAGCCCATGGCAGTTCAGTATCCAAGTAATAGGAACAGGGATGGTCTCTGACATGAACTGATTGGCCTGCTCGTTAATTACCTCCCCCTGAGGGGGAAGCAGCATTACCAGGCCACAGAAGAAGACAATGTAGCTACTCCTGATGAGACCTAATTGACTAGGATCAGAAGGAAGGAAAAGAAGACCTCCCCTATCAGTGGACTTAGGGAGGGGCATGCATGCAGAGGATGAAGGAAGGGAGGGATTGGGATGGGAGGAGGGAGGGAACCCCAGGGGGGATACAAAGGGAATAAAGTGTAATTAATAAAGAAAAAATGTAACAATAAATAAATAAAAAAATAACATTAAAACATGACAGCCATTAGACTAAATATTTATTGTGTTAAATCATTATGATTAAACATGAACCTAAATTTAGCTTGGCCTTTTTTAAAGCTGTTGTCTTGTGCTGATGTTAAGCAAATGATTGAAATCTCAGTTCCACTATGTTGTCTTTCATTGCAGGTGAAAATTGAGCTACCAACACAACTTCACGAAAAGCACCACCTTCTGTTTTCTTTTTATCACATTACATGTGACATCAACGCCAAAGCTAATGCCAAAAAGAAAGAGGCTCTTGAGACACCAGGTATTTTCCACACGTTAGCTGAGATAGGCTAGCATAACATACGTGAGTTGGAGACCATTTTGAAAAGATGTGATTTATTTGACTCTTAAATAAAGTTAACGTTTATAGTGACAGATGGTATATTTGTGCTTCTTAACGTAGCATGGAGTTTGTACTCAAAAGTTTTCTCCATGTCGTTTCTTTGCAGTGGGATATGCTTGGCTTCCTCTGATGAAACATGATCAAATAGCTTCTCAGGAGTATACTATCCCGATAGCAACGACCCTGCCTCCTAATTATTTAAGCATTCAAGACTCCGCAAGTGGAAAGGTACTGAGTAGTGTATAATTTATGAGAAAAAAAGCTTAAAAACTAAAACAAGAAATATGGCTATCTCTCTTTCTCTGCTATTTAAACTAGCATGATAGCGTGCCCACTGTAATTATGATGTTAACCTACAATAATTTTATTTATGGCCACTAAAAACAAACCATTACAGAGTAAATCCATGAAAGTATGTCAGGCTCATCTTCAAAACTTTCAAATGAACTTGGACACTTTTTTCATCTCTGTAGTAGTTGCAGGAGTAACGATTCATACAGCAAACTAACATAAACGAGGTGGCTTGATTTCCTTTCCGTGAAATTGCCAGTGACAGTAGCAAACTCTTCATTGCAGCATGGTGGGAGCGACATTAAATGGGTCGACGGTGGCAAACCACTTTTCAAAGTGTCAACATTTGTTGTATCAACAGTGAACACTCAGGTGAGTACCATGTCCTGTGATAAAGGCATAGACCGTAGTGTAAAATCTGACATTACCTCCTGTGTAGGGGGAAAAGCATCATTTCATGAGTTGCCAAATGAGCAGTGGCTGAACTTGCCAAGCAAGTGACTCAGTGTGCAATCCCTTAGCATGATCTTAGCATGACTGTCATTTCTCCTAAGTCTTCCTGGTTCCCTGAACCTGCAGGTAGTACTGGGCTATCTTGCCTCCTACCCGGAAGGCATCTTGCTTTTAGCCTGAAGCACAGCTCAAGTCATGAATAAACAGGTGCAAGCTGTTCACCTTGCCATGAGAGAGAGCCCACAACAGAAGTGATCACATCTGCCCTGCTTTTCTTCTGTCAGAAAGGCCTACCACGGCCTTTCAGTAAAACAGTCAGCTTTTAGTAACTAATCAGTAACCAACTGGACAAATGTGTAAAAAACATCTCTAAGAGGAAAACAGCTATCTCCAGTGAAGACAGGAACTACAAATAGGAAACAGAAACATCACACACTCAAAGACCTATGTGAGGGGAATCCATGCCAGATGCCTATCTAGAATGCACTACTAGAGAAGTGTGACAAAGATATTCTCAACTTCAAATTATCTTTCATTTCTTGAATGCATGACTCAGCTCAGAACTTGGAGAAACTCCAAGCAGATTTCCACAGATGAAAAACAAGATTTCTTGGGTTTTATGTCACAGTTTCGGTTGGGTCCTAACACCAGGCTGAGGCAGACACATCGAGCCTGGAAATAGCCCTAGGCATGTCAGAAGCAACACGGCATCCTGTTAAGATACGTAAAGGAGATTTATAAAGTTCTTTTGAACGTGGAATGGAGAAATAAGGATCATTGGAAAAAAAAGAAAGAAAGAGGGGCTGTAAAGGAAGAATAAGAAAAAAAAAAAGAGGCAAGCCAGGCAGAGAGGGAGGGGAGAGAAAGAAAAGGAGGGAAGGGGAGAGAGGGAGGAAGGAAAAAAGGAAGAAAGGAGAGAGGGAGGGAGGGAAGGAAGGAAGGAAGGAAGGAAGGAAGGAAGGAAGGAAGGAAGTCAGCCAGCCAGCCAAGTTGACCCCTCTGTCTATGGAAAAATGCTGCTTAGAAGTGCTTGCCGCTGTCACTGAGTTTTTGTGCCATCAACACTTCTCTTGCCTTTGCAGGACCCACATGTGAACGCATTTTTCCATCAGTGCCAAAAAAGAGAAAAGGACATGTCTCAGTCACCTACCTCGAGTTTTGTCCGTGCTTGTAAGGTAACATCATATGCAGATTTAGTGGTTTCCAGGATAAAAACTGACAGGGAAAACCTGGTTCTCACTGAATAGCAAGCTTAGGAGTGATGATTACTCCAGACTTTAAAAGACCTTACAGTCCAGGGAGCAAATGATTTGTGCTTGCTTACTGCACAGTTTCTACATGGTTCTGTTCATACAAAAAGGAGAAAAGGCAAAGATCAGCCTTTTACCCCAAACAAACGAAAATTGAAAATTAGAATGTGTTCACCACTGCTAATTAAGCAGAGTCCGTACAACCCGACCCACACCTTCTGCCGCAGTGGAGCAAGGAAATGAAAGGCCTGCTAAAGGGGAGCTGCGGCGACGGTGTCAGGGTCCTGAAAACACTGCAGAATGTGCTGTTTCCCCCTTGCTTATGTGTGTGTCTCTTCCTACCGATTCGCCACAGAACTTACTCAACGTGGACAAGATCCACTCCATCATGAGTTTCCTGCCGATCATCTTGAATCAGCTCTTCAAAATTCTAGTGCAGAACGAGGAAGATGAAATCAGTGCGACCGTCACCAGGTATCCATGGCAACCCTGAGGGGACAGGGTGGGCAGTGTTTGGTCCTGTGGAACCCTGATGATATGATTTCAGTGAAACCGCCACACATGCGCACGTATATTTCAGACTTAGGCGCTTCTCACTTTCAAATCCTTATTTTCGGATCCCTGACGATTATCAGTACTGGAGTTGGAGTGATAGATTTTTTTCTTTTGTGTCTTTAAATATTTTGTTTTGAGATAACTGCAGATTCAGAAGCACTTAAAAGGGGTAATATGGAGAGAAAAAGTGTTCTTGTTACTTAGTCTCCCCCACTGGCAGCACACACACACGCCTATCTGTGTATGTATGAAGTATACAATGTGTAATCATTTGGCATTAGCTTTTTCACACATCCCACAATTCTCTGAATATTCAGCCAGACTGTCTTTCTATGACTAGTTCATTTCTTTTCACAGCTGAGTAGTATCGTATGATACGGCTCATACCAGAGTATGTTTAATGATTCATTTGTTGAAGGGTGTCTGGTTTTTGTTTTTTGTTTTTTTCCATTTGGGAGCTATAATGGAAAAAGTCACTTTAAATATTCATATATAAATTCTATTTAAACATTGATCTAATACTTTACCTCTGACATGAATTCACAGTAATACAATGGCTGTAGAATTCATTAGGTGAGTGTTAGCTTTGTTTTGTTTTTAGAAACTGCTAGAATGTTTAACAGAATAGTTGTATGATTTCATAGTCCCACAGAATTTTTTAATTGCATTGTGTTTCTTTCCTTTGTGTTAAATTTGGTCACAACAAACTCTTAAAACATCACTAATTAGTCTGGTCATGAACTCAGAATTTTGCATTTATATTGTTTTGAATTAACAATTTAAATCATATATTTGTTGTTTCAAAAATAGCCCTAACATTCTGGTTGGGTGGGGGGAATCAGAGGTAGTGTTGAAATACTGACTATATCTTCCTTGTTCAGAGGTATACTACTTATCTCCTTTGCAATGAAGGTTTCAACCTTTGTTTTTAACATAGATCCCTGAAGTTCTGTAAATTAAAGAATTACTATCAGTTTCACAAACATCCAGTTCTGGACACAGATTAAAAATCCCAAATTGTTAAAAGTGTCAGGGGTTGGCTTTCTCTCATGGTGTGCACAGGGAGTGGTTGAACCTTCCCCTCAATCTCTACTCTGTCTTTATCCCTGCACATCTTGTAGGCAGGGTAAATCTTAGGCCGAAGTTTTTGTAGGTGGGTTGGTGTTCCCTCATGTGAATCCCCTAGTAAGGACAGTGGGGGCAGTCTCTGACAAGGGCTCTGTTGGCTGCTTTGGATCACATCCCCCTGTCAGGGCTGCCTTGCCAGAGCTCCATGGAAGAGGACACACTCAGTCCTGATGCAACTTGATGTGCTAGGAGGGGTAGGTGGAGGGTGTCCCCTTTCCAGAGAGGTAGGGGAGGGAAAGAGTGATGGAGGGAGGGTAGAAGAATGGGACCTGGAGGAGAGGAAGGGGGGGGTTACAATTGGGATGTACAGTGAATAAATAAATAAATAAATTTTTTAAAGCCCAAATTGTGAATCAACTAATGTCCCTTTGGGCTGAGTGCATATATCAATGTTGACAAGATTTTTCGATGATAATTTTTGACTATTGAAGCTTCTACATCTGTTAGTGTTTCGGAGATCTGCCAGAACGCTCCAACCATGCAGCAACTGGTCACGTTAATATGAAAAGGTATCGCTGTACCTAATGTTCCGAGAAACCCTAGCCCAGCTAATGAGGGGGAATATACAGCTTAACCTGATCTCTTTTTCCAGAAATAGGTCTTCTGCTCACAGGTTGGAAGGTGAGCCCTTTAAAATGGAACACGATTGATTAATCAGAGCCTTATCTGGTACTTTAAAAATGATCCCTTTTCCAGGAAGACAGCGTCAGCAAGTGCAGAAACCACACATGGTACCTTCAACTCAGGCAAATGTCTCCAGATGTTACACCCTAATCCCTTACTTATACTTTAGTCAGTTCTTGGAATGCTTCTGTTTAGAAAAGGCTCCCAGGTGTTAGAGAGCGAGAAAAGCAAGAGAAGGATGCGAAGGGGTTGGTTCATTCATTCATCCATTCATTCATTCATGAATGACTCCATTTCCCAAGCATTCCGATATTAAAAACTAAAGTGCTATCTGCAAACCTTCAGCCAGGCCACTGAATGTCCTTGCTTTTTCAGGGTTCTGGCTGACATGGTGGCCAAGTGTCATGAGGAGCAGCTAGACCATTCTGTCCAGTCATACATTAAGGTAGGGAGTCGCCATTAGGGCCCTGATCACATCCCCTGTGCTGTGTGGCTTGTCTCATTTCCTGTCTGCACTGAGTGGGAGGTTTTTCACGCTGAAGTTTGACAGTGCCCACCATGGTCAGAACATAAGTTTACCTTAGCAGAATTCCATGTCTTTGCATTAATGGGCTAGCTGTATTGCTTGAATGTGAAAGTGCTACATGTGTATAAATGAATATTGCTGTGGGGACAGTGAAAAGAAAAGAGCAGAGGAGAAAGCTATAGTACTGTTCCTTTGAAGGTGACATTAGAAATATATGGAATTTCTATGTTAATTAAGGAAGACTTCTGCGGGTTTGTTGAATGCTCTGTGTTTCTTCTGTAATGTTTTCTTAGCTCTTTTTATTGTTTTCTCAGGCATTATTTCATTTTCCCAGTTACTGTATATTTGTACCTGCTTCTGGTATGTTGAGTCCTTTACCTTCTGGCATGAACCATTTGCCCACCTCATTGATGTGCTTCCTCAGTGTCCCTTGTCACGTGTCCACTTGGAGATGTTCTGTTCTCATTCTCAGTTGGCTGCGAATTGATGCCAATGAACTTGGGATGATGTTTGCACTCTGACAGCTCTGCCCCAAACATTGTTCTTTGAATGCACAGAATGAACCCAATCTAGGGGCAAATACAAGCATCCTAAATTACTACATAAGACATATAAAACTTACATTCTTAGATTGTCCATACAGACTAGATCTTTAAAGATGTTGATTTTTAAAGGAGATATTTTGAAGTCATATATAGGGATGAACATATACGTGTGCATTCTGGATATCTAGAAATGCAACTGGATAAGAATTGGGGACCTGTGTACTTTAAAAAAAAAAACAACCCTTCATTTTAACAATAATTGGTGTTGTAGAAATGTTGCTACAAAAGAAAGCAGCTCTAAATCTCATTCTGGAGTGAACCACTCTGTGAATCCTCCTGCGGGGGTTCCTGTCTGTGTATTTTCCACCAGAAACGTTGGATGTCTTCCCAAATAATAAAGCATGAGTGTGCACCCCTCCTTAAAAATAACCTGTATGCTAGAAATAGTTGTTTCATAGCAGGTTCCCTGGGATACAATTTTACCTGCTAGGGCCCTGACTTTAATTGCTGAAAGCTAATTCTACTTACAAATGTCTTGTAGTTTGCTTTCTGTTTAAGAAAGTGGCATGACTTACTTTGCTAGTGGATTGATGAGTGTACTTGCCGATGGAATTATCTGGAGAGTTTATCTTCGAGATATTTACCCTAACTTTCTATTTCAATCTACAAAGAGGCCAACTAGAAGAAAATGATCCTTTGAGTCATTGTACTTCAACTGGCAACTCCATCCCAACCTTAGTGTCAATACCCCGCATTCAAATGGAGTTGTTTCAAAATAGATTAAGAACTTCAGCTGCTGTGGCTACGTCTGCTATCACCAAGGCCAGGCCCTATGAGGACTTTGGATACTCAGATTCTTCCTCTGTGGTGCTCTTGGAAATGTATCTTGGAATAGGCCTCACTCCCAACCAAGAAACACGAAATATCTTGGCCAGAGTGTCTCAGTCTGCAGCACAGAAGAGGGGTGATCTATCTCCTTTGTTCTAAAGTAGCTCAACTCCAGAAATACACTTACATGAAATTTCAGATTGACAATTCCTAAGGATATTTTAAAATTCATTTTCAAATAAACAAACATTTCCTGATAAGTACAACCAGCCTGTATGTCTCTCTGGGAAAATCACTAACCTGAGAAATGAGAGGCTGGAATCTAATCAATGAAGTGCCCTGAGAAGAAGAAACATCAATTTTCTCCTCTCATACACAAGAGGAGACAGACCAGATGAGGATTCGGCTGTGCGGTTCTATGATCAGACCCCTGCTAAGTCATACGATTATCAGCCTGACCTTGTGCTGAGAGTCTGAATTTATTTTTACCATTGGTGGAGGGGGCATTTAACATAATACAATTAATAAGTCCCATCCCTAGGAACATTGTAAAGATTTGACGGGCTGATTCCAACATGTTTGCATATCATTGGGTGATGTAATATCATCCTAATTTATATTTATTCACACATAAACAAAACACCATTTCAAGTTCAGTGGTACTAGGTGCTGCTAACTCACTCCATCTATAGTCTCAAAACTTCACACATACTCCATGTCCTTTTCAAAGATGTGTGTCTAAGTCTATCTAATTAAATGCTGTGCTTCTCAGGGGTTTGTAGCACTGACAATTCTAAGAAGCAGGTTTGCAATGTAAGAATATTCCAGTGCCATTTGAAATGAATGACCCTAGAGGCTCAATAACTGCATTGAATTAGACAGTTGGTGGTGAGTTTGTCTGCATATGAAGCACAATGCTTAAGGAGAGTTAATCACCCTTAGTGGTAGCTGGTTTTCTGTGTCAATTAGCTCTTTGTCTCCCATTTGACAAGAACTTCAATCCTCAGGACATACCAAGGTCCTGATGTGATTCACAGTCTAAAGAAAAGGTTAGAAATTCAAAAGAAAATGTACCATTCTCTTGGCTGTCTTCCCTCTCAAATGCAGTCTTACTCAATTGTGAATATCATGAAGGCAATACCCTTTCTCAAGGCAACCCTAACTCCTAAAGAAACTACTGCAATTCAGCATGAAACATTTTATGTTTTCAAAATGTGTGTTGATATATGTGTGTTCTTGAAATATATGAAGAAATAGGAAAAGTATCACCAAGATAATCGTGGATGAAAGGAAAGAAAAGTAGGCAGCATTTGTTCCTTACTGATGGCTGATGTCTATCAACCTCTTGATAGCTGTGTCTAGCACAGGATGGTAGAAACTGGGCTTGTGGGGGACTCACCTCCTCACTTCTGGAAGGCACCTGCTTCCCACTTGGCTACTTGAGTGGGTGCTCTACCCTTTCAGGATGAAGAATTGCTACCATGCCACCCGTTGCCAGTGGAAGGAAAGAGAAGGGGAGTGTGTCCTAAGTAGGTGGGTCCAAGCCCTCCATGCTTCCTTGAACCTGCTCAATGGCTCTCTGGCCCTTTCTCTTGATTTCTACAAAAAGAAAGTGCCAACAAGAGTTTAGGTGAGCAAGGCCCTACTTCTGCAATGTAGTACTTCTCCAAATAGGAGCAAGTGTGTCCTACTCTTATCATCAGGCCTCCACTGACACAAGCAGTTGATTATGAGAAATGAGTTATTTGTGTAGAATAATCTTTAAAGCTTTTCAAGGGTAATTAATTTTGTTCACTTTTTGGGCTTTCTTCAGTTTGTATTCAGGACCAGGTCCTACAAAGAGAGAACGATACATGAGGAACTGGTTAAAAATGTGAGTGATCTTTTGAAGTCAAATGATTCAACGATAGTCAAGCATGTCCTAAAGGTAATTCACTTTATAATAGTGGATATGTTGCAAGCAATGGATACAGAATTATTGTCATAGAATTCACGATTTTTCACAAGTCATTTCTGATATAACTTTCATACCAAGCTGAATTATATCAAATTATTAAATAAAGAGGGGTCTATATCAAGAGAACAGACAGAGGAGTAGTTTGCACCCAAATTAAGTGTTTTGATCTAAAGGAAGAATGAATTATGATCAAAAGTTATGAAAAACATTCATAAACAGTGAATATAGCAGAAAGCTTGGGCAGCTAATTAACAGTAGAAAAATACTTAGGAAAGGATTATAGTGGTATATTAATGAAGCATATTGGTAATAAAGAGTGAGTGAGCAACAGCCAGTTTTTGGTCACAAATTGAAACATATAAGGGAACATGAAGAAGAGGCTATGAAAAACCTATAAAACAATGTTATGGAACCCTGAATTCAGGTGCAAACTTCTACTGTGACTTGGCTTATCCATCTGATTGGACCCAATGGTTAGTAAACATCTAGAAAGACAATATGGCATCATAAGCCATCAGCATAAGTTCAGAAAAAAATCAAATTCTAACAGACCAAGCAGTTTGTTTTTTAAGCAGCCTTCTGAGTAAATTCATTTATTCAACTGAGATATGTCACATGCCAACTTAAAGCAGTCAGACTCCTAGGCACTTGGGATACATTACAGCAATGATTTAAATTCCATGCCCTTGGGAGCTTACATTATACCGGGGGAAATGAGCTATTGATATAATTGAAACATCAATTATATGTTGATGGCAAAAAGAATGAGGAAAGAAACCATAGAACAAGTTAGAGGGATAAGTATGCTGAGGACAAAAAGTGAGACTTACATATGTACCGGGATAGGCGGTGCTTACCCCGGTATATATGTAAGGGAGCTGGCCATGGGGATTTTGGAGTAGAGCATTGCAGGCTCAGGAAAGACGTTACTACCCGACAAAAGCTGTACCTCAAAGCTCTGGGTGTGAGAGTACCACTGTGGTCAAGGATGGTAGGGGTTAAATGAAGTCAAAGAAGCCATGAGCAGTCTGGCATGCCTGTGGACCACCATGAGACTGTTGACTTCAGAAACAAGTGGCGGAATATTTGGTATAATGATTGCATTTGGGGACAAGATAGGTGATGGAGGTAGTTTCAGTATGCCTTGGATTCTTTAAAAATTCCTAATAGTGTGGGTTTCACTTCCAACACCAAGCAGACGCTTTGATTTCTTCAATGAAGTGATCACTTCATTAAGCCAAGAACAGATGTTAGTCCCTCCTCCCCTTCACCTAAGCCAGTCCCTCGGAACTAAGATGGCGCCCTGCAATGTTACAGCATTGCACCAGCCACATATGCGATCATCATGAACCTGTGTGCTCTCCCGCCAGAGGGCACTGAGTCACCTCCAGCTTCTGGCTGGTGTGATGCTGTGTGATGCTAATAAACTCTGCATAGTGATATGATAGCATAGTTTGCTGAATTAAAAGGCAGTGTCTGGAGAATAGGTTAAAAATAGCAATTTTATGTGGAGTTTAGTGATTAAAAAAAATTAAATGCACCTTCAGTGTATAAGTATCGGTGGGAAAATGATAAACACGTAGAAAAATTAGCACAAAATTGAGAGCCTGGTGATGAGCCTGCCACAAAAGCTTCATTTTAGTTTTCATTTAAGTGAATCAATCAAAATACCTCATAAATAAATTTTTCATGAACAAATGCTCAGAAAGTCATCGCAAGTAAACTGTCAACTTTTTTTGCTTGATTTATTTTTATTTTTTATTATTAGTTACATTTTATTAACTCTGTATCCCAGCTGTATCCCGCTCCCTCATTCCCTCCCAAACCCTCCCTCCCTCCCTCATCTCCTCCCTGCCCCTTTCCAAGTCCACTGATTGGGGGGGGACCTCCTCCCCTTTCATTAGACCCTGTTTTATCAGGTATCTTCAGGACTGGCTTCAAAGTCCTCCTCTGTGGCCTAGCAGAACTGCTCCTCCCTTGGAGGATGGGGAGGTCAAAGAGCCTGCCATTGAGCTCCTGTCAGAAATAGTCCCTGTTCCCCTTACTATGGGAAACCAATTGGTTACTGAGCTACCACAGGCTACATCTGAGCAGAGGTTCTAGGTTATATCCATACATGGTCCTTGGTGGAGTGTCAGTCTCAGAAAAGATCCCTGTGCCCAGATATATTTGGTTCTTGTGGAGCGCCTATCCTCTCCATGTCATACTAACTCCCCCTTCTTTCATGTGATTCCCTGCATTCTGCTGGTTTGGTTATAGTCTTAGTATCTGCTTTGATACACTGCTAGGTAGAGTCTTTCTGGGGCCCTCTGTGGTAGGCTCCTGTCCTGTTACTTGTTTTCTCCTATGTCCAATGCCCCTCCCATTTGTCTTTCTAAGTGAGAATGGATCATCTTACCCCAGGTCCTCTTTCTTGTTTATCTCCTTTAGGTGTATAGATTTCATTATGTTTATCATATCTTATAGGACTATATGAGTGAGTGTATACCATGTGTATCTTTCTCCTTCTTGGATACCTCACTCAAAATGATCTTTAACTGTAAACTTTTTATCTTAAATTTTTATATTATTATGAAACTGAAATATATGATGTGAGCTATTACAATTATAACTTTGATAAAGGTCATCCTAAGGTAACAGAGAATCTGTTACTGCCCTGGTCTATTTAACTTAGTCATTTTCTTTAAGATATGGTACTGTCCTGGTCCATTTTACTTATTCATTTACTTAAAAAAAGTGTAGCAAAATTATCAAAAGATAAAAATTATCATTATTTTACCATAAATTAATAAATCCTTTATTGTCTGTTTTTCCCCTATAGCATTCTTGGTTCTTCTTTGCAATTATTCTAAAATCAATGGCACAGCACTTGACTGACACGGGTAAAATTCAGGTAAGTTCATGAGTAATATAGCAATGCACTATCATCCAACAATTACACTAATGAACATGTTCTCATTAGCTCCACTTTTATTGGCTGTGTAAAACCTTAGCAATTTATGTTAATTGCTTTTTAAGTACAAGAAATGGTGGTGTATGTTAATAAAGGCCATTCAGAAGCAGATGCGAGGATAAAAATTACAAATGCAAAGATCTATTGAGGAGACATAACTATAAAGGACAAATGGGACAGGAAATACGAGGTGGGCAGGTCTGATGCCTATGAGAGAAAATGGAGAAGGAGGAGGGGTTGGTTAAAAGGAGCCTGGCAGGAAAGGAGCTCTCAGCCTGGCTCATGGGTCATCTGGAAGCAAAGGTTGCTTGCTGGAGGAATTGTGCTCTGCCCAGGTCCTGCTGGCAAGCTCCATCTTGACATCTTGACAACGCCATCTTGAATGGAGGCTCGTTGAGATAATGAGGTTTTGCCATGATTGATTGGTTGGATCTGGGAGATGGCAGCTTTTTACGTGTTTTCCACGAGGTAAAAAGTGTCTGGGCTCCTGCAGTCCACACTTATGGCACATTGCACAGTCCCATAGGCCTCTCTTAGAAGACGGGGGTTGGTGGGATTAACTCCAGCTCCAGGCACAGCAGCTAGTCTCGTCCGAAGCCTGCCTGCCTGAGCTCACCATCCCCTTCCTCTACAATTGATGTCCTCTCCCCCTTGCTCACAGCTGGGAAGGTCTTGGTGACCCACCAGAGTGTGGGATCCAGACCCTCCTTCCTGAGTGGCTGGAATCTCTAGTAACCTGACTTTCCTGCAGCCAGGGTTGCTGTGTGTGATCAGGCACCATCACAGTCAGGTAATGAGCTCCCAACCATGAGCACCCAAAAGAATGACAAGTTTTTACACACCTCTCTCAGCTCCCACTTGGTTAAAGCCAAGGAGGAGCTGTAACACTCGGCTCCGCCCCCACCCCCAGGAGGAGAGTCATAACATTATTGCATGTGGTGGGCACAGCAGGAATCAGTGACATTGTTCTGACTTGCCTTCCTGGTGGGGCATAGGCCGTGTTGGAGCTCTGTCCTCCCAACGACAGCTCCGAACAAAGATCTCCAAGCTCAGTGTTGACCCAAATGCCAGTTTGTTCTATATAGACTGCACATTTGGGACCAGATAAATGACTTTGGGGTGGTTCTTTGACACATTCCCATCCATCTAAACATTATCAGAGCCTTAGTCAAGATTCCGCCTTCAATCCCTGTACGTTTGCACTCTTACCAAGGTGAACATGATAGTGACTTGGGTTTCTAGCTAGGAATGCCACATTGATCCCATGTCAGTGGTGCTTTGAAGTGATTGTCCCCCTCTTTCCAGTATACAGAAATGTCCATAAAGCCTTCTGGAGAAAAACTGATAGAATCATTACTACATATAAGTTACTTAACACAGTTTTCAGAAGCTTTCCTCTAATTCAGCTTTCTCTTCAATTCATCTGTACTGAATATAGAAGTTAACTATGGTCAGAAATGGGATTGAATCTCCATAATGAGAGAGACACCTTCATCTTCCAGTTGTGTGGACCTAACATCTTTACACGTGTCAGTGACCACCACAGTTCAGCCCCTGAGTATTTCAGACATCATTCTTTACCCAACTCTGCGAGTCCCTCAGATTCAAGCTCCCTTGGATGTGCTCCTAGCTTTACCACCCATCACGACCCCATCGCCAAGCCTCACCCCATCACATAGCCTCCATTACGAGGGTGACCCATTTTCCCCATGGCTGTTAATAAGCCAGTCCTATGACTGCTTCTGCTACCAACAGATATGAGACACTGTGGAACATCACAGTGGTGATAGTACCAGCACCTTGTTCACGACTTGGGGTCATTGCAGTGATTACTCTGCTTTTCTGTGCAGCTTCATGTTCTAATGGGCTTAATGGGCTAAATTAATAGCGATTCCCATGTGGATGCTTTCTTTTACATTTTTAGTTCAATCTGTATCCTCTGCTACAGTGGCTAAGACATTTACATTTTGACTTCAGGTACCTTAAATCCATTTCTAGGACCTGAAAAAGCAACACATATAGAACGTTACCTGTCATTTAATCTCACATGCTCAGAACTAACTTCTTGTCTATTAACCCTAATGTTTGCCCTTTTATATTCTGTCCTTTTCATCAAGCAGGGTTCCAATATTAAATATCCTTCCTATTGCTTGTGTAGATGCGACCTAGTTTTTATAACCAATTATGACATATTCTCTGTCTTTCTTCATTAAGCCCAGGAAGCCTTCCGGTTAGGGTGGGCCAGCTTCCCTAGTTTGCATATTTCCTTACAAAGCCCAGGTTTGTGACATCTTTTCTAGTGAGAGAAGAGCTGATTGTTAGAGTGAAATAGGAGACACTCTATAAAAAAATAAAGGTTAAGGAAAACGCCACACAGGAGGTCCTGGTGTCACCATCCAGAGCATCTGTCAGGCCCCAGCACTTTCCAACCATCACCTTGACCTTGATATGACACTAGGATTTCAGCTGTTCATTCATCTCTGTCCATTCACGTCCTCACCCCAAGCCCTGCCTGTGTGTGTTTTGTTTTGTTTTTAATATATCTGCTTTCCAACCTCTAAAGGTAAGAGCCTCCTGCCCCAAAGGAAGAGAAAAATCTAACATGAAGATAAGAATAATTCCTAGCTCTAAATCTACTGTGCTGGAATCAAAATTTTCTCTTGCGGCTGTAATCCCTGCTCCACGACTAGAGTGCTAGGTAGTGAAAGTGACACTCACATCTAGAGAGTGGCGGGCTTTTTCAGCCGTAGGACAATGGGTCGGACTAAATTCTGCTACAGTTGTAATTGACATGTATCTTCTCACACAGACAGGTCACAGAACCGACTAAGAACAAACCATCTAGCCAGCCCCGCTATGCCCAGCAGCTCATCTTTCACTGATGCCAGTTTGCCTTTTTGTTACCTACTTCAACCGTAGCCCTCATACTCTGGTTCATACAGGGAACCAGCACCTTCTTCCATTTTTCTTACTAGTCTCCATAGAAAAAGGTGTCATCGTCTGGCACAAAAGCATTCATACTAAACTTTTCCCAAGGTGTTCCAGTCTCTTCTTTTCTCTGTGTTTTAATTATGAAGTGAATGACTTTCTACACTAAAGGAACTTTAGTCATGAGTTTCAGAAGCAAGTATGGGGAATCTGAGGGATTCAGGAGCAGTGTGCAATTTGGCCAGAGGAGAGATGTGCTGTGGCTGGACAGAGTGTACCCCAGTGTGACCCCTGGTCTTCTGATTTAGGGACATTCATATTCCTGGGATCTGCTAGAGGTCTTCTCAGTACTGATCTCAAGTACCAGCAGGTCTATGGAGCAGACTAATCTTCTCCTCTTCATCACACTTATATCAACAATGCTCTCAAATGCCCCATGCTGACCCACCCCTCATCACCTTGGCTAACTCACAACCCAGTTCCTCCTCTCCGCTCCAGTTCTACAGTCTGGAAGTCACTGCAATACCTTTCTCTCCTATCCTTCACCTCCAGCTTTGCTAATATTCACCTAGGGAATGGTTAAAAATATTCCTTGTGCATTTACCACACCACATGCCTTTGGAAAAAGAGTAGTAGTTGACCACAAAGAGAATGTCAACAGAAGCCTTAAAGAGGGAGAAGAAAGAGAACATCAAAATCTATGGTATTCATTCACATCTCTGAGGAGAAAATGCAGACCCTGGTATACGTAATGAGTCTTACAAATTAACAGCACCCAAAGAGGAAGCTCCAAATGTGTTTCACTTATTTAACAAGTGCTCATTGAGCTAGGGAATGGCACAGTCAGCAAAGTGCTTTCTTCACAAGCCAAGGGCTCAAGTTGGAGTCGGAAACCCACATAGAAAGTGAGGTGTGGTGCCATATATTTATAATCCCAGTGCTCGAAAGTGGAGACAGGTGGCTTCCCTGGAGCTCAGTGGCCAGCAGGCATAGCTTAAATAGCAGGCATCAGGTCCTACTGAGAGCTCTTGTCCCACAAAATAAGGAGGACAGCTGAGCATAATCTCTAGCCTCCAGCCCTCTGCACACACACACATATGTCTATATATACCTGTCTGCATGCATACTCCCCACAGACACGAGCACAATAAGTAAATAAATCACTACTGAGTTTGTACAGGTAAATGATCTATCCTTGTTGCCCAAGATGTATGGAGAAGGATGAAAATAGAATATGTGACTTAGTAGGGTGTATTTTTATCAATTTGTATGATTTCAACAATGAATTTTAAATACATACAAAGGGTAATGAGGAGGCTTTCAAAATACTTAAGTGTTATTATAGAAGGAAAAATAACTCAGCTCCAGTGTTCCATTATTAAATCTCCATTTAAAATAACCCCAGTAATAACAGCCCTCATGGTTCGTATTTTTATGGTATGAAAGGCTGGTTGCTTGCAGTTGAAAATTGGGTGATTCAATCTAACTCTAATTGCAGTGACAATAATTACTAAAGCCAACTTTTAGAGATGAATGAATTTTATTGACCTTACAGGAAAGGCCTATATAAACCCAAAGAGACAGCTCGGCTGTCTCAAAATTTCCCCTTTTATGCAGACATACAAATGTGTATTAAATGTGTCATATAATCTCACATCCAAGCTCTTCTGTATTTAGTGTCTTAAGGACCTTGATATTTTTTATCTGTGGTAAATTCTAGAACCTAGTGTTAAGACTGACTAGAACTCCAGTTATTTGCTTATTTGTTTTAAATTTTTACACTTTTATTTTTGTACGTGTACAATGTGTATGCATTAGTGTGTGTGTGTGTGTGTGTGTGTGTGTGTGTGTGTGTGTGTGTGTGGTGTGTGTGTGCGCAGCAATGCGTGTGTGAATCCACATGAAGGCCAGAGGTTGACATCAACAACTCTCCACCTTAATTCCCTAAAACAGTCTTTCACTGAACCTGGAGCTCAGGGATTGGCTTCCCAGTCTGGCCATGAACTTCAGGAATCCACCTGAGACAGGGTTGATGATGTAAGCCATTATGTCCAGCCTTTGCAGCACCCTTGCTTCTAAAGCAGGCAGTTTGCCAGCTGAGCCATGGCCTGAATAGTCATTATCATCATAGTTCTTTTGACAACTTTTTACATATACACAATCTATTATAACCATATTCATCCCTGCCCATCATCCTCTGAGATTCCCCTTCCCTTTCTTCTGATGCTCCTTCTCTTCCCATATAGTCCCCCATAGGCTACACCATCAGACAAAACTGCATACCCTGCTACTGCTAACAGTCCTTCGGTCCTTGGGTTGCTAAGTAGGGCCTCGTAAGCACCTCCTCTCCCCATGACTGAAAGCTTAAGGGTCTAGTCTTGTAAAGGTTTCTATAGCCACTGTGTGGTCACTGGAGCCATAGCAACGTCATATCTGGATGGCAGCGTTTCGTGACACTCTTCTCAGTCCTCCATGTTTTAAATTTTCCACACTCTCTTTCGGGATGTTCCCTTAGGCTGGGAGGAAAGCCTTGCTATAGATGTTCCTTTCTAAGGCTGAGCACTCATAATTTTTTTTTTATTATTGGGAGGATTCTTGTATTTTAAGATGTATTCTAAATTAAAATAAATGGAGCTACCTGACTGAAATTGTTTTAGAATAATATTCATTTTAAAATTAATACATCTTATTTCAAGTTTAATAGTTATTTCTTGGGAGCCAGGAGGAAGGAATTAACATACGAGGGCATAAAATGATTCACATTTTACTTTGCACATGTCTATGTGGTTTGAGTATTAGAGATTAACAGTTTTTAATGAAAATGTGTAAATTTGCCAGTCAGTCTAGAAGGCAACATTTAATTAAAACAGAATTATGACCTTGAAACTTATAAGGCTTTTTGGTTTTATTACTGCTTTCAAGTTTTCCAAAGAACTGCTTTGATTTGCTGTGCTATAAAATAAGGTAAGTCTTTCTGTTGCTGTCCTGGCTTGGTATTTCACACACCGCATTCTGAGTAAGTTATTCTCTCCTTAGCTTCCCAGGGCTCAAAGATTCCCTGAGTCTTATCAAAGTGAACTAGACAACCTGGTGATGGGCCTGTGCGACCACGTGATTTGGAAATACAAAAATTCCCTTGAGGAAACAAGAAGGGCGAACCACAGCGTTGCCAGATTCCTTAAGGTACAGCTATGTGAGAGCACAGTTCTGTTCAGGTCCCCTTGACAGTGCCTGCAAGGCATCCTAATTGTCATTAACTCACTCTCTATTTATGAACTCCAGGGTAAGATGAACACTTCCACATCTACAGCTCTTCTCTTGAAATGCATTTTAATATTCACTCCAACTCACAGGCTCATTAAAGAAAAAGGAAGGTTAGATAAAAATGTGTATCCAAGTGTTGTCAAGTCATGGTGCTTTCAAATAATTTTAATACAGTAAGAGGAGATGTTGAAAGCTGTGACACCGTGGTGAAGTCATTCTCTTGGGTATGTCTGTCTGTGACAGGACATTTCAGATGAGTCATTGATGAAATACCGATGCCATGTAGCCAACTTCAAGAATATGGCACTGTTTTAATGTGACTTCCAGCTTTCCTTGGCCTGATGAAAACATTGTGAACTAATCAGAGAGAAAAATGATCAATTTTAGTATGAAGCCAGTTTTTAATTACATTTCCAATTAGCTCTCAAACTAGTAGGGTTTCATAAGGCTTTTTCAGACCTCCTTAGTTTCAATTAACTCACGCACTAACCCTCTTTCCCCTCCCCCTTCTATCCCCATCCCCACTTAAACCTTTATTCCCCAGAACTCCTCCCTTTTAATTTTATAACAGATGTGTTCTATTATCTCCTCTTACTATTTTTTACTTGGGTTGCAAAAATCATAGGTTTCCAAGCAGCTCCTTCATGCACACTTCATTCTGGCTAACCCTGCTCCGGCCTCTAGTTTCCCCATCCCCATCAAGCTACTAACTACTGCAATCCTCGGGTCCCCAACTTCTCAGTCTCTCTTTCACTGCACCTATACTCTGTTATTCACCGCCCTTAATATTGTTTTCTTCAAGTAGAAGAAAAGGATGGCGTCCATTAAAAGAGAAGAGGGTAAAGGAGAGGGGAAATTAATTTTCTACCACACTTTAAGGTCCATGAGGATAAAAGATATTGCTGTGCTGCTAACATACTGGAAATGCTTGGCAGAATAGAAAATTGGTGAAAATATTTATATGTAGTCCTACTTGTAAGCAAAATATATTTAAGGAAACAACTGAAAAAATTTTTAAATGACTAAGCAATACTCAAAGAAAGGAAAGAGACCCCCATATATATTTCTCTTGGATTAGCTGTTTGGTACTTGTTCAAATAGACAAGTGTTTATTTGTAGTGTACTTACACAGAGATCATTGCTGTCTATGTATAAACCTCATGTGGAGGCAATAGAAAGCATCCGAGGTGAAAAAGGGGTAAATGGTAAAGGTCAAAAGCATTGATTGACAATAAACAACACATTTAGCTAATAAAGGCAATAACAATACATCACATAGACTTCAAACTGATACACGTGCACACATGAGGTCGTGAATGGAAACATTATATTTTCCGTCATAAATGTCCATCACGTACACCTACTTCTAATTTAATGGCATTTATTGACACAGAAGAAAAAAAAAAGCTTTTGGGATGATTATTAGAAGTAGTAGGGAAAAGGAAAGGGAAACAGTGCCAGTTTGGAGAATGTAAAATTTAAAGGCTTAATTTGGCCCATTTCCAGGAACTGATGAGCCCCGAGCTTTCCCCCCTCAGCACTGCCCTCACGATGTTGCATTATAAATCACTTGTGCTCTCAGCAATCTGCTAATGGACATTCCTCAAGAAGTCTGCAGATGTTTCCTATTTGGGCTGTCTCATTCCTCAGCAGTAGTCAAATGCCGTGCGTCAGAGGAGTCCTTACTCTCCCCCTGGCTGCCACAAACTACTTGACAGGAGCAACTTAAAAAACAATTTGTTGACTCCGGTTTCAGAGTGTCACAGTCCATCTTCCCAGGGAAGGCAAAGTGAAGCCACTGTTCTCTGGTGGCAGGAGTGTGTGACAACTTATTCACATGGCTGACACAAGGAAACAAAGAAGGAAGGCCAAGGGTAGACCCTTCAGAATCCTAATAACCCACTCCCACTAGCCAAGCCTTAGGTCCTGAAGGGAAAGGCTCCGCAATTTGAAAATAACAGTATAACCTGGGGACTGAGTACTCAGAACATGAGCTTGCGGAGGGAGGCACATTCCAGATCCAAACCGTAGATAACTATTAGTCATTGGAATTTAATTAGAGAACGTTTATAATACCGTAATCGTGCCAGTTGTTTTCCAATCAGCAAGACAGCAGACTGTGTGGAAGCATTGTCAGGGTACAAACATGGCCTGGGTTCTCAGGTGACCTCCCTCAACCTGAGTCATGGAAAGAACAATTTTTACAGTGCTGAAATGTTGTGTGCTTCTGTTGTTCTCGTCTTAAAGAAGATGAGTCGCACATGGATCCACGTCACAGCAACCTGTATGGCTTTAATATCGTTTCTCTTTTTCTTTTTCTTTTCCTACCAAACAGGGTCTCAACTCTTCCCAATGTACACCTGTTCAAGTGTTCCTCTTTTGTAGCAGAATGCCAAGGCAAATGTTTTTCCTGCTCATTCTCCATGTCTTGTTGCCTCTTCATCTGAATGATCTTTGCTTTACTTCAACTAGCTTTCGAAAACCATTTAAAAATATCTGATACATGATGAGATGAGATTGACCTCCTCTCTCTCTCTCTCTCTCTCTCTCTCTCTCTCTCTCTCTCTCTCTCGGCTTTTGAGACAGAGTTTCTCTGTGTAGCCCTGGCTGTCCTGGAACTCACTTTGTAGACCTAGCAGGCCTCGAACTCAGAGATTCACCTGCCTCTGCTTCACGAGGGCTGGGATTAAAGGCATGTGCCACCATTGCTTGGCTTGAGATGAACCTCAGATCTTACTGTATATGTTTTAAAAATATTCTAAACAATAAAAGGGGTAGTTAATCACATTTCTACAAGGGAAGGTCTTCATATCTAATCTGTCTGACAAGATAACCTGTACTTGGGGAATAAATACTTTCCCACAATCATTGCTGCTGGTAATCATAAGCCAGTTCCTGAGGCCAAGCTAGAGGACCAGGGTCCAGGGTGAAAGGGTAACTTGTAGAAACGGTAGCTTTGCTAAATACTGAAAGAAAAGCATATTCTGTATCCATCAATGTGCCCATCATATACTTGACCTAAGACATTCCAAACTAGATTAAGAGACTCTTAACAACAGAATATACAAAACACAAACAGATCCCTAATAGAAATTGTAAGATCTCTCTTTTTTATTTTTTCTTCAAGTATACACTTCTCTGGATAAAATAGGAAACAGTCCCTTGTTGAAGGAAGCCAATAAGAATGAAAAACAACTGCTGATTCATTGTACCCCTTCTCATCCCACCCAGAGATGGTCTCCACCCAAGCCACTCTGAGATCAAAGGACTAAACACAATAATAAAGTGTAACCAATTAATTAAAAAGCAGACAAACCTGAAAGGAAAAGTCTGAAATAGTTCACTGCAAGATTCCAAGCAGTATTTTTAACAGTCGACAGGTGCATGTTTGGAACTTGAGGCGTTTATACTGTCTGTGGCATTTTAAGTCATTGCTATATGCAGATGGGTATTTTGACGTGCCTTCGATATTTTTTTAAACACTTACATTGCACACTTAGTTAAATATTACTCTGATTCAATATACAATCATCTTTCATAAAATCCCTCAAGTAAGAAGATTTGACTTTGGAATTATATCTTCTTAGCGCTGTTTTACCTTTATGGACCGCGGATTCGTGTTTAAGATGGTGAACAATTACATCAGCATGTTCTCTTCTGGTGAGTTCAAGGTAAGGACCAAGGAGGGACGTAACTGTTTGCCAAGTCCAGCATGATAGCTGTCTAAGGCAATCTCTGTGATTATTTGCCTGAGACACTGACTTAGCTTCCGTGTGGTAAGTCATAAAATAAGGTCTGTACCGTCTGGTTTGGAGCTTTTCTTTGTTGATAGACATTTTATAGCTATTTTAATCTCATTGATTGTTACGAATGTTTAAGTTGTTCGTATTCTCCTAATTTAATTTCATTAGATAATATATGCTTACTAACTTATTCATTTATTTCAGATATCCCAGGGTTCTCGTTTCAAAATATTCCCCAACAGTCTTCTGGATTTCGTTGTGCTTTCTTATAATACCCTTTTTATCTCTAACTTTATTAATTTGGATCTTCTCTCCTTTCCTTAGTTAGTTTTGATAAGGGTATGTCAGTCACATATATCTTTTCAAAGAACTAATTCTTTGGTTGATTTTTTGTGTTGTTCTTTTAGTTTCTGCTTCATTAATTTACCCCTGGACCTTTATTATTTTCCTCATCTACTCCTTTGAAGTTTGGCATGTTCTTCTTTCTCTGAGACCTTGAGATAAGCATTAGGTTATGTGATATCTTTCTGATTTTTGTGTTAGACACACTCATACCTAAACTCTTAGCTGTGTCCCAAAAGTCTTTTAAATATTTCTTTAAAAATTATTCAGATCTGGATGTGGTGGTGCACATCTGTAATCCCAGCACTCTGGGAGGCAATGGCAGGCAGATCTCTGTGAGTTTGAAGCCAGCCTAGTCTATAAAAATGACTCCAGAACAGCCAAGGCTACACAGAGAAACCCTGTCTTGAAAAAACACAAAAAAAGAATATTCAGTTGTACTCCTTGATGCATGAAATGAATAATCTCCATTTAAATGTAGTTGTACTGTACTAGACCTACATATTTTCCTGAAGATCAAGTGGCATATTCTCAATGAAGAATAATTAATGTGTGTGTGTAATTTAATTATACACTTGCTCACGTACAAAGGGGCACATCAAATGCTGTTCTTGTTTGAGATGGCAATTTTCTACATTATTGAATGATGTTGCCAGAAAATAGAACTCTAATTTGAGGTAAAGGGATATTTTTTACATTTTATGAAGTGATAGTACCGGATATAGTGACAAAGAGTGGGTGTCTATCATGTGGGACTGGGTATAAAACTGTGACGGCTGTGCTAATCATTTCTGCTGATGTGATTGCTCTTAAGACAGGAATTATGGTTATCTTAGACCAAGTCTGAACTCTCTGCTCACTGTCCAAATCCTAGACCAAGTCTAAACTCTACAATCACTCTCCAAATCTAGAGGTTATGGAAAAGACACACCCTTTTGCAGAGGCAGGGAGGAAAGAGGAACTAAATGACACCAAGAACCAGTGGCATGGGAAGCTGACTCCACTTTAGTTAATATGTACTATTGTCTTCCTTGACACTGGACCTCACCTGTTCATGATGGCAGTCTGTTCTGTGATTTGAGTTGGGTTTTTGGGAGAGCTCCATTCATATGGAGCAACAGGACTGTACACACAATAAGCATTACAGCATGACCTGAAAACATGACTCAGGATTTTCAGAAGCAGATCATGGGGTAGAGCTGGTCTCCTTGCCTCAGGTGGCCTTAACCATTGTGCAAAGGTGAGGAGTGTGACTGAAGAACTCCTGAGGGGACAGGCTCCTTTAACCCTAAGAACTGCTTGGTGGGCCATACAAAATTAGCTATTTCTTCTCTGTAACAGTGAGAATACAGCACATGCCCTTGTTGTTCGCTTTTAAGAATGTTCCTGATGTGCAAATAATAGCCATTCTGTTTGCCTCCGTTTCAGACTTTATGCCAGTTTAAGTTCGATTTTCTTCAAGAAGTTTGCCAGCATGAGCATTTTATCCCTCTGTGCCTCCCCATAAGATCTGCGAACATTCCAGGTAACAAGTCCCCACGTCTTTCCAAGTCCCAACAAGGCTGGTAGCTTAACCCTCTATCTAAGGGTGCAACATGGGTACATAAGCCTAATCATCTGGTAAAAAGTCCAAAAAATGTTTTCCCGTGTGGTTGATGGCTACAACTCTTTATTCTTCTTCCCCTTTTTATGAAAGAGAAAGCCAACAGAATTTGAAATCGTGTTACTATAAGTCAAAGAATTGCCCCTAGAATGCTCCTAGCTCCAAAAAACAGGTTTTCATTGACTCTGATGTCTAAAGACAGGCAGGGAAAAGTCACAAGTATAATTTCAGTGGAGATTATTAATCAACATGTATAACTGTGTCAGAATGAAGTTATTCTAAATCAGTTGTGCAAAGAAACCTGGAAAGTCAGAAGGAAGAAGGGAAGGGAGGCAGCATTATAAACTCTTAACACTCTTCAGCCAGAGAATAGAAGCAACTGGGTGCAGAGGTCAGAATGGAGCATATTTCATTTACTAGGTCAATGTATATCATTACATTTAAATGCAGAACATAAAATGTGGGTTGTTTTTTGTTTTTGTTTTTGTTTTTTGTAAATGTGAAACCCTTATATGTATGTATGTGTACCTGCAGAGAAAAGCCATGAGAGAGAATGTAAACATCAGAAACTGGCTGAGCATCAAACACTCAGAGAATACTGGAATTGAGTCAGGAACCTGAAGTGCCTTGCTACCAAGCTATGAATAGACATTCACGCTGCCATGTTAATGGTCAAGAAATAAGAAGGCAAAGAGCCTCCTCATACCCATGGCAGCTTGCACTGACATTATGAAGGGATAGTTGTAACAGCAGACTTAGAAACAGGTGGATGTTTCCATTTTAAATATAATCTCCATGTGTTATCCACTCTTTCTCTAGTGTGCTGTGCACATCCTAGGAGTAGAAATTCTACATCAGACATAAAAAAAAATGGCTTTAGATTTTTTGTTTGTTTGGGATTTTATTGTGTTTATACTTAAAAGTGTAGCTCAGTAACAGAGTCCCTTCCTAGAATGTATGAAGCTTAAGGTTTGAGCCCTGGCACTGAATAAACAATAAGGGGATGGTGAGGAAAAGAAGAGGAGGAGGAGGAAGGGGGAAAGGAAGAGAATTTCTTATTTTAACTTAAGGCCTTAGTTACTGTTGTCTGGATACATCGGCTAAGATATTCAGGAGGGGATCATACTTTTATTTGATCATTTTAATTCCAATTATTCACTCTTAGTAAACAAAGCAGTAAAAATCCTGATAGTTACATATTTTGTACTGGGCATATTTTTGGTACAAAAACCTGACTCTATAAGAGGAGGCTAAGAATTTAAGAAAATTCTGTCCCTGAAATTTTTCAGGGGGTTGGGGGCACAACCTGATTTCTTGAAAATTGGTGGTATAATAACAAATAATTTTAAATATGCTTTAAATTTCTACTATAAATTAAACTAGTTAATGAATGTATTTGTGTATATATGTATCTGAAGTTATTCTCTATTCATACTAAATCTAGATCCTTTGACACCTTCAGAATCAATTCAAGAGTTACATGCCTCAGGTAAATAATATTTCATATTACTTACATAGGCACCATAGCAGTATGATCATGTTAGTGAGCACAGATGCTACAAAGCCCATGTGTTATCATATAACCAACATGATCCAAATGCTTATCTGAACTTTTCTCTTTTGTAACACATAATTTGATGCCTTAACTTTAATTATCTTCTATTTTATTCTTCAGGGGTTGAAAAGTTTTAATTTCTCAAATCATTTGAAATTTACCTCATGTGTACAATAAATAAAGCCCTCAGATATATACATTATTAGTTCCTTACAATTTGATCAATTATAGACTTGGACAAAGTGGTACTATTAACTACAGTTTCCATGCTACATAGTTGTCCTCTTCATGTGTTCATCTTACCAGTGAGAGTGTATACTCTGTAAAGAAAATGCCTCACTTCTCTCATCTCTCCAGTCCCTCAAAACTACTTTTCCAGTCTGCTTCCATGATCTTAACTTTTTAACAGCCACCGATGAGATTCTGTAGTATCTATATTTCATTTTCTCTTTCCAGAGTTCTCTCTATTGTTTAAAAAAAAAAAAAAAGAAAAGAAAAGAACATTCCCCTCCCTGCCTTCACATCTTTGGAATAAAATACGAGCAAGTATGGTGTTGCTGATATCTCCTTAAGATGTTGATTTTATATAAAAAGTCTAAACTGGCAAATGCTGACAAGATGTGTGGAGAAAAGGGAACCTTTGTACACTCTTGGTGGGAATGTAAATTAATAAAGCCATAAGGGAAAAGAATTTGGAGGCAACTTAGAGTAAAAGAGATAGATAAATAGATAGATAGATAGATAGATAGATAGATAGATAGATAGATAGATAGATAGATAGATAGATAGATAGATAGAAGTAAATTGATCCAGCAATTGCCTACTGGGTAAATAAGCAAAGATGTGACTGTTATGCCCTTGAGAAGGCGCACATGGCCACTGAAGCACTATTGACAGGAGGCAGGAAATGAAAACAGCCTAAAGCTCCTACTGCTAACAAACAAAATGCTTACTGCAAGATAGATTGTTTTTTGCTCATTAAAAGTGAGACCTTGTCATTTGTGGCATGATGGATGGAACTGGCTCTCACTCTGGTGAATTAAATGAGCCAGAAATAAAGACAAGTTACACTTGCTTTCACTGATACGTCATTCTCAAACTTGGACCCCTAGAAGTTGAGGGTGCAGGTGCGGTTCTGAGGCTCAGGAAGTATGTTGGGGAGGTATTGAGAAAGTCTGGCCAAAACGTAGCCTGTTTCAGTTGACTAGAAGCTAGAAGTCGTTGCATAGTGGAGTAACTCTGGGGAAAGATAATGTAGTATACATCTCAAGAAGCTAGAAGAAAGGACTTTGAATGCTCTCATGGTAGAAGCATAAGTATTTAGAAGATAAATATGTTTAAACATTATACAAAAGATACGTGTAAATACATGTATATGTGTATATATATAAACATTACATACTGCCTCATTCATTCAGATAAAAAGGAAAACTAGAAATGTCCTGATTTCAATTTCTTTGGGAACACATCCTCAAACTGCATTACTGAATGATGTGATGATGCTGTTATTTATCTGAGGACTCCTCGTTCTGGTTTTCCGTATTGGCTGTACCAATGTACAAGCCCATTTGAGCAGTATATTGGGTTCCTGCTTCCCCACTCTGTCCCTATCACTCATTATCACTTAATGTCTGATGGTAGCCACTCTCACAGGAACAAGCTGATAACTCATTGTGACTATGGTTTGTACCTTTCTGGTTATCAGTGGTACTAAACACTTTTTTTCATCCTCTTGTTGGAAACTTTAATGTCTTCTTTGAAAAATGTTTATTTTAGTTCTTTGCCCATTTTTTAATCTGATTTTTTTGGGGGTTGGGGTGTTATTTTTTTTTTTTTGCCATTAACTTGTGTAGATTATTTATACATTATCATTCCTTAAGATGGATTTTTATTAAATTTTATTTTTTACATCAGTCACATTTGATTCACTTTGTATCCCAGCTGTAGCCCCCTCCCTCATTCCCTCCCAATCCCACCCTCCCTCCCTCATCTCCTCCCTGCCCCTCTCTAAGTCCACTGATAGGGAGGATCTCCTCTTCCCTCTAACCCTAGCTTATCAGGCCTCATCAGGACTGGCTGCAATGTCCTCCTCTGTGGCCTGGCAGGGTAGTATTAGGAACGTTTGCCTGCACGTGTATATGTGCAACACCTGGTGTCTGGGGCCTGCAGAGGCTAGAAGAGAGCATTGGATGCCCTGGACCTGGAGTTACAGGTGGTTGTGAGCCACTGTATGTCCTGAAAACTTAGTCCACGTTGTTCATAACAGGAACAAATGCTTTTAGCTGCTGAGCCATCTCTCCAGGTCCTCTGTGTTTAATTACAACAAGACCCTGTAAAATATATAGTTTGCACATACTTTTGCACACATATTTCGCAATCTTTAAATTAGCTCCTCTTCCTCCATCTTCTTTCTTTTTTCTCTCTTCCCCCCTTCTACTACTCCTCTTCTTTTCCTCCTCTTCTCCTCTTCCTCCTTCTTGGTTTCCTTTGCTGTCTAGAAACATTATCTAGTTATGTATTTTCAGTTGTATATTTTTAGCTTTTGTCACCATGATGTGTGAGGCCATATTCACAAAGGCATTAAACATACCAGCCTGAAGATGTTTTCCCAATGTTATCTTGGGTGCAAGCTCACTGCTATGAAGAATTATACCAGGCATGTGGGGCAGATGCACAACTCCAAAACTGCATATTAGGAAACAGCTAACACAATAGTTCAGGCTCGACTTTACAGTCTCCCACTGGCTCTTCCCTCTCCCTGCTCCTTCACTTCCTTCACCCATCCAGTCCTGGTATTCCTGCTGCTGACAGTTCCTATGACCTAGCCCAAACACCATCTCTTTTGTCTCTACTTTAAGTCACACTCTCACTTCTAACTCGTCTAACACTTCTAACACTGTCTTAGTAAGTCATTAAGTCACAATTACGATCAGGCCACTGAGCTCAGAACCCTCAGTGCCGTAGCCTTTCCTACAGAACCTGAATGAGCGGGACCTACGTGCTACATACAGAATTTGTTCCTGGGTCTTTCCACCCTCTACCCTCAGTATCTCAAGCCTTGATTCCTTCGCCTACTCTTTTGAACACTATACTCACTAACCCCTCACACTTGTCTCATCCCACATGCCTGTCTGTATTTCAGAACGCTGTGCCAGTGAATGCGAGCCTTACTCCCCTCCCAACGTCCTCCACCTACACTGCCTCCATTTACTCCCACAATAAGTCCAAACAATTATCGACCTCCAAGGTCTAGCTCAGTGTAGCCCTCTCTTCCTAAAACCTTTCTCAGTTCCTACAGAAATAAAACAGGGCTTTGCTTTAAGCCCTGCAATGATGTGAGCAGGCCATTCAATAGGCTGTGGCTATTGACAGGCCATGTTAGTATTTATTTGCACTTGTGTTTACAAAAGCGAACATTTTCCCATCTGGCAAGACTCTCCTGGTCACAGAAGGCCAGATCTCTGTAGCAAGGCTGTATTGCCGAATCTCTCCCGCCTAGGGGCAGAGGTTTTAAGTAACTGTCTGATTTGCCTTTTGTAATCGCAAACTGGCTATTCAGTTTTCAGTAACATGATCTCTTCCTTTCAAAGATATGCCTGAATACTCAGTCACAAATGAATTTTGCCGCAAACACTTCTTAATCGGAATTCTGCTCCGAGAAGTTGGCTTTGCCCTGCAGGAGGACCAAGATATCAGGCACTTAGCTCTAGCTGTCCTTAAAAATCTAATGGCTAAGCATTCTTTCGATGATCGATACAGAGAACCCGTAAGTAGCGTTTCTCTCTCTCACCCTAAAACACCATTTAAGGGCTCACTGCATTAAGTGAATAGAAAGCCCTTGAGTCTATTGATTTTCATATGAATCATTTCTCTTGTCTGCCTTCACCAGAGGAAGCAGGCCCAGATAGCAAGTCTATATATGCCTCTGTATGGCATGCTGCTGGACAATATGCCAAGAATCTTCCTGAAGGACCTGTATCCTTTCACTGTGAATACATCCAATCAGGTATGTTTACACATCTCTCCAAATTTCTGGGGGGTTCTGAAGGAGTTTCTCTTATTGATATTTATGTCCAGGATAACCATTTCTTCCTACCTATAACTAAGCTATGGTTAAACAACACATTTCAGCAAGTGTTTGATCGATACCATTTGTCCCTAATGGCTGCTTACAGCATCCATCTCTCTCTTCAGGACCATTTTTATTCCCTTTATTCTCTGTATCACATCCAAGTCTTTGCAGCTTTTGCAGCTTCTAGAATGTCTTCACGGCCTTATCTTTAGTCTACATCATTCACCTATCACTTCCCTTCATCTTTTCCCCAAGGAAGCTAAATGTCAAAGCCTCAGTATGTCCCATTGTGAATATTCTCCACTGAGGTAGCACAGTGACAACACAGAAACCTATTTTAGTGGATCAGAGATGGTTTAGTTGGCAAAGTGCTGCATACAAGCATGAGAGCCTGACTTTGCCACCTAGCACCTCCATAAAAGGCTGAGCACTTTGACATGAATCTATAGTCTCAGTACTGAGAAGGTAGAGACAGGAAATTCTATAGCCCTCACTGGCCAGGCACTCTAGCAAAGTCTATCATGCTTCATATTCACTGAGAGACCTTGCCTCACAAGAGTAAGGTAAGAGGTGATTGAAGAAGATACCCAGTATTGACCTTTGGCCTCCACATACCTGTGCACCTATACACACACATTGTCCCCAATGATGACATGCCACTCATGAACATGTGGACAGAACACATACACAAAAATGAAATGATGAGAGAGGGCAAACACACTCTGAGTCCAGGAACAGTCCAAGATAAAACCTTTTAAAAGTGATGGCTATACCTTTAGAAATTTTTTGTTTGAGAAACGTTGCTCAAATGCCATCACCATCATGTAACATGTATATACCCTTTAGAAAGTTATCCATGCTCTCTAGGCTTCTGTTTTCATGTTTGTAAACTGGGATTAAGTTCCTAACATAATAGAATCCTTCAAATTGTGTAACAGAAAATATTTACCATGATGCTCAGAACATAGGGATTTAAAACCTAAGTCCTAATGACAGTAATATCTATAATATAATGATAATTACATCTATAGTTTGATGCATTACTATATCAGGAATTATTCTAGCCCACATCTAAAAGATTGTCTCTGATAAATCATTTTTAAAAATCCCAAAGGAGGGAGCAGAAACAAAATGTAAAAGCCAAACTTTACAGAGAAGGGCTGTGAAACGCTGTCATATGAAATGGCTTTTAAACTCAGGAACTCAACAGCAGCTATGATTTCCACATAGGGCCCTGAAGAAGACTGAGGCAGTAATTATTCGCATTGATGAGGAGGAGATTATGGGGTCCCACCCATATTGGGGAGCTAATGGCAGTGGAGGGCTTCTGGAGAAAAAAAAAAAAGGATTCTTTGTCCTCAGGGAGGACATGTAATCATGCTCCAGTGGATAGCCCGTGTCTGCTCAAGTAGCCTTTGTCAAATACCGTGAGTCACAGTGCAGAAGCAAAACAAAAGACATAAAAGTGTACTGAGGACTTAGTGGGAGGAAGGAAATTGTGAAAGGATAAAAGCCTTAAAACGTTGCCTAAGAAAATCAAACTGGGCAAGACTATGCTTTTGACAATACTCACTTTCACTGCCAGCTTTAGTGGCACATCTTTGCCAGAGTATAAAACAGCCAACTGAGTACCTAACTGAGAGATACGTAAAAGGCATAATGGTCTTCCATTTTAAACACTCTAACTCTCATTTGTCTCTACCCCACTTTGAATGCAGGGATCTAGAGATGACCTCAGCACTAATGGAGGATTTCAAACCCAGACGTCCATGAAACATGCAACTTCCGTGGATACATCATTTTCCAAAGATGTTTTAAATTCCATAGCAGGTACTCAGGAGCTGCTGGAAACACTCATGTTTAACAGTCACTGATGTCTACATTGTATACCATGCTGTTTTTTACCCATAATTTATGTGCATAATATTCCTGGCAAAGTACACCAGACCATATGACTAGAGTCTTTAAGATATTTCTTTGAATGTCATCCAGTGGCTTCCACTTCTACTTGGCTTAAAGGGCTGTCTGGTCAGATGTTATCAAATTACTTCATTCCGCAGTCCTTAGCTTTTTGTTACATACAGCCTTTTAAAATATAAGAGCTCTTCGGCTTCAAGGCTTACCTTAAGAACTGTTTCGGAAGTGTCACTTTTATTTCTCATAAACTGTCAAGTTAAACACTTCTTCCTCCAAATCATCTTCTGTTAACATAAGAGTTATCTTTGTCTGTTTTTAAAAGCATTTTAAGAGAGTAAAAGAACAAATTTTATCATCCACTTAAAATGGCTTGACTGTTTCTAGATCCATCATGGCCACTGTTGCAATGCTTTAAATGTTGCATAGCTTTCATGGAACCCCCACATTCTATTTCGGCAATGAGCAACTCTGTTTCATCATCTTGGCTCTTGTTTGTGCTCATACATCTCATCACTGTATGTGTGCTGTGGCTTGTGTTTGCAGCATTTTCATCAATAGCTATTTCTACAGTGAACCACGCAGATTCCAGAGCATCCTTAGCAAGCCTTGACTCCAACCCAAGCACCACAGAGAAGAGCAGTGAGAAGACAGACAACTGTGAAAAGGTGCAGCTTCCCTCCCCACCACAAACATTAAACGGCATAATTACAAGCCACGACATCCTCACTCTTATTCATCCCTATTGGCCCTTTGATTCCCAGATCCCAAGGCCCTTGTCTTTGATTGGGTCAACGCTTCGATTTGACAAATTAGATCAAGCAGAAACCAGGAGTCTTCTTATGTGTTTTCTTCATATTATGAAGACCATTTCAGATGGTAAGCAGATGTTTGCAAGTCAATTTAAAGGGAGAAAAAGAAAGAAACCTACATTTCTAAGAGCCTCATGCCATGTTGTATTTCTTTCTAGAGACTCTGATTGCCTACTGGCAAAGAGCACCCAGTCCAGAGGTGTCAGACTTCTTCAGCATTTTGGAGTAAGTTTAGGGTTGATCCAATAACTTATTTTCTGGAACTTTCAAAATAGCTCACTTTACCACTCTTCATTCAAAAGAGTGGTAAGAAGCCCTTTGGTAAATAAATAAATATCAACAATAGTATATGGAATATGTAAAGAAAATTTACTATTTTTCTCTCCATATATTTAGGTGAATTGTTATGCATAAATTAAAAAATGTGAATAATTATAATGTGACTTTTTCCCCTTTGTAGTGTTTGTCTTCAAAATTTTAGATACCTGGGAAAACGCAATATAATAAGGTAATTGTCTTAAATACTAGTAAACTAATACAGTCTTTTAAAAAAAATATCATGGAGCTTTGAGTAGGGCTCAATGAGTGAAGTACTTGCCCTGCAAGAATGAAGACCTGAGTTGTTGGATCCCCAGAACTCACGTAAAGCCAGACTCAAGGAAAGGGTCTATAATCCCAATGTTTCTGTGAGAATTGTCCTCCTACTGGAAGCTCCCATGCTAGGTAGTAAACTCTGTCTCAAACAAAGTGGAAGGTGAGAGTTAACAACTGAGGTTGTCCTCTGACCTTCAGAAGAACACCAGTCACCACAGAGAGAGAGAGAGAGAGAGAGAAAGTGAGAGATTTCATTTTATAGATATATATGTGGGTAGAAAGATAAATATGATAGATGATCACGATAGATAGATAGATAGATAGATAGATAGATAGATAGATAGATAGATAGATAGATAGAATGATGGATAGATGATTGATATGGGCGAAACACATCTATTTCAGAACATGCTAAAAACAAAAATTAGTCAGGAATTATGCCATGCTGGCATCATTTATCACAAAAACAAGAACATCCAAAGACCTCTAATTTCCTGTCCTAGAAGAAACTGAGAGTGTTAATTTTATTTTTATTTTGTTGATGTATGTGGTGCTGGTCTGTGCGTGTTTGGATGCAACCAGAGGTGGACACCAGATGTCTCCCTCAATTACTCTCCACCAAAAGTACCGAGTAGATATCTTCACTTGAGGCCAGGGTTTACCGATATGGCTATTCTAGCTGGCCACCTTGCCCAGTGGATCCCTGATTCACTGATATTAAAGACCGCCCTCCATCTGCATCGGTGCTGGAGTTCAGATGCAGTCCTGTGCTTCCTTTCATAGAAAGCATTTTATCAACTGAGCCATCTCCCAGCCCCTTACTTTTCATTAATTCACAGGATATGAAACATCTCATTGTTCAGTAATTGCTTGTCATTTATCACTCTGTTGTTATGTATAAATTATAAATGCAGAGCTGTGACTTTAATTTGTGTTCCTTGCAGAAAAATCGCCGCAGCATTTAAATTTGTGCAGTCTACACAGAACAATGGGACGCTGAAAGGATCCAACCCTTCCTGCCAGAACTCGGGTCTGTTGTCACAATGGTAATATTACCTTTGCTTGGTATTTAAAGTTCTGTATGTGTTGTTTACATATGAACTTGCATGCATTAGGGCAGATACATTCATACATGGGCACATGTCAAAACAAATGCGGTTTTGATCAGCTTTATATGTCTATCTGAAGAAACTCCTTAGCTACTTTTCCAGCTGCATTACAATTTAGCTCAAACCAAAAGGTGCACAGAGTTACAATAACATGCCCTCCTTAGTTTTTAGCAACATAAGAAAAAAAGAAACCCTGTAACCATGACTCCCATCTCTGCTGACTAATTATAAGATTTTCTTAGCGTTCTTGAAGCTCGTGTTGTTTTTTAAAGGGCTGGGGGCCACGGGGAAGCACAGGAATCCTCATGAGTCCCCTTCGATTATCTAGTTACTACATGATAACCAATTTTTCAGACCCTGCTCACTCCCTCATTAACCTGCCTAGTCAGAATCACCTGCCCTGAAATTCCACCTCTAAGGTCCTCTGGGTCTAACAAATAAAAAAAAATTTTCCCAAACTTTCCTGAGTTTGATTTATGTGATGTGGATATTTTAGAAAGAGCTTTAGGAAGAAATAAGAAAATGTATATAGTCACTAAACAACAAAATAAATTTTGCTCCCATCCATGGGGACCCATAGAAATTGGCCTCCAGTGAGAAAGTAAATTAAAAGATGTAATCATGTGTTTGCTTTGCAAACTTTAATACAAGAGAACACAAGAAAGAATTGCTTCACATATTTCATAGCAACCCACCTAAGGTCACCACAGTCATCATGCATGATGGACAAGTCTTATAGGTTGGATAGGGCCAGCCTCTGCTAGCCCTTACCACCTAGAAACCAGAGCATTTCCCCCACTTCCAGACTGCAATAGGCTGAAAACCTAGGAGAAATATTAAATCCCCAAAGTCATACATCCCTGAACTATTTACTCCCTGTAGAGGCAGGCATGATCCAGACTTGCTCGGTTACAGAAAGCCAGAGTTGGCCCTCCAGTGGCTAACCCAGACAGGTCCTTTCCCTTAGCCAGATCCTGGAATACTTAGACTTGAACACTGTGACAAGGACAAAAGGCAGAGTTCCTTTGGATATTTGACTCTTAAAGGCAGCTCTCCTTGGCTACCTCCCTCACAACGCTGTTGTTTATGGGTCATTTGCATGACAGATTCTCCTACCACCAGGCTACTCCTTGGACAAATGAAAGTTGTGGCAAACAGGAAGCATTCCTAACTCCACAAAGACAGTGTCTAGCTTCAACAGGGGGGATGTGTTACTGAGCACGAAAAGACACACTGAAGGCCATTGCCATTGACATACCACATGAACAATGAATGGCACAGAGGAGCCTCGAAGGCTACTATCCTGACACTTCATCCCACATCAGCACTGCAAGAAGCATAAATCACAGCCTTTTCCAGATGCAAAAGCAGAGGGGGCAAGGGTCACTTCACTAACTTCAGTCCAGAATTTGTTCTTTGCTTCCAAAGCAAACAAACAAAGGGACATGTCTGCATTATACTTTTAATGCCCTCCTGCCTAGCCAGTAGTTTACATTCCTGAGTTCTTGTAAGGCCATGAAGTAATAATGAATTACAGTTTTATTTTAACTGTCTTTTAGGTTTTTGTTTTGTTTTGTTGCATTTGTTTGTCTGTTTTGTTTTGTTGAGGTTAACATGTCTGTAGCTATACATTCACTTACGAAACAGAAATTATTTGTTTTCTTAAAATCAGACAACAGTTTGAGACCCTGTCTACCTAAAAACTGTTTGACCCTATAATTGTCTGAACGTACAATGAAGTTAGTGGCAACTAGGTCAAACAAATCTTATGAATGAGTGAGTCTATATAACAAGGTTTTTGACAATAAAAAAAGAAAAAATCAAAATATGATTTAAAAAGGCATCTACTGTGTCTTTATCCCATTCTTTATCTTTCTGAATATTATTTTAGATTAAATAAAATTTTGACTGTATTTAATATTCTCCTCCATTGTGCTGCTCCTAGTCAATATTATGAGTAAAATGCTTCTTTGCAGACATTTTCTATATCTGTCTCAGTGTACACTCCTTGAATGAATACTGACTATGTCATTGGTGAGTAGCCACAACTGTCGGCCACAACCATCATCTCCTTTTCAGGATGCACACCACTTCCAGTCACGAAGGACATAAGCAGCACAGATCTCAGACGTTGCCGATAATTCGAGGCAAAAATGCCCTTTCCAACCCCAAACTTCTCCAGATGCTGGACAACACCATAAATAGTAAGTAAGCCAGAAACCGTTCTCTGAGCATGTATGTAGGACAGGAAGCGCGCTGGGTATGAGATTACAGGAACGTTGCCGTACCACTGACGCTGCCTCCCTGAAGTCTGCCATAGACCTGGAAATACTTCTTCGAAGAAAAAAATCACTAGGCAGTCGCTAAAAAGAAAATTGAAAAACGCCCTCACAGGGAAGAAAAGAAACTATGAGACGATGTAATGGGCTCGGGGTATCCTGTCTATGTACTTTTGGTATTGTGAGGTTTATAGGGCGCTCTCTCAACTAGGTAATTACTGTTAACTCAAGGGGAAGAGGATACAAATTTCCATGTCCTCAAAGCAGTAACCATGACATCATTACTCCAGAGATACACGAAGTCCAACTTGACAGTAAGATAAAAATAGAACCTTGTGCTGTGAAACATGGGAATTATGATCATGTGACCCATGGTTACTTGTTTAAATCTATCTATATTGCCTTAATCTCTAAATATACTGTGTCTATCCCAGGAGACTGTTTGTGTAGACATTCCACTGAGATGATACATTTAGTCTATTGGCCCAGAAGGAGGAACTTTAAACAGGCTTATTTCAGAAGATAGCTGATAGCTAATTTAAAGAAAAAGAATTTTAAAAATAATGGAAAGCCATCAGCTGATGTATACAAAGGGCACTCATGTCTAAGACTCTATCTAGTGTTTTTTTTTAATTAAGGCAATAAAAGAAGTTGATCAAATAAAGCCACTTTTATGTTATAAATTATTCATCAAAATACCAGTAAACACTGTAATAGAAGGAAATATTTTTACTGGGCATAGATAATTGTCTTATGTGTTTACACGCTGCTCTATTTTGTATTTTGTAGGCAACTCCAATGAAATAGACATTGTCCACCATGTAGACACAGAGGCCAATATAGCCACTGAGGTTTGCCTCACTATTCTAGATCTGCTGTCTCTCTTCACTCAGGTTCATCAGGTGAATATGATCATAATGTTTTCTATAAAATGATGACTTGGGAGGTAGGAAAAGCCTTGAGAAGTCAAGAATACTATTTTTCTTCGCAATTTATTAATTATATATCCTTACTGAAGCCCACTCCCTCAACTCCCCCAGTCCCACCCTCCAATCCTCTTCCTCCCATCCCCTTCCCCTAGTCCACTGAAATGGGGAGTTCTCCACCATGGCCATATGCTCATAGTGTGTTAAGTCTCATCAGGGCTGCCTGGATCCTCTTCCTCCATGGCCTGGCAAGGTCACATCACCAGGGGCCAGTGATCAAAGATCTGTCAACCTAGCTCATGACAGAGGCAGCCCCTACTTCCCTCACTCAGAGATCCACATGGAAACTGAGCTACCAATTGGCCACATCTGAGCAGGGGGGTCTAGGTCCTCTCCGTGCCTGGTCCTCCATTGGTGCATCAGTCTCTGCAGGACCCCCTGGTATCAGATTCTTTAGCTTTGTTGGTCTCCTTGTGGGGCTCCTGTCCCCTTCCATATCCCTCTGTCCCCACCCCTCTCTTCTTCCATAAGAACTCCTGTACATGAAAAGGGGGACATAACAACAGATACCTAAAAAATCCAAAGAATCATTAAGTCTTACTTCAAAAGCCTGTACACCACAAATTTTGAAAATCTAAATGAAATCGACAATTTTCTTGATCGATTCCACTTACCAAAGCTGAATCAAAACCAGGTAAATCAATTAAACAGTCCTAAGGAAATAGAAGAGATCATCAAAACTCTCCCATCCAAAAAAAAAAGCCCAGGGCCAGATGGTTTCAGCACAGAATTCTACCAGACCTTCAAAGAAGAGCTAACACCAATACTCTTCAAACTATTCCACAAAATAGCAATATTCATCCATTGGAGGAATCTTTGCTGACCCTCTTAAGCAAAGTAATCCATAACTCACACCAACCCCTTTCTGTAACAGCATTCTAGTTTAGCTATTCTCTTCTCTGGGCTTGCTTGGGCTTGTTTTTGGACACTGCTGTGTAAGCTTCTCAGAGAGCATGCAGAAATCATGCCTTCTTACTCAGCATGAGCTCCAGCACTCGAGATTGTACTCATATTATGAGAGGTTTGTACTAAACATTTCTGAAGGAAAGCCATTGTTTCCCTGCTTATCTTAAACAACATCTATTCTGGATTTCAGAGACAGCTCCAACAATCTGACTGTCAAAACTCACTCATGAAAAGGGTCTTTGATACGTATATGCTGTTTTTCCAAGTCAGCCAGTCAGCTACAGCCCTGAAACATGTGTTTGCTTCTCTGAGACTGTTTGTGTGCAAGGTAAGAATGCTCCGGGACCCAGTGAAAGCTCAGCTAAAGGTAGCAGTAAACAATTCATAATCTTTGCATCTCTCAGCATGCCAAGCAGAAGGCTTGTTTTGTGACATTTTGGTTTCACGAGCTACTAGTCATTTGCTGTCTCAAAGTGAAGAGGATACCAAAAGGTGATGGTACTATCTGGTGACCAACTATATGGTTTCTCAGTGTTTGGCATAGGAAGTTTTATTTAAGAAAATCAAGTTAAAGCCTCCACACCAGTACAGCTACAGCAGCCACCCTCTAGGATAACTATAAACAGCACCTCATGTAACTGTGTCAAGTGAATAATGGAACGTTTCAAAGAGCTCTTGCATTTGGGGTTGTTGTCCATTATTATTATGACGTGGAATGTTGATGCAAAAGAATAATTAATACAAGAGAAGAGCTTACTGAATTTAGACTTCAATAATAAAAGCATACCTTTCTCTGCTGCAAAGGGAGAAAGCATATTTTTAAACTGTATTTTATAGTCTATGAGTTTGATACACGAAAGAACATAGCTAACTCCCTCGTCCTTCCATCTTTCTAGTTTCCTTCAGCGTTTTTTCAAGGGCCTGCTGATCTCTGTGGCTCGTTCTGCTATGAAGTCCTAAAATGCTGTAACCACAGGTCACGGTCAACTCAGATGGAGGCCTCGGCACTTTTGTACTTCTTCATGAGAAAGAACTTTGAATTTAACAAGCAGAAGTCAATTGTCCGGTCTCACTTACAAGTAAGTCCTAGCAGTTTTCATTAATGCTGCTATTAAAATAACTGATGTGTTTCAGCAATGATTAAAGCATCCTGTTCGTTCCCAGGCAACCAGTCAACTGAGTTTCTAGACTCCACATACACTTCGTCCTGGCTTATATGAGAGGAGAGCTGGGGAGAAATTAACAGATTTCAGTTTACATCTCTACTTGCTTCTGCCCATTCACTAGAATCTCACTAGAATAAACTTTGATTGTCATGGTTAATCTAGGAGGCCAAATCCCAGCAAATCCTAGAAGCATCCATATCTTTCCTCAAGGCATTGCAAGATTACAAGATTCTTGCATCTCTCCCTGGATATTTACAGTTATAATAAGATCCCTAGATCACATGGCCTTCAGAAGAATGTACACTTAAATCACCATCCATTGGACTTTGTAGGAGAAATTAATGACATATTTATCTAGCCAAGTCAGTTTTCTTAAAAATACTGTTTCTAGGCGAGGGAGATGGCTCAGCCTGTGGATTGTATGCCGAGTAAGTCTGGGGACCTGAGCTCAATCCTAAAGTGAATATTAGGTTCAATATGAAGAAGATGCACATCTTGGTGTTTATGTAGGTCCTCCAACAACTGGAGTGGAGGCCATCTCTGACACTGATGCTGCCTTTGGATCCCATTCTCTTAACTTGGCTGCCTTGTCTGACCTCAGGAGTAGAGGATGTGCCTCGTCCTGCAGTGACTTAATGTGCCAGGGTGGGTTGGTACTCATGGGAGACCTCTCCTTTGTCTGAGGAAAATGAGAGGAGATAATGGAGGACGGGCACCCAAGGGGGGACTGGGAGGAGAGGAAGAAGCTTCTATCAGGAAAAGTACGTATATACATACATGCATACATACATACATACATACATACATAAATGGAGGGGGAGGCCAAGTGCAATGGTGCATGCTTATAATCCCAGCACTAAAGAGTCAGGGACAGGAAGATCCCAGACTCACTGGCCAGCCAGTCTAGTCTACTTAGTGAGCAGCAGATCATGAGAGATCCTGTCTCAAAAAACAAGCTGGATGACACCTGAGTATCAGCATTCAGAGTGGACCTCCGGCCCCCACACAACGCGTACACCCATGCAACCACACCCTCATCGTCCCACGTGCATCCATAAAACACAAAATATAAATTCTCACTTCGCTTTAGAACACTGTTTCTCAACCTGTGGATCGCGACCCCTTTTTGGGGGTCGAATGACCCTTTCACAGGAGTCATACATATCAGATATCCTGCGTATCAGATATTTTCATTAAAAATCATAACAGTAGCAAAACTACAGTTATGAAGTAACAACAAAAATAAGTGTATGGTTGGGGTCAGCACAACATGAGGGACTGTATTAAAGGGTCGCAGTGTTGGAAGGTTGCTTTAGAGGGATCTTTTTTCTCTTATCTTCCAGCTCATCAAAGCAGTGAGCCAGTTAATAGCTGACGCGGGCATTGGAGGATCTCGGTTTCAACATTCCCTCGCAATTACCAACAATTTCGCCAATGGAGATAAACAGATGAAAGTAAGAGGTGCTTCATGGGCTTTTTTTGTAAAGAATCGGAAATAAACTGAGGTGGATTTTGACATATCAAACTCATGAGATGCTTACGAGCCCTGTGCTTTGCCCATTGGCTTTGATCACTCATATTGTTTGCTTATTTAAATTGGCAATTGTTAGTTCTCAGATTCTTAGTACATAATGTTTTAGGTGGAATTTCCAACATCTGTGCTTGATTGTTATTACCAAAATTTGTCAGGCGCATCACTATTTACTCATACGCATCTTAAGCCAGTTCATCTTTTCCTCCTCTTTCTTTTAGCACTTTGGGAAATCTAAAGGTAGAAAAGGCTTCAGTCATGGCTTGATTTAGAGATCAAGGGAGTGCTTTGAATCCTGTCCCTATGTTGCTTGTTGTATCTGTTTATTGCATCAGTTTTTCTTCGATTGCTTCATTTATAGCTGTCTCTGGATTTACCTCTGAAAGTATGAGGTCACTGGTGTTAGGAGTGGAAAAGCACTTCTTCAAACACTACCATTTCAAGTCAAATGGGAAGTCTTTGATCTACATATATCAAGGATATGATTGGCTAGTCCAGTGCTACACGCCATCAATAAGAACAAAGTCAAAACTTGATGTGAACTAGAGTCAGAGAGAACAGAATCTACTAGACAATAGAATTGACCATAATTCTTATTTTTTATTAATGTTTTATTATTACAATTTATTCACTTCATATCCCAGCTGTAGCCCCTTCCTCAGCCCCTCCCAACCCTACCCTTTCTCTCTCTTCTTCTCCCATGCCCCTCCCTCAGCCCACTGATAGGGAACATCTTCCTCCCCTTCCATCTGACCCTAACCTATCAGGTCTCATCAGGACTGGCTGCATTGTCTTCCTCTGGACCATAATTCTTATAATCAAATGTTTGAATATTATCCCAGTCACAATACACGGGATGCAGACATTTATGAGCAACATATAAAACAAAAGCTTGTAGTGTCAAGACATAATTAAGAGTGTAAGTTGAAGTTAACATGTGAATGCTGAACAGATAGTGACCCAGGCTCTCTCTTTTCCAAAGAACAGCCATTTCCCAGCAGAGGTGAAAGATCTGACTAAACGTATAAGGACTGTTTTGATGGCCACAGCCCAGATGAAAGAGCATGAGAAGGACCCTGAGATGCTGGTGGACCTCCAATATAGCCTAGCAAACTCCTACGCAAGTACCCCTGAGCTTCGGAGGACCTGGCTGGAAAGCATGGCCAAGATTCATGCAAGAAATGGAGACCTGTCTGAGGTGATGAGCGAAGGCTCACTCAGTCTTCAGCAATGTTGCCCCTTCATCCAAACAATTGGCTTCTTACGTACAGCGTGAAGTATAAAAGTACCTTATTTTCCACAAATGTATACAATATATACATCTACATATTAAGTGCAATAACTTAGCATGTAGGGGTCAATGACACCTGATTCTAAGGAAAGGCCATCAGATTGTGGCCAGATATAGAAGTGGCAAAGCTGGAATAGATGTCTAAAACCTGAACCTAAAGAGAGTGTTGTCCAAAGTATTCAGAGGTCAATCATCGTATCAGAATTAATATTGTGTTTTCAAACGTGTTTCCTCAAGTTGGGGTGGAAGAGGGAAGGTTGCTGCTGTGGTAACTTCATCAGAGTTCATATGATCCAGCCAGAAAGAAAAAATCCCACTGTGAGAAGATGGTAACCCAAAACTTGACCTAATTGGCTTTTCTTTTGCAGCTGTAGTGCTGGATGGAGTTATGCACAGCGATTCATAGCATTCTGAGCAGGGGCTTCTGAGTTGCCACTAGGGATGTCCTGCCTTCTCCCAGAACTATACTCCTGTAGTAATAAGCAACACCCTGAAGCCCATTTAGAAACCAGGAACTCTAGAACAGACACCAGAAGCCTGGCTTGGGCCACAGTTTGGTGAAGTTAACTTATTTGAAAATTACAAGATCCCTTCATGAAACCTCAAAAGAAGAAATTTGAAGCTCTGGGAACTTCATCAAGCCAAGAGTTAACATATTCAACAATGATCAAAGTGTCTGAAGGAAAAATAAAATATCACCCATATAATCAGTTTGAGGAGAACTTGCCTGTTTCATTAGCTTACACAGTATAACCAAGTGCTAACTGATGAGGCAACCATTCAAAAAGCAAGCGAAATTAAAGGAAAGCTAATATTAGAGGCAGAAATATTTAGAAGGCAGATATATTTTTATTTCTATGTTTTCTCCAGATGCTAAAGTCTATAGATTTGAGAAGAAAAAAGATATATAGCTTGAAAATAGTAATAATTTATGATTAGATGTTAATAAAAGAGAGAATTATTTTGTAGAAGAGTCATTTAGGCTAGCTTATTCATTCAGTTTCAAATCTATATCAAGAAAAGTAAGCAAAAATATTCCCAAATATTTATTTTATTCTTGATGAGCTACTTTAAAAAAATCCAACTGATTGACGTTTTGACTTCTTTCATAATCGGGGATTAGTCTACATGACACTGACTTTCCTTGGGAACCCATTAGTTTCAGAAGAGTGAAAGCAATCCTTGGAATCTCTGTTTTCTGTTTTGTTGTAGGCTGCTATGTGTTACATCCATATAGCTGCACTCATCGCAGAATACCTGAAGCGCAAGGGTAAGAGGGCCTTGTAAAGGGGCTAAGAACCTGGAGATCAGAATACTGGAACCTAACTTCATAAAAATTCATTAAATTTATGTTTTATCAGATAACTTTCACTCATCGATATTTCTCATTATGCTGTACTTTAATATTTTTAATTCTATGATGTCACTGGTATATTTACCTTATGTACAATGAGGCTAAGTAGATTGTCAACTTCTTGGTTCAAAACAATGATGTCTTGTTGATTAATAATTTGTGGTTCCATAAGCTTGTATTAACAATAACATGCAGCCATGCCTTAACCTCATCTTGCACTACCATAGGTTACTGGAAAGTGGAAAAGGTTTGCACACCACCCCTGCTTCCGGAAGACACCCACCCCTGTGATAGCCACCCGTTACTAACCACTCCAGGCGGAGGAAGTGAGTTGATCTAACTGCGTTCATTTGCCCTTGATGCTGAGGAAATCAACTTTCCAGCTTAAATTTTGCTTCAGAAAACTTCTATAAACGTGCTCTTAGAAGCAAAAGCCATTTTAGGTCAACAGAATTTACTATATAAAATTCTTAAGCTCTGACCCACTCAGAAATCCCAAGCTAAACTTAAAAAGTTTAGCTTGCTTCTTGGAATGTTATCCAGTCTTCAGGATTATGAATTATCCTCATACCCAGCTGCATGTGTGACTGCCATTGGAATTTTAGTTTGAAATTGATAAGTCATGCAAACTTGAAAGGAGAATCTAGTTTGTGAGTATAACAGTTTCTTCAAAGTAAGAATGTAAATGTATATATTCACATAGATCGTTATAATAGGGATTTTTTTTTCACTTCCTAAAGATTCTCTATCTCCGTGATAGAGTGTTTGTCTAGCAAGTGTATACCTTGGAGTTTGATTTCCAGCACTGCAAATGAACAAGAACGATGATGATGATGATTTGCTCTGACTATTTATAACATGGTTGATGTTATTTATTTACTTTAACTGAAAATATCCCTTCAACGCCTAAATTAACATTTTGTAAGAACTATAGTTTCTACGTGTAAAAAATGTGGCTATATCATTAGTATATTTTGTCTGCAATCTCTTTAAAAGTTCATTCAAGTCCAAAGTTTCGAAACAGCAACTTACTTGATAACATTATTTCAGCTTGCAAATTGCTGTTGAAAATTCAGTGTAGAGTTAGAATCAAAATACCTAAACAAAATCAAAATGGACTTTTATTTGCAATATTTCAGAAGCATAATTCATTCTTATTTGTTTAAACGTGAGTATATTTTCAAAATGTCACAGTAAATTATCCAAATAATTCATTCAAACCAAATCACCTAAATGAACAGTGGGATAGTGAGATCTCTTATTTGAGGACCTCAGAGACAAGATCAGATCTACTCCACAGGAACAGTTCTACCTCAAGACCCTTCTTACTGTCATATGCCACATACACACTAATTTTTATATAAAAGTCATCAGGTATCACTTTGTTTCCTGCTCAGCCATTTGTCTTTAGATCCATTAGAGCAACATAAACACTTTCCTATTGCATCTAAAACCAAATTCAGGGAAACTGATAAAACTCAAGGATCAGTTTATGTCCCAGTAACTTCATGACTCTTTAATGTTGAAGCATTTTAAACACGCCCTGTTATATTGAAGGTAATAGTGCCTAAAATATGCTATATCTTTGAAAAGAGGATATACTTATGAGTAAACATTAAAATGGGAAGGTGACCATTCATGCGTTCTTAGCACACACTGATATTTATCAATATATCTCTGAATCCCACTGATATATTTGAAATCTTTAATATGCTTTCTTGTTATGAAGTTTCAGAGATGGAGCAAATGATCCCTTTCTTTCTTTTTTACACTGATAAAAAATATCAGTGAAGACGGGCAATTCCAGAAACTGTGTTCTACCTACCCATCATGCGTGTTGCATGAGTTATGAAACTGCTGATACTAATGTCATAAAGCAAGTGACACTCTAATTCCAATATGAATTGCCCAAAATAACATTTTATTGTGCTTGACCCCTTCCCAAGGCATGTTCTCTATGGGATGGCCAGCTTTTCTAAGCATCACCCCAAACATCAAAGAAGAGGGAGCAATGAAGGAGGATTCTGGAATGCAAGACACACCATACAATGAGGTAAGACGCAAGTGATCTAATGTGGTTGCTTAAGTTTAAAAATGCATCGAATTGTGATTTTGTGAACATTCAAAAGTCAGGTAAAGTCGTTCTACATTATGACTTTATTAAACAAAGTAATGTTGAAGCTCAGATAAGACCGAGACTAATCAATAGCAAAATCTATTGATAAAACATAATCTTCATTGAAATTTTAAGCTGGGCCTGATTTGTTTTCTTTAGATAAAGTCAGATAGGTATATATATATATATATATATATATATATATATATACCTATATATATATATATATATATAGTATGTAAATATATAGTATGTATATATATATATCTATCTTCTATGAGCTGTACAATCTCTACACTTTGGGAAAATGTAATAAGGATGCTAATTTCTTTCTGAACTTGTCACAGCTGTTTCTTGCACAAGTTTCTTTATTTCTAAATTTGGCTCCATAAAAGGGCTGACAATTTCTGTGGGAAAGCCTTCTGAGATGTAGGCTGGTGAGTTCTCGTGAAAATGCAGTTTTCTAACAGGAATCACATAACAACAATTCTGGTGAATAAAACAGAGTTTCCTCCACCAAGAAATACTGTATTTTATAAGCTAAGTTTTTAAGCCTAAATGTTATACCGATGTGGGAAAAAAATGCAAATTTGGGAGATGGATTTTTATGAGCTTTATCTTGGTGCGTACAGCATGTGAAAATTGGCAAATAAAATTGGCATTTATAGTAATGATGGCAAATGATGTGTGAGAGCTTTTTATTGAAATATATAGTCAGAAATACTCAAATAATATTATACACTTGCTTTAGATGTTATATAATTCTACATAAAGTTGGATGAATTAATTAATATAGCACCACTCTGAGAGACATCATATTAAGGGCAGGGGGAAAAAAAGATACAGCAAACATAAGCCCTGCTTTTAAAGAATTCAGAATCTTGAAAATAAAAACAGACTCCCTTCAAGGTAAAAATAGCCAATTCTAAATAGATATCTAATGACTATACATTGAGGCCTTATAATTTTTGTAATTAAAAGATGGCAGTTTCCTACATGAAAGTGTTTGTAATGGAGGCAAGTGGGCATCAGTAAAGCTCTCAATATTTGTGTGTAAATATTGGTATTAGATAGGACAGAAAGGCACCAAGTAGTGTTGTTACACTCGCATTGGCAGCATGGGTAGTGATGTAGAGGACTGAAGTGTTCCAAGGATGCAGTGAGGCAGAAAGCTGGGGCCAGAGTTAAAAACAAGGACACGGTGATAAAACAGGATTGTGGACTGCCTGAATGTCAGTACAGAGATGTCAGACAGGAACGTGTGAATTGAACTTCCACAAAGGTTCATGGGCGTGAAGATCTCATGAGTGGATTTATGTCTTAAGAAATATCACCATCAGCCTCTAAGTGAGTACCCTAGTAAGGGGAACAGGGACTGTCTCTGACATGAACTCAGTGGCTAGCTCTCTGATCACCTCCCCCTGATAGGGGAGCAGCCTTACCAAGCCACAGAGCAAAATAATGCAGCCAGTCCTGATAAGACATGATAGGCTAGGGTCAGAGGGAAGGAGAGGAGGACCTCCCCTATCAGTGGACTAGGGGAGGGGCATGGAGGGAGAAGGGGGAGGGGGTGGGATTGGAAGGGAATGAGGGAAAGTGTTAGAGCTGGTATACAAAGTGAATAAATTGTAATTCATAAAAAATAAATAATTTTGGGGGGAAAAAAAGGAAAGAAATATCACCGAAGAGCAGACCTTTGAGAGAGACACCTGTTTGATGGACAACTGCTGCATGTCCAGGAGCGAAGGGGCAGGGGTGGGGGCCAAGTGTCCATGACAATAGCAATGGAAAGAGCTAAAGAGGTCTGAACTTAGTAAATCTGCTTCATGGGTTCATGATGAGAAGGGGAGGGTGGAATCCAGGATGGTACTGCAGTCTCAATGATGAAGATTAGGAATCCAATAGTCACACAGTGAAAAGTCTAACCACTCAAATAACTTCAAAGCCAAGTTTCAGGAATGAGCTACATCTTTAATCACATTAAAAACCTCCCTTTCTCTGGGAAATTGCAGCATATCCTGGTGGAACAGCTGTACATGTGTGTGGAGTTTCTTTGGAAGTCTGAACGATACGAACTCATCGCTGATGTCAACAAGCCCATCATCGCTGTCTTTGAAAAGCAACGAGACTTCAAAGTATGTGCGCTGTACCCATGAAAGCCATGAAACTTTCTCACTTTAAGTTGGCAGATGACTTAGGGCATTCAGTCATAGCAACATTCTCTTTCTGTGTCAGCATCGCCCTCACAAAACCCTCTGGTTTGTGGTTTCAGAAATTATCAGATCTCTACTATGATATCTACCGGTCCTACCTGAAAGTGGCGGAGGTGGTGAACTCAGAGAAGCGCTTGTTTGGTCGCTATTACAGAGTGGCATTTTATGGGCAGGTAAGTACCCTAGCAGTAACATGGCCTGACCATTCCATTCGGGTTGTTATCTTTCATTCTTTTTAAGACATCTGACTGCATGTACCAGTGGACTGGGGGAGGGACGTGTCTACGCTTAGGTGAGTTTCTCTATAAATGTGGCCATTTATTGGTTTACCCATAGGAATATATTAAGCACAAATATGTATAGAAATCTATGAAACTTATTACAAGTTAAGCTTCTTTAAAAAAGAAAAGTGATCTCTAACGTTTGAAAGTAGAGGAGACTTCTTTTTAATTATTCTCTGATTTGTATTTTATCCTAATGTATCTAACAGGTTTATGCAATAGATTAAAGTTAAATCAAGTCAGGCATGTTTTAAGAAACAGCATCCATAGCACCCTAAATTGTCCACCATTTCCAACCATTGATTGTCCAGTCACGTAAGTTGTATCTCCTGCTTTCAAATCACCCCTGCATCAAAGCGCCAAAGATGGCCCAGGGCGATCTTGTTTCGTATGTCACAGGCCAATGTGATTTCAAAGTTATCCTTCCTAATGTACTACATCAGCAGTGAACAGGGTTAAAGATGTTGACTAGTCATAGTACCATCCTCAGGGCATGTGTTACATGTGTGGTGATGCTCGAAGTGGTGCAATCCCAGGAACATCATGGTTCCTTTTCCGAAAGGCCGTGCCACTCCTCCATCTCAGCAGAAGTCTTCCTAACTGCTGCAGACAGATCCGTCAGTCTACTTTATACTCACACTGGCTCTCAGACCTCTCCCTTGGTTTTCTCTCCCTCTTGTGGAGCATGAAGGCTCACAGCTTCTTGTTCTCCTCAGGATCTTTTAAGGCTATAGATACAGTCTGGTCCAGTGTTGTTCTTACAGGTTATTCCCCACTGAGGTCTTTAAAAAGAAAAAAAAAAAAAACAACAGATTTCCCTCTGATCATTAAAGCCATCTCTAAAGCTAACTTCTGATTCTGTCAACCTGAAAAAGGACCCATGAGTAGTCACCTCTGTAATCAACCTCATCCTACCTGGATTCTTTTCTCAGTTCCCAACAGTATCACAGCTGTAGAGACAGAAACCCAGTTGTAGAAGAGCACTCTGTAGGGAGAAGCTAATTAGAGACATGCAGTGGGGAGATAAAAAGAACCCAAGCTAGCGGTAGCGCGTGTGTGGAGGAAGAGAGAAGTGTAAAGGACCTTCAGACGAGAAGAAATGGTGTGCTGGATAAAATTTACAATGTGTGGCCTCGGTGAAGCACCAGCAAGAAAAGTAACAGAAACCTCCACCTAAAAGGAGGTGTGGGGGTCAAATGACTGGAGGGAAAACTCAGGCTAACTGAGGCCCAGAACAATGGCCTATGAGGGGTGTTTTGCTAACCAGCATGTAGTGGCAAATCTTCAGATGACCTTGCCGACGAAAGTTCCGTTAATGCCCTGGTCATGCAAATCAGTATGTGAGATTCAAGCTGGTGAACAGGTTAGAGCAAGCTTTGCCGCCTCCCAACTAGTTTCTAATGCCAATGTTTGCTCTTTTCTTCCTTTGGTCTTGATTGTTCCAGGCTGTGGTAAGTCCACCCTCCCAGTGTCCCTTTGCATGCACTAATAATCCTCACACTTCCCTCCTTACAGCTTTACTGAAACTTAACACTTTTGTACAGGTCAACATTTGGTATAAAGAGCGAGAGAGCTGCTTTGATTCATTTTGGAAGCATCTTGTCTTTCTTGAACTAAATTCTGTTTATTCCAGAATTACAAAAAAAAAAGTACCTTTGCTTATACACATTATCTTTCTCTATAAAAGTAGAGGATGTAATCTAGAAGCTTTGCACACACACACAATATATATATGGATATCACATTATAAGCAGATACAGTATAGAATTAATACTGGAGATCACCTGCTTATTTGATCTACCGTGAATCACACCTTATGGCAGTGGTTCTCAACCTTCCCATTGCTGCAACCCTTTAATACAGCTCTTCCTGTTGTGGTGACCCCCAACCATAAAGTTATTTCATTGCTACTTCATAACTGTGATTTTGCTATTTTATGAATTGTAATTTAAATATCTGATGTGCAGGATATCTGAGACCCCTGTGGGGGCCTCAACCCGCAAGTTGAGAACCACTGCCTTGTAGATGTGAAAGTGGTCAGAATTTGGAATAGTGGCTGTTTACTGGCAACTAAAGTCCTTCCCAGAGTCCTTTGCAGGGAATCCCTTTGAAAGGTAGAGTTCTGTGTTAGTAGACTGTGATCATTTTCAGAGGTAATGGTATCAGTTCCAAACACAAAAGATTAAGGAGAACAAATATTCCCCCAACAGGCAAAGTCTTCAGAGATGCAGAAAGAAGTAAAGAAAGATCTAGAAGTTAAAGCAGAAATTACTTCCCAGCATCAAGCACTCTCAGAGAAGGACTTGTCTTTGAAATTTCCTATTTTAGCCATTATTTTAACCTCCAAAAATTACATTTTTATATGATTTGATCTCATTATTATCCCCTAAATTAGAAAGTAAAATCCATTCAGTGTCCTCACATTCTGTCACCGCTTGGCTCTTCTCATATGAACGATGCATGCTTTTTATAATTCTTTAAATTCCTTCTTACCTCCATGCCATATTTTTTATTTTTTTATACCTTCATTTACAAACTTGGACTCATGAGTTCTTAACTTAACTACTAGGAAAATACCTGGAAAGCCATGTACTAAAGAGACAGAGGGGGCCATTGGGGGATGTTGCTTTCAAATGACCTAACTTGGTTCTTTTTGCAGATTTCTTAAAAACATGCTGATGGTGCAAATGACTTTATGTCACACTGGCAGGGCTATCAGTTACCTTTGGTTAAAAAATAAATAAATCCAATCAGAGCCTAAAAGAATAAGAATGTTGTTGTTATGTGCAGAACTGATATTACCTAAGTATGCCCCTCCATAAGTCTGGCCATCAGCTGCCTTTGAACAAGGAGAGCCTGTGGCAAATGAGAGCTTAATTATTGTTATGCAAATGATATTCAGATGCACACACCAAGGCACCAAGTGGCAAACGTGAACTGTGGTATTCCACGGGAGTAGACTGTTCCCACCTGTTCACCTTGGTCATAAGTAAATCAAAGCAGACTTGGAATCCTCCTGAACCTGTGGGAATGAAGGTCCCAGGGCTTAGAGATGGGTACACGACTGGCATACTCCCCATACTCAAAAAAGCTACATCTTAATCAAGACGTTTTGCATCTTGCTCCCCTAAAACATACCTTTTCCCATCCACATGGACACATCCTGCTAAAAAGATGCTGTGGCTATAACATGAAATAGGCTCTTTGCCTCTACAAAGTCCTTTAAACACACATCAGAGGCCTGTGTGGACCAGTGTTCTCATTTTATTTTACTGGCTAGGGTATTTACGATTAACTGGGTTTGCGAAGAGGCAGACACTAGCAAACGAGTTGAAAACGCTTTTTTCACATTAGGGGCTTTTTAAAAAATGCAAGCCATGCATAGCATGGAGTTTCTCCCGCAGTAGCTGGCATCACTGGCTATGGAAAGAACAACCAGCAGGAAGCGTCTCTCCAGGTTCCATCAAGGTTCCATTGCCAGAGTAAGAAAGCAGCAGCAGCAATCAAACACTGCCTGGAGTCAGTGAAACCCTTAGGACCTGTCCTTTAGCAAGCCAGCAGCTTCAAACATCAGATAATTTCCCCAGAATTAATTAGCTGAAAAACCTTGGAGGGATTTGTTCAATGCACCAATTGATACAAATTGCATGACTCTTAATCATGCCTCCTTCGGTGTAGATGCATTTCAGAATCTGAATGGAAAAGAATTTGAAGGGAGTGGGGAATGTTCGTGTATAGTTTGAAAATAAAATAACATCTCCACTTTGGAAGGTGGAGATGTTGTTTTCCAGCTCCTTGCCTATTCAAAGAGGAAGATTAAACATAATCAGCGAACTCTTATTTACCAGGAACAATTTCTCTGTGTTTTTGTGCCTTCTCATCTCAAAGCATTTAGCCCACTGCTAACATTTTCTGCACTGATTCTTCTTGGGGTGAGCTGTTTTATTTATGAACATTGGACCATTCAAACATTACAGCAGAGGCATTTAAATGGCATCCCAGTTCTGATCCAAGGGCACTTCAATATTCTGAAGAACTTGTAAAAAAGAAAAAAAAATGAATCAATCATTTTATTTGTCCTTTCCCTGAAGTAGATTTTCATCCATATTTACTACCTTGAGGTTTCACAGTCTACGTGTGTGACCCCAATTACTTGCTTAACTAAAATGTGCTGCCTCAGGACAACACCACATTACGGCATATACTGCCTTATAAAATAACTTTGGAAAAATCAAACCAGCTACAGCAATGCGCAGGCCCCATTTCCCACTGCCTGGAAATGCAGCCAGTTCACAACCTGGACGCTAAAGCGCAGTGGGAAGCCGCCTCTTGGTTGGCATCACCCGCACCCCACTCCTAAGTCATTGCCTCTGTGGGTATGGCCGAGAGTGAAGCTTTCCTGCAGGTCATGTCTCACAGCTCAGTGGCCTCTGCCCTCCCTGATGGCTTCCCTATCAAAAGGTAAGGATCCAGTCCGAACATTTCCATAGCTGCCACTGGTCTGGCTCGAAAAGTGCCTCTCATGAACCCTGACAAACAACACAGTAAAGTGTTTATTTTGCTCCCCCTCTTTCTTCCTATTTCTATCTCAAAAATATCAGTAGAATACACCACATCACACCTCACCATATGCACACATGTGCACACACACACACACACACACAGAGAAAGAGGGGGGGGGTCTGGGGTTAGGAAAATGGGTCGGTGTCAAAGTGCTCACTATGCAAGCAAGTTCAGATGCCCAGAACACACACGAAAAAGTAAGAATTGCCACACATTCCTGTGACTCCAGCCTTGAGAGCAGAGACAGATATCTGAAGCTCACTGGCCAAACAGCCTAACTTAGCCAAATCTACACATTTCAGGTTCCATGAGAAACCTTGTCTCGAAAAGTGAAGGTGAAAGGCAATCTAGAAAAAAACAACCAATGTTGTCTGTAGACACACACATGTACACATGCAAGCACGAACACACACACACACACACACACACACACACACACACACACATGATCACTCATCAAATACATAGCACCAAAAGAAAACTTTAAGGGGAAAAAAGTTCTAAGGATTATTTGTTTCTCACCAATAAATTACCAAAATATTGTGATGAGCATCAGTAGACATGTTCCGATAAGGAGGGTTTACTGTTCTGACACTGGGGCTTGTGTTCTTAAGCAAAGAAACTGCAGCGAGCTTTACATACAAGCAGAACTCAAACCATTTGGAGACCGCAAAGTTTGTCATGAATGTCGTCATCACTGTCATAGCTAATCCTCATTAACGGTCCTTTGTGGACCTGGTGCTGCACCTCCCAACACATGGCTGAATGTGGTCTCTCCATCCTACACACCAAGGAGGAGGCATGAAAGAGAGCCACAGCTTACAGCCAAGGTCACAAAAGCCACGGTGGCCACAACAAAGGTCTTCTGTCTGCTCCTTGCTAACGGGGATTCGGATCTTTGTCTGGAGGAAAATTGACACTGAAAATGTCTCTCCATGCTAGTTTCTATGCTGTAGGGTAGGATGGGAGTGAGGTGGGGTGGGGTGGGAGTGAGGAGGGGATAAGGATGGGGGAAGAGTCTTTTCCTGAAATTTGGAGTAATTTTTTTCTGTTGCAATTGGAGTTGTAAATGCTGCTTTGCCTGAGATCCTTCAGGGATTCTAGTGTCTGGCTTTCAAAATCTTACTCCTCTGATGGGTCAGACTTGTCAGTTTTAGCTACTGACTCCTGACCTTGAATCTGGCAAAAAACCCAGAGTCAGCAGTGGAAGAAGCAGAGCAGGCAGAGGTCACACGCACAGAGACTCAGACCTCTCTCACCTCCACAGAGTGTAGGGGATGCTGGGGAACAACTTTTCAGCTTTCTATGTTCCCATACCACAGGCCACCAGCAGTTCCGGGCTGCCAACGCAGGTGTTCAAAGAATCAGCTGCTTGGGTTGGGAGGACTAGCCAATAATTTTTCAATATTATATATAGAGAGAGAGAGAGTGTGTGTAAGGGGACTTTTGCTGGGTGCCTTTGATGTATGTCCTGAGACACACATCTTCTAAGAACAATTTCATTCATCAGCAAATACAGTGACCCCCTTCCTAAAGGCCAGACGATGTTTCAAAAAGCTGGGCACACATTGTCTCGTGCCCTGAAAACCCAGCGTCAATTCGGAAGATGGACAAGCAGACCGGAGGTGCCAGCTTGACATGGACAGAGCTGGGAAATGGATCCTGGGCATTGGCTTCTGCAAACCTCCAGCCCTCTACGAGGTGTCATGAGGTGTTGATGCTCACACATACCTGAGAGCAAGGGCTATGCAAGCATTTGGCATCAGACAGCCAAGAGCTTAGTCATTATTGGTAGATTACCTCCACCATCCATAAAGGAAAACAAAACAAAACAAAACAAAACACAGCATTAGGACATTTGTCCATAATTTTTCATGAGTAATGAATGTTTCAGTCAAAAGTGACTTTTGCTTCATTTTCATGTGTGTGCCATGCATATGCATGTGTTGTTCAAACATAGGTATACAGTGCACATTTGTATGTGTGGGGGGTACATGTGTTTGGGGTCTAAGTTCACTTGAGTGTTCACACGTGTGGAGGCTGGAAGAGAAGCAGCTTTGACGAACTTTCGCCTTCTTCAATGAGGCAGTCTCTCAGGCTGTGATCCCCCAGATCACTGACATGGCTAGTCTACTTAGCCAGTTTACTGGAGCGCCCCACCCCACCCCACCCCGCCTCCATCTTCTCGGACTAGAAGTCTAAGGAGGCAGTCCTAAGCCCTAGCTTCTACAGGTTAAAATTCCTGCCCTCACACTTGGGGCCAGATGCTTAACTACTTGGCCTTGTTTCCAATGCCACAAAACATTAAAAAAAAATAGTGTCACTTCTTCTTGGACTCAGTAGTTTTACAAACCTCAAAATCCATTTCTTGGTAGACAAACCCTGCCATCAGAAGAAACAGACGATGTAGGTTCTTTTCCCTTGGCCCATCTAGTAATCTATTCCACAGGGTGAGGGGGGAGACATCCTCCTGTCTCTTCAGAGGGAATGAATTATAAGGAATTTCTCACTTACTTATCTACAGATAATGGGATCTTCTTTTTCCTTGACTTCAAATCAGACAGATTTATAAAGGCTAAAACCCACTGGACACTTACGGAATAAAAATGATGACTCAATTGCTATTTTTAGTCCTGCAAAGTCCTGCTTTTCAAGAATTTAAAAGCTGAGTGATTAAGTTACATATGGCTAGCTTGTACCGTAAAGTCTTTGAAGCCATATGAATGTGAGTATTTTTTTAAATAGCTGTAATTGGAGCATACCGTGTGTAACTTCTGTCACAATAACAATGCAGAGTGCCCCATGTCTTCACCCAAGATGGTGTGGGAATGTGCAGTGACACATTTAGATACCCTTGTGTGCTGTGTGGTGTCACCTGTGCTATTCTTAAAGACTTACAGAAGACTTAAAATGACAAGGAATGCTCTAAAGCTTGTCAAACATGACTCAAAACTTTGTGTTCTACTTGAGAATGCCACAAGAGGGCACTCTTCCTCCAATTTACATGCAAGCAAATGCACAAGTAAAGAAAATTTATGTAAGCTAGGCACTGACGTCCCTCCGCCTGGCTGGGGAATGTTTATCTTGTTATCTGTTGATGAAACAGTATTCTGTGTTCTTTACTCTCTCCTTTTCTTGTTTGAACCTCAGAGGCTGCTGATTAATGGCTTCAGAGAGCTGAAAGACTGGATTTTTTTTTTTTTTTTTTTTTTTTAGTAAATCACTTTTTTGTCTTGCTGTGATTTGTCACTGGGGTTCTCTAATAAAGCCAGTGGTTTGCTATGTGTCTCCCGTAGGGGTTCTTTGAGGAGGAGGAAGGTAAAGAGTATATCTACAAAGAGCCTAAGCTGACCGGTCTCTCGGAGATTTCCCAAAGACTTCTCAAGCTCTACGCAGACAAGTTTGGAGCAGACAACGTGAAGATAATCCAGGACTCCAACAAGGTAGGGGAACGGTGTTCATGCAATGTGGCTTGACTCAGTCCTTTTTTATTTTCTAGCTACTGTCTTAATTTCCTAGATGATCATTCCAAACTAACTTCCCAAAATGTTTGAGATATTCTGCTTATTGGTTGGCTAGCAAATTTGGGATTTTTTTAATAATATTTTTTATTTATGTGTCTCCATCTATATTAGTTTATGAGCACCATGTCTGTGCAAGTATTCATAGATGTCAGGAGAGAGCATTGGATCCTGTGACCAGGAGGAGGTACCAGTGGTTGTGAACCACCACGTTGGTGCTGCTAACCACATCCAGGTCCTCTCCAAGAGCAGGAGGCAGTCTTAACCACTGGGCCATCTCTCCAGCATGGTTATAAGTTTTTGCTTGAGTAATTTTTATAGCAATTTTGAAACGATTTAGCAATCGTCTACTTTTTCCATAATTCATTTGCATTTGAATAGCAGTTAAAATGTTGAAGTGGCTGAGCTCAGAAGCAGAGCTGGAGGGAAAGCAAATAGAACATGCCTGTTTACCAGGTCCAGGAGGCCTTTGCATGTCTTGCTGAATGCTATGGGAATTCTGAGGAGCGCCACCCATTCTGACAAGAAGGAAAGCTCCATTTATACTCAGAATGGCAGGTCTTTGAAACAGAGGGTAAGAGTATGACCAAGAGGGAAAGTTGGTTTGTGACCAGTGCTATAGAGGTCTACTAAACCAAAAAATGAAGTCATTTTTTTTCCTGCTTTCTTTTACAAAGCTGTTACATGAAGGAGTTTGGCACAAAATGTCTGGCTCAAGTTATTACAAATAAATACATCATCCTTAGCTTGAGAGATACAGTCACTTGCCCTGTAAAAGCAAGCAGAACTATTGTAGTAATAACCCATAAGCATGAAAAAAATTAAGCATGGGGAGGAGAATAAAAGGTAGATTTGATATCAGAATAACCTGGGTCTTCATTCCACCATATTACCACATACTAGGGGTGGTTCACCCATCCTGAACCTCTATTTTAATATGTAAAATTATTACAGTTATGCCTGCCCTACCATGTAAATATTAATAGAATTATAAACATATTCAAAAGGTTGCTGAAATTTCTAGAATTAAATAGGAAGTGAAAGGAAAGATGGAGAAAATGAGAAGCAGGGCCAAAATCTAAGATGTCCTCAGCAAGCAGGCTGAGAACCATCTTTCTCAAGCTCAAAGGAGAGCCCAAGACATTTCCTCAGATTTCCTTGAGCTGCCCAGCCCGTTAGCAACCCTAGGAACCAAAGCAGAGTTGACAAAGAGGCTACATAGAATGGTTTATTGCTGATAAGGATTTGAGGTGTGGCCAATACAAAAACCTAGGGCTGGGGAGATGACTCCGTAGATAAATCTGGTTAAAGTAAACCACGCAAGCATAAGAGTCTGAGTTCAGATCATCAGAAACTCACAGCTGGGTATGGCGGCCCAGCTGTAATTCCTGCCTCCAAAGGCAGAAGACCCAGGATTCTCTAGAGCAAACTGAAAGATAAGACTAACTCTATCACAGGTCAGCTCTGGACTGGACTGAGACACCCTGCCTCTGTGTATATGATGGAAGAACTAAAGAGGGTGATTCCCAGGCCTCCACACACGCATGCATACCCATAAACATGCACGTGAAAAAAATGCATATGCACACATGGAACGCATATACAAACGTGAAAAATGAAAATACAACAGTTTGCGGCCGTTTAACAGGCAATCGGGTAATCTGCCAAGGAGACAAGGAAATTCCCTCTACTTTATCAGTCCAAAGCCAAGGGCACCAGTCTAGTTACATGGCTACACCACAGAGGACCAAAGAGACGTGTTTCCGCTTTCAAGACATTTTCACTCTGCACAAGGGTGACTCGATACAGAAGGGACATGGAATAAAAGTTTAAATGATGTCCTAGCCAGGAATCTGTATTAAAAAGATCCTCAAGGCTGTCTGGCCCCAGACTGGTGAGCTAGCTCTAGCCCCTGTTGCTACCTTCCATAGCCAGCTTTTACCCACTGTCAGCCACCCAGTCTTCTGTGGTCTGGAGAGTACAAGTGCCTTTTGTCCACCTGGAGGCAGCAACTGAACTCATAAATCACCTGCAGTTCACCACTCTTGCTATAACCTTAATGTTTTGACACAGGTAAACCCCAAGGATCTGGACCCCAAATATGCCTATATCCAGGTGACCTATGTCACACCATTCTTTGAAGAAAAAGAAATAGAGGACCGGAAGACAGATTTCGAAATGCATCACAACATCAATCGCTTTGTCTTTGAGACACCCTTCACTCTGTCAGGCAAGAAGCATGGTGGAGTGGCTGAGCAGTGCAAGAGAAGGACGGTCCTGACCAGTAAGTGTGGGGACTGGCCGCCTGGAGACCTCCTTTCTCTACCTCAGGGCATGGTGAACGTCTCTAACTCCAATAGGGGGAAGGAGCCTGAGATCAAAACAAAACTGGGAAACATGGCTAAATTCCACCTCAAAATGGCAATGAAATGAACAAAAGGACCTTTGAGAAGGCACTGCCAATAAATTTACTTTGCCATCCTTTCCCTTGAGCTGAGATAGCCACATGTGTTATGGCATCACATGGTGAAGTCATGGACATTAAACTCTCCCCTCCTCTCCCTGAATCCACCCTTACCTGTGTCTGAGTTAGCAGCTATCGGAATCGTAGGGGCTTTCAGGCAAAATTCTAAGCCCTGGAGCATTCCATCTCTCCTCTAAAATGAAGGAACGCCTTGAGCTGCAATGCCTAATTCTGTGCTATCTGCATCTGTTCTGTGAACTAGTCACCTTTTTTTTTTCTACAGTCACTGATGCTGACTACACATTGGGCTCTCTTCAGAGTCCTGGCAATTCATATAAATAAATCACAACTGCACCCTCATGGTTCTCAGAGTTGGGTAGAATAAGACTCAAGTAAAGGAAAGATTTCCAGGGAAGACAGCATCAAAGATTTTTTTTTTAATGTAGGAGCATAGATAGGTCTAGGATGCTAAAGCCCACAGAGAGAAATGAATGAAGGTTCTGTAGAGGAAGATTCCCATGTTGGGAGACCCCAGTTTTGAATTGAACCCCCTAGAATCACACTGACTTGTAAAGTATGAAAAGCATTGACCTTCAGGAAGCTGACCCAGAGGTTTGCGGTTGACTTGCATCTAGAACAAAACTCCTATATTCTGTTTGATGTTGAGAATTCTTTACTGGAGGTCCATGTGGATTCTATTACAGCTATGAGTTTCAGTGCATGCTGTAACCCTGTCAGGCTTCCGCTACTCTGGCCATAATAACACATCCCTGTGAAAGCTGATGTGAGCTAGTGAAGGTGGGAAGGGTCACCTGAAGAAGTAGCTGGGAAAAAAACTAAGAATCATAAGACAGGATGACCTCTGGGCAAGAAATATCTCATGTCTACAGACGCCACACAGACAAAATGTGATACCCTCCCGGAAACAACAGGAAATTCCTGAAGACCTTTACGAGAACCTGAGTCTTTCCTTTCACCCTTTAAATCTCTTTGTGTGTCCTTTGTGCAGCCAGTCACTTGTTCCCCTACGTGAAGAAAAGGATCCAGGTCGTCAGCCAGTCAAGCACAGAGCTGAACCCCATCGAAGTGGCAATTGATGAGATGTCCAGGAAAGTCTCAGAGCTTAATCAGCTGTGCACGACAGAGGAGGTGGACATGATCAGACTGCAGCTCAAACTCCAGGGCAGTGTCAGCGTGAAGGTCAGTCAGCATTGCCCAGAGCTGAGACTCACGTGTGCGGTGGATGCCCTAAGAATATGTTCAATATAATCTTGTTATTATAATGTATGTGAGACACATTCCGGCTATTAGTGTCATTGTGTGTATTAGTCGCAAACACCTCCACATACCTGAGAAGGTACAGCTTAAGGGGGCAGGGGGCTTCTTGTGGATCAGTTTGCAAGTACAGTCGATCGAGGCAAGGAAAGTACGGCGGCAGGAACATGAGTGGCTGGCCACAGTGCGCCCACAGTCAGGAAAAAAGAGAAAGATGGTTGCTGACGTTGAACTCATTTCTATCCAGCCACGGAATAATAAAAGCACCCACCTTTAGGTGAGTCGCCCTGTCTCAGTTAAGCTAATAATGAAGATCTATCACAGAGAAGCCCGGAGTTTTATCTTCTGGATATTCGGGATTCTGCCGGTTGACAGCACTAGCTGGCTAAGGCTCTTATCTGCACCTTTAACATTAGATCAATGCTGGCACACACAAAGCAACGTTCATGAGACCCCACTTCTAGCTGAAGAGCTAAAGGTCATCGTGAGCCCTGTGTTAGGTCGCCCGAGCCTAAATGTTCAGCCCCAAACATGTGGGCAGTACTGGCCGGATGCAGAGGGTTGTCAGGGGACTGTGTGCACAGAACAATAACAAATGTAGGACAGGCCATTCCTTCCAGAGGGGGTGGGGGAGCCGCGGAAGGAGCCGGGGGTGCGGAAGTGATGATAATAAACTGTAATTATGTCTAAATTTTTCCAAAAATAAAATTTTAAATTTAAATTTTAAAAAACAAGTAGGAAGGAGCCTCAAGAAAAAAAAAAAAACTCCAGTGGGAGGGGAAGATGATGAGGCAGGGGTAAGGTGTGTGAAAATGACTAAAATTCATTATATATATATATTACTTTCTACCAATTCATTTTGAATCTCAAATAATTTGTCAAATCCAGAATTACATAAAATATTGTTAATCTTCCACAGGTGGAACTGATTCCTTTTCCATGTATAGAGGTTTTTTTGTGGCAATTTTTTTAATTTATTATTAATTACAGCTTATTCATTTTATATTCCCCCATAAGCCCCTCCCTTCTTTCCTCCCAACCCTCCCCTCCCTCCCCCTTCTTCTCGCTTGCCCCTTCCAAGTCCACTGATAGGGGAGGTCCTCCTCTCCTTCCTTCTGATCTTAGTCTATCAGATCCCATCAGGAGTGGCTACATTGTCATCTTCTGTGGCCTGGTAGGGCTGCTCTCCCCTCAGGGGGAGGTGATCAAAGAACAGGCCAATCAGATTATGTCAGAGGCAGTCCCTCTTCACATTACTATGGAACCCACTTGGATACTACGCTGTCATGGACTACATCTGTGCAGGGGTTCTAGGTTATCTCCATGCATGTTCCTTGGTTGGAATATGAGTCCCTGGGGAGACCCCTGTGTTCAAATTTTCTGTTGCTCTCCTTGTGGGGTTCCTGTCCTCTCCAGATCTTACTATTTCCCACTTCTTACTTAAGATTCCATGCACTTTGCTCATTATATAATTTAAACCATCAAAAAATTTTAAAAGATCCATAGAAATAACTGAGTTTGGCTTAAATTTTTTTCTTCTCTCTAACCCTCCCATATCATATACCTTAACAAATGAATCAACCAATTAATAAATTTTGCATTCCGTACGTACCTGTTGTGAAGAACCTTATTCATCCCAAAATATATTTATTTATTCCAATATATATATATATATATTCAATATAATTATCTTTTTCGGAGCTGAGGAATAAACCCAGGGCCTTGTACTTGCTAGGCAAGTGCTCTACCCCTGAGCTAAATGCCCAACCCCCCCCCAAATATTTTTAAGCAATGTTTAATAGTTCAAAATGTGTCTTGATGCTAATGGGCTGTGAGAGCTGTGACAGATGGCATAATAGAATGAACAATGGTTGATTGGGAAGAGTTAAAATGAAGTTTACCGTAGTGACGGAACCACTGAGAAAAACTGGCAGTTTTAGCAGCGGGGAAAGACCCTAGCCACACTCCTAAAACTAAGGATGCTAGTATGGGAGGGCTAGTGGGAGCAAAGAAAGTAAGGGACCACTAATAAGGCATAGCTTCTCCTGGAGTGCTCTGAGGATGTTGCTGGGATTGTATCCCACCCAGCCTGTCCCACACTGTGGGGAGCAAGATGAGGTGAAACCCATCTTGGGGACAGAGTTTACTCAGTCATCAACATAAAACAGTATCTTAATATACTATTTTTAAAAGTCAAAATCAACATTAAAAGCCTATAATGAACAAAGTATTAGCATCTTAGGGCTAATACTTAGGGCTCAGTCAGTAAGGGCATTTGTTGTACAGACATGAGGACCTGCATTCAAATAGCCATAATAATAATAATAACAATAATAATAAAATTGTTGGTGTGGCTGTATACACACCTGTAACCCAGAGCTAGGGGCTGGGAGGTGGAGATGGGAGGGGTGCTTTCTGAGGCCTGCTGGTTATCAGCCTAGATCCAGGTTTAGTGAGAGGCCCTTCTAAAGGGAATAAGGCGGAGCATAATAGAGCAGGGCACCCAATGGTTTCTTCTGTCCTTTGCCTGTGCACTTAAATACACATTCAAATATGCATGGGAGGCAGCAAAGAGACAAGACGAAGAGAGAAAAGGAGGGGCTGTAAAATGACTCAGCAGGTAAAGGAGCTTGCTGCCAGGCCTGCAGTCCAGAGTTCAATCCCTGGAACTTATAAAGTTGAAGAAGATAACTGATTTCCACAAGTTGTCCTCTGACCTCTATGTGCCTCATGACACTTATGCTAACGTACAAACACACACATGCAAATAAGTAAATGTAATAAATTTGTCAAGAAAACAAATATTTTAAGTATTTTAAAAGAAAAAAAAGAAGGAAATATAAATTCTTAAATAAAATCAGACCAGCAGCAATGCCTTTCCTTGCTGTGTTTAACAAAGGGCAAAATCACTGATGCTGATGCTGATATGCTCCACTCTTGCCAGTCTCTCTTTTCTGTGTCATCACTGGCTGACTCAAAAACACTAAACTAAATAGAACTAAACTAAATAGATACACACATAATTAAGCAGCCCTGGGCACAGAGGTGAGTGGAGGTTGAGCCTGGAGAAACAAAGGGGAATGTAGCACCAATGACTGTGCCCACCGCACTGCAGTGCCAAGTGCCCAAGGGCGTCTGACTCTAATGCAACTTTAGCTCCCATCCTATCACGGTTTCACTTCTGCTACAGTTATAAAATATGTGACAAAAACTGACTTGGGGAAGCCAGGGTTTATTCCAGCCTACAGTTCCAGGGATAGCCTACCACTGAAAAATCAAGGCAGAAGCTCCCGACAGCTAGTCACACCACATCTACAGTCAAGAGCAAAGAGAAACAAGCCTGTGGAATGTTAACTTTTGCTTGCTCGGCTTGATTTCACCCTTTCACATGTCGGGAACCCCTGCCTAGAGAGTCATGCTGCCCACTGTAGGCTGAGTCTCCCCACGTCAGTTCTCATAGGGACGACAGTCCCTCACAGTCATGCCCACAGGCCAACCCAATGGAAGCAATCCCTCGTTAAGACTCCTTTGCCAGATGGTTCTAGGCTGTCGGGTTGAAAATTAAACATCACATTTCCCAACCCCCCTAGCCAAATCAACAGGTTATGAGCGTTGAGAGAAATGAGCTCCTTCTCTACCAGAACCTCATGTCTCATGAGTGGGAACAGAAGCTGGTATTGGAAGGCTTGTGTGGTGGTGGGGAGGGGTGGCCAGTGCAGCAAAGAGGTAGAGCATACATACAGCATAGGCAAGGTCCTGGGCTCAGCCCCCAGCACTGCAATATAAAAATAAAAACTAAAAAGCAAACAGCTTGGGTGTGCATTCATTCAGCAACTCTGATAAACGCTGCCTTGGCCCAGATCTTAGCCAGGTGTTCAAGTGCCACACAGTGGAACACGGATTGCCAGGGCAGCGCACACACCTCTACCTCTGTGGAATGTCTTTTCATAACTATTATGTGTTTGTCTTAGTAAAAACAGAAAAAAATATATCAAACACTAGATGCCAAAAATACTCAATTTAACCTCAGTGAAAGTATTTAAGAGAAAGGAATCTCATTTTCAAAATTGTTATAGAAAGGGCACACAAGAAGTATGTGAAGATGACAAAAGGTAGACGGGATCCGTTTTGTGGCATTCCTAAGGAGGCGTGTGCAAACATCTGCTCGTTCCAGAAAAGAAACCAATGACAAAGCTAGCACTGATTCTATCAAAGCCCAACTTTACAAACTAGTAAGTTTTTTGTTTTTTACTTACTGGAATGTGGGTGAGGAGTCGCTTAGAGACACATGCATGGATTTAACTTAGAGACACACATGGATGACACATGCATTCGAGTATCCCCAACACAGGTGCCACCTCACAAAAGCTGTGTCCCTAGAAGTCTCTGCTCAACTTGCAGGCAGCCTTGCCCAATGGGTTAGATAGAGTCTCTTCCTTCTTTGCACGCTTTTGTGCTTATGTGCGACCTTGGCGAGGTATCTTGTGAATCTTTTCAGCTTTCTGGGACTTACAAGTTTTTGTTTATTTCCTGAGTCTCATTTCCCTCTTCCTTTGGGGGTGAGGATGTCTCATTGCAGAGGTGGTTGCCACACTATAGGATGATACATGACTGAATTCGGCAAAGGGATCAGGGAAGGCCAGACTCCAGAGGACCTATTCGTGGCTTACTGATACTTAAAGCACAGCAGGTTCAGTGAGGATCCAAAGTGGTGGATCACAATGCAGTGCCAGAGCACCATGTGACGGGTCAGAGAACTGATCCTCCCCTAACCATGGAGAGTGAGCCACGATGTAGAGGAACCAGCGTCAGCTACATCTCTTCTCCCCATAGGTCAATGCTGGGCCAATGGCTTATGCTCGAGCCTTCCTTGAAGAAACTAACGCAAAGAAATACCCTGACAACCAAGTGAAGCTGTTGAAGGAAATATTCAGGTAAGATTCTCTTTGCTGAAATGTTCTCCTTTTAACCACCTCATACAGAAAGGCATGAACCCCCTCGGAAAGCCACTCAGTTAACTTGCTTCAAGGTGGCAGTCTATTTACCCGGCTTCGGACCCCAAGTCACTAAACTCAATGCCACTTCTTGTAACTGGCTTTTAATTTGCTTAATGCTACTGTTAAAGGCAATTTGCAGACGCGTGTGGGCAGGCTCTTGATGTGAATGAGCGTCTCATCAAGGAGGACCAGCTGGAATACCAGGAAGAACTGAGGTCCCATTATAAGGACATGCTCAGTGAACTGTCCGCCATCATGAATGAGCAGGTGAGCATCCCTGGAGGTGGTCCACAGTCCCTGGATACTGCTTAGAGGGACTGAGGAGTCTTTCCTTAGTGCAAAAGTCACTATTCCCCACACATTCACACAGCACCGTGATGTTGAGTTTTTCTCTCCCCCATGTGCAACAGCCCTTGATTCAAAGCACAGAAACGCCTACAGAAAAAGAATATGAGAACTGAAATGCTTTCCACAACTTTTACAGGTACTTACCCAAGCCATACAGATTGTTGACTCTCTAGAATGTGCAGGTCTGGTTAGACACTGAGAAGCACAAGGTGGGAATCCCCATTAAGGCCTGCTGGCACTCCATCCTTCCCTTCAGGATCTTACACTACCTAGGAGACGGGATGGCATTTCACATTATTGCCACGAGGAGTTTCTGTATGATGGTCAGAGAGAACCTCAGGATTTCTAATGGATCTTTTACCTGGAGACTTCCTTGGCAGATAGGTGATAGATAGATAGATAGATAGATAGATAGATAGATAGATAGATAGATAGACAAATAGAATTTGATAATATAATAAGTGATATATATAAAACCCTAATCCATTAATGATCAAGTCATTAATGATCCTGGGCAGGTATCTGCCATATTTTGTATAGCTTGCATGAACTGTGACCGTTCAATAATGTCAGTATTTTGGATGTTCTAAAAGCAGTCATTTTGGATGTTCTAAAAGCAGTCATCCCTCACACTGTCTGTAAGGACCTGTGGCCTTCAGAGTTACGTGACATTGCTGGTTTCATATCTGTACCCTCTCCTTTCCCTAATGATCCAGTGTCATCAGCACAGAGCAAGGCAGACCCCGGAACTGTTATTCTAGTTGCATGTAGCATGCATTCCTTGTTTCCTGTCTTCTTCCACACACTCCTTTAACTCTCCACAGTGGCTCAAGGAGGGGAAAAAAATGGTAGGTTGAGTAACGATGGAAAGAATAAATATCCGTAGATAGGATTCCCAACAAAGATCATGTTATTTGGGGTTTCTGAGAGGTGGTGGGAATTAAATACTCTGGGAAGTGCCTCTTACACACATGGAAGACATTAAATATGGGATGAGAGGGAGGAGAATGGATGTAAAAGCTGGGAAGCATGGTGAAGCCATACTCGTCTGTCACTGTAAATGCTGCCTGGCCTTGAAATGTCTGGCAAAAAAAAAAAATGTTTTTCTCTTTTTTCCTGGCAGCTCTGTCGAGGTCCGTGTCTATACAGCTTCTGCTCCTCTGTGTCTAGCATTTCCCTCAGTACTGTGAGCAAAAGTGGTATGTTTTTCTCTCCGTATGTCTATCCTGTTCTGTCCACCTCTTCCTTGCTGGTCCTTTGCCCCAGTCAGCTTTGGTGCCTCAGCTTCTGTTACTCTAAGACATGTCTCGTTAACAGCTTAGCTTTTAAAAGGAAAACTCACGCTCCTTCACCTTCTAAATGTATTTGAGCTCCTTTGATTTTTAAAAATAAGGAGCTGAAAGAGCCTCATGATACTTCAAAAAATAAAACAAAAATACAAAGACCAGGTGGTGAAGAGGAGGAAAAAAAAATTTTTAAAGGAAACCTTTAACAAAAGAAGTAAAATTTGCCTCTTTGCTTCCTGGAAACTGATCAGAGAGAAAAAAAAAACTGATGGATTTTGCCAGTCATTATTCAGTAAAAGAAGTACCTGTTGAAAAGAAAAGTCACTTTTCTACTGGTCTTGAGCATGTAATGGGGCTGGCCGCATGGGTGACTAGATAAGGGAATTTCTTCCTGTGTCTGAATGTGAGTGTGTGTGTTCCAGAAGCAGGTACACAGGTAATTACCAAGAGAACCTACCAGCAGAGCTTTGAAAATCAGAAACAAGTTGAACCAATTGACAGAAATAGAAACAGAAATTTAATTATGCCATATGTACCCCACAGGGCCAAGAAAAGTCTTAGACTGAAAAATACAAACAAAACAAAACAAAACAAAAAAAGCATGTTGTTGTTAGGGGAAGCTTCAGTATAAGAGGAAATAGGGCCAAGCATATAACATATGCCTGTAACCTCAGCACTTGAGGGTACAGGGGTACAGAAATAGTTCAGGATAATCACTGGCTACATAGCACATTTGAGACCAATCTGAGAGGCATGAGATCCTTTTTTAAAAAAAACAAACAAACTGTAGAGGCCAGTAGATGTTTCAGTGGTTGAAGTCTATCATCCCCAATCCTGTCGACCTGAGTTCAGTCACTGGGACCCACTCGGTAGAAAGAGGAAACCAGCTACTACAGGCTGCCTTCTGGTTTCCACACGCATACTGTGGCATGTGCACACAAACACACATACATGCACCAACATATTAAAAAAAAAAAAAAGAGGAAACAGAACAAAGACAGAGTAACTCTGGTGCGTAAAATGGAGATGTGGAAAGCAAGTAACTTGAATTGGTAGTGACAGGCAACCATTCCTTTCACAGTTTCATAAACAGCTCAAACCCAAACCATGAAGAACTGTCTTTGGCTGGGGCCAATGGAATCCATACAAGCATGCAAATGAAGCATAAATATAAGATGCTCTTTTGGAATGTGTTTCAACTGAGTGAGAATGGCGGCAGAATGAAGTCAGCTGTGGTCATGGGTATCCAACTTAAAACACAGAGGCGGGAACAGAGCCATTTCGGTTCTGAAGCCAAGAAAGTGAGATGTGAGAGCCTTGCTGCTAGAGACTCAGATCCATGTTAAACACATAAAGGAAAAATTATTTGTGCAGGATCCTGGGACACTGGTCCTAGGGACTAGGCTATGCTGCCAGCACAGGACACTCCCATGCTGAGCCGTGTGCAGGAAAAAGCTCTCAGATGAGAAAAGAAACTATTGATCAGCACAGCATCACAGCGTGGGAGGTTAGAGAGGAGATCATAACTAGAAATGTAAAATACTCATCAAATCTCTTCTGTACAAAGATAACCATCCAAGACATACATCCAGTTTCTGTGGGGCTACGGTTACTGTTTTCATATGGCTATTTTGATAGAGCTGAGAAAGTATCATTTAGATATATTGATATTATTTCAGGTAAGTCAGACTGATTTTCTCATACTTCCATTAATGCAAACATTCAAGTGAGCTTTCTGACATTTTCCCCTTTCGGGTAGATGTCAACATTTGTCTGGAAATTATAAATTTTTATACTATAATGAGATAATGGACTTACTCAAATACATTTGTAACCATTTCAAAAAATAAACCATTTATGAATTTGTATCTGACAGTCACAGACTATGGTGAGGCTGCTTTGAACATCCCCATGGCAACCAGCATATGGGCTTTGAAGAAAATATTCTTCAGAATTGCTTTGGCTAGAATATTTTCCAAACTAGCTAACACCCCATTGGGAATGAGTCACCGTTCTGGATTTTCGTTGGAGGGTATGAAAATTGATCTCTACTGATTCTGTGTGCATGTGTTGTATCCGTCTTGCTTTAAGATTACGGGCAGGGAAGACCCAGCAAAGTACGGAGTGGAGCGGCCCTACACGCGGGTAACTAGCAAGGCGACGGCGGCTGTGCCTACGGTGTCCATCTCACCCAGTACTGAAGCTTGAGAGGGGCCTTTCGGCCTCAGACACGCCTCTCAGAAAACTCTCTAGATTCTTGCAGCTAATCTCGGGGAAGAAAAAGATAGGTTTAATTTATTTGAACTTTTTACAGTGTTAATGTTTTTGTTTACCTCGCTAGCTTGAGAATTTTTTTTTTTTTGCCAGCCTCTGAATTTGCACATCTGCCATGGTTTCTTTGTCTCCTTTGAGTGGTATTGATAAAGCCACACCGAACATCTGTTCTGAAATTCCAATGAATGTGCAGCTTAAAAGCAAACTGAGTTTGCTCTTGGGTATAATTTGTTCAATTCCGGGTCCTTGTACACGTATTTTAAAGGTCAAAGTGGATGTTTTTGTAACAGTTAAGCATATTTCAGATGTAAATAGAAGATTGTAAAATATATGGTTTTTATCAAATTTCAAAGAATGTTTTTAGTTAATACTTACAAAAGTACTAAAATTATGTGGGTAACATTTCAGATAATGTTATATTAAAATATTTGTGTATGTGTAAAAAAGTGTTGATAAATACTAATCTTTAAAGTTTGTGGAGTTTCTTTATTTGTAATATATGTGCTTTTAAAAGCAATGGGTTGTGAAATTATAAAAGTATTTTGCTCTTGTTAATATAAATAAAAATACAGTTACTTTGCACTTGATTTCCTTTGGGGAGCTGGGTTGGTATCATGCTTAACTGGCATATACAAAGGCCTCAGTTCAGTCCTCAATGTAAATCAGATACGGCTATGGCACCTCCAAATCCCAACACTCAGGAGCTGGAGGCGGGAGGGTGAGAAGTTCAAGGTCATCCGCAGCTACTTGGTGGGGCCAGCATGGGTATGTGAGAGGTGGCCACATTGCTGCTTTGAGAGATTTCTTGGATGGTTATTGAACCATCCATACTCCATGCTTTTAATGCCTTGCCAAAGCCAGAGAGGGACCCAAGCCTCAGCCTGGAAGATCCACCAAAGATGAATTAAACACATCAAAGCTTTCTAAATAGAGGACATCAGAATGATTTAGAGGTAATATGAACCAGAATCTTGATAGCTGTGGCCATCCACACATCTTCTGTTTCTATGCTCTATAAACTTGTGGTAGGCAGCAAAATGTACGGTCCTACCACAAGTTTATGGAGTACAGGCAACCTTGTATAGAGTAAGTGTATATTACACAGAGAATGTTGGTCCCGTCTCCATCTCTTTATCTCCTCATCAGCCTACTCTGTGACTACCTCTCTTTTCACTCCGACAGCCACACTCAGAGCTGAGGCCCTCAGTTCCTTCAGCTGCTGTCCACCTAGCAAAGTCCTCATACCCAAAGCCACATCACTAAGACTGAGCAGTCTTACTCCCGGGGTTAACTGGGAGTGAAAAATAATCTTAGCTGTGTTTGGTTGGCATCTGAATCCTTCTTGCCCAAGTCATTAGAAAAGAGAGAGAGAGAGAGAGAGAGAGAGAGAGAGAGAGAGAGAGGACTTTGCAAGGTAATATACACAAATAGGGTTTACGCTTGAATAACTGGTAAAGTTTCAAAAGCTAGTTTTAAATAGTACCAGTGTGGAGGATTCTCCAGGCAATCTCTTTGCAATCTTGTTGCATCCCTTGATATTAATGCCCTAGCTCTAATATCAGAACTTCCTCACTAGATTCCCAACGTATACAGAGCATCGACTTCTGCACCTCTTGTCTTGTTATAAGTAAGCAGTGGTATTTGCAGGACATTTGAGTATAGTGAGTCAGTTTAGTGTTACTAGTTAAATCTAGAGGGTAGATGAGCAATTTCTTTAAATATATATATATATAAAATAATGGGAGTCTGGAGATTGACTTACATTCTGGTTTTCTTATTTTACTTTACTTTTTGACAAAAATAAGGACAACTGCTAAGTTGGTCCCATGGGAATATTTCCAAGCAGTAAGCCAAGCCTGGGGGAAGAGATCGTTTGGAGTCTTAGCTGAGAAACCTTCTCGGCTGGCCTGTCAGGTTCCACAGTGAGGTGTCATATTTTCAGGCGCTCCTTCCTGAACAGCCATACAAAGAGACATGGATTCCTTTAGGCTTATCAGACTCATTGCTGCCAGCTAAAGGATCTGAGAAGTGCAGCACCCTTTATTTTGACTTTGACATCTAGAAAAGCTAGACAGTCTTTTCCAGAGAGAGAGAGAGGAGAGCGATCATAAACATTAGAATTTTAAGCCTAAGAGTTGCAGATAATAATTCAGTACCATCTTCAGTCTTCCTTCTGGGGACTCGGGTTCAGCTACCATGCTTGCCTATAAGTAGGACTGGAAATGTTGTTTCTATATAGCCACAGCCTTTTCCAAACTATTAGTCGCTGCTTCTGTAGCATGACTTGGATGTCTAACTATGCTGAGTCGTTACTTCTTTTCCCCTTTCTCTTTGTCTGCCTTACTATCATTTATGCTTTGAATGAGTCAGAATCCCAAGGGGCTATGGATGGGCACCACACCCTAAGAGAGGGGATTTCCTAACATCATACATTTGGCAAGAAGAGAACAAGATGTTCTTAAAATGCAAAAAGTACAAATAAGTATAGTCTACCAAATTCATCCAACAGTTCCTTGCTCCAGAGGTTTTGCCATCTACAAAACATCTGTTTCTGGAGGATGTCATGGCAACATCATTTTGTTCTTCCATTTGGCTTTATTCCCATGTCTATCATTAGAAGCTGTATTTTCTCAGTAAGGATGTTTTTAAAAGTTGTAAGATATTATATTATTATTTATTTACCTAAAATTATACAGAATGTGTGTAAATCTATGTGTAGACAGATACTATAAATACATAGTTTAAATGAAACTTCCTCACATGGTTTGACAATGCTTCCCCCAAGAGCCGTAGACTTTCAAACTAAAATAAGACAAGAGAAGCCTCCTTTACAGTTGTTAGTGGGAGCTTCCCAAGAGACTCTCAAGACATTATGGGCTGTTGCTGTTGCCTTTGATTGCCTTCTAGAGGTTGAAGAGAAGTCCATATTGCTGAAAACACCATACATGTCAGACATAAGGACTTGCAGGATCTAAAATGGATCAACATGAAAGTCTCCACCCTAAGAATTGCTATTCGTGGTACTAGTACCCAGATAGATGCCTGTGAACTAAATCAAGGAATGGCACGGCACAATAACCATAAGGGCACAATGGTGGCTCACACACCTTGGTGGTAACCAAGAGCTCTCTAGCTGAACTTAAGTGCCACTCATGCTTGATAAGGAAAAGGAAACCATGCTTGATATTGGAAACCTAACCAACCGCCAGGGAATAGTGTGGTCGTGGCTCTTGGAGGATAACCTACAACCTCTGAAAATTTTCCAACTACATTCTAAATATTTATCCTTGCACCCTTAGTTTAGCTCTCAACTCTCATAACAAACAACAACAAAACACTTTGCTTTGCAGCAATCAAGAACGGTTATGGAAAACTACAACTGCTCAAAATTCAGACAAGTGATCCTGCCGTGCTTGGCCCCAACTGACACATCTACAACACAACTCTTGCACCTACGGCTCAAAGAGCATCCAGGAACAGGAAACAGAGAGAAACAAGAAGTCTGCCATGAGACCGTGTCTCCTCAAAATGTCAGGGAGCTACACACATGAAATTTTAATAGCATGGTTGCCTAAACAAGACCAATACACATGGAAGGGGGAAACTCAAGGGGATCCCAGTCCTAGACAAAGAACCTAAGGAATACTTAGAGAGAGAGAAATAGTCTACCCAGACAAGAGTATCTCAGTTCCAAGAGGTCAGGTCTGAAATTACATACAGGCAAGTAACATTATACAAAATGAGCAGGTTGTATTTAAGTGTGTGTGTGTGTGTGTGTGTGTGTGTGTGTGTTGAACAATGAAGAGGCCATGAATTTGAAAGAGAGCAAGAAAGTATACATAGAAGGGATTGGAGGGAAGAAATGGAAGAGGAAAATGATGCAATTATATTTTCATTTCAAATAATAAAAGCATAATTTTTAAGTTGTATTTTTCAAATCTAGTTGCTAATACAATAGCAACTTAAATTTGAATGTTAAATTTGAACAGTAGTTTCAGTACTGCTGTAGTTACTGCTGATTTTTCCACTCTGACCAAATGTGCAGCTCTTTTAGTCCTTTCAGTGAAAAGTAAAAAGAGTAGTTTTGACAAAATGAAGGAGCCCAGAGGACTGTAAGTGCAATTCAGATCTCTCCTCTGTAAGGTCTCAGAAAGAGCTCTTGGCTGGAGTTACAGGCAACTACCCTGCTCGTTCCTATGTATCCTTGAGTAATGCGAGGCTGTTACAGCTGGAAGGCTTGTATCATGTTAACTGGTTTCATCTCTTTAACGGATTTAGCAGACGCTTAAGCTGCCTGTTTTCTCTAGCGTATGATGTATCCTCTGAAGCCTAAACTGTTAATCTTAAATTAACAAGCATGATTTTCTTGGCAGAATAAATGCCCTTACATTTTCTACACTACAGTTTCTTGATATTCGTATATGGGACTGAAATCAGACATGGAAGATTTCCTGGTGCCAAAAATGGGCCACTGTCACCTTCTCCTGATGTTGCAAAGCATAAAGGAATCAAAAGAGAAATCTGTGGAAGACAGAAAATTAATTGAATCCAAGTGGGAAAGTCCTTGCATATTGTTTGCCTTTGGGTTCCAGAGACTAGCAGAGGGCCTGGCATGGGCAAGAGTCTCTACAAGTGCTTGCTGAGTTCATGTATGAAAGAATCCACTAATGAATCAAAAAGAAACCGAGGTTAGACTGCTTGAGGCAATTTCTTACTGACTGATGCCTCTGGTCTCCCCAGTGCAAGCATTCAATCAGGGCAGGCTAAGAGAATGAGCATCACTCTTGCTCTGAAGAGGACCATCGGGACTCAGCTGGCCAGCCCCACTGTTGATTGCCCCCGTGACCTTGAGCGGGGATCCACACTGAGCCTCAGTTGCATCTTCTGGAAGATGGTAGAAATAATGAGTCAAAAAAAAAAAAAAGACCAAAAGGTTCTTAAATCAAGAATTGTGAACAGTAGATGCCCTGTATATCTGAACTATAATTGTTAGCATGATAAATAGAGCAGAAGGGAGAAAATGAACACTATGGCCTCAAGTTGTTTTTTAGTAATATTTATCCATAGCGTTGTAAAATATGTATTTAATGAATGCACAAATTTAGGAAAAGAATAATTCATGTTGTTTCCCTACATGATCACTGATAAGCACCTCATGGCTATTGGAAGCCTGGGCTTAAGAGAGCTCCAAAGGTGGAAACACATCCTCTCAGGGTGCTCGCATTGTGCACACTGTATTATAAGTTCTCCAAAAGTGTTCTTCAAGGCATGCAAATATTGCTCTCTATTTATATGTATCCCCAAGGACAGGTGCTACCTCTTGGCTTGGATTTGGATAAAGCATCTGAAATTTCTCATAAAAGATGAGAGTGGAATTGGTGTAAGTGTTGGCAAGGAAAGTGAACTCACGAAAGCATACTCTCTAAGATCCAGCTAGATGGGATGGTTACTGAGATGAAGACACGTCTTGATGTAAAAAATAATCTTAAACAGGGTTTGCCTTCTATGTCAGGTCATTTTGATCTTCCTTGGTGACAAAAATAGGAATGTATGAAACTTTGTATCACTTAAAAGGTGCAGAAGCTATGTAAGAGCAAGAAGACTGCTCTATACTCCTGCCTGGCAGTTATTCAGAGGTTGAAATACGACACATTGAATGAATGTCTTAAGCAATCATTCGTTATACCCAACACCCAACACCTGGCTCAAAATGGAACCCAGGGCTTTCCATAGCAATTATAGAGAGAACCAAGGAGATATTTATGTACGCATACTGCTTTAAATAAATGTAAGACCTTACTTCAAATGAGAAGATAAGGGCCTAAAAGCATATAGGAGGAACCTGAAACACACACTGAAGTATGCTTTATTCAAAAGACCAACCACGCACAAGCGTGTACACGTCTACAGAGGACTAATATGACAATTGTCACGTTAGAGCCAATCTCTTTCCCATTTTAATGATGCTCTTTCCTATGAACTGAATTATTCCTAACATCCATCTCCATTCCAAAAACTCACACGTACTACATGGACTGCTCAAACCCACTCACCTTGTACACTGTCGGCTTTGAACTAAACACATTGGAGAACATACGGAGACGCCGCACAGTCCTCCCCACACGCAGTCCACTCTGAATAAAATCAGAACTCAGCCAGGATGCTTTGCACCGGTCTCTGGCAGAAACATACTTAAGCGCTTTGTGGTCGCCGTAGAATCCACTTTAACTCCACACTGACGTCTTAGGCTGTGTCTTGTAGTGAACTGGGGGACTTCTGTAAATAGTAGGAAAGGAGAGTCGGAGGGGAAAAAATAATGAAGAGAAAAGAAAGAGCAGAGCAGAGAGCAGAGCAGAATTCTGAGCCATTACTATGTTCCAAATAGAATGAAAACATTTAAATTCATCTCACTTAAGCCTGTAACGTTCCTATTTCTTTACTAACATCTTTGTGTTCAATTTCCAATCAAAACATCTTTCTTTACTTCCCTGAAACACCTTAGGTCTCTTTCCGGTCACCTGTGTCACTTTGATATGTAACTTTTATCCCATCTTTTGGAATATGACTGAGTAAATTATTATATTTAGGGATATTGAAAGTCTTTGATTAAGCCAAATTGTATCGAATTAGATCTAACTTTTAATCAGATTTCTAAAATACCGTTATACTTAAACAATTGGCAAATAAATATTTCAATACAACAAATTAAATAACTTTTTACTGAATTATCTATTTATACACTGAAAATAACATCTTCCTATTTAGTCATAAATATGGACTTAAGGACTTTAGTTTGCAAAAACTAATATACAAAAAAAACTGAAATATTAATTTTCCTATCATAAAGAAGTTCGCTGTAGGTCTTGTTAGTACAGCTAAATGTCCAAGAATCTGCCCCTGCCTTTCAGCTACATTTCTCTATCTCTGGCAGTATCCCAGTGCAGATATTTCTGTGTTGCTGCAAAGCCTGTCTCCAGCAGATCTAATATTATAGTTTCCCAGCTTGTAGACCAGCGAAAACTGCACTTCTCCAGATGTCATGTGCTGCATTGTTCAGCGGATAGTCTTTAGTCCACCTCCACTTTCACAAATGCTTTTGGTGTCAGTATTAGGCCTGTGTTTTTCTTTGACTAGTGAAATATTAGTACACAGGACATGAAGTAGGCTTGAGCAGTGACAGCTGATCTCTGACACTTTGTTCTCATCATTAGAAGACTATGCTTTCATTTAAATAGCTCCTGGCATAGGAAGGATGGAAGATACATGGAAGAGAATGGGATCCCAGCCAAACCCGGGTTCATGCAGCAGGACACTGGGCAATTTTAACATTGAAAGAGAAATAAACACTTATTGTTATATACAACAGAGATATGGGTGTTTTTCCATAAAGCACCTATAAGGCAGCAACTAACATACATGCAGAATCCCAAAAGCACTCTTTGGTCTAATAGCATTACGTTAAGTTAGTGGTTCTCTAAACGTGGCCATGATCACTACCCAAGGGGCAGCAGCTGCATCATCTATAAACTTGTTGATAAGAATCACTGAAGGTGGGAAAGAAGATGATAATGAAAAAGACAGAAATGAGGTGAAGAGCAAGAAATGAAATTGGCAGGGTAGTGTGAGGGGTATAGGAGGACATGGAGTGGAAAGGATGGGGTGGAAATGACCTAGGTACATTGTATTCATGTATGACATTACCAAAAGAAGATCTGTGTGTTCTTTTTCATAATGTGAAGGCTAGCCTTGAGTCTTCAGATATATATGCTTAAACTGGAGTACCAATATAAGTCAGGAAAATAGTAAGGGGCCATGAGGGAAGCTTTCAAAGGAAGGATAGAATGAAGGTGGTAAAAGGAGAAATGGGAATGATGGAACAAGAAGAGTTATGGATAGTGGGAGAGGGGAAGGCAAGGTATAAGAGGCAGTGTATACATGATGGGAAGACTCCATTGCTGAAGATAACACATACTTGAGTCATACAACATGGAGAGATCAAGCTGATACTAACCTGGAATTTTGTTCCCTACTGTCCAGCTTTCACAGTGCCAGAAGCTGTTGGGTACAAGCTATTGCAGGAGCTTTTACCCAGATCTGGAACCTGTGAGGTACAATAATAACTGCCTGACAGCATATGGCCACTAGTGCAATAGTGACGCACATGCTATAGAAGTAACCAACCACTTCTTGATTAGATTTCAGGTCCACTCCACAAGGTGAAACTCATGCCAGGTACTGTGAACTGTGACAGGAGCTGATGACTGAGTAGGTCATAGGCTGTAGCGGGGGAACCTACTGATATTATGTGCTCAGTGGTCACAATGTTTAACTCTCTTTCAAGATTGATTTATTTTATTTATTTATTTATTTATTTATTTTACATATATGAGTGCTCTGCATGCCAGAAAAGGACATCAGATCCCAATATAGATGGTTGGGAACTACCATGTGGTTACTGAGATTCGAACTCAGAACCTCTGGAAGAGCAGACAGTGCTCTTGACCACTGAGCCATCTCTCCAGCCCTGCTAAGTTTCTATCTTTATACCCATACAGAAGCACATCTCTAAATCCTTATCAGAGAAGCTTCTTTTTGCAGTAGATGGTTATTAAGACAGAGACACAGAAGTAGCCATTGTGAAGAGAATAGATGGCAGATGCTCAGCCCTAAATGAGACATTTGTACTAACACTCTCCACACCTCCCAAGACTCAAAAAACATCAAAGAACAGGACGCGAAAAGATCATAAGAGCCAATGGCAGTGAATAGCAAAACAGTGTTTTGTTGGGGGTTTTTTTTGTTGTTTTTTTTTGGGGGGGGGGGACATAACCAGACTATTTCACACAGGGAATCAAAGCCACCGGATAAACTCAAGCCAGATAAGACCTCTGGGACACAATTGAGAGACTCAACTCACAAATGCATCATAAAAGAGATAACTTAGATGCAGACTAAAAACATAGAAAACCAACTCAACGAAATCATGAAAAGTTTCTCAAATCCAGGAAGCAAACCAAGGCATTGCAATACAAGACTCATTCAGAGCCTTAGGCAAACTTAAGTAACGAAGAACTTCTCCACATCATTCAACAGTCTGTTATCTTCTCTTTGGTCACTTCCCTCTGGCCTTGCCAGGCCACAGAGGAAGAGTCCTGATGAGACTTGATAGACTGGGGTCAGATAGTAGGGAAGGAGGGATCCCCTTTTCTGAGAATTAAGGGAGGGAAATGGGGGGAGGGAGATGGGACTGTGGGACCTGAAGAGACCAGGGGAGGCTACAATCAGGATGTAAAGTGAATAAATTATACAAAATAAATTTAAATTTAAAAAAAAAGAAGAAAAAAAATACCAAAAAGCACAGAGCATAAAACTGAAGAGAATAGTACAAGCTGCAAAAGCACTTTTTAATTTATTTATTTATTTATTTATTTATTTATTTATTTATTTATTCACTTTACATCCTGATTGTACCCCCTCCCTCCTCTCCTCCTGGTCCCACCATCTCTTTCTCTTCTCCCTATCCCCATTCCCCTTGCCCCTCAAAGTACGGGAGCCCCTAAACTCACATCAGGACTGAGTGCATCCTCATCCACTAATTCCTGGTGAGGCATCCTGGTGAGGGGGTCAGTGGTCAGAAACCAAGCAACAGAGTCCACGGCAGAGACAGCCCCTGCTCCACTTACTAGGTAACCCACATGAAGCCTGAGCTGTCCATTGGCTACCTCTGTGTAGGGGTCCTAGGTCCAGTCCATGCATGGTCCTTTGTTGGTGCTTCAGTCTCCGCAAGACCCCCTGGGCCCAGGTTAGTTATCTCTGTTGGTCTTCTTGTGGAATTCCTGTCCTCTCCAGGTCCTTCTATCCTCCCTCCAAATCTTCCACAAGGTTCCCTGCTCTACACCCAATGTTTGGCCATGGATCTCAGCATGTGTTTCAATCCATTGCTGGGTGGGGCCTCTCAGAGGAGAGCTATGCTAGGCTCTTATCTTTAAACATAACAGAATGTCATTAATACGTCAGGGAATGGCTCTCTCCTTTGGTGTGGGTCTCTGGTTGGGCCAGGCACTGATTGGAGATTCCCTCAATCTCTGCTTTATTTTTGTCTCTGCACATCTTGTAGGTAGGGTAAATTTTGGGTCCTACTCAGCATAGAGCTTGAAGTCTGAGCTACAGCAATTATACACGATAAACAGAAATGAAACAAATAAGAAAGTAAGAAATAAAAGTAGCCTCATATGCAGACTATAAGACCTCATACTTATTAGAACCTACAAACTCTACCAAAATACTCCTAGATCTCATAAACACTTTCAGAAAAGTAAGATACAAAATCAACACACAACAGTAACTTTTCTATTTATCAAAAAATGAACATGCTAAGAAAAAAGAAGAGCAATTCATTTCATAGTAGCCTCAAAATAAGTAGAGATACATACATATGTACATACATACATACATTGATACATAGATAAATGATAGATACATAGATACATGCATACATAGATACATACATAGATAAAATACCTAGGAATAAGCTCATCAGAGGGGGTAGCTCTATAGTGAAAATTTTAAAATACTTGAATAACTGAAGCTACTAGAAGATGGAAAGATATTCTGTGTTCATGGATCAGCAGAATAAACTGATCATTTGTAGAAATGGTCATTATTCCAAAATTGCTCTACCAACTCAATGAATTTTCTATGAAAATCCCAATGGTATTCTTCACAGAAAAAAAAAAAAAAAACCCTAAATTCATGTATATGTACAAAATATTCCCAAACAGCCAATGCAACCCTGAAATATCAATGCAATGCTTGTGGATCTGAACATCTAATTTGAAAATACTCTGCAGATAGCAAGTAAAAGAAATCCCAGTACTGCCACATAGGCCTGAGAAATAGAACAGAGATCTTGAAGTAAGCTAATCAGCCATAGGCATCTGATTCTCAACAAAGGTACCAAAACAGTCATTATAGGAATGACAGCATCTTCTACAATCAGTACAGGGAAACTTCTTCTAATCTTACAAAATATATTCACTAAATAATAACTTCCCATGTGCTTCAGCCTCTGGCAACCACTATTCTACTTTCTGTTTCTATGAGTTTCACTGTTTTAAGTAACTCACAGAAGTAAATCAGTTATGTATTACATTATGCATAAGATATATTACATAACCCATTTCTGTTTAGCAAGATCAGAAAATTATAGCTTCATTACACAAAACAACAATATTTAACACTACTGAACCATACAGTTAAAATGGTTAAAATGTTAAACTTTATGTGGTTTTTACTGTAACAAAAAATAATTTTAATAAAGGGATTTATTTGCCAAATCTGATAGATTTGGGGAAACCCAGTATAATCATTTCAAGGGTGGCAATCATAAAACTGTGGAAACCAGCTATGTTTTGCCCTGCACAGGCTGATAAATCACTCTGGGTACCTACAGGGAAGGAAGAAGACCTATTATCCACATGAGCAGAGCTGAGCAAATTCACAGACAAAGACAGACTCTGCAAAAACCCTCCTGATGTGAGGAATAATGAGTGTGCTCTCTGGAGCAGGAAAATAGAAAGGGTTTAGGTTAGAATTTTATCTCCTAAAAATGTCAGCAAAAATTTTGCATTTTACGCTTTAGACTTGTTTTTAAAAAAAATCATGTGCTGAAAAAAATAAGATCTGGAGCTGAAGGTTTAGTTCTGTGAAGAGTGCTCACCTACCATACAGGAACCCTTGGGCTTAACTCCCAACACCACACAGACCAGATGTGGTACCTGCCTAGAATCCAGGATTGGAGAAATGAAGATAGGAGGGTCAGAAGATCAAGGTCATCCTTAACTACATAGTGAGTTTGGCTACAGCCTGGGATGAATGAGCAGAGGTTATAGTAAATAAATATGTGTGAATGAGAACTCTACCTGTTGTCACTAACATAAGCCCAATACGGAAAAGGCAGAGAACATATTGCAGGATTCTTCATCCATTCTCACCTTTGGAGTTTCACAATCTAGCTCTTGGATTTTAATTATCTCCTTGTTATAGACTCCCGCTCATAAATCTCAGAGATTGTTCCTGGAATGAGCACCTCATATTTTCCCAGCTTTGACTCCATAGGGCCATCATTCATTTTGGAAAGGCAAGATCAGCGTGTTACTGGCCAGAAAGGCAGTCCTGATGCAAACCAGCCATTGATGATTTTGTAATCAACGGGTCTGCTGGTGTTCCTGGGTAAAAGCCTCTGTCTGCTCGGAGCACAGTCACCATCTCAGCAGCTTTCCCACCGCCATGGTTTCTCTGAAGAATGCCAAGGGAAGAACCTTCCATGAACTTGTCAAATAAAGCTCAATAAATCTGAGTTTCTTTGCTGGAGAAATTTCATTTGGCTCCACTCTATCAGTGTCTCACGGCCTCACTTCTCTACGAATACTATTGAGCTATAAATAGGGAACATTCAGGACTATGAAATGGAAACTGGAATCTATCCAGGAAACAGAATGGTGTGGTACTTCGGGTTAGGCCATCCCTGAAGCACCAAGTACAGACTCCCTTGAACACAACAAAAGAATCACGGTTGCTATGTGTATCTCAAAGCTTAGTGGCACTGACAAACATTATCCTGAAGTAAGAGCTGTGAATAATGGAGAGGGAGTTTGGGGATGAAGAATTTAATCAGTGCAATCGGAATTTGCCTTCATTAAGTATATTTACAAGTCAAGGTGATAAGCATTACCTACATGATTCTAAGAAGGCATAAGCAAGCGTCAAATTTTATGGTGTTTGCTCTATTTTGAAAAATAATCCAGAGGAGGAAAAAAAATCAAGTTGATATATAGTGTTGAAAAGGGTTGGATAATGAGATTCCAGTATATTTAGTTTTTTTAAAAAAAATGGGCTTTGATATCCAGGATAATTTGAGGCTAGTGTGATTGCTCTGTGGGAGATGCTCTTACCACACGAGTATGAAAGGATGAATTCAGATCCCTAGAGCTCACGTAGAGCCAGGAGCAGCAGCATCTGGGACCTCAGTGCTCCCACAGTGAAAGCAGAGACAGGGACAGAAGACTCCTTTGCAGAAGGTTGAGGGACAGCTAACCCGGAGCACAATAGCAAGTAACAAAGGCGGCTTACCTCAAGAAAGGGTGGCTGCCTGGCGTGGTCCCCTAACCTCCATACACGCATCAGGGCACATGCATGCCCACACTCTCACACAAGAATGTGTGTGTTCACATGTGTGTGTGCATGGGCAAATACACACACACACACACACACACCACTAACAATAATAATAAAAACATGCACAAACTAAGCAACCCATATGCTTCAGTGTAGATTCAATTATTTTTCTCTATTTGCTTTTTATCACACGTCTATCAGTCTGTACCCTCCTGTAAAAAAAAAAAAAAAAATCATCCATTGCATTTTTTTTATAGCTCTAAATTGGGACTGGAGAGATAAATCAGTGGTTCAGAGCACACACCGCTTTTACTGAATTTGGTTCCAGTTTCCGTGTCAGGTATTTCAAAGCAACCTGTTACACCAGTTCCCAGGGAGTCCAGCGGCTTCCCTGGCCACCTGCACTCGTGCACTTACCCACCCACAGACTCACAGGTATACACATAATTAAAACTTTAAAAAAAAATCTTAAATTGCAGGGCTCAGCACAGCTCACCCTTATGAAACCTTGACCTGGACATTATTGGTTAGGGTTTAACATTGGTTCATAGTTTTGAGGAATAAATTCTGCAAGAAGGGAAGTGCGAAAACCTTAAATGTGTGGCCAATGCATGTGACAAATGATGGTCCCATGCAATGCACCATCCCTGTTTCAAGCTATATCTACACTGTCATCACCCCCAAACAAAATATACACAGCAAAGTTATTATAACACCTTCCCAGGGTTGCCAAAAAGCATCTGACAGTCAGAGTCGACTTTCTAGATACCTCATGACAAGAAAGTCAGGTGAAATGCTGGATCTTATCTTCCCACCTAGAATCTGAAGAGCAGCTGTGAGCACAAAATCCTCCTTTCTGTGTTCTGACCAATACAAATGGCCACACTCTGCCTCAGAAAGTTCCCTAACAGAAGGCACACAAGAGAGAAGACCTGCAGGTTCGTGGCTCACGCTACAGCACCGTAGTGACACTCTGGAAGCCATAATTTTAATCTGTTTTCTTGCTGGTTTATCCATCAAATGAGAGAAGTCATCTGGCATTTGTGTCAGCAGATGAATTCTTAAATCAAATGACAGCAGCTGGCATTTAGGTGTTTTTGACCTCTGGTACAAAGTGAGAAACCACTATTCTGATGGTTCTCTATGTTGGTACTCTGTTCCCCATGGTCTTTAATAGATGTTATTGAATACATGTTTCTGCAGACTCTACTTCTGGTAATTATAAAGCCAAGAGGCTAGCAAGCCTCTGATGGTAAGTAAGAGCTTTAGGCATGGGGCTTAGAAGAACCTACAACCGCCATAGCATCCTAGTCACCTCGTCCTCATCGTAACGATTAGGAAGCCACCCCAGGATCCAGGGAACGTAGACAAGGTGCCTCCACGCTTCACCAGGCTGCTGCTGCTTACAGCCTGTGCCAGTAATGCCTTGACCTAAGGCAACCAAGCAGAAAGCAAGGGCACTGCACTCAGACCTGGGCCAGCTACAGAAAAAACTGGACAGTTACCCAAAGGCAAACCTCTTTATCTGGCCTTGTTTACAGCCACAGGCACAGAAGGAGGCTCCCTGCACTGCTGCACCCACACATCTCAGCTGGCTCTCTTGCAGTCAGGTGACCAGTAAGCTGGAAGAAACCATTTTGTGTGCATTGACAGTGAAGAGGCCACACTTCATATTTCACTTTTGACACAAGGTCTCATGAGGGGGTTGCCCAGCCGCCCTCAAATGGCATAGTTCTCATGCCTCAACAGCCTTAAGAATGCATTGCTCTTTAATCCCTGGCTTCAAATTTGTATCCACAAATCAGTTTTTCCCATCTTAGAACATAGGGTCAATGGAAATACACTCGATCATTATTGCATGTCTCCTTTCATTCAGCACAGAATTTCTGACGCTCGCTCCAAAGCTTGCATGACTCGGCAGTTCACCCTGATGGATGCTACACCAGCCCACTGCATGACCACACTGCACTTTGTTCTTGTTGATGCTCACACAGCGTCTTCCCAGTTCAGACTCCCTACACATTGGCTCTAAGTCTTTTTGCACCTTTGTGTCAGGAGCTAGAAGCAAGATCACTCTGTCAAGTGGCAGATTATACATCCTTCTTAGTCTTACAGAAACAGCCAGACCTTTAGCCAAATTGCTTGTCTCATTTCACGTTCCTAACAAGGCTGCAGGAGAGTTCTGTCTGCTCTGCAACTTCTGCACGTGTTATATTCTAATAGATGCGTCTTGTCTTTTGGTTCTCATTTTGTTTTTAAACCCTAGGACCAAAAAGAAGGGGAAAAAACAACTCCACAGATTACACCAGCATTGACAATACAGAACAGAGAAAGAAGGAAATGGGAAGACAGGCGACAACAAGTCTTCCTGGTGCGTTTTAATTAGATTTTGCTCTATAACACTTCCGTGAGTACCCATTAGTTTTCTGTGTTTCTGAGCGCATATTAGGGAAGGCACATCAGACAAATACATAGACTCATAATTTGTATTTTTTTTTTTGCTTCAAAACATAAAGCCAGAGAAGTATGTGCAAGGGGTTATTTACAAAACTGCATCTCATCATGGAATGCTTGGAAAAACACGAACATGATTCAGTCATTAGGGATCATTACTATTTATTTGTCCATATTGTATGCAGTCACTCCCAAAATTTGAAGAATTCGGCAAGATAGCAAAATATGGCATTTTATCTTGATTCTTTTAATCTGAGGTAAATACAAGTAAAACTTGCTCTAATGCTGCCCAAAATATCTCAGAAGACTCCACTTGTCTTCTTATTCACCAGTAATTTTTAAGGGAAAAAATTATTAAATATTTTCTAAATTATTGTGTGTGTCATGTCACCAATTTCATAGATAAACACTTCACTGATACACTCACTAGAACACACCTTTTCTAGACATTGATTTCTTAGTGAAGGATAAGCCCCCAGAGTGAGTCTGTTAGGTGTGTAAACCAGCCATTCCATATTAACTCTTACTCTAGAGCAAGTTCTGAGCTGCTCTGAATGTAGGCAGGACATACAGAATTAACTAAGCCCACAGCCCCTCCTCCCTTGTCTCCCCACCTGGGGGCTGGGTGATCAGTGGGCTCTTAGTGGGTTTTCTTTTCATAAGTGTAAAAATAAGTAGCATCGGTAGTTAGAAATGCAAGCCTTATCTTTCCCCTCCCATCAAAACAATCTAGCGGCTGCACACAGACTGAGGATGAGGAGATGAGCCTTGCCCTAGGCTTCTAGATTCACGGGTCGGAGCCCATGACTTTCCTCTGTGTCTCCACACTATGTGTGCCCAAGGTGCCATGGAGTAGCCAAACTGGCCTTCTCAAAAAAGACAATTGCAAAGGTCGTTGGCCATTTAATTCAAAGTAAATGGAGAAACATGATAATGTAACAGATGCACAGCAATTTTAACTATTTTTTAAGTTGGTATCCTTTAGTTTTTCTGATACTTTTAAAATCCCACATCTCTGTATTACTATTTTCCTTACGGGCAGCATACCAAAAAGTTACACAGTTGATGGCCAAGGCTCTAAACAATCATGATCTGTTTTTCTCCTTCAATCACAACGCTCAGATCTGGAGAGGACCCGAACCGTGGTTGAGCAGATGAATAGCTGCCTCTACAAACCCATGGCCATTAGCTTAATATATAACTGTTTCCAGAGACTAAGCATCTGAGCTGAGTGCACACAAGAATAAACTGTTAATTTATGGGAAGTATTTTAGTACATTACAAAGACAACAAAAGTCTGTATATTCAATTAACTTTAACTTCTACATCTCCATAACCATTAACAAACTTTCATAGATAAGCCCACTGGACAAAAACTAGAAAAAAGTTCATTAAATGTAAAACCAGAAGTGAATCAAATTTCCTACTCTTTTTCACTGAGCTGTTACCCTGGATATTCCAGAATGCGAACTCTACCCCTCTTGTCAATGTGTGTGACAGCCCTAAAGCCCGATGATCCCACTGCTGCATGAGGCCATTGCCATGTCCTGGTTGTTTCTCATACAAGCTCTACTATGAGAACAGGGGCTTTCTGGAGGTTTCTAGCCCAGGAAGACTGTGTGAAACCACATCCCAGTGACTGCATCAGCCTGGGCTGGAGTCAATACTTACACCATTGTGTTAGTCATCCTTCCAGAAGAAGCAGACTCAGAGCTTGTTTGGACACTAGCCATCTCTTTCAAGAACTGAATGGGTGGGCATTCTTATTTCCTTTTCTACCAAAAGATATCTGATTTTTTTTTTAAAGAAATTCAGAGAAAACCGCTATTCCCTTTTGCTTTGTCCAACACACCCTAGTAGCCTAGGGAACAAACAACATTCTTTGTTCTAATACAAAACAGCACACAGAATTGCACAGTTCATTTTGAACAGTCTCTTATATAAACCAATAAAAGAACCAAGTGTAACAGTCTATCTCTTTGTATTTGGGATAAGAATGCTGTGCTACGGAGGAGTTTCAATCACAAATATCAATTAGCCAGTTCATCCTCAGACCAAATCTGAGGTTGTCTCACCTCTTAAACTAATCAGCCATGGCTAATATTTCTTGACAATAGTGTGTTTTCTTGCTATAAGCAGTGAAGACAGTGAAGACATGCAGCAAACAGGATCCTTGCAAAGAGAGCATAATGAGATCACTGTTAAGTTTGGTGTTGGAAACTACTAAAACGTTACCTGTAGCAGAAATTCCCTTCTTGACTTTACATCTTTTTTTTAACTTTTATTAATTACACTTTATTCATTTTGTATCCCCCCATAAGCCCCTCCCTCCTCCACTCCCGGTCCCACCCTCCCTCCCCTTTCTGCATGCATGCCACTCCCCAAGTCTACTGATAAGGGAGGTCATCCTCTCCTTTCTGATCTTAGTCTATCAGTTCACATCAAAAGTGGCTGCTTTGTCCTCTACTGTGTCCTGGTAAGGCTGCTCCCCCCCAGGGGGACGTGATCAAAGAGCAGGCCAGTCAGATTATGTCAGAGGCAGTCCCTCTTCCCATTACTATGGAACCCACTTGGACACTGAACTGCCATGGGCTACAACTGTGCAGGGGTTCTCGGTTATCTCCATGAATAGTCCTTGGTTGGAGTATGAGTCTCTGGGAAGTTCCCTATGTTCAAATTTTCTTGTTCTGTTGCTCTCCTTGTGGAGACCCTGTCCTCTCCAGCTCTTACTATTTCCCACTTCTTACATAAAATTCCATTCACTCTGCCCAACAGTTGCCCATCAGGCTCAGCATCTGCTTTGATAGTCTATAGGGCAGAGGCTTTCAGAGGCCCTCTGTGGTAGGTTCCAAGTTTGTTTCCTGTTTTCTTCTTCTGGCTTTCAGTAGTCCTCTGTAGAAGGTTCCTAGATTGTTTCCTGTTTTCTTCTTCTTCTGATGTCCATCCTCTTTGCCTTTCAGGATGGGGATTGACCGTTTTAGTTAGGGTCCTCTCTCTTGCTTAGTTTCTTTAGATGCACAGATTTTAGTGGGTTTGTCCTATGTTGTATGTCTATATGAGTGTGTATATACCATGTGTGTCTTTTTGCTTCTGGGACAACTCACTCAGGATGATCCTTTCCAGGTCCCACCATTTACCTGCAAATTTCATGATTTCCTTATTTTTCATTGCTGAGTAATATTCCATTGTATAGATGTGCCACAATTTCTGCATCCATTCTTCAGTTGAGGGGCATCTGGGTTGTTTCCAGCTTCTGGCTATTACAAATAAAGCTGCTACAAACATGGTTGAGCTAATGTCTTTTTTGTGTACTTGAGCCTCTTTTAGATATATGCCCAGGAGTGGTTTGGCTGGATCTTGGGGAAGCGCTATTCCTAGTTGTCTGAGAAAGCACCAGATTGATTTCCAGAGTGGTTGTACAAGTTTACATTCCCACCAGCAGTGGAGAAGGGTTCTCCCTTTCTCCACAACCTCTCCAGCATGTGTTGTCACTTGAGTTTTTGACCTTGGCCATTCTGATGGGTGTAAGGTGAACTCTCAGGATTGTTTTGATTTGCATTTTCCTAATGGCTAATGAGGTCGAGCATTTCTTTAAGTGCTTCTCTGGCATTCGATATTCCCCTACAGAGAATTCTCTGTTTAGCTCTGTTCCCCATTTTTTTAAGTGGATTATTTGGTTTGCTGCTTTCCAGCTTCTTTAGTTCTTTATATATACTGGATATGAGTCCTCTGTCAGATAAAGGGTTGGTGAAAATTCTTTCCCAATCTGTAGGCAGTTGCTTTGTTTTGATGACGGTGTCCTTTGCTTTGCAGAAGCTTTTCAATTTCATGAGGTCCCATTTATTGATTGTTGCTCTTAAAGCCTGTGCTGTTGCTGTTCTGTTCAGGAAGTTTTCTCCTGTACCAATGAGTTCTAGGGTATTCCCCACTTTTTTTTCTAGCCGATTAAATGTGTCTGGTTTTATGTTGAGGTCTTTGATCCACTTGGACTTCAGTTTTGTGCAGGGTGATAAGTATGAATCTATTTTTATTTTTCGACATGTAGACATCCAGTTGGACCAGCACCATTTGTTGAAGATGATATCTTTTTTCCATTGTATGGTTTTGGCATCTTTGTCAAAGATCAGGTGTCCATAAGTGTGTGGGTTTATTTCTGGGTTGTCTGTTCGGTTCCATTGATCCAGCATTCTGTTTCTATGCCAGTACCATGCAGTTTTTAAAACTGTTGCTCTATAGTACAACTTAAGATCAGGGATGGAGATATCTCCAGAAGATCTTTTATTGTAGAGGATTGTTTTAGCAATTCTGGGTTTCTTGTTATTCCATATGAAGTTGAGAATTTTTCTTTCCAAGTCCGTAAAGAATTGTGTTGGTAATTTGATGGGAATTGCATTGAATCTGTAGATTGCTTTTGGTAAGATGGCCATTTTTACTATGTTAATCCTGCCAAGCCATGAGCATGGGAGATCTTTCCATCTTCTGATATCTTCTTCTAATTCTTTCTTCAGAGACTTGAAATTTTTTTCATACAAGTCTTTGACTTCCTTGGTTAGGGTTACTCAGAGGTACCTTATGTCATTTGTGGCTATTGTGAAGGGTGTTGTTTCCCTAATTTCTTTCTCAGCCCTTTTGTCTTTTGTCTTTTGTAGCCCTTATGTCATTTGTGGCTATTGTGAAGGGTGTTGTTTCCCTAATTTCTTTCTCAGCCCTTTTGTCTTTTGTGAAGGGTGTTGTTTCCCTAATTTCTTTCTCAGCCCTTTTGTCTTTTGAGGGCTACTGATTTTTTTTTTTTTTGAGTTAATTTTGTATTCGGCCACTTTGCTGAAGGTGTTTATCAGCTGTAGGAGTTCCCTGGTAGAGTTTTTGGTGTCACTCACGTATACTATCATATCATCTGCAAATAGTGATAATTTGACTTCTTCCTTTCCAATTTGTATCCCCTTGATCTCCTTCAACTGTCTTATTGCTCTAGCAAGGACTTCCAGAACTATGTTGAAGAGATATGGAGAGTGGGCAGCCTTGTCTTGTCCCTGATTTCAGTGGGATTGCTTTAAGTTTCTCTCCATTCAGTTTGATGTTGGCTATAGGTTTGCTGTATATCGCCTTTACTATGTTTAGATATGTGCCTTGTATCCCTGATCTCTCCAATACTTTAAACATGAATGGATGTTGGATTTTGTCAAATGCCTTTTCAGCATCTAGGGAGATTATCATGTGGTTTTTTTTCTTTCAGTTTGTTAATATGGTGGATCACATTGATGGATTTCCATATATTGAACCACCCCTGCATACCTGGGATGAAACCTACTTGATCATGGTGGATGATATATTTGATGTGTTCTTGTATTCAGTTTGTGCGTATTTTGTTGAGTATTTTTGCATCAATGTTCATAAGGGAGATTGGCCTGAAGTTCTCTTTTTTTGTTGGGTCATTGTGAGGTTTAGGTACCAAGGTGACTGTGGCTTCATAGAATGAGTTTGGTAATGTTGCTTCTGTTTCAATTTTGTGGAATAGTTTGAAGAGAACTGGAGTTAGCTCTTTTTTGAATGTCTGGTAGAATTCTGCATTGAAACCATCAGGTCCTGGGCTTTTTTTGGATGGGAGACTTTCGATGACTGCTTCTATTTCCTTGGGGGATATAGGACTATTTAATTGATTTACCTGGTCCTGATTTAGCTTTGGTAAGTGGAATCGATCAAGAAAATTGTCCATTTCATTTAAATTTTCAAATTTTGTTGCATACACACTTTTGAAGTAAGTCATAATGATTGTTTGGATTTCCTCGGTGTCTGTAGTTATGTCCCTGTTTTCATTTCTGATTTTGTTGATTTGGATGGTGTCTTTTAGTTAGCTTGGCTAAGGGTTTGTCTATCCTGTTGATTTTCTCAAAGAACCAGCTCTTGGTTTCATTGATTCTTTGAATTGTTTTATTTGTTTCTAATTGATTGATTTCAGCCCTGAGTTTGATTATTTCCAGCCATCTACTCCTTTTTGGTGTGTCTGCTTCTTCTTTTTCTAGGGTTTTTAAGTGAGCCATTAAGTTGCTTGAATGCACTGTCTCAAATTTCTTCTTGAAGGCACTTAGCGCTATGAACTTTCCTCTTAGCACTGCCTTCATTGTGTCCCACAAGTTTGGGTATGTTGTGTCTTCATTTTCATTGAGTTCTAGGAAGATTTTAATTTCTTTCTTTATTTCTTCCCTGACCCAGCTGTCTTTTAGTAGCAAGTTGTTCAGTTTCCATGGGTCATATGGTTGTGTGCTTGGTTGCTTTTTGTTTTACTGTAGTAGGGCTATTTATTTCCTGTGTTTTCTTGAATGTAGCTAGTTTTCTTGGGTTGTATTTTCCCTTCTAGAGTCTTCTGTAATGTTGGATTTGTTTGTAGGTATTGTTGAAATTTGTTTTTGTCATTGAATATCTTGTTTTCTCCATCTATGAGGACTGAGAGTTTTGCTGGGTATAGTAGCCTGAACTGACATCTGTGTTCTCTTAGGGTCTGCATGATATCCGTCCAGGCCCTCTGGCTTTCATAGTCTCTGTTGAAAAGTCAGGTGTGATTCTAATGGGTTTGCCATTATATGTTACTTGGCCTTTTTCTCTTGCAGCTTTAGTATTTTTTTCTTTGTTCTGTATATTTACAAATATACAGAATTATGTGGTTTTGATTATTATGTGGCAGGAGGATTTTCTTTTCTGGTGTAATTTATTGGGTGTTCTATAGGCCTCTTGTATTCTTATTGGCCTTTCCTTTAAGTTGGGGACATTTTCTTCAATGATTTTGTTGAAAATATTTTCTGGGCCTGGTGCAGAAAATCTTCTTTTTCCTCTATTCCTATTATTCTTAGGTTTTGTCTTTTTATGTTGTCTTGAATTTCTTGGACAGTCTGTGTCAGGAATTTTTTAGATTTAACATTTTCTTTGACAGATACATCTATTTCTTCCATTGTATCTTCCACACCTGAGATTCTTTCTTCCATTTCTTGTAGCCTATTGGTTATGCTAACCTCTGTAGTTCCTGCTTTCTTCCCTAAGTTCTTTCTCTCCACAGTTTCTTCCATTTGTGTTTTTTTGTTGTTGTTGTTGTTTTTTTCAATTCTATCTTCAGATCTTGAGCTATTTTGTTGGTTTCCTTCACCTGTCTGACTGTATTTTCATGTTTTTCCGTCAATTCCTTCAGCTGTTTGTTTGAACAATCCACTGTTTCTTTTATTTCATTCAGTGATTTAAGCATTTCCTCTCTAAAGGCCACAGACTGTTTGGCTGCAGCTTCCTCTATTTCTTTTCGTATTTTATTTATTTCCTCTGTTATATTCTTCATGAGCATAGATGTTAGGTCATCTCCTTGAATTTCAATTATGCTGGGGTGTCTAGCGCTATTTGCCCCTGGATAACTGGGTTCTGGAGATGCCATATTGCTCTGGCTTTTGTTGGTTGAACTTTTACGCTGTCCTCTACCCATTGGGCTATCTTAGTTGTTTGAGTTTAGTTTCTGGTTGTTTCTGGACTCTTGTAGTGGAGAGAATCCCTTTGGCTGGAAGATGGTTTTTCCTGAAGGAAGCCTTCTCAGCTTTTTGGGTATAGTCACTGGATGTCCGGTGTTTTTCAGGAGTTGCTACAGCTACCTCAGGCATAGAGACCTGGGTGGTAACTGTGGTCCTGATTAGTCAAGAGGGCTCTCCTCTCACCGGGAGAAGTCCTGGAGACAGCTGTCCTCCTTCTGGGTTTCTTGCTGTAAATTTAGTGATCAGCTGCTGTAACCTGTGTGTCCCGTGGGTTGGTCAGTTTTGTTAGGGATAACTGGTTGCCCCTTGGAGCAGTATCTGGGGGTTGATCTCAGGGTTCCCGGTCTTTTGTAGGTCTGAGGTTGGGGCTCTGTGCCCCGGAACCCAAGAGGTAATCTGTGGCGAGTGAGTATTGCTGTCCTGGTAACAGCAGGCTATCTGGGGCACAGCAGTTCCCTGGGTTGGGCCAGTCTGTGGGACCTTTTCCGGGGATATACTGGGTTGCCTAAGTCTGTCCCCTTTGCTTCGTTCCTTGTTCCTTGTGAGGGTTTCTCCAGACAGTGACTCTAAGACTCTGGTAAGGAGTAGTTGGTACAAAGCAGGCCTCTGGGCTGGTGGAGCGTGCTTCTGCCTGCTAGTCTGTGGGAGCTGAGTTTCCAATCACTCTGTGTTCCCTGTTTGGGCCCGGATCTGTGATGGCTGGGTGTACTCGCCTGTTTGCGATCTGCAGGCTGTTAGACTTTCCCTAGCTGACCCCAGCAGCACGGTTTCTTCCTTCTCTGTGGGGTCCTCTCTGGACAAGGGTTCCCAGTCCCTGCTGCACTGGAGTGCACAGCTCGTCCGTACTGGTGAGCTGGGCGCGCAGCTCTCAGCGCGGCGGGAGCTCAGTTGTGATGGCAGCAGGTACCCGCAGTCCGTGAGACCTTCCCGGGAAAGACTGGGTGACCCGTGATCAGACTCGCAACTTTGCTTCCCTGTGGGGTTTTCTTGCAACTGGGACTCCCAGTCTCAGGCACCCTTGTGCCCACCGATCAGCCTGGGAAAGTGATCGGGACACGCAGGCTTGGGGCTCCAGCCCGGAGACCCAAAGCCCGAGTTACCCGGGATTTCTTCTGGGTTCTGGCTGGGCAGCCCGAGAGTGGACCCGACTGATTCCCACGCCGTGGGAGCCTCCCCTCACCTGGGAAACACAATCGCTGTAGTTTCAGGGCCCAGAGTTCAGTCTCCTGGTTGCTGCACGGAGAGTGCTGTCCCGCTTCTCAGACACAGTGTTCTCCCGGCGCCGCCATCTTGCCTCCCTTGACTTTACATCTTAATAAGCTGCAAAAACATATCTTGTATTATCACATTTCTTACCAGCTGCTTATGGTCTACCCTAATCCAGTCTCTACAGCCACGACCATCTTTTTAATCTTAAAATAAACAAACAAACAAAACATTTAACCCAATCACCTTTGCGTGGTTTGCAAGGGCCTTTGACAGTCTGGCTGAGCTTCCTGAAGGGCTATTACGTTTCAGAAAGGCCGTCCCTGATCGTCATCTCCAAAGAGCATTCTCTCGGTAGCTTCTTCCTAATGCTAACCACAGTATAAATTTTTATGATCTTATCCATTTACTTGACTGCCCTCTCTACTCCAGGCACAGAGCCTGTCTTTTTCTAGAGTCCAATACAGACATCACACGTAGTATGTAGTTGCCCAATATGTAAATGAGTGAATAGCTTCAGTCTCTCTCTTTCTCCCTCCCTCTCTCCTTTTCTCCCTCTTTCTCTGCCCCCCAGCTCCCAGACACACAGTGTCAGACAGATAGTAAAGAAATCCTTCTAAACCGCTGTGTCACTAAGTTTAGAACTTTAAATAGGTTGTTTAATTTATGCAAAGAAAGGCTACAAAGTACATCCTCAGCCTTGCATAAAAGTCCTGAATAACCAGGGACCAGTGATGCCCTGACCCTTGGAAATAATAGTCTAGGCAGTGTCAAAAGCATAGCTATTGTTACTGAGCATCTGTGAGACACCCTGGATTGAACCCCTCCATTTGCACAGCAAGTCAAGGTGAAAACACGAACAACAATAAAGAATTCAGACAGTAGGCGTTTTGGAGGCCAGGCCTAAAGGGGGTATAAGGACATCTGTGTATGTTCTGCTATTGGTTGAGCTAAGTCACGTGGTTACACTTGTTGCACTTAAGAAAGGAGAGCTTAGGACAGTTTATCTGTGAAGCAAGGGGAGAAAAATAAGTCAGATTAGTAAACACATTTACATATATTCGTTTGGGGAATAAATTTCCATATGAAGATTGTTATGTCAGCCCAAGAGCTTTGTCATTCATTTTTAATGAATGACATTAAAACATGCTGTATAATAGCCTTGTCATTCTGTTTCATTTCCTCTTAGAGATATGGGTGCTTTGTAATTCCAACAGGGTCAACTCCTTGGCAGTGGGAGCAGAAATCTCTCCTCTTACAAAGGTTAACTACCTTCTGAGACTATTAGCTACCTGTCCCTGCTATCTTATTTTCAACCTCCAAATTCTCGTTTCTTTATTATCGTCACTATTTTTAATAAACTCTACATTCTGCTAATACTATTCTTCACATATTCTCCTAGGCATGTTAATTAAAAATATTTGTCTTCTTTTCTCTTTATTGTTTATACTCATTACAAGTATTTTAAATGTGTTCTCAGCTCTTGCCTTTCACAATAGGAAATTTCTGCAGGTTTTTTTTTTTTTTTTAATTTGTTACCCAGGCACAATCAAAGTGAGATATTACAAACTCATATTAAACTCAGTGTGTAAGTAATTATATGAATCTATGTGGGATAGAGAGACAAAGAAAGTTAAAAAAAAAATATAGAAGCAGCACAATTCTTCACTGGTGGGTTTCAATACTGAATGACCTCATACACATACGTATATTATATACTGGTATGTACCATTCCTACATGTCCACTGCCATTGGGTACTTCCAAGTCACAGGTCCTGCTGTTGAAGGAATGGTTTCAAGGATTCCATAGACTTTCAACCTCATCCTCTACGTGGGCATTCCTATGGACTTCTATATTGGCTCTCATTTAATTTAATTTAATTATGTATTATTTTATGTGGACACGAGTATTGTCTGCACTCATGTCTGTGTACCACATGCAAGCCTGGTGCCCCTGGAGGTCAGAAGAGGAAGTCAGAGCCTCCAGAACTAGAGTTAGAAACGGTTGTGAGCTACTAAAATGTTACCTGTAGCAGAAACGTTACCTGTTCCAGGAATCAATGTTAACTTGATTTCTAGCTTCAACATTTTTTCACCATTATCTTTTCATGGTATTTCTTAGAGCCATAAGCCCTTTCTTTTAGAGTAGCTTTGACGGAGAGTGTAGAGAGAGCATTTGTGTTCATTCCACTGTGCTGGACTGCAAGACTGAGACATCAGTTTCTTTACTCCTCTTGTTAAATTGTCTGTGTCACTTAGTTTTTAACATTTTTTTAAATTTTTTCAAAATAAAATATAATTATATCATTTCCCTCTTCCCTTTCTTCCCTCCAACCCTTCACACACACACATGTTTCTAAATACTTCAATACAACTTTTCAATCTGTATACTATTACCTGTGTGTATATGATCTCAGGGTTAACCAGTTGGTATTGGATAGTCAACTGGGGAGCTCTTTTCTGAGAAGACCATTTCTCCTGCTCTCAGCATCCACCAGTTGCCTGTATTTCTTCATCTAGGGTTGAAGTTCCAAGAGCTTTTCTCGGGTTTAAGCCTTCCCACTATAACCAGTATTTATCTAATTTGCACTACTCCCTACTCCCCAAATGTAGTTGAATGGTTGGCCATAGGGAGTGGCACTATGAGGAGGAGTGGCCCTGTTGGAGGAAGTGTGTCACTCTGGGCCAGGCTTTGAGGTCTCAGATGCTCCAGCCCAGGCTCAGCGGCTCATCGTTCTTATACTGATGCCTGATCATCCAGATGTAGAATGCTCAGCGACTTCTCCAGCACCATGTGAAGTACTTGCATGCCAACCATGATTCCCACCATGACGATAATGGACTAAACCTCTGAACTGTAAGCCAGTCCCAATTAAATGCTTTCCTTTATAAGAGTTGCCAAGGTCATGGTGTCTCTTCACAGCAATAGAACCCAAACTAAGACAACAAATCCCTGTTTTAGGCAGTGCTATGGAAAGAGTTCATTCACAATAAGGTAATAAAGGCATGCTTAGACCTACTCTCCTGAGATGTCTTATATTTTCTAATTAGCAGCACTTTACTGGTGATGGTATACATTTTATTTCTATGGCTTAGAATACATGAATCCTATTTCTGCTTTTCCAGTGCTAACCTTTACACATTTATCAGATTTATCTACATCTGTATTCTTCTGTAAGTATATGGAATGTGCCATAACTGTATTTTCCCAAATTGAGCAAAGACACTTAGCACTTGATCATCCTATAATACTTAATGCCATAAGTTATGAGATTTTAATTTCAGATAAGTTGCTATTACTTTTTATATCACATATCAAATATTAATAAGATAACTCAGCATTTCACTTGTTTATTTATCTGTCAATTCTTCCAACTCAGATTCTACTCTTTTCTGATTTGTTTTTTCAATTGCTGCAATATATCCTTAGCTAAATCCTTCACAGAACATTTGTAAATGGTAATCTTTCAGAGTCTTAGCTGGTCTGAAAATCCTTTTTTATCACAGACTCATACATAAATGAGTGTTGTACTGGATATAGGATTCCAAATTCAAAATGATTTTATCTTGGGACTTGGATAATGGTTTCTTTTCTTACAAGCACCCAGAATCTTGGGATTTCTTCTCCTTCTAAAGCTTTTAGAATTTTCTCTTAAGGGTTCTGACCATGAACACATTAAGATTCATATGTATATGTCCTTTAAGACATGCATCCTGCTGAACACACAAGAGGATATGTCATTTTTTTCTTCAGCCCAGAAAAGTTTCCTCTCTTGTTTTCTAACCTCTGTTGTAACTGAATCAATTACCTCCTGCTGCGTAACAAACCACCTCCACATGTCATGTATTCCAACAGTATTTCTCTGTCTCTCTATTCTCTAGTCCGGTGGGTTATCAGGGTGGCTCTTCTGCTGGTCTTGCCTATGGTCACAAGGCAGTTGGGATATGCCAGGGTAGTCAGATGGAATGGCTACCAGGCTGGGACAGGCTCTTCACATCGCTTCTTTGTGGCATGAACGTCTCAAAGCAGCATTCAGGGATTGCATCGTCTGTCAAATAATCAACTTTAAAAGAGAAGGTTTGTTTGGGTTCACAGTTTCCAGCACATTGTAAGTTAGCTTGTTGCTTTGGGGCCATGGTAGGAAGTGTATGATAGACTTGACTTTTTACCTTACTACGACCCCAAAATAGAGAAAGATGAAGAGTTTTGATAGAGTTTCCCTTCGAAAAGTACTGCCTCAATAACCTATCTAGCTTCCATTGAGCCTCCTCTCTTCAGAGTCTGGGTAGCCACCTCCCAATAGCACCACAGTCTGGTGACTTAAGCCTTCATTATCACAGGGTAGCTACCTAGACTCTTAGGAGAAGACAAAGGGGAAAGTTGAACATTTCTTAAGGACTGCCCTTGGATATCACCCAGCTCCACGATTTCCTGTTGGTTAAATCACACCACGAAACAACCCAGATTCAAGAACTGGGGAACAGACTGTGGAGCTCGAGCTCAACACAGCAAGCATTGCAAGGAACTTTTTCTCATATTTAATCTATCCTAGATGCCCATTGACTCTTTGTAAACTGCTTCCGTAAAGATGTTGGAACATCTGAATTCTGTCCTACTGTCTCTAAACTCTTCCCTTTTGGGACTAGAAAAAGTAATAAACACTCAAGAATATACTGCCACTCCTATTGCTCCTGACTGGTGATATTACTTCTTGCTAGACCCCAGGCCATGGGGATGAGATAGGTGGCCTATATGATTTTAAACACCCCCAAGTCCCTACAGAATAGTACGATAAGCTTCTCAATAGAACTATAGGAAATATGTTCCTATAAACATGGAGGCTGATAATTCCTTCTCACTCTTTGGTACCATTAACGTTCTCCTTTGCATAGAGAATCCTCAATAAATGTCCACATACTTGTTTGTTTGAAAGAAAAATATCACATTTTCTTACTTAATCACATTTCTTCTAAAATGACCACAAATATTTCAATTTTTTTAAAATCTAGTTAGTTTTACTTTTCCTTTGGCTATGTCTTTCCATTCCACATGTGGGAAATAGTGAAATAAGACAGTTTGTCTCATTGTCAATTTAGGGCAGAAAGGACACACAGATTTTATTATTATTATTATTATTATTTGAGATGGAGTTTTTCTGTGTAGCCTTAGTTGACCTGGACTCTCTCTGTAGACCAGGCTGGCCTCGAACTCACAGAGATCCACCTGCCTCTGCCTCCCTGAGTTTTGGGAGCACAAGCGCACACCAGCGCTCTGGCTGACACACAGATTATTAATGGAAAGAAGGAATTGGACTTCCAGAAGATCTGGGTGCCATCATATGCTCTAGACCTTACCCAGCTGCTAAATGTGTCTGTGGCCTTGTGCTAATGCCCATGTGTATCACTTAGTTGTTAGCACATAAAGAAGTTAAATAAATTATTTGTGCTTAAAATTTGAAGTTAAATGCCCTACCTTCATCATGGCTACAATAATTTGAGGATGTAATATGAGATAATGTCTAAGAACATTTTCGTGTATATCCCTCACAATCTCAGAAGCCGTTCATTTGGCTAATACTCATTGAATGTCTACCATGAGGCAGTTACTTTCCTCAGCTATGTAGATCCACTAAAGACCAGACAGATCAAGCCCAAAATCACAGTGTCTATGGTCCACTAGAAGAGGTACATGAAGAATAAATAGACCAATTTTCAACAACAAATTTAGCACTAAATTTTTAAGCACGGGCAACTCTCAAAGTTTCTATCCAGAGCCATTATACAATTGTAACACTATTATTCAAAGGAAAAGAAGCTATCAAGTTGAGAGTGAGAAAGGGACATGAAAGACGGTGAAAGGACCGGATGGAGGAAAAAAAGTGATATAATTCTATTTTAATTAAAATTATATTTAAAAAACTAATTACATTTCAACAACAAAATGCCACAGTGGGGTGTCTTGGTCAACAGACCCTGAATTTCTTACAGGCCTGGAAGCTGTAAATCCACAATGAAAGTGTTGGAAATCTTGGTTTCTGCAGATGATTCCCTTTTTGATATTTCCTCGCTGGGCCTTTCGGCTTTATGTACCCGGAATAAGAAGGCATGAATTCGCTGGAGTCACTTCTAATATGGGCACAAATCCTATCAGACCAGGGCATCACCCGTGATCTCATTCACTTCCTTTAAGACCCCATTTCCGCATTCAGCTATCCTAGGAGCTAGGGTTTCAACATATAAATTCTGGGGACATTCAATCCATGAGAGCTTTATACCTAAGGAAGTAGCACACATGCAATTTCAACCCAAAGATCTAGCTGTAAAATTCATTCAGTGTTTGTCATGACACAAAATAACATCCAACTGTGTAAGATGCCCTGTGGACAAAACAGAACAATGTTTTGAAAATGCTTTGTACTGTACTAACGTACTACACAGGTATAAAACAGTGACATTACTCCCCAAAACGCAACTATTTCTCATAACTTAAATGTCTTTTGAAGCACTGGAGTTTTATTTCATACCATTGAGCATGTTAACTAAGTGTGAAGAAGTAAGAGATCAACAAAGTCAATTTATTAAGTGATATGCTAATATGCAGCAGGCTGGAATGTTTTTTCTACTCCAGGTAGCAGTAAGAAACACTCACACAGACACATTGCATGTACACAGGCACACACACACACAAAATACCTGTATCCCCAGCCTTCTAAATGCTACTGGTAGGAGATATTTGTCCTTTATCTCCCAAAGCTCCCAACCTCTAATATCAGCAGAAGAGGAGCTAGGATTTCAACACATGAATCTAGCAGTAGAAGAACAAACGTTTAGCCCATGACATTTCTCATGGGGAAAGTGAAGGTGTCTGCCTCCTGGAAGCCTTGACTAGGAAGCCATGAGAGTTAGTCCGTCCCCACTGACTTGTTTTGCTGTCTTTCTACAGTATACTGTAAAAAGGTGATTAAGTTGCCTGTTGTTTAAAATGAGGGTATTTCATGGAATCTGGATCCCTTGCTTTGAAGGGGCTGGGGATGTACCTCAGTTTGCAAAGTGCTTGCCTAAAATGCACGGGGTTTGGGGCTCAAATTTCTAGGATCTGATGAACAAGGCACTATGGTGTGTTGTGGGACACACTTCTGATCATAGCACTCAAAATTCGGAGTTGGGAGAATCAGAAGTTCAAGGCCATTCTTGGCTACACAGTGAATTTCAAGCCAGTGAAGGCTACATGAGACCTCATTCAAAAAGATACTAGGTGATGCTGGAATACTAAAACTTCATTCCTTCAAGGCAACACCTAGTTGGAGCTAAATTGCTGCCAGCTCAGTATTCTCGTTTATTCATTTTATTCACCTTGTTTCTGAGAACATTTGATTTATGCTTTTTGCCTTGCCTATATCTTAAGTTACGGTTTCAGAGCTCCTCACCTTCACATTTTATCACGTTAGTATTTTTTCCATGTGTGTCAGTCTCAGAAAGTAGACTGAGATATTTATTCTCTCTATAAATTCACTACAGGTTGCAGCTATCAATGAATAGGTGTTCTTTCCATACCTAGGTCCAAAGAAGTAAGTGCAAAAAGCTAGCCAAGCCAAGACCATGTCGCACCTGGCTGCACATCTAGTTAGTCTCTTAAACATCTCTCCCGCTAACTTATCGCCATGTGTTTTCTGACCTTGCTTGTGTTCTGCTAGTAACACACATGGATGGTTCTGACAGGTAAGGAAGCCTCTAGTCCACCCAATTCCCAATATTCTAGCAAGGAATGACTTATGTCTGGCAATGTGTGTGTGTGTGTGTGTGTGTGTGTGTGTGTAAGTAGAAAAAAAGATGCTTTTTGGTTCCATGTCTCTCTTCTCTAACACAAGATATCAACTGTGAGGAATCTCCCGTTGAAAACTTCGCTTTGGATCTAAAAGAGCTGACCATCTATTCCCTTCTCACAATGCTGACTTACGCTAGCAACTGAGGACGTGAGGTTCACTGGGTGATGTAGACAAGGAGATTGGATGTGTAGGTATATGAAGGGGCCTGGACATCTATACCATAAGATAGTCACCTGCTTAAGAATAAATCATTCTCAGTCATAAGATCCTAGCCTTCATACAATACATGGACCGTTACCAGTTTTTACTTGTGTGACCATTTAAGAATGCTGTGATAACTATTGGGGAATAAAGCTAGAGGTATAAATTAGAAAACTCCAGTTCTCACAAGTCCTAGGAATGAATCATTGTTCAATTTCATCAAACCCCATCCAAACATCCTAAATAAAATCTAACATTGGTGTTTTATTAATTTCATATTATTTCGCTTCTCTTTTCATCATCCAATATGTTTGTTGTGGAAGCCTTTCATATAACTATAAATTTTTAAACACAGATGGTGTGGTGGTTTGAATGAGTGTTGCTGGCTCACATAGGTTCATGTATTCAAATGCTTGGTTCCCATCTGGTGGAAGAATTAGGTTTTGTTGGAAGAGGTATGTCACTAGGGGAAGTGCTTTTGAAGTTTTAAAAGCCCAATCCATTCCCAGTTAGCACTCCTCCCCATAACCCTCAACTGATGATAGATAGATCCCAAGACAGAGAGATAGAGAGATAGATAGAGAGACAGATAGGTAGAGACATGCTATAGATCGGATCTACATGGCTCGTGTTTGTAGAGCAAGACGTAAGTGCTCACCTACTTGTACAGCACCATGCTTGTTTGCCTTCTTTCGTGCTCCCCACCTGGGTCATGGACTCTAACCCTCTAACACCGCAAGCCCCAAATAAATCCTTTCTTCTATAAATGGCCTTGATAATGTCATATCTCTTCAATAAAAGGTAAATGGATAGGTGGCATGCATGTGTACATAATCATATCCAAAATCATCCAGAATCATAGCACACAGAGATAAGAATGATTTTCCTTTTAGATAATTTAGGTTTTGCTCTACATACCATTGGGTACATTACATTTTTAATTCAGCATTTTAAAGTCCAGAATATTGTTTTGTTGCATTGCTAAATTCTATTCATTCATTATCATCCTTTGAACATTTGGGTTATTTCTAGGCTTTGCTATTGATTTGTAGCGCATCCAAATCTTTTAAATGGAACATAATGGTGCACAGCCTGGAATGTGTGTGTGTGTGTGTGTGTGTGTGTGTGTGTGTGTGTGTGTGTGTGTTATACATACATGTGTGTTGTGTAGGTTTCTTCCTTCAAGCTCCCATGGTATTCGTTTTCCTAACTGAACCACCTCCCCATACCTAGTAAGAAGTAAGAACTTCTTTAAATGTTTTATATTTGTTGATAAATTGCTCATTTTTAAAAGATTTTTAGTTACTGAGCCTGTGGAGTTTTGTGGGGTTTTTCAAAAATTTTACTAACTTCTTAGGCCCCTCCAAAAATAAGTATTTCACTACATTAATATTCAATATCTAATATCTAGACTCAAATGTCTAGACTTTTTCCACATTTATCCTCTTGTATTCTTTCTCAGAACTGCTTTTAACTTTGCCTTGACTGTAAACTCATGCATATTACTATATCACCATCATAGTGCAAAAGTATTTTAATTCAGAATATGGCTGTTCTGGCAATAAATCACATCAAAATATCTAGGTCTGTGTAATCCAGCTGGAATACAGACATGCCTTTAATCCAGGAGACAGAGGCAAGCAGATCTGAATTCTAGGCCAGCCTGGCATAGAGCAAGTTTCAGGTAAAGAAAAGTTTCAGGCCAGGCTTGGCAGTACAGGCCTTTAATCCCAAACAATGAAGATAAGTATCAAAAGGAAGTACTTATGTTTCAAAGTGATGCCTAACTGAGTGGCAGGAAAAGTGACAAATCAGAGAAAGACTTGGCAGAATAGGAGAGGCTTGGTTCTCACTAGAAGAAAGGGGAAAGGGAAGCTACTGAAGGGACAATGAGAGAAAGAGAGAGAGGAACAGTTTTGCGGGAACAGTACTAGAGAGACAGGTTACAGAGAGAGAATTCAGATGATGACTGAATGAGCCAGAAAATGAGCAGGAGCCAGGAGATTAGAGCAGATTTCTGGAGTTAGTTTGAGGCCAAGCAGAGCAATTAAGGGGCTGAGAGAGAAGCCAGATTGAATAAGTCAGCTGGAAGAGGTGTTTGAGCCAGAACAGCTGAGTTGAACCAGCCAGCCCAGACCTCAGGAAAAAACAAGAAAGGATGAGCTTGTTAAGCTCTAAGACTCAGAGGCTGAACACATTCTAGGCCTATGTTAGATTATTTGGAGGCTAGAAGTTTCCAGGACTAGGCCTAAGTTAGCAGATAGAGGCAATAAGCCTATGAGACAATAATTGAAACAGGCAAATAAAAGTTTCCTTTACATCGTAGCCTTGTATTGTGTTGGACAATCTAACTAGATAAGTCTGGAAATAAGCCTTCACTCTCAGATGCTGCATAACGATTGTTTCCATATGACCTTTAGAATGATTTTGTCAATTTTTCAAGTCCCATTGAGATTTCTATTGGGCTGTCATGAAATGTATGAATTATTTAAAATATATAGTCTTCTTGCCAGGAACAGTTTTTATTTTCTTATGATCTTTTATATGCCTCAGTAAAATGCTAGCACTTTATTCACTGCAAAAAAAAAAAAAAAACAAAAACAAAAACAAAAAACAAACAAAAAAAAAAAAAAAAAAAAAACACCAAACTCAGCCTGGAGAGAGTGGTTAAGAACTCTGTCTGCTCTTCCTAGAGGTCCTGAGTTCAATTCCCAGCAACCACATGCTGGCTCACAACCAGGTATACTGGGACCTGATGCCCTCTTCTGGCCTGCAGGTGTACATGCAGGTAGAACACACATACACCTAAAAAAATAAATAAATCCTTAAAACAAACAAAATGTCAAACTTCATAAAGAAAATCCTTGGGTATTTTACACGTGAAGAACTCTTGTCAAGGGGCCATTTCCCGATTGATTTTACTACATGCTTATTGGTAGTGTTTAGAAAAACTACTGATTTTTTTTAAGTATTTATTCTGTGGCAAAACAAAATTTTGGATACATTTTCTCTTATTTCTAGAAACCTAATCAAATTGTCTATTACTATAATTCTCTTATAGTTTCCAACAGTTTCACATTATTTTATTCCTATGGGTTATTTAAAAGGACTGCAAAAGTGAAAAATAATTTCAATATTAAATATAAGTTTAAGAATATTTTTTACTACCCATTTGTGTCGACACTTTTAAAACACAGTATGTGTCAATAGGCCTCATGAGCTAGGCTATCCAGCCATGAAGGCATCCTGAAGACATCTATCAAAGCACCTGTTCTGTCTTGTGGAAAATAATATTTTAGAAAATATTCTATCACCCACTTGATTATTCTCTAGGCAGCTGCATACATGAGTGCTTGCTGGAATTCATTCACATTGAAATAGAAATTACATATCAGCACAGCCTATTTATTTTTATAGGCTAAACTTTCAGTCAATATATCCCAAAATTTGAACATAAAAAATAAAGTTGTTGGCTGTGACTGTGGGACCTTATTTCAGTTAGTAGAGTTCATGCTAACCAAGCACATGGTCCTGGGTTCAATCCCCAGTACTGGTAATAAATAAATGAATAGTATTAACAAGCAAATTTGTTTGGTGAAAAGAACAATAAGACTTGGTTTGTCTGACCATATCTATAGTATGGGTCAGTGAACGAACGTCTATTAGGATGTTCCAAAAATGTCAACATACATAGGAAAGAGAGAAAAAAAAACAGTTTTCTAATCGTTTACCCTGTTGAAAAACTCATTTATGTTTAAACATTTATTGAATTTCTAAATATTGCCATCAGATTATATGCTATATAGGATTATGTTTTTCATTCCCAACAAAGAATCCTCTTGAGGAAATAGCTAATGAAAGCTGAAGCTGCCTCATGCCTTTCTCATTCAGAATTAATATCACCCTGGATCGTCTCATATTCCAAAATCTCCCTAGAAAACTTTTGCCAAGATAACACCCTAAAAGCCAATAATAGCAAAACATATCTGTATGGACAAAAACCTACTCTTCTCAAGGGATCTATTCAGACTTACCAATAACACATTTCAATAATATCCCATTAGTTAGTTCATATGTCATCCCTCGTGGTTAACATAAGGTTTTCTTAATCAACAGATGTTAAATTAGTAATTTGTCCCCAAATACAGAACTACAGTCTATTTCATAAAGCAAAGAATTAGTTATGCAACAATTTTGATGTACATGTAACAGTCAGTGATCATACGAACATTTGATCCCAGATGGGGCAATAGAAAAGACTGAATGGCCTTCATGATGATAAATTAACGATGGAAACAAGAACCTCTGCCATTTACTGGAAATTTCTGGAATATTCCCTTTTCTCAGACACAAACAGTATTCTATGTCTGTTGATTGATATGAGATGAAAGATAGAAAAGTACTGTCTAGCAAAACAAAACCCAGGATGAATAAGTCATGGAGATCCTTTACCTCCCTGGACAGTCAAACCCAGGTGCTGAAAGATTGTGAGGGAGACATGAGCTCTGCTGTTCACGTGACCTACATTGTTTATGGGCAGATGATCCTGCCCACTGAGTAGATTATGTATTTGGCTCATGAAGAAAAGTTGGTCTGTGAGAAGAGGCAATGGATCCTAGCACCCGACTCACGCAGATTATCCAAGAAATGCGGGTAGAAATCAACAGACTAGAGAAAGAGAATCATGACCTCCGGGTGAAGCTGATTTCAATCAGTCAGACAGCCACTAGCTCAGGGAGAGAATCTGAAGATGAAATGGAAGAGGGTGCGTGCGGCCAGTCTCCGGGGACCATTCATGGTGGTGTTCCCGTTGATTCTACACCAGCTGTGCAGGAACACCAAGGTACAGAACATATGTGTCTCTTCTGGGCTATGCTTTCCTTTTCAAGTATCTCCCAAATGATTGATTTGTTGGGCTCCTCCCACAACTTCATCATTTGGTACTTGCAAAGATGGGTTTCATCCTCCTCCTCCTAGTAGATGAACTTTGAAATCCTAGTCAAAATTTCCTTCAGGTTCTTCAAGGCATATATTTTAACAACAATAAAATGACTTCTGGGGCTACCAGAAACAGGTGTGTAGAAATCATTCACGTTCAGAACGGATTCTTTTCACCTTGACTTTAACCATGTAAATTCCACAATGTGGAACAATGGATGTACATGTTGATTGGCGTGCTCATATGTTAGGCGGGAATAGTGTTTTAAGTGGGTTAGCACATAGATCAAAGTCAGACAAATATGGTTCTTGATGGTTTGTTACTCAGCCACTTGACTCTGAGTTCCTTATTGAAAGTCTTCACCCTTAACCACCTGGAAGCCCTGTAGTACCTGCCTCTGTGCTGATGATGACTATTTGCAATGGTAAGCAGCTCCTGGCAGTGTGCAACAAATGACACATACTATATCTTATCCCTTTTCTACAGCACACATATATATTATAAAAACTCAATATATACACATAGTATATGTAATACCTCATATATTTAAATGCAAGGTCAATGTTTAGCGTATTTTACAAGTCAGATAGCTCACTTGTCACAGAAGAGACTTGACTTCATAATTACCTGAAATGTCGGAATCAACAGTAAGAAGCATATTCTGCATTTCACTTGTCAGTGCTTGCCTCCAACAACATATTCAAATAAAATTGATACACCTAATTAACTACTCATAGCTCTTAGCATCAGCCATCAAAGACTTCAGGCAGTGCCAATTAGTGGTTGTGAACAGTTTGACAGTGGAACATGTCAAATCTGCGGATTGGTCTTATTAGAGACGTGTCTTTCTAGTAAAGAGGCAAAGCATTTCAAAGCTGCAAGCGCATCCCTATCTAGATCTGTGCAACTCTGTCTACTGACTCTCTAAGAAAACTATAAAAGAACCACCTATAAGATTATTCCTCCTTATTGGGAAACAGGAAGAAAAGATACGGCTGTTCGTAATCTATCCTTACCACAAAGTTTCTAATTCCATGCAAGGGTGACGTTTTGTACTGAATAACCATTCATTATGGAGGTCAGTCTGGATGTTGTAGGATGTTTGGCTCTCTCCCAACCAGTTGCTGTAACACACACCTGTTCAACCCCACTTACAACCATCAGGTTGTCTCAGCCAGGCATGGTAGCATGTGTCAATAACCTCAGTATGTGAGAGGCTAAAGCAGGAGAATCATGAGTGGGCAGCTAGCCTGGGCTACACAGTGAGTTAAAGGCTAGGTTCTCTTATGGAGTGAGAAACTGTCTCAAAAAAAAAAGAAAGAAAGAAAGAAAGAAAAACATATTTTCTCTGGGCACGCCAAATGCTTGCTGGTGGATACATTTGCCATCACAAGCCACCAGCTTGCTCTAAAGGTAGATAGTTGTTCCTCACTCTCTTTTCTATATTGCTCAACCAAATAACAAAGCAACAGGGGTCTTCACAGGGGTACCTTATTCTAAGATAAGTACTGCACTACTCAAAGCATTGGAAGTCGTTATATTAGTAAGCTCCAAATGCACAGTTGGAATTACACTCCTTCGGCATGTAAATAATAACTTCCAGTACCTTAGTACTGAGTTTGAGAAGGACCAGCTGAAATAGATATCGTGGAAAGTTAAGAAAATTTTCTAATTTGTTCCAATAAAACACACACACAGTAGTGTAAAGGTATGTTTAATCCTTTGATGCGATGTCTTTAAACTATATCTGTCACCAAATGATCAGCCCTGAATACATATATAAAAGTGACACTATGTGAACTGAGCAGTTTGTAGCTACTATCATGGCATATATATGTATATACATATGCATGCACATCATATACATATACAATGTATGTAACAACAATTAATTTGAAAAAGAGACTATGAATTTTACATGTTAGTAAGAGGACATATATGGGAAGATTTGGCGTAAGGAAAAGGAAGGGGCAAATGATGTAATTATATTATAATCTCAAACAAATTCTTAAGTGATACTTATCTTTTATGTCACATGATTTTTCAGAAGTAAGTGACTCAAGTAGGAAATCCATGAAACTTACAAGAGGCCACAGGGTCATGTCTCCAAGATTATGTAATCAGTAAGGACCGCTGGGGAAAGAGGAATATTCTAGTTTGCATTTTTTTACTTTGATAAATAACTTTGCCAAAAGCAACTTGGAGAGGAAAAGGTTTACTTGGCTTTCATATTACTGTCCATCTAAGGGAAACCAGGGCAGGAACTCAAGCAGGAACCTGGAGGCAAGAACCGAAGCAGAGACTGTGAAGAAATGCTGCTTCTTGGATTGCCACCCCTGAGTTGCAAAAATACCTCTCTTCTACAGGCCCACCTACCAAGGGATGATGGCCCTGTCCACTGGGGCCTGGGGCCTCCCACATGGTCAACAATGAAGAAAAAGCCCCAGACATGCCCACAGCCAATCTGATAAAAGCAGTTACTCCCGGAGAAGTCTTTTCCCAGTCTAGGTTTGTGTGAGTTGACACCTGAGGCTGTAAGAAGACTGTTCCACCTGTCAGGTTGCCTAGTGGTCATGCTAAAAGCTACGTCGTTGCAGCTTTCATGACCTATCACCCTCTGGGGTGCGCTTTTCACCCTCACAGCTGCCTTGGAGCCCTATACGTAATCCCAACGAGCGCTTTGGTTCCACAAGACGGACGTTGATAGAACTGTTCATATTTTGCTTTGCTTTGGTTCCCTGTCAAGGGTGAATGGGGACAACTGTTCACATCTCCTTAGGAAAACTCCCACAACAACACATAAAACCTATGACCATATCCTCATGTCTGGCTAAAAGTTTTGTTTTTGTTTTTTATCAGATCTAAGTTTTCTGGTGAAATAAGAATGGTCTTTGAAGAATAGAATAATATCATCTACCACAGAAATAAATTGGCTTTTATATAATATAAACAAATAAAATTGTGTCATTTTCAGGAAATGAATGGAACTAGAGATCATTATTTTAAGTGAAATAAGCCAGACTCAGAAAAGCAGATACAAGTGTTTTCTAGAATATGTGAAATTTAGACTTTAAGAAAAATATTTATGTAATATGAAAACAGGAGGGAGACTATTTAGAAAAAGGAAGAGGGTCTGTAGAGAGACAAGTGAGGGTAATGGACAAGTTGAATTCAATACATATGAGCTTATTAAAATCTCATCATGAAACCCATTATTTTGAACATTGAGTATACAAGTTTTAAAATATCAGGGCTTGAAAAATAGTACCATTGTAAAGTTCTTGCCTTGCACACCTGAGGACCCGAGTTTAAGCCTAAAATCTGGTTGTTGTTGTTTTTGTTCTTTGTTTTTTAAATGCCTTTTATGGTAGAGTGCACCATAAAGTCAGCACTGGAAAGTCTGTGGGGTAATGGATGGATCTATGAGGCTTGTTGTCCAGCAAGCCTAGCTCACTTGGTGATTTCGGACAACTAAAGGATACTGTCTGAAAAGAAAAAAATTAAAAAGGGAGAAGGAAGAAAGGAAGGAAGGAAGGAACGAACGAGTGAACGAACGAAGGAAGGAAGGAAAGAAGGAAAGATAGCTAGATAGCCATCATCTGAGGAATAATCTTTTCGCCTCCACAAGTACACATACACACACATAAATGCACACATATGCATACACACATACGCATACACACATAAACATGCATACATACGTATATATATACGTATATACATACAAAAATGGGAATACACACATATATACAAACAGACACACACATATGGGAACACACACATACACACAAACAGATATATGTAAAAGGGGCTTTTATTCTGAAGTTATTGTTGTCTCAGAGGCTTACTGCCTTCGTCTGCTAACTTAGGCCTAGTCCTGGAAGCCTACAAGAGTGCAGAGATAAAGACAGAGCAGATAGAGCAGAGAACGAGTAAATGCTCAGCCAATACCTGGCCCAAGCAAAGACCCGCCCTATGGGAAAGTGCCAACCCCTGACACTATACAGTACTCTGCTAAGCTTGCAGACAGGAACCTGTCAGAGTTGTCCTCTGAAAGACTCTCAGCAGCATCTCAAAACAGATGCTGAGACTCACAAACATTAGGCAATGAGTAGTGAGTCTTTTGGAAATTGGGAAGAAAGAGAAAAGGACAGGAACTCCACAGGAAGACCAACTAACCAGGACCCAAAGGGGCCTGTTGAGATGGAAGCATCAACCAAGGACCAGGCATAAACTGGACCTAGGTTCCCTACAAAGATGTCACAGATGGGCAGCTTAGGCTTCATGTGGGTCCTCTAGTAAGGGAAATAGGGACTGCATAGACACGGACTCACTTGACAGCTTTTTGATCACTTCTCCCTGGCAGGACTGCTTTGCCAGGCCACAGGGGAAAAAGATGTGCTCAGTCCTGATGCAACTTGATATGCTGAGCTGAATGGGAAAGGGAGCTCTCCTTTTGTGAGGAATAGGTGAGGGAAAAGGAAGAAAGGTGAGCCTGGAAGGGGAGGAGGGATGGGCCTACAAGCAGGATGTAAATAATAAAAAACAAAAATTTTTAAATGCAAATAAATAAATGAAAAGAATATAATACCCAAAACATTTAAGAAAGCAACATCCTCAAAAATAAAATCATACAAAAGTATCCTTTGATAACTAAATGACATGAAACAGAGTATGTTTCTCTCTTGAAGACTGAAACTGTCTCAAATGGCCTGCAAGCAAATCATTTGGAACCACAAGTCCTTCCAGATGTTCTGTGATAGATGCCGTGAGAAAAACAAAGGAGAAATTCTATGAATAGAGTTGGCTTCCCTTTCAAAAGCCTGAGGCTAAGACCTGAGCTACAGCTCAGAGGTACACCTGTTGGCTGATAGAATATGTATATTATACAATGAGACTACAGTGTTCCTCCTACTCAGAGTAAATCCTCCTTGGGTTAAAAACATACTTGTAGAAACATCCGCATTGCATAGTTTTTGGTGGATATGAAATTTAACCATGACTTTACAGAATGCTCCCCTGTCCTTCCTACACTGAGCAATCTCACCGTATGGCTACTCTGAGTGTTATCATTTGCAGTGGGGGGAGATACTAAGAAACATCTCATTTCAGGGACCTCCCAGCACTGCAGGGCCCTGATTCTTTCAATATGCTCATATCCTTCACTGGCAAGGAAACTGCATTTGGCAGTGACCTTTGAGATTGGACTGATGGTCCTGTGAATATTTCTTCCCTTGTGTTGATAAGAAAGAAAGAATAATTTGTGACCCAGGGAGATGAGCAAAGAGTTTCTTTGGTAATCAGTCCCACATTAAGCTTAGGTTTCAAATAAAACAAATTCAGCTTTGCCGTCATCAGCATAATCTCCTCTGCTGGGTTCCCTAGGACTCAGGATGGGTAAATAAGATTGTTTCCTTTTAAACAGAAACTATTATTAGTTTGTCAATTTTCAAAAACTGGTTGTTACAGAATTGCAGATGGTACACACTACAGCCTCTGGAAGTGCTGAAAGCTAATTTAATAAAGAATATTAATAGTTAATCACATCGGATAAATTTGCAAATAACTGTCCTAAACTCCCACCTTAAGTTGCACCTTCTGAGCTTCTAAACTATGAAAAACCAGAATAACCTCCGCTTACCGCAATGGCCTAACACTTTCTGTCCCTGTCCTGCAATGAGAAGTGGCAAATCTAAATAAATCATGGTAGTTCCGGTAGTTCTCCAAACATGAATACGTGGATAGCTTTTGTCACATCTCTGTGCTAGCTAATAACAGAGTTACTTATACAAAGTGACATAAAGATTCGATGAGCAGAAAGGGCCTGAAATGATGAACATCAACCCATGGGTCAAGTTATCCTCATACATGACAACAATACCATAGCAGAGGGCAAATGATCCGCCTCAAGTCGCGTGGAGTTCAGAGGGATCCAGAGAAATCAAGATCGCCTGAAATAAAGATTTTTTTTTTAGACCAAAGTTCTCAATTTTGCAAGGAAGGGTGAAAATTTGACTTACTTCTAGGAAGAAATGTTAGGAAGACATTGATGGACAGAAATTGAATGGCAAGCCCTCAGGAACTGCTAACCCATCCACCATCAGGAAGAGGCACTCATTTGTCCTTATAAAGCACTTTTGCTTTCTTCCAGATTCCCTTGCTTCTATCTCTCAGTAGGCTGTCTCATGATGACCACCTAAAGCCAAGCCATGCAAGTACAGGCCAGTTACCAATCACCAGCTGATTACTGTGGCCATCTAGGTGACCAAGGGAGGTGGATGAACCCATTCTTCCGGAGAGGAGAACGAGGAGGCCTTTTGAGTCTCTGTTCATATTATATTTAAAATTCATTCTTACTATTTAACTGTATACATTCATGCATCATGATGAATTTTATACAGTTTTACAGAGACAATGCTTATTATTGTCAATGTAATTGTATTTGTATCTCAAGAAACACATTTTTATGGGGAACAGAGCTAAACAGAGAATTCTCGATAGAGGAATATCGAATGGCAGAGAAACACTTAAAGAAATGCTCAACCTCATTAGCCATTAGGGAAATGTAAGTCAAAACAACCCTGAGATCTCACCTTACACCCATCAGAATGGCCAAGATGAAAAACTCAAGTGACAACACATGCTGGAGAGGTTGTGGAGAAAGGGGAACCCTCCTCCATTGCTGGTGGGAATGTAAACTGATACAACCACTTTGGAAGTCAATCTGGTGCTTACTCAGACAATTAGGAATAACACTTCCTCAAGACCCAGCTATATCACTGCTAGGTATATACCCAAAATTTGCTCAAGTACACAACAAGGACATTTGTTCAACCATGTTTGTAGCAGCTTTATTCGTAATAGCCAGAACCTGGAAACAATCCAGATGTCCATCAACAGAGGAATGGATACAGAAATTGTGATATTTTTACACAATGGAATACTACTCAGCAATCAAAAATGAGGAAATCATGAAATTTGCAGGCAAATGGTAGGATCTAGAAAAGATCATTCTGAATGAAGTATCCCAGAAGGAGAAAGACAAACAGGGTATATACTCGCTTATATAGATCTACAAGATATGATAAACATAATGAAGTCTATATACCTAAAGAAGATAAACAAGAAAGCAGACACGAGGTAAGATGATCAATCTTCACTTAGAAAGACAAGTGAGATGTGCATTGGACGTATGACAGGAGTCTACTGCAGAAGGCATCTAAAAGACCCTACCAAGCAGCGTTTCAAAACAGATACTAAGACTCATAACCAAACCTTTGGCAGAAGGGGAGTTAGTATGACGGGGAAAGGATAGGAGCCCCACAAGGACCAAATATATCTGGGCACAGGGGGTTTTTCTGAAACTGTTGCTCCAACCAAGGACCATGTATGGATATAACCTAGAACCTTTGCTCAGACAAAGCTCGTGGTAGATCAATAACCAATTGGTTTCCCATAGTAAGGGGAACAAGGACTATCTCTGACAGGAATTCAATGGCAGGCTTTTTGACCTCCTCACCCCCCAAGGGAGGAGCAGTCCTGCTAGGCCACAGAGGAGGACTTTGCAGCCAGCCCTGAAGATACCTGATAAAATAGGGCCAGAAGAAAGGGGAGGAGGTCCTCCCCAATCAGTGGACTTGGAAAGGGACAGGGAGAAGCTGAGGGAGGGAGGGTGGGATTGGGAGGGAATAAGGGAGCGGGATACAGCTGGGATACAGAGTTAATAAAATGTAACTAATAATAATAAACAATAAAAAAGAAACACATTTTTAGTTTTTATTAGCACATAATAATTATATATATTTATGGTATGTATCTTGACATATCAATACATGTATATATTATTGTAGTGCTAAAATTAGAGCAATTAATATTTCTGTATCTTCATTATTATTTCTAGTCTGAAGCATTTGGTCTCCTCACAATCTTCTTGTTAACCATAGAATCCACAATAATTTACTTCTATGAACTACTTCTATGTTTGTGAAGACCTTTCTCTGATAACACAATTAAATGATCTCATCTCCTCTTTAACATATTTCTATCCCTAGCTTGCATCCGTTTTGTCTTCCTAGATAGTCTATCATTATCTGAAGTGCATCATGCATTACTTACTTGTGATATATTTTCTACATGAGCTACATACTATAAGCTCTATGCAGGCAAAATATTCATGATGTCCATTACCCCATCTCTTTTTTTTAATTTTTTATTTAACTTTTATTAATTACACTTTATTCCTTTTGTATCCCCCCATAAGCTCCTCCCTCCTCCCCTCCCGGTCCCACCCTCCCCCCCTTTCTGCATGCATGCCTCTCCCCAAATCCACTGATAGGGGAGGTCCTCCTCTCCTTCTTTCTGATCTTTTTTTTTTTTTTTTTTTTTTTTTTTTTTTTGTTCTTCTCAATGCAGTTTATTCAGGAACCTTGAACAATCTTCTAACCCTGGGGAAAGCCAGCCCACAGCTTAAAATAGCCTCTGGGTAGCCAACCCCAGCATGCCTCGTGGGCAATGCAGATAGGTCCACATACACGGAAGCAAGCCAGATCCTCAGCCTTAGCCAAATGTGGAGTTGTTCGTGACAGAGAGCACTCACCATCGGGAAGGTGGAAGGAGGAAACCAGCTCCATCTTTAAGGCGCAGCATTACGCAGCTCTCTACAGTTCCCCCTTTTTGTTTTAGACGCATCAGGCAAGAGTAGAGGTCTGATCTCTGATATTAGAAATAAACCATCTCTTAAAAGGTATCCACTGTGATCACTAACACTTGAAACACAAATCGGCAAACAGATGTCCTTTTTACATCAACAAAGCATGATGAACATAATTTTTTAATTGTGAATATCCATAAGGGTAGGATGGTTTTCTAACTTGAATTCTGTGCTTCCTGTACAGGCAACGTCATGATTGTTAGACGCTATGCCATTTCTCCATCAGTTCACTCATATGCAGCAAATGACCCCTGGAAAGCAGGCAATAGACTTTCCAGTGATGGACCGGCACTGGCATGGTCTTCAACTAGAAAGCAAGACAATGAAGAAAAGATGTTGGCAGCAGACGCTTACAGCATCAACAGCTCCAGCCAGAAAGCTCCTTCTGATCACAGTTTTGTTTGCAGGTAACGCTCACTGTGCCTCTGGTTAATTTACAGGCACCTACTGAGAGGTCACGGAGCATCCTTCTAAACAAGCCAGGATGTATTCATTGGAGAAAACAAAACCAAAAAGTACAAATAATGTCCACCCCGTTGATGTCCATGCAGGGAATCAAAAGAACTAATTTTAATGAGGTCAAACGGTACCTTCCAGCAGATGTCTTTAATGAGCAGGAAGCTTGGGCTCTATTTCTTCCTCAAACATTGATCATACTCTGAACCAGGAACTAACAACACGAGACTCAGCACAATAAGCATTAGGTGAGGAAGAGACATGGCAAACTGACCACTAAGCAGTAGGTGTCAAGGAGAAGAATAGCTACTTTAAGAGCTAAACACACAATTCCTTTCCGAGAGAGAAAGCTTCTCACGAAGGCAAATGTCTTCAAGGGATCTGAGGGAAGATTACTATAATGAAGGCTGTGGAAACCGATAGATGGAACTTAGCTGGAGGAAGTGAGTCACTGAGGTCACTTCCTAGTCTCTTCCTGTAAATTCTCTTTGATCTGTCTGCTGTGAAGTAAACAGCTGTACCCTGCCATGCACCCTGCCACCAAGATGTTCTGACCATGTAAACATATAAACTGAGAATGTGGACACTGCAAGGTCTGGCTGAGAGAACGGTTTTTAGTGTGGATATTGCAATACCCAGTTCACAAGTCCCCAAATGACCAACAGGATTTGAGTCCAATGCAAAACACACAAGGGTCTTTCACTACAAGCTTGAGCTCGGTGGCTGCCCTTTACAAAGACAAAGGGGCAAGCGACCCCCAACTCTGGGAGAACAAGGTTTGTATAGGGACAAAACACAAGCGGGGAAGTGCAAGCTTTGGCTTTACAGGATTGGGTAAGAGGGTCTCTAGGGGAGCTGACCCTCTTACCCAATGATTGGTCTGTTTTTAGGTGCCAAGACTGCAAACTGTCAGGCCTGGCTACCTGAGGGACACCTGACCTCTAGTACTGCCCAGTTACGTGCAGGTTAGGCTGTATCAAGGGGGAGGGGAGGTTAGCTCATTCCATCTGCTTTCTTAGGGGCTATGTGACTCCAGTCACACCCTAAGCTTTATCTGGGTAGGCGACCGCTGCTGGACCTCTGCTCTGAAAGGACTGTGATCTGCTGATTTTGTTCCAGGAATTAACTCTAAGTTTTTTAACCTCTCAGATATGAGGGAGGGTACAGCCTGAGGCACCTGGAGGAGCAAGAGCCGAAAGAGAAAATATTAGATTGAACATGGCCAGCAGACTAGACCAGGCCATGTTAGAAGAGAGGGGGCAGAGCAGGATAGGAAGACAGAGACGACCAAGAGAGAGGGGACCAAGAAAAGAAGGCAAAAAAGTGGTGTGTATGGCTGTCATAGTATAAGGAAATGAGAAGCTGGAGGGGGGAAGCCTCTGAGCTGGATAAGTTTAGGGTAGGGAGCAGGGTGAGAAGAGCTGAAAAAAAGCCAGCGCAGGTACTTGTGGTACTGAGAAAGCCTGGAGGCCAGCATGTGCTTTGGTATTCTAACAGGCCCAACAGATAGCCCTTTGTCCCTCCTGACAGTGAAAACGATATGGCTCCTTTGGTAAACGGGAAAGAGGCACTAGGATTTGGAGAGTAGAGTTTTCTTTGAACCTGACAGTAAAGATGTTAGGTAAAAACCAACACTGGGCAAGAAACTATGGAATGGATCCTCTGATACTGTGAACCGAAATGTATTTATTTCACTCCCTTAAGCTGTTTCTGTTAGCTGTTTGGGCCTTCTCTACAAAAAGTAACTAATAGGAGATACAGAAGCCTGAGAAGTAGAACAATCGACAGCCAAGCTGCCCGTCTTGAAGTTGAGATACAGGCAGCCCCCACTGCATGGGTAGGGTTAAGCTAAGACTGTCTGTGATAAACTCTGCCAGGGGTGGGCCTGAATAGCTCAATTAATAAGGCTCCTGAGCCTGAATCTGAGAGTCTAGGGTTCAGTTCCCCACTACATTTCCAGGCAGCCCCTGTTAGTTTAAGAGTGGCTCAGACTGTGGCTCAGAATTCAAACAAGAGGCTACAATGCAGGAATGTGGCTTCTCCACCCACCCACCCACTCCCACCTCCCCACCCACTCACCCCCCACATACTTCTATCCTGCCCCAGTAAAGCTCCGACTCTGGCAACATCTCCACACATCTGTCTTGCATGAGTCACGTAGAAAAATAAGAAAAGGGAGTGTGGGTTTCATGATTGGCTTATCACAGGGAAGAAAAGGGGGAAAATAGTATTGTTGAGAGAATATATGAGTCATTGCATTTAGTGATGGCAGGAAATCAAATCAAGAAATAATCACAGGCCTGCAAGAATTCTTCTAAATATTGAAAAAAGGACAGATTTCTTCACTGGGTGAGGGACACAGAGGCCATGGCACTTCCATTAGGATTTCAAAAGACAGAATGAAAATTTGTGTCACTTGTACAAAGTTCCTCTATAACAGAGTTATCCTGAGTCATAAAGATGGTCTGATTTGGTCAGACAAAGAAAATTGGAAAAATTCTATATATCCCATGGGGGGGGGGGAGACATTAAAGACTAAGATTCCCCAACTTAGGGAGGAGCTGCAGGAGTGGGAAAAAAATTAAAATGGAGAGCCAACAGGATCCATCATAGAAGGTCTTTAGGGAAATGCTACATAAAAATATCACCTTGCCCCCACAAGTATTGGAAATCTAGTTTTGAAGAATGTCTTGAAAGCTGTCAAGATACAGAGGCTCAGTGATATTATAAACACCAGTGTATTTAAGACTTTTGTAAGGGGAAGGTCTTTTGCGTCTGTCCCCATTCCTCTCTAGGAATAAATGTCATCATGAATTGTGTTTTGATGCTTTCCATCTCTGGCTCTTGATTTCAACTACACGCGTCCAGCAAATGTATCCTGAGGGCAGGATTCTGGGCCCTACGATACAGCAAGAAACTACTGCCAAAATCTCTTTCTGTGTATGTGTTTCTTCAGACATGATAATCAATAAATAAAAAAATGCAGGAGGTATATGTTATGTTAGCCACTACAGAGGAAAATAACACACACACAAAAAAAAATTGAAGCGTTAGAGGAGTTGTTAAAGGGCCTGGTGCTACAGAGGAAACCTGGGAAGGGAGAAAGGAGGCAAAAGAAGGAGAAAGAGGGTGAGCTCAAAGTGTCTGAGAGGGCACTCCCTAAGAGTGTTGAGAAGAGCTAAATGCAGAAGTCCCAGTTAGAGGGATCAAAACGGGGTGACTTCAAGGAGAGCAAGCCACAAGGAAGAAACTGAGCATGGTCTGTTGGCCACATTCAAGGTATCCAAGGACTCTCTTGCTTAATATGCTCTCTTTATTTTTCTTTCTTTCTTTCTTGTTGTAGTGATTATGCGGGAAGCCCTACTGTGAAAAGGCTGCAAGAGAATAGCAAAAATAAGGAGACCAGGCTTTTGACTATAAAGTTATCTAGGCAAAGGATGATTACTTCCAGGCCAAGAATAGTCACCGTGGATGTGGTTTCTCGGTACATCTCTCAGTTGAGGTCAGAAGAGTTTATTACCAGGTCAGACATGGGATATGGAAACAGGAAATATGCACATCATAACAGTTGAATTGCTGTAGTCGTGTATCTTCAGAGAAGAAGAAGGAAAGATAGAGATGCTCTATTTGGTCTATTGGGTTTTTTTAATAATACAAATAAGCTTACACTGTATAACATGTAGTATATACAAACACGCAGATATATACATATGTATATCTGGAGCTTTACAAAGTAGATGACTATTATTCATTGTAAGAAAAATGATAAAAGGTGAAAGTATACAACTTGCACATTATTAAATATACTTGTAAATTTAAAAATATATACTTGTAATGGTACAAAGTATATTGTATAGTTTGGAGTCTACAAAAGAAAAACTCATTATCTTACTACCTGCGTGAGTGCTTTTTAGATTTTGATGGCTATCTTGTGTCTATATATTTTGAAATTGGATAGTGACTGTTACAATATTTAAATTTTGCAGTTAGTAAGACCCACAGGGCTGAGAATTAGAGCACTACTAGCTTTCCCACTTCAATTTATATTGGTTTTGGGATTTTATTGTTTTGTTTTGTTTTGTTTTGTTTTGTGACACCTTGGGGAACCAGCCAATGTTTACAGAGTATTGTTTTTCTGAACCAAAATGTTTTCCAGCTTCCAAGCTGCCAGCTAATAAACTCTGTAAAACAGAATCCAGTTCAAATTTAGAAGTTAGTTAGATTTGAAAGATTGAGCCAAGTGCAGCATTGCATTAAAAGAAGAAAAGTCCATGTTGGATTAAAACCAACATCTGCATTGGCACAGAAATTTGCTAGTGACAGAGAATTACTTACTAGGAATTTTTTTTATTTTATTATAGTCTTTTTTCACTCTCATACACTCAGGAATTAACTGGTAAGTGACACGTCATTATTCTGACTTGGAACGTTCACTTGCCTCCTCCAAACTTTCAGAGTTCTACAAAGATACATGAAGAACCCAATTTTTTTTTGTAGATGTATTTTTGAATCATATCAGACATTAAGCCTAATTTGGTTGTGATATTTTCTATTATTATGATATGAAAGCAGTCCTGCTTCAGAACAATGCTTCTATCAATGTTTCTAAGAACCTAAGCACTTTCCAAAACCTAAGGCTAAGGTTTTATTTTTAGGTTGACTTTTATAAGGAAACCAATTTTTTTCTTCCTGTGTTTCAATAATAGATAATTTCATGCTGTTAATAAAATTAAGAAAATAGGTCTAGGTAGACAGTGAAAAGCAAAAATAAAGATGTTTTGTTGAATTTACTGATTGGAGAGCTAGCAACTTAGCTCAGTGGGCAAAGATATTTACTTTCAAACTTGATCTGAGTTCCACCCCAACACTCACAAGGTTGAAGGAGAGCACAAAGTCTCACAAGTTGTTCTTTGACCTCCACATGTGTCCCATGGCACACACATGCACTCATATGTACACACAGATACAAACACACATAGTAAATAAGGGTAATAATTTTTTCTTAAAGTTGTTGATTGGAAAAAATAACAGACCTATTCTAATAAAAGTGATCTGTACTTTTCCACTTCAGTGTGCCTTTGGAATGAGATGGCTAAAACCCTAGCCCCATCACTTTCAAATAACATGTTCTTGGAAAGAGTTATTAATGTGTCATTTGCCACAATCTCTTCTTTGGTGCAATGGGAGTCATTATAGCAGTTACCTCACAGTGTTTGTGGAGCACAGGGAAATAGCTGAGTGAGTGGGTCATTAGCTGGCAGAGCTTGTTACTATGTTATCGATCCCAACACATGGAAGCACTGGTCCACCTTCTTCCCGAGGGAAGGTGTGGATGTGTTCTGAGATGCAAGCCACGGGATGCCATTCTGTGTAGCTACAGCCTTATCTACCACAGAGGAAAGCAACAGTTAGGAAAGGGCGATCATTACAAACACTGCTCTCTAGACTGAGTCTTACGAGCCATTCCTCCTGGGAAAGGTGGGAAACCCACATAAAACTTTGGAGGTAAAAGGAGAAATGAGCTAAAGGGAGGGATCCAGTCCCTCACATGACAACAGCTGTTGCTCTTTCTCCTTATCCCTGATGTGATTAACATAAAATGGATGTTTTGTGATCTCAGGGTCAAAAGAGGCAGACATCTCTGGAGTTTAATATGGGCTTCCATAGTTAAATACATCTGACATATTTAAACTATTGAGTTGTAAGACTCTGCCTAAGACAGCACAATATTCACCTGATGTCTTAACATCTTTATCAGCACTATACAGGAGGCTTAATTAAAAAGGCACTTCCAATATACAGTCTCACATTATCATTAAGCAACTAAGAAAATAATTATTATGATACATGAACTTTTAACAGTGTGGGCAGTATTCACTGACTGACAAAAAAAAAAGGAAGAAAATGTTATATATCAAGATTCACTAACACATCTTTTTCCCCCCTCTTAATTTGTCCCATGTAGGGAGAAGACAAAAACAGTCAGTTTCCAGTTACCCGGGGATAGGTCATCAGGTCCCAAAAATTCAAATTCTTTGAAGCACTCAGCAAATCAGACCACAAACCAGCCAAGCATCATCGCAGAAAAGGATGTGTGAAATGAGTAGGTTCCCAGGAGATGGGCACAGCAAGATCTGTGTCAGTGATCTTCCCAGGGAAGAACTCTGCCAAGATGCCCAGTAAGACACACAGTATGTCAGTATTCCATTGCTGGACTCATTGGCCAAGAGATGGGGGTGATCATGTTGTCTTGTTGCTGAATTTGAAGGGCAGGTGTGTGCCCAAATGTTTCGCATGTGACACTAGAACTTACATGTGCTAAGTGTGCAGCGCTGTACCATGTACCCATCTGCAAACACTACTGGGTCACTTTCCAAATGAGGTCACAGCAAACCTAAAAAAAACCTGTTATGGTTAAGCAGTAGTTCTCAACATGTGGCCATGACACCTTTGTCAATCCTCTGTCTCCAAAAATATTTACATTATGATTCATAACAGCAGCAAAATTTTAGTTATGGAGCAGCAACGAAAATACTTTTATGGTCAGGGGTCACCACAACATGAGGAACTGCATTAAAGGGCGACAGCATTTAGCATTGCAAAAGTTGGGAACCATTAGGCTAATAGCATAAAGACAATCATGGCAATCCTTATAGCTAATACTGTATCGATAGCTCATTGATTGATTTGTTCTGGAGTAGTCAACATCACTGGAATGTGAGTGCAAGCAAATCCATTGCATACGCTATGGACTCAGAACTGCCATACACAAAGTGACTACAGCTGATTAGGAAGAGAGAAGAAACTCAAATCATTATCACTCAAGGGTCTGAAACTCTCAGAATACCCCCCACCACAGAAGCCCTAAGCTTTCAGTAAATAGACTCTCTCCCACTCCTGTTTATAATAACTTTATAAAACTGGTGTCGTTTTCAAACTAAGATTTGGTTTTATAATTAACAGTGTTAAAATACAGATCCATAGGCCCGTACTCGGATCTACTGGGTAGGTAGAAAATAGGAAGGAGGCTGGAAGTTTCCGTTTTAAGTAAGCATTCCAAGGTGGTTTCTGTTATATAGCTATGCTTGTCATGCGCTATTATAAACACCTAAAAAAAGAAAGGCCCAGGACTCTCCAATTCCAGCCCCACATTGAAGGAGAAGCAATAGCAAGGCAAAGGTAGGAGGGATCCATGCTGACCCTATGAATAGGTTTTTAGCAGTCACAGACAGACTGCTGCAAGAAGACCAGGCCACCAAAACCTGCAGTGAAAGTAACATAATAGCATCAACTGTTTCTTTTACCACTTTCATTCAAGATTAACAATATTCACCACCACAGAGCAGACCGGAGAACAGAGCAGGGCTACAGTCCGAGGGAAAAAGACAGAGAGGAGATATAAAACACATTCACCAAGAAACGGAGACACACTGAGTAGAAACTCCGCTGTTAGCCGTGAAGCGCCCTACTTGTTTGTGCACAGCGTTGTTCTGAGCAGCCTTCGAGTTTCAAGCTTACACTCTTTTCTCTTTTTTTTTTTTTTCAAGAGTAGAAAACATCGCTCAAACTCAGGGCTTTTTAAAAGTAACACACAACAACTGACATTATGTCATAATTGGAAAAATTACAATGACTAATTATCCCTAATGACAAACTCAGTGAAGTGGCAGGTATATGAGTCTAATAGTGCTCATCAGAAACAAGCAAGGAAACAAACAAATAAACAACAAAACCCATTCAGTATCAAAATCTAAACTTTGAAATTAAACCCTCTGTTCCCTGACGATTTATCTGTACCTATTGCTAGAGTTCTAGATATTAAGACTTCTGAGACTGTTTTTAGATATAACGAGTGACAAGTAATGTGGCCTAAATTTCAGCCACATTCTAACAGGTGAATTATATTACGGTTTTTAGGTACCGCACTTCCAGGGGTCTGCATGTAAGTCAGAAAACTCAAGGACCTACCAAGGACAGACAAGTACAGAAATGAGTGAGGACGCCAGGGCAGACCCCCGTGTGCCCCAACCCAAAGGAAGCATGGTTAGTCACTTTTGTTACACAACATTTGGCCTCCACAGTCAAGAGGTGTTGAAATCTAGGTATTTACGCACAATCTCCCATTCATAAATATTGACATGTTCACTTTTTTTTTAACTCTGTGAAAGTCAGACACAGTATATATAGGACCCATATCTAAGCTTTAGAAGGCCAGATTTCAATCTCTGACTTAAACATCATTTCCCAAGCATAGATTTAAAAAAAAAACTGGATCAAGAAAGCTATCTTTAGAGGATGCCAAGAGGATAAGGAAGTTTGGGGTTGAGAAAAAGTTGGGTGGGAGGAGAAATGAAATCTTCTCGGGCTGTAAAGCTGAAGCTCTGTGCTGTCATACTCTAACTCAGCGCCAAATGTACTTGGTGAGAACACATGAGCAGATTTTGTTTAAAAACTGTTTCTGAGCCAGAGATGTGTGTTGGTTGGTAAAGGTAACATGCCGAGGCCCAGGATTTCAGAACCACATACAGCTGGAAGTGATAGCACTCACCTGTCATCCCAGAACTCAGGAGAGACAGCTACATCAGAAGTTCAAGGACATCCTGGGCCAAGAGATGCTGTCTGGAAAAAAAAAAATACGTATACCACTGGTCTTTCCCAAGAAGGAAAGATGATTGACAGGAACACACCCAGATGTGTTCAGCTTTCACCAGATGCTGGCGGACCGGAATGTGTTAAGAGTGCTTCACCTATGTTATAGATCTGGACCTCGCCTAGGGCCACAGTGCGAGGCTGTGCATAAAGAGCAAAGAACATTCCCTGAAGACTTCTTTCTCAAAGTAGTTTAGCTGCAGACAAAGGAAAGAATGTTGAAGGTCAGTTAGTATATCCAAACACACTCCACACGATGCTGTTTTCCACTAACTGCTAACAGCTTCAGTGATGTTCCTTCCTATGGAGACTGACTCTTGACGCCTGAACAACAGTTAACTTAAGCAATCTGCATTCATTCGGTCTGTGTTTGAAACACAAATAGTGAGGGAACACCCTTCTACATGCAGGAATAAAAAGCGGTTGAACCTTTTTCTATATCTCTATCATTAATGCCACCGATACTCAAAGTAGTCCGTGACTACTGCAGTCTTCTCTAAAAGAAGGGAGAAGAAAAACTGTGTTTGCTAGGTGTCATGTTTCTGCTTAATGATTTGGAATTCCTAAAGCCACCTGGAAATTTTTAACTTGTAACACCATTCACCTTGAGTTCAAAGAAAGAGTAAACTTTCTGTGGTTCAGGATTTACCAGGATTTTCTAAAAGGTGATTCCCTGCGGAAGTCGGGCTTCCACTCAAATCGTCCATTGTACCCTTTCTTCCTCTTTTTCATTATTTCAAAATTATTTTTACTTAAATCTTCTCAGAATTGTATACATGAGTACTGTATTTACATCATTTCCACCTCTCCCTCATCCCCTTCCAATTTCTCTCGTGTCTCTTCTACTCCCCATCAAATTACTAACCTATTCTTTATTTCTGTTGCACACACACACACACACACACACACACACACACACACATACAGTCATCTACTTGGTCCTCATTGTGAACCCCGTGTAGACACTCATCATTGTCTTACCATCACAGGAAACACAGCAACCCTCTTGTTCAAGTACCGAAGGTGCAGTCTCAATTTCACTCATTCATGTCTAACCATATTTCATCCCAGGACCCTCACCTTTCCTCTTCTCCCTCATCCTGAGGAGGCTCAGTTCAGGCACAGTTGCTATGGACTAAGAACTCTGAGAAACAGGGGAACAACCAAGTCTTTCCACAAAGATGAAAACACTGGTCTCTGATACACGCTTGCTTTTTGAAATAACATTTTTGCCCAATGTTTTGGTTTATTTTCCTGCTGCTGTGATAAAATATCCTGATAAAAGCAATTTGGGGGATGGATGTTTAATCTGGCTCATGTTTCTCAAGAGGACAGTCCTGCATGGCCAGAAACCCAAAGTAAAAAAGGCTTGAAACAGATGGTCACATTGCATCTGAGAGAAAGAATAAGGGAGGCATGTGCTCAGTTCTCTTCTTTTTTATTCAGTCCAGGACTCTAAATTCCGTGAATGGCATTGCTCAGTTTTAGCCTGGGCCTTCCCATCTCAATTAACCTAAGTAAGATAACCCCTCCCAGGCAAGTCTCTCGGGAGAGCCTATCTGCCAGGTAATTTTTGATTCTGGGAAGTTGACAGTTAACAGTAGCCATCCTATTTTATTAACCCTGTTCTCTACTGTAATAAGAGATTCAGGACTGAGGGTTAAGTGAACAAGCAGACAGCTCAGGAGGGAAAGCATTCTCTGTTCCCATTACTATACCATTTAAAAAAAGTAATCTGTTAAATGGCAGTCGTTAGGTGGGTATCCGTGAAGTAGGCCAATTACTGCCTTTCTAATTTTATTATAGCAGCTATTTGGTGAATGACTTTATATCATCTACTCAAACTGCAGGATTATTTCTTTTTTGTCTCTGTCATAACCTTTGCTTATGGTTGCATCTGAACTGGCCCTGGAGCAGCCTGTTGTCTTATCATTGCACGAAGTTTTCCTTCTTGAAACAGGAACTGCCCCGGCATGACTCTGTCCTGTTCTAAGCCACTCATTTGAGTGGTTGTCCCAAATACTTGCTCCTTGTTCTTCCCAGTTGCCCTTGTACTTTTAGGACTATCATGAAGCTTGGTCTCTACTCTAGAAACTCAGCGTTGAAAGCTACTCTTGCAGAAGCTATTCTAAGAAAAGTAGCATTCTAAAATTTGGAGCTAAGATGAGAAAGCCTCAATACTCAGATCCTTAATACTCAGAATCTGCACATAACCAAGTGGCTTCCAACCCTGGGCTCAGCACACTATCAAGTGAACCGGGACACACTTGGAAGCCTCACTGCCCAAGCCACACCTGCTCAGGGTTAAGGTCAGCCTCTCTAGAAGGGGACCTTGGCTTTCAAATATTTGCCTCCTCTCTACTAATTCCTGACAGCAACACTCTAGCTGCACAATGATTGAAATTGTAAAGACTAACACCAGCCCTGCTGGTCATCAGTCTTACAGCGGAAGGTACATGGGATTGAAATCACACACCTTTTCTCTAATACATCCATAAGATCTTCTTATTTTTTTTACTGAACTTTCTTTTTTAATTAATTTATTTTTTATTAATTACAATTTATTCATTTTGTATCCCAGTTGTAGCCTCCTCTCTCTTCCCCTCCCAATCACACCCTCCCTCCCTCACCTCCTCCCATGCCCCTTTCCAAGTCCACTGATAGGGGAGGTCCTCCTCTCCTTTCCTCTAACCCTAGCTTATCAAGTCTCATCAGAACTGGCTGTGTTGTCTCCCTCTGTGGCCTGGCAAGGCTGCTCCCCCATCAAGGGGAGGTGATCTTAAGCATCATTAATAGGTCTCTTTAAGTCTCAGATCCTTGCTCTGTAACGTGGAGACATTCTGGCATTCTCTACATCCCAAAGATTTAATGAGCTAAATTATGCAAAGTACTAAGAGTATCCATCTCCCAGGAAGTACTGAAGAGGTAATGCCCCCAGAGAAGTAACATTAGGTACAAGATGTGCTTTTTACCTTCAAGGATAATTAAAGTAGAGATGCCTTCAAAATCCAAGCCCTGCACGGGGAATTAGGGACATCCTGTTCACATCACAGAAACCTCTTTTCTATCTCAAGGTCTAACATCTTTCTTCAGCTTAAATCCTACACACAATGACTTCAGCCTTTTGTCACTGTTCAGTGACTGGCAAAGGTTTAAGCAACAAATAACAATGGGCATGGCCTCAAAGTAATTCCTCAATAAAAAAAAAAAAAGTGATAAGTCTACTTTTAAAATAAAACACGAAGAGTACTTTTTTCTTTTGTTTGAAGACGAGGGTGTGTCTTTCAAGGGTTTCAATGAACTTCTGACCGCTTCTCCTCAGTTGCCTTCCTACTACTAAAAAAGGACTTCCTTCCCACAGTGACCGCCAATTACAGCCCAACCAAGCTTCAAGGAAAGTGTTTGTGAAGTTGTAATCATGACTGAGGACATTTCCAACCCAATTTCCAACCACACTGACTACTCTACACCAGCGAAGTTTGGCATTCTGCTGTCCTACTGGGCCTGGAGCAAGCCTGAGAGGAGGATCAAGTAATTAACTGAATATTCTAGTAAAAGAAATTGGCCAAGGAATTCTATTTTGGAGGTGAAAGAAAAGCCACTCTGATAAAGTCTCGGTTTACTAGCTGGTGTGCACAGGAAGTTGAAGATGCTTGATGCCTGCCTTGCTAGGTGTCAGCCTCGCTTTCATAAGATGCTTGCTATTCTATGTCTCCTTTTTGCCATGGGGTTGTTTGCTCTGCACCTTGCATTGTGGAAGGATGTGGCCTGTTTCTTTTTTTTTTTTCCTAGAGACACATAGCTATGAGCTCACCTTTGTTCTGAGCAAAAACTCTGGACTTGAACTTTTGAACAACAGAGGAACTGTTACAATCATGGGAGCTTTTGGAGGTTAAAGCCATGTTGCATTATGAGATGAACATGGGCCCTTTGAGAGACAGGCATAGAGTACTGTGCTTTGGCTCGTAGATGGCCTCTAATGCTCATACACTGAGAGCTTGGACACCAGTGCAATAATTACTTTATGTCACAGGGGTGTCGATACAGTGACGATGAATTCATAAAGGGATGTTGTTATTGGGAAGTTGAAGTGGAGCCTAGATGAGGAAACAGGTCACGTGGGAGAATGATGTCATGATTTACTGCTTCATCCTTGACCTAGAAATGTAGAACCAAGTGACGATGGAGGGAAGCCCCTGAAATTTATGAACCAAGATAAGTCTTCCCTCATTTAAGAGGTCTTTTTTTTTAACCAGATATTTTTTAACCAGATATGGCAACAGGAAAATTATCCCAGTGACAGTATGGGTTGTTTAGGATATGGACTTTGGAGGTTAGGTGAGGGTAGCATTACTCGGCTTCCTATAAACAGAGCTAGGGCAGAGTTCTTCAGAATGCACCATGTCCGACAGCAAAAGGGTTGATATTGTGTGGAGTAAAACCACAAACCTATGTTACATATGAATGATAATGCTCCCTGAACTTCTTTTCTAATTAAGGAATAAATGTGCCACATCTATGGCTACATTCTATATTTGAGGTTGGAGTAATATTTTCAAGAAACTACGCCTTGTCTTGGGGCTGGGATATAAATTGTAAAGTTCCTGCCACACAAGCATGAGAAACAGAGTTCTGACCCATGATGCCCATGTACTAGCTGGGCATGGTGATGTAGCTCTATAACCCCGATGCTAGAAAAGGGCAGAAACATGGAGAGCCAAGGAGCTCCTTGGCCAGCCACTCCAACTGAACCAGTGATATCTGGCTTCAGTGACAAACCCTGCCTCAAAAAACAAGGTGGAGAGCATTAGAGGAAGACACCTGACATCCACCTTTGGCCCCAACATGGATGCATTCATACATGTACACACACACACATACATAGGCACACACATATATACACACAAATACAGTTTAAGCCTTTTTAAAGAAAATAACTTTATCTTGTTACATGTTGTCCACAAGTTACTCCAGGATTCATCAACTTACCCTGGAGCTCTACTGACCAGCTAAATGAAGGGCATCAAGTCTGCCCATAGAGCCTTAGGGACGACACTAACCTCTCCGTGCTCCCTTTGCTGCAAAGCCGTTTGGGTGGTTTCTACCTCGCATTAGAAGACAATGTCAGGTTTTTGTTGGAATTTCCTCTCACTGGCTAGAACTTGCTGCATAACCAAGGGCTCGCGGCAAGACCACAGCTGAAGAAAAGCAAAGAGGAAGGTTGACATGATGAGGAATGTTGGGGTGATTATCAGTCTTATCTTTGAAAAAATAAAAGTGGAATACAGACCCTCCGTGAGGAATGGCCTTTTAGGGAATGCGTAGCAATCTCTCCTGTGAAAAGAAGCAATCTCAATAGTTCTGTGTTTGGGTTCTTTGATTGTTGTTTATGTTTTGTTTGGGGTTTAGGGTTTTGTTTTGTTTTGTGTTTTGTTTTAGTAGAGAAAGGTCATTTCAAAAATTATAGGCATAAATAGTATTCAGCATAAAAATAAGTTGGGTAAATTTAGTGTTGACCAGGGCAAAGAAAACCATAGCTACTTCCTCAAGTGAAAACTTGAGAATAGAAGAGTGAGCATCCACAAGTAGAGTTACAGGAAGATGAGCTGTCACCTGGCTTGCTCTCATTCATCTATTTTCCACGCTTTGTTGTATGATTGTTCTTATTACCCAAATTACATGAAGCACCTGTGCTTCGTTGCCTACCATAGAGGGATTGTTTTGCACCCTTCTTCTATGTGAATGATGGCGCCCGACCAGCCTTCCTCTGTGGATACACTGAGCATTCTCTTAGGAAGGCCATAGAGAAGAGAAAAGGGCTACTTGGTGGTTTTTCATTCTCTCTGACCATTATAATCACACAAAGAGCATGTTACCCGGTAAACATGTGAGTACTGCACACATGCTATTACTTGATTACGATCATCACATCCCTAAGAGTCATCTTAAGCCACAGCTCTTCTACTCTCCCCCCCTTTAGCATCTAATTTGAATTCCCTCTCTGCTAATTTTGGTGATTTACCTGTGTAACCCTGAAGGGTCTAAGGTCCCAAAAATCAAATGCCACTCAGTCCTAGATTACTGTGCTTGTGTATTCACAGTGACAGGCAAGAGAAGAACAAGCAGGACACACTCATCATAACTACCACATTCTCCTTGATGGCTCCAAGGAACCATCTCTATTGCCTCTGATTTCGTTCAACACACACTGAGTGCTGCTGCTTGTAGCGGTAACTGCCAGGTGGCAGGAATGAGGGTTTTTTTGTTTTTGTTTTGCATTGCTGTGGCCTTCTACTCCAATAGCTTAGTGTCTTGCATGTAGCAGATGTTGAATAAATGATTTTGGTTGGCAAGCTCAACATATTTAATCTGGGACTATTTTACAATCGTTGAGTCTTCCAAGAGACTTGTTGACTGACAATATTTATAATAAAACAACATGTGCAATTTTGCTTCTAACATAAATAAAAACCATTTGGCTGGCTTAAATTAACCTTTTTAAGAATATTGAAACCTGAGGGGACACAAGAGAGTTTGTAAGTAAACATGCAAGAGCACATAAAGATATGTAAGAGGGATTTTGGGTGGGACACAGGATATTAGAAAGATAACTAAAAATAAATAGGGATTGAACTCAAAACCAATGACTTCTGGTCAGCACTTGTCTTCAGAATGTGATATTGTTCTACTTAATAGAGAAAAAGCACCTACCTATAATTTTATCATATAAAATAAGGAGTAAAATATTTTATATTAATGCAATACCTGAACAATGGAAATATTTTAAATTGTTTCATGATATTTTCCTTCCTCTGAATGAGTGAAAATAGAATTCAACTTTGTGTGTTTTTCTTTAGCTTGCATAAACAGATAATTGTCCACAAATACAAAACATTGCAAGGGCTGGTGTTAATAGGAGAACGTTTGTATAGCATCAGTGAGGCTCAGGGTTCAAGTCCCAGTACAATCAAAGTTAAAAAAGAAAAAAGTTGGGATGGGTATATGGTTTGGTTGACAGGGTGCTGGCCCTGTACCCAGGAATCTTTTCATACAGCACCTCTTAAACTGAGTGTGTTGTGTGTGCTGAAATCACAACACTACAGTCCTGGGGAGTTACGCTCAGGAGGATTAGCCATCAGTAATTGTGTGTATATGGTATGGGTTTGGGGTGTATGTGTTTGTGTGTGTGTGTGTGTGTGTGTGTGTGTACATGTGTGCATTTAAACTGCTGAACATCCTATCACACAGACGCAGTGACCTAACACTCCTCTAGTTAACTGATTTTTTTTCCACAATATATCACTACTGATCAGTTGGATCCTGAACTTGCAATGACAGAATTCTAATTTATCTGAGAAACTAATCTTTTATTTATGGTCTATCAATAAAATATGTATGATACTGGCAATGTAGAATTAATTCCTATTGTATTTGCCTTTTAACAATTTTACATATTGCTGATCATGACCTCCTTTTTTCAGCTTGACTCACATTTGCTAACTAGAAGTCAGCAGAATGGAGGGAATTCTAAATCATGGCCACCCCTCTAGCTATAGCTTCGACTATCTTATTTCTGAGAGGGATGCATTGCTATATTTGTGGGCCTCTCTACTGCTGAAAATCTATAATTGTATGAACATAACCATGAGATTGTTACCTATTCCAGAAGGGAAAAGTAGATATAGCAGTAAATATAAAGCAATAAGCCCTCCATCTAAGAGATTAAGGTGAGCTTCAGTGAAACCTGACTGTAAAACTGAAGAAATTCCATTAGGCCAAGAGAGATCCATAAGCGCTCCTGTTTCTATATTAGTTTGGTGAAATTTGTTATGGTTGAACATCTCAGAGGTGTCAATGCAACCCAGAAACTATATTCTTGAGGCAGTGTATATTCTCTTGATATTCTGTAAGTTTAGTGTGATGTGTATTAGTGGATAGTGAACCAAAGTGCTTGGAGAAATACAAAGTTAGGGTCCTGTAAAGCACTGGTCTCAATGACTCCAGTAACTGATTTATACTCTTATTTATGAATGTCCCCATATAAAAGCATCTTTTCATACATATGCACTCATCACCAGGGAACTCACAGTCCACAGTATCAAAGTGCCTGCCCAAACAAAGCCACCAAACACTTGTACTTTCTCTATAAGTCACACATTGCATAGCCTTCTTGCATTCATACCGCTAGGCAGCTCTTCAGAAACAGGCTTGAGGGGCCTTTTAAACAGTAAAATCACTAACAAGGTGACACCATAGACTACAGAACAGACACTAGTTGCATCCAGAAAAGTGAAAGGGGATTCTTTCAAGAACTAAATTCTTCTCAACCCTAATTAGTAAGGAAGTATGTAAGGTGACGTATATACTGGTACCGCTTGGTTTAGTCGTTGTACAAAATATGCATGTACGCAAACATTACGCTGTGTTTGTCAGATGGCAGACTTCAGAAAAGAAAAAAAAAAGGAAAATGTGTGCGCGAATGCTAAAACCCATGAAGGAAAGGAGACACTTCGTGATGTTTTTCTATCTCTCTGGAAAGATGCTGTCACTCTGGTTTGAATCTTTGAAGAAATATTCTGTGTTTTTGCATTTGTTTGTATACTTCCATGTAATGATAACAATTAAACGGAAGAGTCCTTGAATCTGAGGGGAGTATGGAAGGACTTGAAGGAAGGAAGTGGAATGGTGGAAATAATCTAATTATATTTTAACTAAAAATATTCTGGGACAATGCGACCACTTAGAAGAGTCCCTGGCAGCCTTTGGTACCTATGCCAAGTGTCTATGGCCACCAGTTCTACTCTCGGGGTACCCCCAGGAGAGAGGAGTACATGTGCGCATCTTACATGAGAACGGCCGGCCGGGTGGTGGTGGCGAACACCTTTAATCCCAGCACTCAGCAGGCTTCTCTCTGCCGGTCTGAGGCCAGCCTGCAAGTCTACAGAGCGAGTTCCAGAACAGCGAGGGCTACACGATGACTAGAAAAACCCTGACTTGAAAAACAAACAAACGGAAAGGGCTCAAAGGGCATGACCTTTAATTTTAAAATAGAGAAACTTGGGGGAAAAAAAAAGTAACTAAAGAAATGATGATATGGCCACACAATGAAAGTAATAGCAAGAAAAACCCAAGGACATTCTACCCCTGCCCTGCCCACCCCCCAAAAAGTACTAGTCTAGACAGGAAGTAATCTAAAGAACTCTTAAAAATTGTGATATGGATGCTGAAGTGTAGCTCTCCACAACTGAGGGCTTCCGACGGGGTGCAGGGGGAAGGACCTGTTTTCTTGGAGGGGCTGCTCACAGGGAGTTTGGCCATGCTGCAGTGAGCATATGAGCAACATATGTTGGACTTGGTTTCCTCTTCCTCCTCTTTTTCCTCCTCCTCCTTCTTTTCCTCCTCCGCTTCCTTTTCCTTCTTCTTCTCTTTTCTCCCTTCTTTTTTTTTGGGGGGGGGGTGTAGAGAGTGGGAAAAGTCACAAAGGTGAAGGGACAAACCTTATAGGACTGGACAGTAATTGTGATTGAGATGCATGAGATGAAATTCACAATCAATAAAAATGTTAGGGGGGAACTTCAGAAATGTTACATTAAAAGAAAGAAGCCAGACCCGAAGAGCATGTTATATGGTTCCATTTGTAAGATATCAGAAAATGGCAAAACAAATGTATGGAGATAGAAGTTGACTGGTGGTTATTTCAGATGAGTGGCATTGACTGGTGAGGGACACGATTGAACTTTCTGGAGTAGCAGACATATTCTGTCTTGCCCTGGGGAGCTGACACACAGATTTACAGGTGCATAAAAATTCATTTCGCTGTTGGACTGTGTTTCTACTGTTGTCATAGCAAATTATCACAAACTTAATGACTTCAAAAACATAAATTTAATCCTCACAGTCTGTAGGCCAGAAATCTAGTGAAAGTCTCCCTGAGCTAAAATCAGGTTGTATCAAATTTGTGTTCCTCTCAGAAAGTTTTAAAGAGAGCACGTAGCTTGCTTATTCCTGCTTCAAAATTTCACCCATTCTTTGATTCATGACCTTCCTCCTTCAAAGCTGGTAGTTTGAGTTTTCTGGTCTCCTTCCCTTGTACCTTTCCTGTCTTCAAGAACTTCTGTAATTGCAATGTGTCCATGTGGATAAATCAAAATAATGTGTCTCTGTCAAGGTCCTCTGTTTAAGCAAATTTGCAAAATTTCTTCTCTCATTCAAGGTAACATATTTATAGAGATTATGTGAGATTTCTTTGGAGATATTATTCTGTTCATTTCAGCAGTTAAGGTGCATTCATTTTGCTGCCTGAGTATAACCTATTCAGCCAGAAAAAAAAAAAAAAAACTATAAAGGAAGTCTTTTCACAACACACACACACACGCACACACACACACACACACACACACACTGGAGAGATGGTTCAGCAGTTAGAAGTGCTTGCTGCTCTTGCACAGGGTACTACCACATGCCCAACTCCAGCCCTGGGGGGGGTCTGACACCCTCTTCTACCCCTCTCCAAGAAAGGGAGCACCCAAACACATGAACAAAAAAATCTTGGCCCTGAGAATAACAAGCCTTGTGAAGAGATTTATCAGAATCTAACACAGAAGCCAAACAAAGGCCAAACTACTGAGAGTTAATTCATAGCTCATTCATTAGTGTAACAACAATAACCAACATAATTTAGAAGTAATCAAAAGCCCAAAGTTAGGTCTTGATTAAAGTGAGGGGCCCACAGAAAGACTAAACACAGCACAAAACAGTACACAAAAGCACTATGGAGCCTGATGAACCAGTGCATCTGTGTCCATCTTGCAGCCCTTACTTCTTCTCCCAGGTGACTATTGACTGTTATTGATTACATGGCTCGTTTAATTGGTGGTTCATGTTGACTTGTAACTGAACAAACAGGCCAAAAGATAAATCATTATCCAGATCTCAAAAGCCTTTATTTTGAGCTGCAATGTGCAATTAAATTGAGAAGTTAGCTACATTTAAATTGATTTTAAATGCAGAAACATGGGAAGGTAATTTAAACATGGGAACAGACACAAAAGGGATGCTATCAGACTTATTTTTCAGTGGCAGTTTAGATATTACCCTGCTCACATCAAAATATAATCACAGCAGATACCTGCTGTGTGATAAATAACAGTATTTGACTAATAAGAAAATAAATACCCCACCATATGGTCTCAGTCACATTGGCACTGTTTTGCCAACATGTATTATCACATTTCCTTGAAAACTGCTCTGTGGATTAAGCTTCAAAAATAGCAAAAAATGAAATAGTATCCCTCTGGCCCTAATCCAGTCTAATCCTGCTTACCTGCGTGTGCACCTGCTGTCCTGCTGGAGCTCAAGGCTATCATGGCCCTAGCTTGCACCTGGGCCTGGATATGGTGCCAAAAATCTTTCGCCAGAAGCAGTATTACTCTTCTGCTGACTCTAAACAATGTTAAGCAGAAAACTGGGGGTTTTCCAGGAATGGAGAATGCATGTACACAATGTCCTAGGCAATCTCTAACCGTGTCTGAGCATGGAAGTGTCTTCTGCTGTCAGAAATTTGGGGAGAAGGTGGCTTTTATGCCCATGCAATTTAGCTTCCGGAGGTAAGACTCCAGACACTAACATTGATTGGCAGGCAGTCTCTCAGGAAAAGCCTTTTTCTGCAGTCCTTTGGGCTTCTAGAACAAGATGTTGTAAACTAAGCAGCCTGCAAGAGACAGAGGCGTACTCCACAGTTCCTGAGGTCGGGCAAAGGTAAGGGGAAATTCAGAATGTGGTAATAACTCAACTCCAGGTTCAAAGATATGCTTTTGTCTTCATATGGCTGAAGAGCCAAGGGCCTCACTGTGGTCTTTTTTTTATAAGGACATAATGCCTCGTCCTTGTGACCTCTCTCTCTCTCTCTCTCTCTCTCTCTCTCTCTCTCTCTCTGGTTTTTCGAGACAGGGTTTCTCTGTGTAGCCTTGGCTGTCCTGGACTCACTTTTTAGACCACCCTGGCCTTGAAGTCACAGTGATCCACCTGCCTCTGCCTCCCAGAGTACTGGGATTACAGTCGTGTGCCACTGAGCCCAGCTCCTAATTACCTCTCAAAGACCCAAAGCTATGGTTTGAATGAACCCTTCCAAACCCATACTGAAATTGCTACTTTATTAGTACTCATACAAAAGGATAAAACTCGTAAGGGCTAGTTAGGCGGTAAGGGCTCTAGCTTCGTGTGTGTGTGTGTGTGTGTGTGTGTGTGTGTGTGTGTGAAGACTCTTAGCCCTTCTACTTAATGCCATGGGGTGCTAGAACAAGACATTCACTGTCAAATGTCAAACATCGTGATCCCTGACTTGCCAGATGGCTGTCATTACAGAGTTTCCAGCCCTGTATGTTATGTTATCACGGCATAAACTGAATAAGAAACACGCCACATCTAACAGGAGTTCAACAGTTGAATTAGAAGGCACAAAAACCTTCACACAATCGTGTTTGCTCTCCCACAGTCATGCTAACATCAACAGAACCAGAACTGTGATCCAAGCAGATTCTCGTGAAATTCAGCACTATTTGATGCCATATCTCAAGCCACAGATCCATAGTCAGACAAACATCCACCTAAATACTAAGCATTCCTTCTCAGAAGGCAGCTACTGAGTGTTACATAAGAAAAAGAATTGAGTCTGTTTCAGGAGCTGCAATGGGAGGATGTGGCAAAGCCAGCTTTCAAAGAAATGAGAGAAGCAAAATTACTCCATTCCACCCACAAGCCTACAGGGACTATTTACCAACACCCAGTGCCTCTGGGTCTTTAAGAAAAGGAGAATGGAGTCTGAAGAGATGACTTTGAATGAAATCAGAACTTTGCCTCCATGACGTCTCAGATCATAACATTCGCAGACACGTCTGGACTTCAATAGTAAGCGAAGACCTGCACCTGCATGAAGCCCTGGCTTTTCCCTTCCCAGGGTGTGCCTAGGTAACCATATGTCCAGTCACTCAATGAGGTCACAGCTCACAAACTGTTAGATCACAATGTCCCTCTTATCCAAGCTTGTGCAGTCCCTTAATCTTTTTATTGTATCACATGAACCACATTGTATTACAGTTTCTATCTAGTCCATATTACTGGCTTTAAAGAGTTTGTCCTGATGGGCAAAATGGATGGAACAAGGAGCCATAACAAATGGTTTCTCAGCCTCCACATCCCAACTACACCAGAATTTTTTTTTCATAACTGTCCTCCTCCATTATACTCTGCTCATTAAAATATGCCCTCAGAGTGAGCTCGACTCAGCTTCCCTCATTATTAGTTTCATCCGGCATTATCTTCTGCTTTTCATTTGTTCTGAAGATGCCTCCTTTGAAATTTCCTCTTGACATCATTTTATCTGTCTCCTGAGAGACGGTTGCACCTGTCACTGGCAGTTTCTGGTAAAGTGTAGTCTATGCCTGGCCTATGACACAGTGCACAGGGGCGATGATTTATTCTCAGATGTAAGAACCACCCACCTCGTCTAATCCCCACCTAACTAGCACTAACTAACACTGATTGGTTCTTATGATGGCATCTTTTACTCTCTAAATTTATGTTCTAGGGGGAAAAAAAGATACAAGTCTGCTGCAAAGAGTAAAAGTCAGAAAAGTGACTACCTCATAACAGAAATGAGGAGGGGCTGAGAGCAACAGCTGAGGGAGGCTGGAACCAACAATAATGGCACTGCAGATGGGCGGCCTTCGCCACACTGACTCACTGAGCCGTGCGGCTACGACACTAAAACTAAAGACAAAGCAAGATTTGAACTCTGATCCCAGCACCACCCTTCTTAATCCTCTGCCAATACAGCCCAGGTTGCCCCTAATCCATACGTGGTCTTGGTGCTTTCCTGGCTACGAAGCATTGTCTCCCTCCAAATGAGCTTAGCCTATTCATCTCTATTCAAACGCTGACTCTGTCACAGGAAAGACGGGTTGCTGGTTATGAGTGCTTTCCAATAATCCAGAATACTCAAGTTCAGTTCCCAGCACCAACTTCAGACAACTCACAACCGACTGCAACTCTAGTTCCAGGGAACCTGACACTCTCATCTGGCCTCCACAGGCACTTGCACACACATGGCACACACACACACACACACACACACACACACACACACAGAAAGAGAGAGAGAGAGAGGAATAAAAAAATAAAAACAATCTTAAAATAAAGATTTAAAAATCTTAGAAGTAAGTAAATGCTCTGACTACCCTACACAAAATAGGAGGCTCCCATTATTAGCCTCAGCTCTTCCTTGGTTTACTTGGTAAGATTCACATAATTCACTGTCAATTGGTCTCTTCACTAGCCTTCATCTGCCTTAACCAGGGAAAGCTGAATCCCATGAAGGAGGATGTCATATATATTTCTTGCTCTGTACTTTATCCCTGCTTCCCAAGACATAGCAACTCTCAACACAAGCTATTAATAGATGGGTAGAGGATGCGCAGTTTACACACTGGTTGATTATTGCTATCAAATCAAAGAAATAATTAGCTGAGTACCTGGGCCACTGCTTTTTAAAATACATTTTTGTTTGGTTGGTTTCTTGCTTTTTGTTTGTTTTTTGTTTTTGAGACAGGGTTTCTCTGTGTAGCCTTAGCTATCCTGGGCTCACTGTAGACCAGGCTGGCCTCAAACTCACAGCAATCCACCTGCATCTGCCTCCCCAAGTGCCAGGACTATAGGCTTGCACCACCGAGCTCAGCTTAAAATGCTTTTATTTGGTAATAGAAACAGTCACTTAACATGGAGATGTTTATCTTTTAATTAACAAAAAGATTTTCTGATGAAGCTGAGAATTCAGGAACTGGAGAGATGGCTCCATCAATAAAGTGCCTGCCAGTCACTCTTGAGGGCCTGGGTGTGAGCCCTAGGACACACACTCTTGGAAACCCAGTACTGGGGAGACAAGAGACATGCAGATCCCTGTGTCTTTCTGGTACCCAGCTTAGCTAACTTGGTCTCCTAACCTAAGCAGGGTACTCCAGACACCAAGGAGAGACCCTACCTCAAAAAAAAGTAATAAAAATGCAAAATAAAACAAGATTAACATGGGAAGGGGCTACAGCTGGGATACAGAGTGAATAAACTGTAATTAATGAAAATAAAATTTTAAAAATGTTAAAAAAAAAAACATTAAAAGCTCCTGAGAAAATAAACCCAAGGCTGACCTCTGGTTTCCACCTACACTCCCACACATACACATGAACTCACACATGTAAACACTCATACACACGCACACACACACAAAGAAAAAACTGACCACTCACGTTAATACTATTTTCTTTTTTTTTTTTTTTTTTTTGGAAAATGATTTTTGTTTTCTAGAAACTCTATTGGAACTGAGTGATGCATTTCTCCTACTTTGTTAAGTAAAATCTTCGTTGCTTAAAAGGAAAACACACGGGCTTTCAGTAATAATGCTATGTTTACTTTTGCAAGTAAGCCTAAAGCCCTTCGTTTACGAAGGAACGCCTAATGAATACAAACAGCTGTCTGCCTAGAAGTTGCTTTTTAAAACATAATGCCACTTGGCTGAGCCTCACCAGGTTGTGTTTGTTCTGCTTCGGGACACAGTAGTGCATATGTTCGCAGAGCTGGTTTGTTTCAAAGCTAGCCTCTTGGAACAATCCTGTGGGGTGCTCTGATCCCCAGTTGGTGCAAACAATATGTCATTTCTGGTTATTGATTTTTTTTCATTGTATTAGCTAGCCTGGCTCCTCCATTATCAATATCCTATTTTGGGGGGTGGGGGAGGATAGAGTCTTATACAGCCCAGGCTAGCCTGGAACTCAAGGTACCTGAGGCTTACCTTGAACTGTGCCTACTGCCTCTCTACCTCTTGAGTGCTAGGATTACTGGCATGCGTCAACGTGCGGTGATTTTGTGTGGTGCAGGGGATTTAAAGCACAACTTCGGGTACGCAAAGGAAGCCCTCTCCCAACTGGGCTACATCCTCAACCACCATTGTTGTTGTTGTGTGTATGTGCACACACATGCATGCACATGAACACCTACACACACACGCGCGCGCGCACAGATGCACACATGCTATAGCAGGTATGGGGAGGTCAGAGGGTGACTCGTGGAAGTCAGTTCTCTCTTTCCACCGTGTGGATCACAGGGATCAAACTTGGGTCATCAGACTTTGAAAGAAGCACATTTTCCACTGAGCCACCTTGATGGCCAAGAGCGATGACTTCTTACAATAGAAAACAGGAAACATTAACGATCACACCAGTAAGCCATTTGGATTCATGTTGAGACGCTTAGTACGTGATTTTGGTTCAATGACTTCGACAGTATAGATCACTGAGTTAGCCTTAAGTAATGGAGGTGGGGGTGAGATTTGAGGAGAGTATCTGAAATCTAGTGCTGTCATCTCAAGAGCTGGAGGGTCTGGTTTTGAATTAGTACCTCACAAACTACAGTGTGTGTAAAACTCACCCAGGGCCCTGGCTCAAGCTGCTGGGGCCTGTCCCAGAGATTCAAACTCAGAAGGTCTCAGGTAGAGCTTGCTGGGTGACGCTGATCCCAGGATCACATGCTGAATGAGGCAGCCCCTCTCTTCCGTAGATGTGGGAAGCATGGGCAGGACAGGACACTTGGTAATCAGTCCTTCAGCATCGTTAGACTGAGCAGGCGTGCAAACTGCACAACATAAATACCTGTGAAGTTCTGTTCGTTTCTTCTGCGAAGCAGCTTTGCTACTTCATGCTGAAGCAGATCTCTGGAAACTTCTGTTTTTTGTGAAGTTCTGGCAACGGCTTTTAGCATTAAAGTGTGTAACTAACTAAAGGATAATGGAAGGTTATCATGCTATCATGCCACCGCAGTGAAGTACTTACTTAAAAGCCAGAAACTTTTCCCTAGAGCAGACAGCAGGCTCTGCAGTAAAACTCTATGTATCCCATACAAGGCTAGAGTTCACCTTTTCAACCACCAAGAATTTGATCTGCCTTTGTGGCTTGCTTTACCTATACAATGTGCTGGCAGTAATGATATGCAAGTCCAAGCCCCCAAGGTGTTACAGCCTTTACTTTCATCTTTTTGTGGAAAACGGTACAGAAATTGTTGTTAGAGGAACAACAATGCAGAATTAGCCTACTGGAGGGTGAGATGGTCATTGAGAACACATCCCAAGCAATAGGTAGCTGTATGAACAAGGAGCCCAACTGGTCTCCTAATGCCATTGCATGGGTACCCCAGATAAACCAGTGGATGGCCTATCACATCTACCTTTAGAAACCTGAAAAATAATGTTATTGCTCTTAAGCCACTGACTTTCAAGGTGCTTTGTTGAGCAGCGACACCTGACCCACCCATCCACCCTTCATGTTTCAGTGACTCTTAATAAAATGAGTGAAGAGCTCTAGCAGGCCCAAGCATGGCAAACATGGGGCTCATAGGTTTTGCCCTTTCCCCTTCACTCTTGCTTGCTAAACCATTAGATTACATTCCTAAACCTAGGCCCTGAGGTCCATTCCTTTATTTGGTCTCTGACTGACTCCTCCCTGAAACTGACCACCAAGGTCCAACTATCAAAACATCAAGGTCCAGCACTCAAAATTTATTATTTTGACTAACCTAATTAAAATACACAATCAGAACTTATCAACACGCCCTAGTCCATTTTAACCCAGACCTGCCCATTTTCCTCCTTAAAATTAACACTTGCAAAGCTCTTTGCTGCTATTTCTGCCCTATTCAGACTCCGCCACCTCCTTAGCTTGCTTAATAAAGGATCCCTTGGCATTTGGATTGTGTTTGAAAATTGTGTTTGGGGGTGGTCTGTGCCTGATCCAGGGTCCAGAGGGGAGCACTCTTCAGTGCTCAGGTCCCTTCAGCAGGGTCCTGATGTCTGCAACAAGAAAAATGATGGCACACCTGGAAGTTAAATCCAAGTAAATGAGTTGAGAGCCTATGCTCTGATCTACCATCATCTCTTACATTTAGTTCACATGAAGCATTTTTAAGTGTAATGAAATCACATTTTTTAAATTTAAAAAGAAAAAAAAAATTAGATTTACCCTAAAGAGCCAGTTTGAGTCATATGTCCTATCTAGGAAAGGTACCTGCTTGAAATTGTCCACTGTGTGGACTGATAGTTCAATAGCCCTACAGTGCTTCCCTCCTGAGTTAATGCTGGTTACGATAACAGAGTGAGGAAATTTTACTATAACTCGCCTGCTTGAAACTCAGAACAAAAACTGAGTGTAACATTATATTTGTTATGACTACAGAACCAGAACGCTCAAATCCCCATACCAAATAATGAGAAATACTCCATGGTTGCAAAGCTTGCTTAAGAAACACAGAGCGTGGCCAACAGAGAAGTGGGTGCTGGGAATTCCCCACACAGTAAGACAGACATTGCTGAGAGTGAAGGGGAGTAAATCTTTCAAGCGCATAAGCACCCAGAACTTAGCAGTTGCTCCTTGAAGAAAAATAGGCAGAATTTGCGTCAAATTAGAGCTTCTTCCATAGCCCCAATAAGATGACTTAAGGTATCATGTACCACTCTCTGTTTACAAACCTGTCATAACTTCAGCTTCAGTTTTAGGGCATTTGGTTTGATCCTCAGAGGCACAATGAGGTCTGCCTGAATGTCGCCACTTTATGGAAGTGAAAACAGACGTAGAAGTCCAGATTTAAAAACTTGGCCAGCTTCTAGCTGATGAATCATCCCAGTCTCAAGAGGTCATGATGAGGTGACTGAGGCATCTGATAATTCTGCATAAAGTAAGTACTAAGAGTATTTACTTAGACTTTATGTTTCTCCCATATTTCCCTCAGTTACATGTTCATTATATCTGGAGTGGGTCCCTGAATTTTCACGTTCAAAAATGATTTCCAGCGATTCTTATGTGAGTGGTCCTTGAACTAGATGTTGAAAAACAATGGAGAGATTTGAAAACAGTGTTTGCAACCCCTAGCTGCTGGCTGACTTTTGAAAAGTTTCCCTCTGAGCTTAGAATCTATATCTCTATATCATGACAGTTCCTTACCGATAGGCTCTGGCTGCCATGACTCACTCACAAGGTGGGCCACTGAAATAACAGAAATGTAGACCTTGCTCGTTTGACAGCAAGGAGTCAGCGAAGTGGTTTCCTTCTTAAGGTTAAGAAAGTCTGTTCCATAGATCCATATTTATCACCCTGCACAAAACTAAAGTCAAAGTGGATCAAGGACCTCAACATAAAACCAGATACCCTAAATCAATTGGAAAAAAAGTGGGGAACAGCCTAGAACTCATTGGCACAGGAGACAACTTCCTGAACAGAACACCAACAGCACAGGCTCTAAGAGCAACAGTCAATAAATGGGACCTCATGAAACTGAAAAGCTTCTGTAAAGCAAAGGACACCGTCATCAAAACAAAACGACTGCCTACAGATTGGGAAAGAATCTTCACCAACCCTTTATCTGACAGAGGACTAATATCCAGTATATACAAAGAACTAAAGAAGCTGAAAAGCAGCAATCCAAGTAATCCAATTAAAAAATGGGGAACAGAGCTAAACAGAGAATTCTCGACAGAGGAATATCGAATGGCAGAAAAACACTTAAAGAAATGCTCATCCTCATTAGCCATCAGGGAAATGCAAATCAAAACGACCCTGAGATATCACCTTACACCCATCAGAATGGCCAAGATGAAAAACTCAAGCGATAACACATGCTGGAGAGGTTGTGGAGAAAGGGGAACCCTCCTCCACTGCTGGTGGGAATGTAAACTGGTACAACCACTCTGGAAAGCTATCTGGCGCTTTCTAAGACAAATAGGAATAGTGCTTCCTCCAGACCCAGCTATGCCACTGCTAGGTATATACCCAAAGTTTGTTCAAGTACACAAAAAGGACACTTGCTCAACCATGTTTATAGCAGCTCTATTTGTAATAGCCAGAACCTGGAAACAACCCAGATGTCCATCAACGGTGGAATGGGTACAGAAATTGTGGTATTTTTATACAATGGAATACTACTCAGCAATCAAAAAGGAGGAAATCATGAAATTTGCAGGCAAATGGTGGGATCTAGAAAAGATCATTCTGAGTGAAATATCCCAGAAGGAGAAAGACAAACATGGGATATACTCACTTATATAGACCTATAAGATATGATAAACATAATGAAATCTATACACCTAAAAAAGATAATCAATTGAGCGGACATGGGGTAAGATGATCAATCCTCGTTTAGAAAGACAGATGGGATGTGCATTGAACATATGACAGGAGTCTACTGAGCACATCTGAAAGACTCTAACTAGCAGTGTTTTCAAAGCAAAGACTCATGACCAAACCTTTGGCAGAGTACATGGAATCATAAGAAAGAAGGGGAGTTAGTCTGATGGGGAAAGGATAGGAGCTCCACAAGGACCAAATATATTTGGGCACAGGGTCTTTTCTGAGACTGACATTCAACCAAGGACCATGTATGGATATAACCTAGAACCTCCACTCAGGTGTAGCCTGTGGTAGCTCAGTAACCAATTGGTTTCCCAAAGTGAGGGGAACAGGGACTATTTCTAACAGGAACTCAATGACTGGCTCTTTGGTCTCCCCACCCCCGAAGGGAGGAGCAGTCCTGTTAGGCCACAGAGGAGGGCTTTGCAGCCAGTCCTGAAGATACCTGATAAAACAGGATCAGATGAATGGGGAGGAGGTCCCCCCTATCAGTGGACTTGGAAAGGGGCACGGTGGAGATGAGGGAGGGAGGGAGGGACTGGGAGGGAATGAGGGATCGGGACACGGCTGGGATACAGAGTTAATAAAATGTAACTGATAAAAAATAAATTTAAAAAAAAGTGAAAAAAAAAAAAAGAAAGTCTGTTCCATGTCCCCTTCCCAGATTCTGGGAGTTAACTAGCAATCTTTGGCATTCCTTGGCATGTGAATCGCTGTCTAGCAATACTTCACGTAGTATTCCCTTCGGTGGCTACAACAAAATTCCTTCTCTTATGGGGGCAACAGTCATATCCATATCCGCGTGTGGTATGTCCTACTTTAAGACCTCATCATAATTAGTTGCGTTTGCAACAACCTCACTTCCAAATAAGGGAATATTTGAAAGTCCTGGATGGTAAATTAAAACATATGAATTTCAGAGACACATGGTTCAACCCATACCAAATACACACCTTTCGAAGCTACACTCAAACTTTAGGGAAATAATATATAACTTATTTAGCAGTGTGTCTGGCATTCATAAGCCCTACTCAAGGCTGAGAATGTAGCCAAGTGGTAGAGTACTTGCCTAGCATGTGTGAGGGCCTGAACACTAGAAAGAGCCAAAGACTGGGACTGGCAGGCACAGTAGTGCCTAACACTAAGGAGGCAGATCTCTGTGAATCACAGGCAAGTCTGGTCTACAGAGAGACTTCTAGGCCCTGACTCAATGAGAGGGAGATGGGGAGAGAGATAGAGACAGAGACACATGGAGATAGGGGGAAAGGAAAGAGGAGGAGAAGAAAGCAGAGAAAATGAAAGGAGAAGAAAAGATATGATGTTAATAAATGATAATCATTAACTATTATATTTTTTCATCTCCCCCAACAGTCTCCCTTACAAAAGTAAAGCATACATCTTTTACCAAATACAAAATTAAAAAAAAAAAAGTAGCATTTATGCAAACCCTACTGATACACTCTAGGTCTGAAAGCTTCTGGGAAACAGGGCATCAGCCTTGACACTCTTCTTGCCTTATAAGGCAAGTTATTTTTTTTTAACACTGCTTTTAATTATATTGCTTAGGCCCCAGGGTACTGAGTCTTCTCTAATCTTTTTCCTGTTGTATAATGGTTTTCCAATTGTTTTTCGGGTTTTATTTACTTATTTATAATTCAACTAATAGGATTGTTGAAGCCTTTGGAAATTAAGGTAATTTAAGGAGTTTATTGTTTAACTTAATAATTAAATCCCCCATGTCCTCCCATAATATGGCACTCCTTACTTCTTGCAAAGTAAAAGACTCGCCATTAAAAAGTAAGTAGAATTGCATAATAGCAATTCTCAGAATAACTATCTCTCATTATCTCCCAGCCAATTATCTGCTTTGCATAAAAATAGAGAAAGTACTGGCTTTGCCTTTAACCCTCTAGTAGCTTTTTGCTAGGATGAAAAGTCTCAAAATACATAATTTCTTGCCCGTCTGCTCAGTCTGATATGAGCAGGTATACGTAGGTTGTTTTATATATGAACTTAACTAACCTGGCACTAACTAACAACTTGAGGGGGCCCACATTAAACTCTTTCTGGGCTGGGGCTGTCGCTTGATGGTAGAATGCTTGTTTAGCAAGCAAGACACACTGGGGTAAATCCCCAGTGTAAAAAAATTAAAACTAAACTTATTTCTGGATGTGTTGGTAAGAGTATTTCCGGAAGAGGTTTGCATTTGAGTCAGCGGACCCAGTTAAAACAAATCGTACCCCCATGGTGGCTGGGCTCATCTCCATTGAGCACTGAGAGCCTGAACCGAAAAAGTAGAGGTAAGTGGAGAAAAAGATGCTCATTTCCCCCTCCTTGCCGCTTAAGTTTGAACATTTCACTCATCCTCCCAGCTTTCCTGTTGATAGTTACTCCACTCAGTGCCCTCGATTCTCAGGCCTTTTAACTGAACCGCTCCGCTGGCTTCCCTGGGCCTGCGGCTCTCGGACAGTAGACCACATGACTTTACCACCAATAACTGCATGAGCCAGTTCCTCTTAATAAGTTTTCATGTACCTCTTATTGGGTCCATTTTGCTAGAGAATATACACTAAATGAAATAAGCTTTCCAAAAAATTATATATATTGCAGCAAAGACCCTTGTCATATGGTCTAACTATACATATTCGTCAAGCTCTTTCATGCTGATGTATATGGTAATACAATAGTGTATTGGCATCTATATTAGTAAGATAAAGAAAACTAGGAGTTATTTGCATTCTATGAATATCTTCCTTAGCCAAACAACTCAAGTAAGGAAATTTAGGATATTAGCCTCACTTCATAAAGTCCTTTATAAATTTTTGCAGTTAAATTAAGGGATGGAATTTGGTTCTGTTTAGTAAAACAGGTATGTTTTATGTTCCTCATTGCAAAAACTCAGATTTTAAAGCTCAGTAGCTCTCAAGGACTGCCCTTACCCCTCCCCTTAAGTTATCACCTGTTCTACTTCCAGGGAACTATCTGGTCTGTGACCTAGGTCATGTGACTAGATGAGCTGATCCCTGACCACAATTATTGATTCCAGACTAGGTCTTGAAGCCAAGATGTTTCCAAGAGGATTGTCTCTAGTCCTTTGTTAGAATTGCGGAAAAAGAAGTATTTTCTAGAAGGCCTGATGCTAGCAGTGGGATATCTTTGTTACCGCAGAGAGAATACCCAGCATAAAACCAACATAAGGAAAAACAGAACCAAGACCTAAGAAAGACAAATCACTAATGGTGGTGTTGGATCCCTAGACCCAGCTGGTCCTGAAACGCTACTCTTTGTCCGATACTTGTGGGCAATAATCTGTAGCCTGAAATAATTTAATGATGCTAACATTAATATATGAACATAACTGCAACATACACAAAAACATATATTATTGTAGCCAGACATTTTCATTTCAATGTATCTTTTGAGTTTCCTAAGTTTGGAGGACTAGTTTTCCATTTGTAAACAAAAAAGGGTAATCACCTCAGGCCTCCATTATATTAGTTAATTTTACTGCTTAACAATAAGATGTTAACAAGGACACAAAGATAAGGAGCAGAGATTGGATTATAATATCCGCTTGATTGTGTCTCCATTGCTATGGTTGTACAGTGATTTATAAAATGTCAGTGAAGGTCTAAAGAAAGCATGCTGGGAGAAACCATGTGATTTTGCAAATCAGCTTATTTCCTTTCCTTTCTGCCTTTATGGTCTCATCCCCCAGAAGATGACCTCAGTATGGGGCTTCGTGTATAAGGAATTAATTTAGGTAGAGAGGAAAATTATTTGAAAAAGGAGAAGGAGGAGAAGGTGGAGGAAAGACAACTAGGAAAGGAAAGCAAACAAGGAGAAATTCCAGGCAGAGACCTGTGGGGTGGGGCTCACTTTCAGCCTGATTCTGGTAAGGAACTCCAGAGTGTAGGTCACAGTTGTTCCTGTTGGAGCCAAGGTAATTCCATTTTTTAGATTCCTGCCTGTTTTTATTACAGTCCACAGGCGTCATGAGTTCTACAAACAGGCAAAGTTCTCCGGTGCCTTCAGGGTGGTGCTCTGCAAAGCCAGAGGGAAGAGAAAACTCAGAAATAGTGTGGTATAGAAGGATACTGTATCATCTGGGCAAATCCCAATGTTCTCTGCTGCACCCACCAGACTTTTCTATCACCAATAGCTTCAGGGAAGGCGATTTCTAAAATCATACTTGAAGCAATGTGGAGAGGGCATAGCACTCGCACTGATCAAACATTGTTTGTAATTTTCTACAATCAATTTAATACCTACCCTTGAACAATACTAAAACATCGATACTCTAAACTTATTAAACTGTCCATGGCTAGCTGGACTTCAAAAAGTCAACAGAAACATTACAACAAAAACTCTGACCCTTCCATCACTGCTTCTTCTGGCTACTGAGGTCAGGACGGTTGATAGGCTTCTGAAGTTATTCCAGCTCCTATTCTCCTAGTCACAGAATTCTCTAGGGGCAGGGGGGAACTCAGATGGTTTCCACCTAACTTATGACTGGAGAAGATTTCTATGCCGTATTCCAGATGTTTGCATCACAATTCATAATAAAATTCCAGTTATGAAGTCTCAACAAAAATAAGTTTATGGTTGTCACCACAACATGAAGAACTGTAGGTCATAGCACTAGGAAGGTTGAGAGCCACTGACCTAGGGCCTAGGGTCTAGACCTCAAGTGCCAATGGCTCGGTAACCAGTAAGTAGAGTTACAGCTAGGAGCTCTGGGAGTCAGGTCCATAGCTCTCGCCTACCCCGGGTGACTCGGTAGTTCTATGCATCTTTCCTAACAGGTAGAATTTGAAGTTCCTCTGCAATCTTTCCCCTCTCATCACTTCCTTAGTCCCTCATAGTCTCCACAACCTCTGCTTCCTGACGTTCCCAAGAGCTCTTCAGTCCCCATCAGCAGTTCTCAATTTTCCTAATGCTATGACCCTTTAATACAGTTCTCCATGTTGTGGTGACCCCCAACCATAAAAATTTTCGTTGCTACTTCATAACTGCAATTTTGCTACTGTTATGAATCGTTATGTAGATCTCTGTGTTCTCCGATGGTCTTCGGCAACTCCTGTGAAAAGGTCGCGACCCACAAGTTGAGAACCACTGCTCCGGCTGCTGCTGGGTGTGCCTGGGGCTGGCGGCCAGGAAAAATCACCTACTGGTCTTTATTATATAAAGATTAGAAACAGGCAATAAAAACATTCACAGGAGACTTTATTGGGACCTAATGTTGCAACATGCTGGGAAGTCAGGCATAAGCAAGTAGCAATCAGGAAGGAGGTCTCCCAAAATAACCCAAGATGAAATGCTTATTGTAAAGCCAATCAGTAACCTATACACAGGAGCCTTTTTGGGTCGGGGAGGCGCTCCTCCCCAACAGGAGTGGAGGCTGCTCTGGAGACAGGCTCATGTGGAGTGGCTGCACGTAGTTATCCTGAGGTCATCTCAAGCTGCCTTGGCCCCTGAGCCAAATGACATCTTACCTCATGCACTAAAACTTAAGTTTTTACGTTTAAAGGACCAAAGCCAGCCCTCACAAGGAAACAAAACCTTGGTTGTCCAGGTGGCTGTGACAACCACAGAGATCTCCTGAAGTCTTCTCTCCTATCTGTGGTTTGAAGTTTTCCTGAACAGCTGTGAGGCGTTCAAGATAAGTTATTGCTGCCATGATGAAGCCAGAAGGAAATTGCTATTTGACTGACAACCGTACTGTCACCATGAAAATGGAGGCTTTGGAGCTGGGCCCAGCTTTCAGGAGCTGAAGCAGTGCTTGCTATGTCACAGTCACAGTAGGTCACAGTCCTCCTAGACTCAGTACCTACAGGAAAGGGCAGCACCAGTCCATCTGGCCTCCACTTGCCTTAAGGTAATCATTGCTTGGGGGCAACTGCTACTGTGTCCCTGCAAAGGAACAGCTGTCGGTCAAGTGGCTAAACTGCCAGCAGCTGAAATCTTCCATCTTTTGAAAGGCAAAAGGTTTTAAGGAGTGCTACAACAAAGATTAAATGGGCGTGTAAACTTTTTTCTGCACGTTTTTCTAATAGCACGTAACATCTAGCTATGTAGCCTTGGGAGGGTTAGGTACTCATTGAACTTTCAAGCATAGTTTCTCTCTTCATCCTCATTTTTTTATATCAATATCACAGTCTTAGTACATAACAAATTTGTTGTCACAATGTCTCACGGTGGCTAGAAGAAAAGGTGGACAGTCCTTCTTTGTCAGGACCAAAAGCAAAGTTAGTAAGAACGTTCCCATAGAAATCACCCATACCTATCCTCTTCAAAGTTAAAGTTTTCCAGACTTTTTTCTTTCTTTTTTTCTCTTGTTAGCTCTTCTATAGCCTACTACTCCATCAAAACTGAACAAAGGCCAACAGGCCCTGCAGCACTCAGGATAAATTTGAAACATTTTTCTCACTTTTTCATTGTACTAAAGATCAAAATCACATACTTCAATACAGTTGTATATTAAATCTATTTATAATTTATGACAACCTTCCAGAGTTTAATCAAACTATATTTATAATCATCTATAAATATACTTGGTCATATTATATATTTATTTATAATATTTGTTTCTAAATATGTATTATCTATAATGTGTAACATTAGAAATGTAAGTTAGTATAAAATTATGTTACATGTATTGGTTTATTTTGGTAAGATACTATGTATATGTATATAGATAGTTAGTTTCTAGGCAGACCAAACATCACCAAATTTACATGTGTTGTCTTAGTGCCACCCACAGACTGACCAAGCCTCTTCTACTTGCTCCAAACAAGGACTTGAGGAACCGTTCTGAGAACAGTGCTGAATTAATGAATTCACCCTTGAGGGGCCTGTTCTCATTCCTCAAACTACGCTATGATATGCTCCTTAAATTCAAAGCTGTCTGGCTGCTCTCATGAAAGTCCCCCAACCACAACCATAAGAAAGCAGTTCGCCTTCCAAACCTCATCAGAATGCAAACATCGGGGGAAATACAGATAGCAGGTTATTGGGCTCCGTGGGAGCACCAAGGAACTCAAATTCCATCCAACTTGAGCTTCACCTTGTGATTAAAAAGTCCTGAGAACTGATGCAGACACCGCCCCACTATGACAAGCATTATGACAAGACTTCTTACACCTCACTCGCAAAAATCTGTGTGGCTGTTGCTGTGCCTACGGCGCACACTTCCGGCATCATTCACTGTATCTTAAGCCATCGGCTAGTTGGTGCCGATCAATGGATTTCACATATGCTATCTAGAGTGGCTGAGTTTGCTGGAGGCAAAGAGCAATATGCAGCAGGGTGCACAAAGGGCTGTGCTTCGTTATTAACTTCCCACAAAACGTGTCCCAGCCCTTCCACATAGCTGGGTCTGTAACAACTGTGCCTTCTGTGGAAAAGGTGACCGTGACAAACACAACAGATTAGCTTTCTTTGTAATTTTAACTGCTTGTTAAGTGCTAGACAATTTCATTACCAAGAAGTAATATTTACAGGGTCCAGGGAGGCAGCTCAGTTAGTAAACTGCCCGCTGTGCAAACATGAGAATTCTAGTTCCCAGCACACAAGTAAAAAAGAAAAGCTAGGCATACACCTCTCGCCGCACTGACGGTGTGAAGAAAGGTCGATCTCTGGATCTCATTGGCTACCTATCCCAGCTGAACTGAAATAAACTGCAGGTTAAAAGAGACCTTGTCTGAAAAAAAAAAAAAGCATTAAAGAAATAAAACAAGTGAAGAAAGATATGGCTGCTAAATCGACCCCACGCTTCTGCACAAATGAGCACAAGCCTAAGAAACAAGTACATATACTACATATAATAGAGAAAGAGAGACAGGCGGGCAGGGAGAGCACAGTACAGACCAAGTCAGGTTAGTAATCATTTTATCTAATGTCCTCTAATACCAACAGAGACATTTCCGGGACATTTTTAAATGATGCTTTCCTTTGTAAATACAACCTTTAGGGAATATAAAGTAGGTAACATTCGTTGGCGTGTTATTTAAGTTGCAGGAATAGAGAGTCCCCAAAAGAGAATCCTCAGGCCTGATCCTTGATGAGACTTTCCGTGCACCTTGTTAAGGTCAAATCAGTGGACCAATGTTTCTGTGCTTTGTCAAAAAAAAAAAAAAAAAAAGGTTCCTTTTTTTCCTCCTGGCTGTGTACATCTGTATCTAAGAGCTTCGTCTTACAAGTCAATTTCACATCCTGCCTTTCCTGCCTTTCGGCTCTCTGGTCTGCACTTCCCTGGTGCTATAAGTCTTGTTTACAGATTTTATGCCTGACTCCTAGAATTTATGGTCTGGGAAGAACTGCCAGCCAACACTCAATCAGCGATTCATTTTCAGCTCACTTTGGGTGAGAAACCAAGAACCATTCTGAAGTATGACAATTCAAAGGAAATGTGGGTTAGTTAGGTTTGTTTTTTTTTTCTCCTTTTGAATGCAGTTTTCTTCACGTGCTAATCGTACATAACAGAGAAGAGACTGTTATTGCCCACAGAGCTCCACCATGTACCCATTACCAACTGACTAGGGCTTTGCCTAGTTGCAGAGATGCAAAAACAGGGACACTTGCACACCACACGTTTGCTATTACACACGTAAATCATATGGCTCCGAAAGTGAGTGTCCGGTGCTATGCCGCCGTGCTAAAATGAATGACACCAGAGTCTGTCTGGTCAAAGCGGACGTGTCTCTTTGGTGTGTGAGAGTTTCCTAATGAGATCTATTTTGAGCAAAGACATTTCTGTTTGAGATCTTGGCTGTCATTTTTAACCTGCTCAGGCCCTCACAAGTGTTTATGAATTACCACCTGCGCTGTATCTTCAAAAAGACTTCTGCTTTTTGTCTAAATCCCCCACCCCGCCCCCAGCCTTGACCTCATCCTTCACACCTTTGCTCCAAATAGTTTGTTAATTCTAGGACATTCCAAGAAAGACAATATAATGTGAGGTCAGTGCAAAATTTAGAGGCCCTGATATTTTGATACATTCTAGTCTTAACAAATTAACCAAAGTATCAAGATGATGTTAAAACAGTCACTTCTACTTCTGTAGCAACGACAGAGTCAAAGTAACGCCACCTCTTGCTAGTTAACTGTTGTTTCTTTTGTTTACTGATTTTTAATTTCCTGCTTGTGAAAGGGATTTGTCATTAAAGATTCGCTGCTTTATTCAATTAGCGTGATGAGAAAGCCTCATACGGGAGACAAACCGGATTGTCTAAGTATCTAAATTGTACTAGCTCCACGTGGGAAAGCCTTCTACCCTTTGCAAACCTTAAATTCGTGGCCTCAAACTATACGTTTCAGTTGGGAGAGCCTCATGAAGGAGACTCAAGACTTCAGGAGGGCTTCGCAACGACATAGTTAGTGTCATTGATTGATCGGCCTCTAGAGGGCGATCCTTCCTAATTTTAATAGGCTCTGGGTGGTCAAGCGCTGGTGTGTTCACCCAGTCTCAAACTAACCATCGCCTGCGAAGACCACACACCCAAAAAAGGAAAAATCACTACAGCTTCCAAGCTCCCTGCGTCACACCAACAACCTGGTTTCCGGTTCCCACACCATCCTCTTCCATTTTCCTCTCTTCCTCGATAGGACGTTGACCCATTGACGTTCCATCAATGTGTGTCCTAAACATGCCATCTTCCTCATCGGACTTTTTGTCCCATCCGTAGCCTCCTCTTGCTCTCTTTTACTTGGTTTTGTTTCTATACACGTATGTTTTACTACATGAAAAAAAAAATTCAAACCATTACTAGCAAGCAACATACCACCTAATAAGTGATGTACTAGCTAGCCAAGTCCTGTGAACACATGCAATCCCTAGCACCTGTTCTGAGGAGTCAAAGTCCCCGGGTCATTTTCCAAAAAGCTTAATTGTCCTTGGCAAAGACAGAATTGCTGGAGTTTTGAATTGTCTATCTGAGATTTAGTTGCTAATCCGTCCCCAGTCTAGACCTCCACCAATAGCCTCGCCACCTAGGAAGCACCAGGCACATCCATGTGTCAGGCAGGGCCCAGTGCCTCACCTGGTATCATTTAATCCTTGCGATGACTACACTGTGTGTCCACTCGCAAATGATGACTCTGAGACGTTCACTGGTCCTACATCACGTTATCATAGGTCTATCTAGAACTCAAGCAAATGATGACTCTGAGACGTTCACTGGTCCTGCATCACGTTATCATAGGTCTATCTAGAACTCAAGCTACTCTTTCCTGCCACAGTCTGTTTTCTTGCACACTGCTAATTCAATCCATCTGCAAAACTTGCCCAAAACTTGTCCTTTTTTGTCTCTCAAAGGTAGTTACGAGAATTCAAACAAAGCTCAGGAAAAAAAGAAAATGAAGAATCGATTGTTTTCATATCCTCACCCCTAGCAAAACTGACTCAGGTGACTTAAACAATTCTAAGCCTTGACTTCAGACCATAGTGCCGGAGGCAGCATTGAGTATGTATGAATTGCACATTGTGGGACTTGATTACCTAGCCTGAAACTTCAGCACCCTCACTAACACTGCTTGTGGGGTAACTTTAAACAGATTTACCCGACCACTCTGGAACCCGTTCATGTCCGAGAAACTGGGTAAAAGTGCTTCATGGGTAGTTCTTATATACATAGCTATATAAGAAACACTTACAGTGACTGGTCAATATTCCATACAGGTGAATTCTTCCTGCTTTTGAAGTCAGAGGCAAGAAAGAGTATTATTAACAGGTGTTATGCGGGAGGTGCATCACGCCGAAGAGACACTGTGTACATCCATTAAGCTTAACAATGAAGTATCTCAATAAACAACAAAGATTATTTTCCTCTTTATTGTAATTTGCATTTTTCTGCAAGATTACTACACAAAAATCATAAAGCCTTAATTGGACCTTGTTGAGTTAGGAAAACCATAAGCTGATGGCCACAGGATAATGGAAGCTATCCACTAATGAACTACGCCATTGTCTACACACCTGTCCTGCCATTCAGCTTATCTCTGCGCTTCCATTATCTGACTCCAGTGAGTTCTTCCTGCTCTCAAAATGTGAACAGGCTCACAAGAGCCTCAAGACAAAAGTAAGCAGTTGCCTAATGTGGATGATGCGTAGCTATGCACGGCAGGTGCAGCTCGGGCCGCAGGAAGCCGTGGGACTTCGCGAGACTGGTTCTGTGTAACCTGACTGCTGAAGCAAAACAACCAGTATAGCCAACGTGGCAGCCTCAGACGTGGTTATCTTGTACACCGAGGTCACCTTGGGTCACATGCCGCCACCTTTTCGGCATCCTCTTACCCTGGAGCTGCTTCTGAGTACAACTTTCCTGGTCCTATCTACTCTAGGACTGCTGATGGTTAAACCAACCCCCATTTACATCAGCCTTTCATGAACCCCATTTCTGAATGACGTCACCAACTAACCTGTCATCGTCTAGATCAGCATTTCTAAACAGCTGGCCCTGGATGGGTTCACCTCCCTAAAACGTGTCTCCTGGAGAAGCATGGTATTTTTTTTTTAACTCTGTGAATAAAACACCAACATATACAGCATCTGAAACTTTATCTAAAAGTTCCAGGTTCTCAGCTTCCTTTGAAGAATTTGCTTGTGATACTGCCGATACTGAAGCCGCCTGCTGTGGTGAAGGCGCAGCTGCGTGTCTCGACAGACCGGACTGTGCACTCTGATTTACCCACAGCTTGCTTCCTGCTTTACTTCTGTGGACCTACAAGCTTGGGATTCTTTTCATTTACTTCTAAAATATTAACATGCCAAAGCAGTAATTGTTTCTGAAACACAAAATCGGCAAGAATAGGGTATGATGGGGTTTAAAATAACTGCTTGTAATGCGTTCAAAGCACTTTACAGGCATCATTTTGCTTCACAATAGCCGTGCCCCCATACAGTGCCTCTAATCTACAGCTGTCCTAGGTGGTGTGGTCAAATGCTAGTCAGTTTTCAGCACTTGGATGACTTACGTTACCTCATTTTCACAATGGCCATCTCAAGGACATCGTGTTATTATGCTCTTATTGCCAATAAGCGATTTGGAGGCAGAGACACGTTTAAAAACTTGTTCCAGCGTCCCACTGCCACGTGTTGCAGATGGGAAACAACCCGGGGGGGTCTGGAGTCCAGGCTCCAAGTGGAGCTTCCCTGGGCCCATTGCTGCCTCTCTGATTTCGTTCCTCACAATTCTAATAAATGGTAAGTATTATTATCCACATCCTACAGATGAGGGGATCACACATTCTGCTTCTGTGTCTCTTCTACTGCCTTCTGCTGCTGCTTTTTCTCTTCTTTCCTAACTCTTAGAGGTTGCCTCCTTGACTGATAGAGCTCAGAGTGCCCCATTCATTGTCTCCTTGCCTCCTAACAACTTTTCTCTCCTCAAACTGCCTTCTCTCCTTTTCCTTTTCCTCCCCCTTTGCATCCTCCTGCGGCTGCTTCGCTTACTTCCTGCTTCCTCTTTCTCTACACTTAGCCATGTCTGAAATGCTGCAGTCGATCTATTTGCTTGTAGGTGTCGCCTTAGTCTTCTTCTAAAATATAAACATTAGGAAGACAGAAGCCTGTTAAAGGTTGTTTCCCGGACCTAAACCTCTGCCTGGCAGCTGTAAACAACACCATCACACAGCTCTCAGGAGACAACGAGAGAGTAGGAAGACAAGGAGAAGTTAGGAGGAGAGCAGGGCATAGTCCTATTCCTTAAGCTCCTGGAGGGGATGAGCACAGAGCCTTGGATGAAACACACGCGAGCAAACAGTAGCTGTGGGATTGATACTCTAGAGCCACTGACTTATGGGAAACAATTGCACTTAATGCCACTCACTCTATAAGGTGAACTGTACTGTCCCCATTGTATAGCAAAGGCAGCTAAGGCCAAGAGCAGCCAAGAACTGTGAGCCAGTAAAATGGCTGAGCTAGCAGAAGCGAAGGGGCAGAACTGAGTCCAAGTCCAGGGGTATCTTCCCTCACGCTATTTTGCAGCTTTGACAACTGCCTCTGAAATTCACTCTGTGACCTTATAGCTTTGCACAGTCTTCCTTGAAAAGTTGGTACTAAAAAGATCTTGCTCCAAAGACTACAGAGAAAGCAAGAAGATAATGCTGTAGAAGTTTCTGTATCTTGCAGGATGAGTGCCTTCTGATAGCAAAATGCCTCAGGGTTATCTAAAATGCCAGAACACACTGTGGCCGTGTTGATAAAGTGACCTCAACAAAGGAAGGCCTGTTGATTGATGTATCTGTTCCTGATCCCATCCACCCAATATAGCAGTGTATGGCTGGTCTGTCATAAATCATGGACTAGAATCTTATATTCATCTCTGCATTATTACGATGCCTTACAAAAGGACTATATTACAGTTAAAGTGATTTTTTAAATAGATCCACAAATTGGCTTTTCTTATATAAGGAACCTTTATCAAAAGTCATTTTCTTTTGCTGTTGGTGGAGGTGGTTGTTTTCAAGACAGGGTTCTCTGTGTTTAACAGCCCTGGCTGTCCTGGAACTCGCTCGGTAGACCAGGCTGGCCTTGTGAACTCACAGAGATCCGCCTGCCTCTGCCTCCTGAGTGCTCTGTTTCTTGATAAGTCATTTTATTTCTTAAATAAAAATACATACCGGGAAGGTAAAGTGGCCACTCTGAGGAGCAATTACACATTTTTTTTAAATAAAGACTAGGCATGCACTTTACCATATTATCTAGCATTTATCCTAGAGAATTAGCAATACATGTGCCCCCCAGACCTGCATGTGTTTGTCTACACAACCTGATTTGTAGTAGGCAACAGACCACAATGCAGTCATTCTACAGAATACTACTCAGACGCAAGAAGGAATAAATTATTGATGTACACAACTTGGATGGATCTCAAGACTATTATACTGGCCAATCCCAGAAGGGCATTTTTGTTGTTGTTGTTGTTTCCATCGATTATAACTGTCTCAAAATGGCAAATCTAGAAAAATGGAAAATAGATCAATGATCTCCAGAGTTTGAGAACGGTGGGTAAGCAGCGGGGACCAAGAGCAGTCTTTGTGTCTGTATTTCAATTTTGGCAATTGTTACTGGGTCTGCATACAAGACAAACCAGCACAAAACCATACACACGCATTGTATAGACAGCAGTCTCCTCATTTTGCTCTTGTATCCAAAGGGGGAAAGTGAGTGTCTTGAATACAGGAGCTCACTATATTACCTTGGCAACTTCTTATAAGCCTATAAATAAACAAATACATTCATAAACACCACGCGTAAGTCACTCTGCTTTTAGGAGACAGCTGGTGTAAAACAGATCACTTGTCCTCTCACTAAAAATCCTGGAATTCGTATGCCGTAAGGACTTATGGTATCTATCCTGGGTATATTTTTCCATCATTAAAAATGGTTAGAATTCAGTACCTTATTGACTCCTAATGACACTCTTTCAGTTTCTGAGGTGTCCTCACTCAGAGTTAACTGCCACCAGTTAAATGAGGGTTGGCATTCCCGGTTCAGAAAGAACCCAGCATACAGCAGCAGCTCAGCAAATGTTGGGCAAACTGAGTTCACTAATGTAGAAGTATTAAGAGAAAGCATATAATCGCATAAGAAAAAAACACCAGAAATGCCTCTGTAGAAAAACTAGGAAAAAAATAATAAATATTAACATTTAATGCTAGCAAAATTTTAAATGGAAGCATGGAGACTTAAGCCATTTCTCATGCAGTGTTTGATGTAAGTTCTTAAAACTTTTCTAAAATCAGACATCCTAATAAAAATAGTCAAGAAGTGTTTAGCTTACTCCCAGGAAATTCCTCAGAGTGTCAGTCAAGCCAAAGTGTTGATTTTATGTTGACAGATATTAATAGCCAAGTTCTGAAGGTCCTGCCAAAATTGCTTTCATCTAGTTCGTGAAACAATGATCCAAATGCACTCGATCAATTATCTGAGGGTGATGCACAAAGTGTGTGCAGTACTCTGTGCCTCTCCAGGCTTAACCTAAGTAAGTTTAGTTTTAGTTTATTTGGTTTGGTCTGGTAAGGCCAAGGCCTCTAGGAGCAGGTCAAGTAATGGAAAAGTCAGGTGAGGAGTCGGGAGCCTTATACTAATTATAGGAGTAGAAATATAATACAGTCATTCACATCCAATTATAAAAGGAAAAAAAAAAAACAAAACCACCTTATGCAACCTTGGCTGCCAACTTGTGACCTCTGTTACAGGGTGAGTTCTTGGACCAGCAGTTACCACACACGTCAGTAACCGGCCATTCGCCTTCCACCGGCCTACAGCGACTGAGGCAGATACCAGGCTTGTTTGTTTTCTTTTGAGTCAGTGGGAGGAGGCAGCCACGGTGAGGAAGTGCTGAAGTGAGTTGGCAGGAATGACACAGGGCTCCTCCCCAAGTCGCCCACTTGTTGAACTGTTTACGTTGTGAAGAGTTTGGCAGGGAGCCTCATGTTGTCACCAACGCAGTGAAATAGGCTACAACCCAGAAAAATAAACTCACATGAAGGCCTAGAAGTTGCTCGCAGCTGCTCCTTCTTACCAGCAGAAATCTAATAGTAGTAAAATTAGGACACTTATACAGTCCTGAGAAAAAGTGAGAAACAGGGAGCAATCCCAAAAGCTAGCGCCTTGCTTTTTATTGAGTTTCTATCCCAATAATCATAAAATCTGAATTAAACACAAATGACCAACCCAAGAATTCATGTCCCCAGCTCCAACAAAATAATTCTAAACCTATTAAAGCAGCCTGAAAATCTGGCAACTTCTATCATGTGATATTCAGAAGCAAATTTGGTTCACGATCCAAGTTGTTTATTTAAAAATGTAGTGCTTATGTCTGCTTACTGCCAACCGAGATTCAAATGGTTGACATCTGGTCTATTATAAAATCCTGCGCAATTGGAGTCCTGATTACATTATTGAATCTTCTCTGTGGCTTCCAAGAAGTAGACTTTACAAATGCCTCATCCTTGAGTTTCAGAACATTTCAGAATATGTATTCCAAAGAATATGTATCTGTGTATAGGCATACGTATATACAATATATACATATATAATAATATATACTGCAATACACTCACATATATAACTAAAGGACAAGTAACTCTGTGTGTGTGTGTGTGTGTGTGTGTGTGTGTGTGTGTGTGTGTAGCTTACCCCCTTTCTGGCCAGGCACTAATTTGTTTGTTTATTTTATTCAATAAAAATTATTGAACAAGCATTATTTACCAGCTCTTGTTGTAGAAACCAGGAACAGAAGAATGGGTGTTCAGAATATGGTACCCACCTGCAGGAATAGAGTCTCCTTTATGTTTGCAAACAACATTGTCAAATATACTTATGCCAGTGGCTATCTCCTTTGGGAAACGAATAGTTTACTCCATTTATTTCACCAATATGGTAGTGGCATGCAATGGCAAGCATCTCAAGCCATTTGGATTAAATGAGATTCTGCTTTTCAACTGAGACACTTGCTGCCAGCGAAGATTTCTCCACCTATCTTTGCCCATGGATGGCAGTGTCGCTTCCCTATACCTTTAACTTTGGGTTTAACCACAGCACAAGAAAGTCAAGCAAAGAAAGTTTCTCAAAACAGGTTCTTGTAAGTTTAGTGTCAGTCATAAGAGCACTGCTTTGTTAAAACTATCTTTAAAATTAGGACTTCCTTATGTTTATTGGGCATGAAGAAAAGGTAGCTAAGCCAAGACAAGAGCATAGAGAGAATAGAGAGAATGAAAAAGCTCTCAAGAGGGGTCCCTGGTCTGGGAATCTCCAAACCATAGCTCTTTTTATAGCAGGCATTGCTAAAATTTAAGCTGAACTCTATTCATCTCTTTGCTCAGGGTAACAAAAAAAAAAAAAAGTGGGAAAAGGATGGGGCTGGAAGTGGCTCAGTTTAGGAATGGGCTCTGTCACCTAAGTGACTGTTTTCCTGAGAGTCGGCTACCCCTGACTGGGTGCAGCTTTGGTGTTCACCCACACAGTATGACTATCTCGAATCACTCACTACCCTCACACCTCACCACAGAGTCAAACTGAGAGTGGTAGTTGGCATGTGACAAAAACAATATCCTGGTGCCGGCTTGAGGACAATTGTGTTTTGTTCCTGTCCCACAGAACACCAAGAATAATACCACGGGATGACATCTTATCTACTGTCTCTAGCCTTGCTTACCCATCACAATCATCAACTAAGTAAGTTCTTACACTAAAGAATAAGAGGACTTGGGGTTCCTGCTACCACATCTGGCATCACACTTTGGAATAATGACTATTGGCGACCATTTACCTAATGACCTGATCATATCACTTATCATTAAGACAATAGACCCCCCCAAAAAAAGACAATAGACCCAATGTATAAAATGAAACAACAAATAAGACTTTTTTTTTCAATTTCAAAAGTGTTCAACTGGATTAATTTAAAATAAAGCCCTTTGATATTTACTTCATTGCTTTGAAGATATGTCCACATCAACTTTTAGTGCAAGTCCAGATTTTTTTTTTTAATTTACTTGGTCCTTGTGGTCTATGTTTGCAAGTAAAGCAAATGAGAGTGATTCTTGTTCTATTTTGCCCCAATTATTTTCTCCATTAGATTCTAAATCCAAAGAGAAATTTCCGTTTTCAAGGGGTCATATTTGGCTCTTCTATCTGCTCCTGAAGGGCTATGTAATATATTGAGGATATTGAAGGGCTATGTAATATGTAATATTGAGGATTGTAATATTTTAATATTAAGATTACCTTCAAGAGTTCCGTAGTAGAAACAGATTAAATATACAGAAAATATTCCAACATTCCTCACTACAATGATAACATCTACTACTTCTGTGCCACCATTTTTGTTTATCTCACTTCTTTGGATTCAGTATTGAATTTATTTTTCATTTTTATATGATGTAGTCTTCTTTGAGCCAGTATTAAAAGACAGGAAAAGTAAAGACATTAAGAGAAGAAGAAGTCTTACTCAGCCAGCTCAGAAGTAAAATTTGAACTCAAGTTTGTTGGCAGGTACTTTTAATTCTTTTAAAGACAATGTTCTTATAAAAATGCTGTTCATTTTGAACATCACTGACAATGTGCCCACTGAGGAACTCATCTAACTAATATAACTAATAACTAATAACTGGCTCAGTGTGGTTCTCATTATTTTAGCCTGTGATGAAACTATAGCTTTGATTTTAATATGATAACCACACACTATTTAAGGGCAATACCCATGTCATTTCTCTTTGTCCCCATATTGTTTGGTTTGTATGTAATAAGAGCTCCTACGCCACAGGCCTCCCATTGTAAATAAAGAGGAGTCAATAGAATATATCTTTCCATAGCAGCATCCATTTTCCTTAGAAGTTCTTAAAACAAATGAGCAGGGTCAAAAAACATCTTTCTCTTATTTATTCACTTACAGCAGGACCAAAAGGGAGCCTGCAGGTGCTACTCTTTCGTCAGCTCCCCCCCCCAAAAAAAAAAAAAAACGTTCACAGCTTTGTTTTGAATTTCTAGGGTAAATCTCATTATGTTCTGCATCTTCATGCATGTCAACCACCATGAAAAGAGCCAAATTCTCAGGTGTCTTGGAATCTTTCTCGCCCTCATGCCCACAAGGATCTGTTACCCTGTTCAGCTGTCTTTCACCCCTCCTCACACTTGGAAAGCTTTTTATGTTGTTCTCTGAAGTTCATGGTCCATCCTTTGTACGTGCCTATATTCTCAAGCTGTCTCTGAATCTTTGCTTCTTTTTCTTGCTCTAATAGTCTTTTTGTCTTCCCCAACCTTTGTATTACTTGAATATCTAATTAGAAAGCTAAACAGTTCACACAGTCTGATCTTCCCCATCCAAACTCCTTCACCACTGACACTCCTATCTTATTGAGGACAACTCCAATCTTCCTAGTTGTTTAGATCAAAACCTTGAAGTCATCCTTGATTTTCTTTTCTATCACATCCCACATTCAATCCATAAGGAAATGCTGTTGGCTCTAGTTCTAGACTATATCCAGAACCCAGGTTCTTCTTGCTTCCTGCTCCCATCCCATCCCTGACTTCCTGTCATTAATAGTATTTAAAAATGATGCCACGTGCACACAATAGATCTTATAGGAAAGAGTTTACTTGGGGTAAGGGGAGCAGAAGAGAGTTAAGGCCTAAGTGGGCCATGAGGGCAGCAACAGAGAGTAGTAAGTGGTAGGGGTCCTTTTATCCCAGGACCCTGGTGGCAGTGGCCAATAATGACATCACAGGTACCTAAGCAACCTGGGACCCTGGCCTGGATTTCTAGACCCCATCTTTAAGGTCTTTTTGTGCTTCCACTTCAGTCTTGCCTACTTTTTCGATTTATTTTCAACAGAACATCCAAAGGAAGGCTTTAATTACATAAGTCCAATCATGTCATCATGCTGCAGGACACCTTCCAAAAACTACCTGATAAACAGAGTAAGACAAACCAAAGTCTTTGGATCGGCCTGCAGGTCATTTGTGATCTGATCCTTGGTTCACAGAGCTTTTCTCTCACTTTTCCTGGCTCCTCTTCCAGCCATTGCATTCCCAGTGCTGCCAGCAGGAACTTCCATGAATAATCCATGGCAGTTAAGGCATCTGAATTATTTCTCCTTCTGGAAACACTCCCAACACCAGCCCTCCTGCTGCTACTCTGCATTCTCTTAGCTTTTGCTCTGTCTAATGGCCATAAACTTTTGTTTTGCATTTTCATTCTCAACATTTGTGGGAACATAACTCCAGGACTTTGGACCTTTCCTGATTTTATTCCCTAAGGTATCCCAATTGTCTACCTACAGCAGACTGCCTGACAATCCCCCAAACACACAGATTGCACACACACACACACACACACACACACACACACTTCAGGTGACAGGAACTCCACCTTTCAAGAGACACAGAGCACAGGAGGCACCCTCAACTTTTTATCTGTTACACCCATATCCAACCAGTCAAAATATCCTGTTGGCTCCATCTGCAAAACAATTGCTCAATGATTTTACATTGAAGAGTTATTATAAAGTTAGCTAATAGCATGTCCCAATCTTACTACCACTAATCATTTTACATATCTCAAACATTGGCACATCATCAATTCCATGCATAGGTCTTGGCAGTCTTGCTAAATATTAATATTGAGTCTACATTTGTCAGACTTGGCTTCTACTTTTCACAGAATTCATTAACCACCTAAGTGCTGGAGTCATGCACAAGATAGTTCTCATAGTTCTTTTAGCTATAAAGGGATTGGTACAGACTAGTTCATACTAATGGAGCTATTGATTGCATAATCATCTAAGTCAGAATTCGAAGTTCTTATTTTAATTAAGGAGTCAATCCAGGAGTTAGAGAGACAGCTCAGTAGGTAAAGTGTTTGCTGCATAAACAGGAAGGCTTGAGTTCAGATCCCTTTCATCCACATAAAAAAAAAATCACATGCACTTGCTTGTGATTTCAGCCTTGGGTGGAAAGAGACAAGCACTTGCTAAGCAGCTAGTCCTGCTGAACTGGTGAGTAGCAGGCTCAGTGAGAGAGCTCTGTCACAAAGTAAAGTGGAGAGCAGTAGATATAGATAGTCAGCATTGACCTGTGACCCACACAGGCTCACACGCAAATGCCCTGACATATACATATGCACACATACAACACTACACAAAGACACTCACACATAGACATACACACAAGCGAACAGTTAAAATCAGCTCTATGAGGAATTCTACTAAATGCTAAACAAAAGTACATAAATCTCAATAATAATATGATAAAGAAAGCAGATCTCTTGATACAGTGTGACAAATGGAATACAAGCAGTGACACAAGATGGGAGCAAATGGCTCTGTAAGACGGAAGGCATAGGCTGAGACAGGGGACATGTGAGAAAGACCTTCCTAGCAAGAGAAAGCTGAACACAACTTTTTCATTTGTTTTTGGACTTCTGTCCTTCATTGTAAACAACACTGCTTTAAAGGGCCTTCAGAGAGCCAGTGATGAGGGAATATTCCAATTTATGATTCAGGATTCATGTATTGTGGAAGGATTTGGATTTAATCACTTCTAAAACCTTCTACCAAATGTTGAAATATGATGATTCAAGTGATCAAAGGGAGAGAGAGAGAGAGAGACTGTATTTAGTCTAGTTTTGACTCAAAATGCTTTTGGCAAAGACTGCATGAATAATACTATTTCATGTGTCTGATGCCAAAACTGAAATATTAATAGACCATGTTAAGACTTAAAATCTAGCCTTCGACACGTCTCCATGATGCATGCTAATTAGGAGACAAAATAATCTGAAGCCCTTTCTTTCCGTGAAGCTTTAAAACCGCGAACAGCTACAATCTGTCCTTGCATTTTCCTTGAAAGTAAATCACCAAACAACAAAGGCAAAAATTCCTATTCCTATACAACAGTCCAGCGGGATTCTATTTCAACTCTGTTTTAGGAAATTTTGACCACTTGTTATGGCAACATTTTCTTCTAGATGCTGAAAATTGGTCTCAGCATTGTTTTCCCAACAAGCATGAGTAAAAACATTCATATCGAGAAACTAAAAATATGAAACAAATTGTACCTTTCCTGGAGAACACTATGCTTCTTTTGACATTCTTGAGTGTGTACACACATGCATGTTTGTGTGCTTGTGTGCGTGTGTGTTTGAGTGAACCTGCCTAAGAGTTCACATGTGGAGGCCGAAGGTTGATGTCAGGTGTTCTATTTCTCCCCAACCTACTTTTTTTTTTTTTTTTTGCGCTTCGGGTTTTTCAAGACAGGGTTTCTCTCTGTAGCCCTGGCTGTCCTGGACTCACTTTGTAGACAAGTTTGGCTTCAAACTCGCAGAGATCCGCCTGCCTCTGCCTCACTGAGTGCTGAGATTATGGGCGTGTGCCACCATGCCTGGCTTCCCAACCTACTTTTGAGAGAATGTTTCTCACTGGCCCTGGAGCTCACCACTTTGGACAGATCGTCTGGCCAACAAATCCCCGGGATCAGCCTGTCTCTATGCCCCAGCACATGAGTTGCAGACTTTTTCAGCCATGCTAGGCTTTTTCGTACATACAAGGGATTTGAACTCAGATCCTCATGCTTGCATGTATAGCACACATGTTTGGAATTCTTTAAGCCACTGTTAAAAGTAGAACTGGGTTGGAGTGCTGATTCCAGCACAAATTAAACAATTGCTTTCTAAGAACCTCTATTTCTCTGCCTATAAAATAGAAATGGTGAGACTGTCATGTTACAGTATTCATGAGAGCCAATAAGGCAAGAGGTTTGAAAGTACTTCACAAATACTAACACACTTCATACAAACAAAAGACAAACTTGTGTACTGATTTGGCTGCATTTATAACATCTGGAAAGTAGGAAGAATCAACTATTAACTGATGAATGTATAAGCAAAATGTAACACAAGAGAATATTATCCAAACATGAAAAAGAATGAAGAACTAATTTATTACTACATAGATGATTCTTGAAAACATTATGCTAAAAGAGACAAGCCAGAGTACAAAAATCATGTTTGTTTAATTCCATTTATATAATATGCAAGAGTAGGTTAATTCTTGGAGAAAGAAAGTAAATTGGTAATTGTCAGCACCTAGGGAGGAGACCATGAAATTACTGCTAATGAGGACAAGGGTGATGAAAAGGTTCTGAAATGAGAAAGCAGTGTTGGCTACAACACTGAACTGTAACACCTTAAAAAATAAAACCATAGCCATGTGAACCATAAAGTGATTTTTTTACGTATACAATACAAATATAGCATATAAACATTTAACTATTGTCATTATTGTCACTATTGTTTCCAGGTTAGAGAAAATTTCCCAAGAATGTGATAATTGTTTTTGTTTGTTTTCCTATAGAAAGAAATCCCTTTTTAGTAGTTAGGGTTGCCCAACTCAGCTCCTGGACAAAAGTTACAGACAATTGGTATTTAAAAGATAGCAGGGGCTAGACATAGTTCAGTTAATGAAATGGCTCCTTGCTAGTCTGAGAACCAGATCTTCATATGAAGATCAATTGTAAAAGAAGAGCCATACTTTCCTTGTTTTTAATAGCTGAGTAGTATTCCATTGTGTAGATGTACCACAATTTCTGTATCCATTCTTCTGTTGAGGGACATCTAGGTTGTGTCCAGATTCTAGCTATTATGAATAGAGCTGCTACGAACATGGGTTGAGCAAATGTCCTTGTGGAATGGTGGGGCATCTTTTGGATATATGCCCAGGAGTGGTATAGCTGGATCTTGAGGTAGTGCTAGTCCTAATTTTCTGAGAAAGCGCCAGATTGATTTCCAAAGTGGTTGTACAAGTTTGTACTCCCACCACCAGTGGAGGGGAGTTCCCCTTTCTCTACATCCTTTTAAAAGAAAAGGTAGATACTATGTGAGGAACTATACTCAAGGTTGTGTTCTGGCTTCCACATGTAAACATTGGCATATGCAACACACATATGCATATGCACACACACAGAGAGAGAAAGAGGGAGCATAGGAGTAAGGGAAGGCTTTAGAATTCGTATACACAGCCTCATGCAGCAAGAACTCCATGTGTACGGTGGGCATCTTGGACAGGTAGAATCACTTTTAGTGACCTCAGACAGCTGCTTGTGCTGTCACCACACTTACCACTCGGGCTTTAACCCAAGGCTTATTTTGATCCATTGTCACCTAGGAGAAAATGTGTATGTATGTATGTGTGGTTGTGTGTGTGTGTGGTTGTGTGTGTGTGTGGTTGTGTGTGTGTGTACACAGGTCTGCATGTGATCGAGTGTCAAGGGAAAAAGTAGAGACAGACACACTTTGGATGGGCCTTTTGTTTCTCTGTGATTAAAGCTCACTAGGATTTTACTGTTTCGTGTTCTAATTATTATTCTCAATTTGTGTAAGTTCTGAGATACTACTTTTTAAAAAGTAAGCAGCAGGGGGCAATCAAAAGTATAGCATTAGCTGGGCATGGTGGCACACACCTGTAATCCCAGGACTTGGGGAGGCAGAGGCAGGCAGATCTCAGTGAGTTCAAGGCCAGCCTGGTCTACAAAGCCAGTTCAAAGACAGCCAAGGCTACACAGAGAACCCCTATATTGAATAAACAAAAACAAATTAAAAAGCATAGTGCTAAGGGGCTGGAGTGGCTCCGTAGTTTAAAGCACTTGCTGCTCTTCCCAAGGATCGCTGGAGTTCACTGTCCAGCACCCACATCAGGGACTCAGGCTCCTCACAACTGTGTATAACTCCAGCTCCAGGGGATCCAACAGCCTCTTCTGTTCTCTGAGGACGTATGCACACATGTGTATACACACACACACACACACACACACACACACATGCACAAAGAAGAAGTAAAAATAATTTTAATTTATCTATATAATGTTTAAATATGCCCTCAGATTACATCAACCCAAACATGACACATTATTTTTTTTTTCAAGACAGGGTTTCTCTGTGTAGCCTTGGCTGACCTGAACTCCCTTTGTAAACCAGGCTAGCCTGGAACTCAAAGATATCCACCTGCTTCTGTGTGTGTGCCACCATGCCCAGCTATTAATTGTTTTTAATCCATAAAGTATTTTCAAACAAAAGGCAATGTAATTTTATTTATGTTGGTCATTTTCTAAGAGCAAATAATAAACATAGGTCAGATAAAAATAAATTTGGTAAAAATCACATGCATTTTATAAAGAATTGTTTTATCCTTTTTCTATTATTAGCTTCTGTAACTCAAAGAAATAAAACATCCTAATAAATGCACAAGGAATCTGGGCAGGTGAATGTAGCTCAATTGGAAGAGCACTTGCCTAGCAAGCACAAAACCCAGGCTTTCCTCCTCAGCATAAAACAAGTGTGGTGGTGCATATTTGTAAACCTCAAGAGGTAGAGGCAGGAGACTCAGAAGTTCAAGATCACCCTGGCTACACAGGGAGTTCAAGGCCAGCCTGAGGGCAGATTTCTTTTTTTTTTTTTTATAAAAAAAAATAACTGAAACATTAAAAAAAAATACATATACTTATATAAGTGAAAACAGGTCAAAAAGCCGCAAACGTGCTGCTCCGGTTTCCTTTGCTTTTAGTATGAAACGATGAAAAGACCCTATGAGGACTCTTGGCTCAGCTTTCTCAGGCTCGTCTGTGTGCTGTGACCTTCTTACTTTAAAGATATATCAAAGGCGGGATCTTTTTACAGGGAAAGAAAAACTGCCTGCAAATAAAAACTCTTATCACTACTCTAATTCACTTTTACAAAATGGCGCCCTTCCCCTAGAGAAGCCCAGCTTCCCTGTGAATTTAAAGAGCTTGCTACAAACACAACAGATAACAGCTCAAAGCACGTCCTTCCAAAGCCAGAGATTTATTAAGTCATTTCTACTGTTTAACTAGATTTTTTCCTTTTTCAGCTTTTTGGTGATCATAAGGGACTCAGCCTAAATAGCATAATGCTTTTAGAGAAATGTTCCTTTTTTCCATTTTATAATGAGATTTTAAAAATAATTTGTAATTAGGACATTGCATCCAAACAGCAGATGACTAAGTTTCTTTTTTCTTAAGAAGGGATGAATATTTTTGTTTACACAGTTACTAATGTTAGTAAGATCTCTATTTTCTTAGAAAACACAAAAGTTTGGTCTGTCCTGTGTACAAATAGAATCATTGCAACCAATTCCTAGCCAGCAAAAGACTGATCCTCCTAGGGGTAAGAGAGTTCTTCCTACCTAGACTATCTTTGAACTGGAGCATCAGTTTTGTTTCTTTATACGTAATCAAAACATTGATTGTCCTTGGGTCTCCAGTCTATCATCCTCTGCATCAGAGCTTCATCAGCTCTGCTGGGTGTCCAGCATGCTGACTCTCCCAGCAGACCCCAGGACTTGTCAGCCTCTTTAACCACGTAAGCCAATTGCTTATATCTCTTTAGGGGGCTGTAGGGATGTGTACCACATATATGCCCTATGGGTAAGAATGCTAATATATACTGGACACAAGAATATATAATCTTGGAAAACCCCAGTGCCCCAGGTCCTGCTGTTCTCCAGTTCTTCAAAGTGGCGTCTCCTGAAGCGTAAACACTTAAGATATACATCCTTACCCTTAAACACTACTAAAGCAATCAGGGCTAGCTTCCGCTTTCCCATTTGTTTTACGTGTTCTTTAAGTGAGCTTTCAATTTGTCATAGAAAAAGCAGCAAGTGCTTTCCTGTGGCACGTGTTAGTTGCATATGAAGGTTTGCTTGTGAATACATGGATATGCTAGCCCATGTGACTATGCATAAGCCCCCTCAGCTACGGCAAGCATCCACCACTGTGGTGAATGTCAGATGCATTCCTGCATTTGACTTGTAGATTTATACATCAGCTAGTCAGCTACTCAGGAGGAGGTATTAAACCTGGGAATTGTTTTTGTTCAGTTCAATTGTAATTGACAAAGAATAATTTTAGTGAGCCTCAGATCATATAGGCAAACACATCTGGCATTAAAATGGAGAAACATAAAGATACAAAAGCAATTATATGATTCCTGCGTAAGTCAAGGAGTTTAGAAAATGCCTAGTAAATCATCAGATTTCCTTTTTGGAGTTTAAATTTTAAACAGTTTCACTATGGACACTTGAACTCTTGATGCTTCTGTCTCAGCTTCCTAAGGCCTGGGGCTACAGGCATGAAATATCACAGTCCATTTAAGCAAGCTTTTATGGGGGAATAAACCCTGAATTTAATCTTTCAGACAATGATAAACTAAAGTTGGTGTATGCAAGAAAGAGCACACAGGCAAATAGAAAGTGAAAATGTTTTAAGTCACAGCAATCTGTCCTACCCATGGCCTCCTTTATTGAGGTGGGAATGATCTTGTTCTACAAACAAGAAATGTGAGGCGCTTGGAGGCTTCAGTAATTTCAGAATCTAAGACTCTACATCAGGCTGTCTCTACCACCTTTCATCCTTGAGAGTTTTTCATACTGTATTCCTTTCCTGCTGCACAGTTGTAAGACAATCAGCGTTACGCTTTACCTACTGCAAATGAGTTGATTTCAAACCTATGGGTTACAAGAGTATGCTCTCTTAGCCTGGCTGAGCTATTCCTAGTTGGGAGGGTGCCTCTTCTGGACCTCTGTCATCCTTGGTGATGGCCCCATGTAAAGGGAAAGTGGCTAAGCAGAGAACTGACTCAGGAGCCATCTCTCTTAGGCCTTGCCTGTAAGTCTCTGGCTGAAATGACTTATACCGAGCTGGAGGGAGGCCAATGCTCACAAGATAAGTCACAGACAACTAGAATCAACAGAACGAAGGAAAACTTTGTTTTTACTGTAAAGGTCTTTATGTCCCTATACTTGGCTGCATCTGACATTCGAGCTATTTCTGTGACCGCTAAAGGCACCCAAATCTGTAACTCCAGAACAGGTGTCTACTACCAATGTTCTGGGTTTATTCCAAAATTGCACTGGGTAGGAAATACAAGCAGCAGGGCTGAACTGGCCACTGTGCTCTTATGGTCAGGCTCTCTTCCTTTCACCCTGTGGTTAACACCTCCTGCCTTGCTTTCCTGAGGGGGATTCACCTGCTAAAGAAGCATGTGAGACTTTCAGGAGTGTCCTTTCTGGGTCTTTCTTGTTCTCCATCTTCTCTCTTTCATTCCTTTTAACCCCTCCCCTCCAATATCCTATGCCCTGGCTTTTCCTTTGGACTTCTTACTTCTCCCAAATGAAATATCCAGGGGCTGAGGAGATGGCTCCGTTGGTAAAGGGCCTGATTCATGAAAGAAAAAAAGCATGAGGACCTGCGTTTGGATCCCACATAAAAAGCAAGGTATGATTAATCACCCTTATGACCCTAACTCTGGGTAGAAGGTGAGACCAGCAGACCTCTAGAGCTCACTGGCCAACCAATCTAACTGATGACCTGTGCCTTCAATGAGAGACCTTCTCTTAAAAGACAAGGCAAAGACTGGCAGTGGAAGACATCAAATGTCAATTCCTAGCCTCTGTGTGCAAACACACATGTGTGTCTGCAGCTGCACACGTGCACACACATAATACGCACCTCTAGACACATGTGTACACATATACGCTACATACATACCACATAAAACAATTAGATAAATAAGTAAATAAAAAGAGAAGTACATTCTTTAAAAAAGAAAGAGAAAGAAAAGAAAAGAAAAAGCAAAATCATCCCCATTGTTCTAGACACTGAGTGACAGTGACAATAGCAAAAGTTTAAACCACATGTCACTGCTAGGTGCTTTCACATCTTATATGATGCTCAAAGGAATTCGCTCTATTTTATGTACAAAGAAGCTGAAGCTCCAGACATATCGTGGCCTGCCTGGTGCCTCAGGGTTCTGAGATTCCAGTAAAGACCTCTTGTCCCAAGCTCTGGTCTACAGTGCTCCCTCTTCAACCTTCTGCCCTTGCCAACCTTGGCCCCTGCTCTGAAAAGTATAGAGCTGCACTCTGGATAAGGTTATAAAGATCTATTTCAGAGAGGGGAGGATCAGGGAAAAGGAGAAACAGAAGAGAGGGAGGTGGGAATCTTTCTTTCAGGCCATACCCCATTCTCCATGTACTGAACACCTCCTCTATGTAAGCAAACATCCAAAACACAGATTCATCTCCTGAGAGCCTTGCATAGAAATTCATATTCTTCCCATTAACATCCAATTTTCATCAGGCCTTGAAGCTGCCACAGTTCCATTCAGTTGCTGTGATAAATACCATGATCAAAAGTATTGGGAGGAAAGGGTTTATTTCAGCTCACACTTCCAAGGCACAGTCCAGCACTGAGTCACATCAGAACAGGAACTCATGTAGGAACGGAAGCTGACACCATGAAGAAATGTTGATGACACGTCTGCTCTTCGGCTCAGGTCCACCTGCAGAGGGGTGGCGTTGCCCACAGTGGGCTGCTGGTCCCCACCACCCACGTCAATCATTAGTCAAGGCAATCTCTCAAAGACAGGGCCACGGGCCAATCTGATCAAGGCAGTTCTTCAACCGAGGTTCTCTCTTCCCTGCTGACTCTTAAGTTGTGTCCAGTTGACAATCAAACCTAACTAGAACAGAAGCTCTGCCTTGACATTTCCCCAGATCGTAGCATAAAGAATTACATACCACAGGGGACGAATTGCCTTTACCTATGTCAAAAAGCAAAGAAGGCCAAAGGAGAGGAGGGATTTCAAGGTTCCTTTTCACAAATTGTATGTTTGATAAATGGTCATTAAATGTTAGTACCTTTTCAATGTTTTAAAAACTTTATATAAAACTTTATATAAAAGGGAAGACTCCCAAAAATACAACCTACATTGTTAGGACTCTAGAAGATCTCAAACCTGGCTCTACTCACACGCATTAGAAAGGCTTTATGGCTGCTATGGAGAAGGACTTTGTGGGCCAGAAAGGGTCATGCTAACTGAGTGGGCCCCTGTCCTCTGAAAGCCTGCCATGTGATGGCGCCTACTTAATTTAAGTGAAGAAATAAGGAAAAGAGAAACTGTGCATTTGTACATTTATAATATAACTCCGGGTGGAAATCCATTCAACGCTAATTGCTTAGCAAATTAACAGGGTAACAGAATTGCCCAGAAATTGTTATTTACATATGTGTAACATAATACAGTGTGTTAAATACAAACTATTGCTGACCCTAGAGGAACTTTTATTTAAGAAGAGGGAGAAATCATGCCTTAAAACATTCATTTCTTTTTCTTTTTCTTTTTTTTTTTTTAAGCTTTCTGCCATCTGTTTGGGTGAAAGATTACATAAGGCCAGTCAGTAATCACCATTATAACTAATTATCTGTTGCCAGGAATCTTTTCAGTTTACCATCAGCAATGCATTTGAAGCAAGAACAGGGTTTTTAAATCCTAAGCTAGGTGTTTATTCTCCACAGAGATTTGTCTTTCACAAAACACTTTGACATTCCCAACTGGTCTCTAGAGTCAAAAAATCCAGCAACCCAACCACTGGCATCTGTATGGCCAGCTCTGGGGAGCCAGTCTTCATACTTAAAGGGTGGGAAGAGCTGGAATCTGTTGGATGAAGGTGTTTGGGAAAGTCACCATGAAGCTCTTGAATCTGTGAGAGGAGTCTCACAGGTACATTTTGGGCAGATCTTACTCTTTTTAAAAGAATGTTTTGATTTTTTTAAACCATCATCTAATACAGTAGATGCTTTTGTGACATATTCTACCAAAGAGTGTCTTTGTGCTTTTCCATCCATGCCCTCACCTCAACCTCTGCTGCCCCTGTTCCCCACTAGCAGCCTCCTCTGAAGACTCATTTCCTCTTTCATGTCCATCTGTCCTTCAACCAACCCCTCATCTTTCCTCATCACCTAATATCGGTCCTTTCTACTTACACGTGAATCTCACTCGTATATCCATTATAAGTTAAGATCAGTATATGAGTATATGGAAGACACATAGAATTTATATGAGAGATACAGAAGATCAGTAAAGCTCAGTGTGAGGAAGAACACGCAGGGTCATACACACACACCCCTTAGAAATTTGGTTTACCTTGCTTAATACTGGTAATACTGCTTAATACTTTCTGGATCAGTCCAGTTTCCTGAAATTTTCATGATTCAGTTTTCTTCACAGTTGGAACATTTTTAATGGTGAGCAGAACATCGGTTTGCTTACCCTGCACATTCACACTAACAGTGGTTTGTTGGCTCACAGAGAAATCCTGATTAATGCGGTTGGTTGTAGTTATAGTGGAATGACTACCAGTATCTTAGCCTGATACTTTAACTAGTTTCTAAAAAGAAATTCGTCTCTCCTAGGGATGAGCCTCTTAATGGGTTATCCAATACAAAGTTGTCAGTCCTGAACTCATATTCAGACAAGCCGCAGTGGACAGACTCAGGATGCTGGGCAGCTATAGTTATGTATACATTTGAGTGTGTGTAACAATAATAAAAAAAGAGGCCACCAGTTTGAAAGGAAGTGAACAGACAAATTAGACTCTAAATTTTACAGGGAGGACAGGGAAGAGAAAAGTGGTGTAATTATGGTTTCATTCTTTAAATGTTTGATTAAAAATTATCTGCTAACATCATCTTTTGAAAATTAAGATAACAGGAGGTTTGTTTTCTTTAGTGTCTTACTAAGCAAGTTCTTATTCTGGTTATAAAAATCTAAATGTTTCAAGTTGGCATTTAATGCCCTTGACAGTTCATATTTCTAGTCTCATTGCCTACTTATCTTTATGTAACTTGAGCATTTATAAATCCAGCTTATATAATGACACTAGAACTTTGAAGTCTAATTAATTTGAAGATTTACTTAATGTGTATAAAATAATTTATTTGCACCATTTATTTTTCTAATAGCTAATTTCTTTTCATGCTATACCACTATCCAAAAGCTGTATGTTAACTGTGTTTGGGGAAATATATCCTCCTAAATTCTTTTCCCTGAGAACTGACCTCACTTACCTTACCCTATCAGAGCTGACAAAAGACAGCATTTTCATCATATGTACTTGTTCCTGTTTTTGTGGGATGAGTCATTTGGGGTGTATGACTGACCAATCATATTCCTCTCTGGAAATCTGTAGTTCACAGCGTCCATACAATGTAGGAAGCTATGTAAAAACTCATCCAGGTGTGTTCTTCGGTAAACACTGCTGGAGGCCATTGGCAAAGTTGAACAGTTTGAGTGGGGAGTGAAGACTGAAATAATTAAAGCAAGTCACACTACACACAGGATGGGTTCCAGAGGGCTATCAGTAAGACTGTAGCAGGAATTTATTCCACAATTTCCTTTTTATAGGCAAAACAAAAACAAGTCACATCAATACAATAAAAGAAGTTTGTAGAACTGCCAAATTTGTTTTCTAAAACTACTTCCCTATAGCAGACATGCTTCAAGGTCACACAAACAAATTTTAAGGAACTTGGAACAACTTCCTCTTTTCTACTTCTCCAAGTGAAGGCCAAGGTGAAAACATGTTTTTCAATAAATAACAAAGCAGCTTGACAAACAAGCAGCTCTCCACACATAGTGATAGAACCACCCACAATGGGCTGGGCCCTCCTGCATCAATAACTGACTTTAAAGATGCCTTACAGACAGATATTATGGGGGCATTTCCTCAATTAAGGTTCCCTCCTTTCAGATAATTCTAGTTTGTGTGTCAAGTTGGCATTAAGACTAGCCTGCACACCCAGTCAGCTGACAAGTTTTCCATGGTACGTTTTGAAATCTATCCCAGCTCAGAAGATCCTTGCCTTGCTATGCTCTGTTGTCAGTAACCTGCCTACTTTCTTAGTCTCACTGTCTTCCAATCACCCCCCTCCCACCCAACCCCTGCCACACACACACACACACACACACACACACACACACACACACACAAAGAGGATTGGATTAGTTATCTGCAGATGTTAGGACAGGTTTCTCAGCCTGGAATCATTTCACCCTTAGGCTATGTTAGGTGTCCTCTGTTTACACCGCTTTATGCGGACAGGAGCTGATGGTTAGAGACCAGAGAATGCTGGAAGCCATATTATACTGTCTGTCTCTGTTGGTGCAGAATGTGAAAAATTCTATTATAGAGCCCTGGGCAAAAGACCTTGGCAACTTTGCGCTTTCAAATCTCCTTCCATGAAAATAGATCTATCTCCTAAAGGGACCTCACAAGAGTTAATATAATGCTCTGGGCCTCAGTAATCTGTCATAGTTACATTAACATATGAGGAAAAAATCTTGTTTAATCATTGTGCCATTGTAGAACTATATTTTTTGCATTTTAACTATATTGAGGTTGAAAATTCCTTGGCAGTTATAAGTTACATGTTTACCAATCAAGTGTTTTAGATTAGTGATTGCACTGATTAGAACACACAGAGTATAAAATTTACTCTCTTAGTGCTTCCTAGTGGTTCAGTGGTATTGAATGCATCCATATTGCTGAGTGACCATCCCCACCATCCATTTCCAGAAATCTTTTCATAGTGTAAATCTGAAAAGCCTAGACTCATTATTCAAGTCCTTGGTACAAACAAAATTTTGCATTCCATCTCTATGAATTTCCTTATGCCAAGTACCTCATATAAGTGGAGGAGCAGGATTGGGGCATTTGCAGCTGTCTTATTTCATTTAGAAAAATGTCCTTAAGGTTTATTCATACTGCAGAATATCTCAGGTTGTTCTTTTTTAAACAGCCAAGTCACATTCCATTGTTGACACTTGCCACATTTTCCTCACCCATTCACCTGCAATGGACACTGGGTTGCTTCCATGCTTTATCCTTTTACACTGATGGTCTATGAACATGGTAAGGTCTACACACATCTCTTCTAAGATCTTGCTTTCAGTTGTTTAAGGTAGAGATGAATCTGCTGGATCACTCGGTGATTCTACTTCACACTTTTGAGGACCTGCCAAACTGCATGCTATAGTTTTATACACCATTTTATATTCCTACCAACAGTGCAGAAGGGTTCCAATTTCTTTTTTTTTTAAGATTTATTATTTATTTATACAGCATTCTGCCTGTATAACAGATCTGTAGATGGTTATGAGCCACAATGTGGTTGCTGGGAATTGAACTCAAGACCTTTGGAAGAACAGTGAGTGTTTTTAACCTCTGAGCCATCTCTCCAGCCCAGGTTCCAATTTCTTAATATCCTTTCCAAAAATTGCTGTTTTCTGTATTGCCTGTTTATGTATAATAGCTATGCTAATGGGTACAAGGTGGCCTCTGAATGTGGTTTTGATTTGAATTTCCCCATAGATTAATGGCATGAGCATCTTTTCATGTGCTAATTGGCCATTTGTATCTATTCTGTGGAGAAAGGTCTATTTAAGTGCTTTCCCTATTTATGAGTCAGCTTGTTTGGTTAGTTGTTTTTGATGGTTAGGAGTCCTCAATACAATCTGGACATTTCTTTTCTTACCAGCTATTTTCTTACATTCTGCTGTGTCTTTTGATGAACAACAACAACAACAACAAAAATGTTTAAATCTATTTATTTTTATTTTTCTTTTACCTGGATCTTTGATGTCACATGCAAGAATTTATTGCAAAAGAAGTCAATGTTGTGACTCTTTGCCTTTGTTTTTTAAAAGAGTTACTTACAATTGTTATTTGTGTGTGTATATATGTGTGTGTGCTAGCTCATCTGTGCACATGTATACACCTGTATGCTTCATGCCATAGCATGCATGTGTAAGACAGAGGACAAATTGTGATTGTTGGTTCTCTCCTTCTGCCAGGTTCTGGGAATTGAATGCAGGTTATCAGTCTTGGTGGAAAATGCTTTTACCCTCTCGTTCATTTCATCAGCCCTGACTTTAGTTTTTAAGGATTTTTCCACTGTTATCTTGTTTTAATTTTTTTCAGTAAGTGTTGGGAACTGAATCCAGTACCTTGTACATGCTACATAAATACTCCACCACTGAGCTGTATCTCCAACCCCATTACAAGGGTTTTAGGAATTTTTAACTCGATTTGTTTTTAAGAATTCTATTTTTCCAGGCTAAATCCGTAGCTTGGTCATGCCTGGGCTAAGACACACACAGACACATTATTAGGCAATGAAACAACGAAAAAAGCAGATAGCATTGAGAATGTCTGTGTTTTTGTGTGTGCATCCTTGAGCTTGTACCCATTTGTACACATTGTCCAGGGTACCACTTACTGCTAGAAATAGAGAAAGATTCTAATAGCAATATAGGAAAAGACAGGTATATTAAGTAGGGTAGGCTAACACTTAAACAAAGAAATAAAACACATACCATTTGTTTTAAGACAGGAAAATTATTTCTTGCTTAACATACAAAGTAAATAGTAGGCTATCCTCCAAACAATGAGTCAGAGGATATGTGCTCCTTCCTTCTTGTGCCATCTGTCACAAATGGCTTTGAAGGCTGCCATGTCCTTCCTGTCAAGCTGGTAGAAAGGGACAAAGAGAGTAAAGACGCCAAACTGATTCTTAACCAGGCTATTTTGGAAATGACACAAACAGCTTGGACTCGCATGTTTTTGGCATAAAACTAGTCACCTGGTGTTATAGCCTGACTATGAAATATCCACTTGAAAGGCTTGGTCCTCAGCTGGTGGATTCCATTTCTTGAGATCTGAATGGATCCTGAGGGCTCTGAGTTAACCAATACACTAACGCACTGAAGGATTCATAATTTGATGCTATTATGGGGAAGTGACGAAGCTTTCAGAGGTGAGGGCCTATTTGAAATATGGAGGTCACAGGAGGCGTGCTGGTGGGGTGTATGTTGTCCTGGGCCCGTCTCTTTCACCTGGCTGCCATAAAGCAAGCAACTCTTCTTTGCCACATGATTATGTCATCATGTTTCCGTGTCACCTCAAGAATGAAGAAATGAGTAAGCAAGCCATGGGCTGAAACCATGAACCCAAAGAAATCTTTTCTCTTTGTAAGTTTTCTCAAGTATCTGTCAAAGTGGTGAAGATCTAATTAACATGCCTGGCCAGGTTAGATACAAGACAACCAGGAAACGTCAATCCTGCCACCACACCTGGTTTTCACCAACTATTCTTGTAGTTCAGCAGTTTCCACAGGTGGCAATTAAGCAGGTGGAATGTGGTTTTTTAAATTGATATATGTGGTAGTGCAAAATGCATGTCACACTTTGGGGATTTACCATGGAAATGAGAATGCAAATATCTCAACAATTTTAACTTGCATATTGAAATAACATTTTTTATATATTGGGATAGATTATAATATTTAAATTTATTTCACCAGTTTCTTCTTTTTTTTAAAAACATGGCTTCTAGAAAACTTTACATTATAAAAGTAAGCAGGGCATGGTAGCACACGGCTTTAATCCCAACACCCAGGAGATAGAGGCAGGCTGATTTCTGTGAGTTCCAGAACAGCCAAACTACGTAGTGAGACATTGTCCAAAAAAAAAAAAAATTACTCAAGCAGCGGCTCACAGGTTATCTTTTTCTATCATGCTCTGTGGTTTTTCTATGTTAGGCAAATTATGTATTTACCTATTTCACAAGCAGGAAACACTTCCAGGCCATTCTCAAACTAGAAGAAGGAATTGAAAAACTCTGTAGAGTCAAGATGCATAGCTTGGTGCGATGGTGAACATCTGTCGTCTGAATCCTCGGTGTGCTGATGGCAAGCTCCCAGGCAGCCTGTTCTACAAAGGTGTGTCTCAAACAACAACAAGAGGAAAACAAGATGTGTGTTACTCCTTTTCCGAGACTCACTGGAGCCACTCACCGGATTCTGTCTTGGTACCTTTTTTTGTGGGCACATGCGGGTTGGGGTGGGCGTGCCCGGCAGTGGGCATTCTGAGGAGGACAGTGGACAACCTTATGTATCACTCTTCCTTATCTACCATCCACCTTGCTTTCTGAGCCCGGGTCTCCTGGCCTGGCACTTGTTGATTAGGCTGGAATGCCTGGCCAGAACTGCTGGGATCTGCTGGTCTTTGCCTTTCCAGTGCTGAGATTATGAGAAGGTTCCACTGTGCCTGGCTTTTTATAAGGCTCCCGGAGATAGACATTTGGATCATCATACTTCTATAGCAAACATTTTATACACTGAGCTCTCTCTTACTCTACCCCCATCGCGGCCTCGATTTATGTAGCCTCCTTTCTCCTGCATTTATCTGTCTATCATGTTCACCACCAGTTCACTGCAATCAGCAGTATATTGTCATATGATTTGCAGTCCACTTACTAGAAACAATGGAAACGGATTCTCAAGAAGAGAATACTGTTAGGTCAGACAAACAGCTGACATGCTTGCTCAGCATGTAAAACGTATAAACATAATATTTGGCAGCTTAGCAGCTGTTAACATTCTCCGGTTTTTATACTTTACATAAAAAGCATCAAAGCAAGAACTCTGTTGAATAGGTGACACATTTAATCTGAGGGTATACTATTTAACTCATGTCATTACTAAAGAAAACATGTAACTGATCTTTCTTTCCAGGGCTTGTACTGATGCCCAGAAACAGTCAACAACTCTGACAAGCCTTGAATTTACCAACAGTGCGGTTTGGACTCCAGGAAACTCATATATCATCAGATTTGGCCTGTAACACTGCGCTCATTAAACTGCATGCATTGATTATAACAGTGTGCAAAATTATAAAGAAGGGGACTAGAGAGGTGACTCAGTGGTTAAGAGTATTTGTTGCTCTTCCAGAAGAACTGGCTTTGATTCCTAGCACTCCCCCGGCAGCTTTAACTGCCTATAACTCCAGTTCCAGGTGATTCAATGCCCTTTTCTGGCATCTGCTGCCACCCAGCACATATATGGTACATACACATACATGCAGACAAAATGCCCAGACATATAAAATAGTAACTCTTTTTTAAAAGTCACTGACTTAAAAAGACTTGTAAATGGGCAACACACTCCCAAACACAACTCTGTCTGAGAGTGGAGCTTTTTAAAGTCTGGTGTCACTCTCCATGGTTGAAGAAATGTCTCCACATTGTCCCTGTAGGAATATATGTGTCCTGCAAAAATCACCAGATGTTTTATATTCTCCCAAACACTTATGTACCAGGCACTGTGCTGGATTCATTATTACCATTAATCATTTACCAGAACTAGATCTTTTGAATGTTATATTTCACCCAGAAGAAACAACGGGGCCTTTGAGGTATTGAATAGAAAGAGAGTGATTTATGTTGAAAGACAGAATTTGTTTTGCTCTGGAGTATGCCTAGAAAAGAGAAAATTTCATGGAATATGGGGTAGTTGGGGTACGGTCGTGGATCCTGGGTATCTAAGAGGGAGGGGACATGCCTGCTCTATTATGCTGATGGACCCTGAGCTGTGAGAGAGCCATCATTCTTAGCTGTACCACTTTCCTAGCCTGGTCTGAGGCAGTAATCTTCAGTCATTGGGAGGTTCCTGGGATTTCCCAGGCTACTCTCACCAAAAGGGAACTGACAGGGACTAAGAAACAGAACTCAAATCTGTCACTACTGTTACATTGTTATATTATTCTTAACAATCACACATATTCACATAAAGACATGTAGGCAAAGTACCCACAAACATTCAACTTCAGCAAACAAACACGCTTGTCTTTTCTATTCTCAGTTCCATTTCAGAAGAAAAAAAGAGGAGACTAATGCTACTGTGCTACTGACACTTCAAATAAGTTTTAATTAGTTTCTCTGACAGAGCAGTAAATCTTTAAATTAAAGAGTTCAGGAGTGCTTAGCCCCATAAATTCTCTAAGGAAATTTAAATAGGAATTAGCTTTAAATATGTCATTCTTGGTGCTTCCCAAGTGGCACCCAAAGTTGCCCCTTGACACATGTCAAAAATAAATACACACTGAATCTCCGAGAGTCCATCACAGACATTTAGTAAAATAAAATGTCATGATGTTAAGGAATTAAAAGTCAAACTCTCATGTCAGAGAATAGTACACACAAAATACCAAGCAGGGAATAAGTGCTGTGTTCTTCTGTAATAAAAGCCAACATTTACTAAGATCTTATGAAACCCTGTAGTCTGTTTTAAGTGTTTCCCGTTTTTCCAATATTTAATTCTTTCCCCAACCTTATGTAATGGTGCTACTATTGTTTCCACCTACAAATGGGGAAATAGCATTAAACACCTTTGAATAATATCCTAAGACTATGCCACAAGAGGAAATATGTAGCAAAGGCTATTAAGTGCACCTGCTGTGTTTCTTTATGCTTTATCCATGTGATACATACCCAGTCTTCACTTTCAACCACCAAGGCCCCTTGCAACCATCTCTGTGCTATGCAGGAATCACCATAGTTCGGGATTAGAATCAAAACCCAACCCAGGAGACCTCAACCAATGACAGGTAGGATCTGGTATACCATTTCCCAGTTCCCTCACCCATGGCTAGAAAAGCTCTGAAGTTCACATTCTGTATTGGCCACCAAGAGTTCTTGAGTAGAATTACCCACTGTTATAACTTCCTTCGAAATTCATCATTTATCCACTTCTTTCTAGTCCTTTTCTTTTTTTTTTTTTTTCTTTCTTAAAAATTTATTTCTATGTTATCTGTATGGGTGTTTTTACATGTATGCATGTATGTGTACCACGTGTGTGGAGGCTAAAAGAGGGCATTAGAAGCCCTGGAATTGGAGTTACAGGTGTTTGTGAGCTACCAAGTGAGTGCTGGGAACTGAACCCAGGTCCTCTGTAAGAGCAGTATATACTCTTAACCACAGAGCCATCTTTCCGGACTCTATTCTCTTTCTTACTTTCTCCCTATGTAGCCATGATTTCTAAGGTCATTACAGTCAAATTATTGTCTCAGGGTTAATTTCTGACAGAACAGAAACTTAAAGAGGGCTCTAGCCAGGATTAAACTAGGGTAGCCGATCTGTGTGCTCTGTGTTATCACTGTAAAATGTTATCTATTTTCCAAAATCTAGTGCATATGTTCAAAAAAGTCTCTCAAGAAATGACAGGGAGAAGAACCTTTGTCCTCATATGACATATAACTTATTGTCAAGATCCAAGAAAAATCTGAACTTTGACTCCTCGTGGTCTGTATTAGTTATTTTTCTTCACGCTGTGACAAATAACCTGAGAAAGGATGGGTTTATTTCAACTTCCAGTTCAAGGGTACGATTCATCTTCACAGAGAAGGCACAGCATCAGGGGTGTTAAGAGGCTGAACAGATTGCCTCTGCAGTCAGGAAACAGAAAGTAATGAACGCTGGTGCTTGCCTCTCTCTCTCTCTCTCTCTTTCTCTCTCTCTCTCTCTCTCTCTCTCTCTCTCTCTCTCTCTTTCTCTCTCTCTCGCTCTCTCTGCATGTGTGTGTGTGTTTAGATTTATTTTTTCTTTTTTTTGTGTATCTGTGTTCTGTGGCATGTATGTGCAGGGGTCCACAGGGGCCAGAAGAGGGCGTCATATTTTCTGGAGCTGGAGTTACAGGCAGCTATGAGCTACCCATCATGGGTGTCAGAAACTGAACTCTTAACCTATGAATAATCTTTCCAGCCCCATATTTCACTTAAATATTCATTCGTGTGTGTGTGTGTGTGTGTGTGTGTGTGTAGCCATGTGTATATACATAAAGACATATAAGTGCAGGACAACTTGAAAGAGTCTGTTCTCTTTCATCTGTGGGCCCCAAGGCTCAAAATCATGTTGTTAAGGCTTGGGGGCAAGTGTCTTTACCATAGCTATCTTGCTATGCCCTGCCCTTCCCTTTACTCATCCTAGACTCCCAACCTCTGCAATGGTGCCACCCTTATTTACGGTGAGTCTTCCCTCCTCTATTGGTTAGGAACTTTCAGATATGCCCAGAGGTTTGTTCCACAAGTGAATCCAAACACAGTCAATTTGATTATGAATATAAACACTGGCTAGTGGATTTGCATGCCACAATTTAAAAAAGGCTGCTGGACAACATGAGGCCCCTGGATCAGGGAGAGAGGGCTTTATACTCTGTAGGTAGCATCTGCATTTGCATTGGCAACCAACGCTTGCTTGTTTCCAGTAGGTAATGCAAATGAGTGTAGGCAGGTGAATACGTAGTGTTGTATAGTAGGTGAGAAACCCTAAGCTAAGGAACAGAGCACTTAACTGGGACCTTGCTCACAGGTTCAGAGGGTTAGTACATGACCATCAAGGCGAGGAGCTTGGTGTTCAGATTCATGAGGCCCAAGAAGGCAGTGAGCATCTGTAACCCCAAGGATCCAACTTGAACACAGGAGATGGAGACAAGCGACCCCCAGAAGCCTATAGACCACTAAGTCTGGCATATACAAAAGCTAACAAGACCATGACCCGAACAAGGTGAAAAGTGAGGTTTGATGGCTGAGCTTGTCCTCTGACCTCAACACACATGCTGTGGCATGCACACCTGTACTCAAACACGTGTGCGCACACCTCTCTCTCTCACACACATACACACAAACATGAGAGAGTCAGAAACAGAGAGAGAGAGGGATGGAATGAGAGAGAGAGAGAGAGATTGAAATTCTGATGTTGAAGAGCATTCTTATAGGTCAGCTGAACCACATCAAGATTCTCTTTTGCAATTTTCCCATCTGGGCTCGTGCAATTTGTTCAAATCCATAAAATGCACAGTCTTCAGTAAGAAAAAAAAAAAACATTATTGTAGTTAGTGAGAAAAACATCAATTAAGCATATATAGCCTACTCAGATTCATCTATTTTTTAAATTAAATTCATTTTGCTCCAAAACTTGAAAACTTACATCCTTTCCCTAATATGCTGAGAATATACTCAATGAAACTGCATCTTCTCACCTTAGCTTGGAGTTTTCAGTATACAGAGATTGTCTTTGTGAATAAGAATCCTAAGAGTGAAAATGGAAATGCACAAGGATGCAAATAGCATGAAAACTGACTGACTGCACAAAATACATCCCAACCCCAAATCAGGCCCACAGGTGTTTCCTTCAGCTGATAGTATGTTGCTCTTTTCCGATGTCCCCATCTCATTGACTTCATCTGTTCACAATCATGTCTTTTATCTCACTAGATCAACTGATCATGTTTCTGAGGTTCTGGTCATTAGATTCAGCCACATAGTGTATTAATGCTAAATTCAATCTGGAAATTCAGCAATAGAGTGTATTGATGCTAAATTCAATCTGGATCACAGTCTTTTTTCAGAGCAAGGGGATGATCCATTAAAGAGGTTAAGAGCTTGCTAAAGGCTTGCACACTTCCTGCTGGGGTTCCAACCTACAGGCTTGTTGTATGAGCCTGGGAAAACTGCCTTACTTTGTTAAGCTATGTCTATTACTACATTTTGAACCTGTCACTCAAAAGTGCATCAAAGGACTCCATCAGCCTCTTAAATATGAGTAGCTGCTACAACCGCTGCCTCTGCTGCCTCTTCCTCCTTATCCTCCTCTTCTGTTTATGAAGCAGCATCTATGATGTGACTTGTAGGTAGGCACAAAATGTTTGAGATAACCCCTGTTTTTGACCCCCAAATGTTATGCATTTTATCCCACCATCCTATGGCATCTCCTGCCGGAGACTGCCAGCAGAGTTGAACAGTTCCTGAGGGGGGAGGGAGGATTGAAATAATTAAAGCAAGTCATAATACACACGGGATCAGCTGGAGAGGGCTGTCAGTAAGACTGCAGTGGGACTTTATTCCATAATTCCTTTTTTATAGGTAAAGCAAAAACAAGTCACACCAATACAAGAAAGAAGTTTGTGGAACTGCCAAACTTGTTTTCTAAAACTACTTCCCTATAGTTGATATGGTCCAAGGTCACACAAACAAGTTTTAAGGAACTTGGAATGTTATGCCAGGACCATGAGACCTTCAGAGACCATCAGGAGACAACTCAATGCAAGAGCAAGAGAGCTTTATTACAAGAGCAATCGAACTCGGGACCCACGTCTCACTGACACAGCAGTAGAGAAGTGGGCCCCCAAGCCCTGGGTGAGCAGGGTTTTTAAAGGGAAAAACCGAAAGCAGGGGGATTCCTTGACAGCAATGAGGGGGGTTCATGCCTTGATGTTACAAGATTGGGTAAAAGTCATAGGGGCGAGGTGACCTTCTACATAGTTACAATTGCCATTCTTCTAAACTACACCTGGAATGTTAGGAAGAATTTTCCCAACTGATTTTCATTGATTGTTGCCAGGGAGATTGTCTGTATTTTCTATCAAGTATTTATTCTGTGATATTTCCTGGAGGCTGTTGCTAGGAGAGTTAACTTTGTTTTCTGCCGAGTGCACATTCTGCAATATTTCCTGGTACCTGAGTTCAGCTCCAGGTCAACATGACTTCTCATTTCAAAATGGAGTCACCCAGACTAACTTAAACTCTTCAGGAACAAGTTTTAAGGAGCTTGGAGAAACTTCCTCTTTTCTTGGTCTCAAGGTGAAGGCCAAGGTAAAAACATGTTTTTCGATAAATAACAAAGCATCTCTCCACAATCTTCACCACCATGATAAGCATACTCAACTGCAGTGGTTGTGAGGAAGAAGCAGACAAAGCTGTCAAGAGAGAGGCATGGGTTGCATGTTCAAACATGATACCTCTCCTTTCCGTCATAAAGGTCTACCCAAAAAAGAGCACCAGCAACTATATGTTGTTTTACTTTTAGGAAGTGAGCTATTCTCTTCTTCAAGGAAGCCACAAATTGAGACTAGAGCTGACCTGGACTATTTACACATTTCCAAAGGAAAGTTTACTGACTACATCTTTTGGAAAACATGGCAGTAGGACAACCTCAAGCATCTGAATGGTTTTGGAATAACCAGCACGTGGTTTTGAATCAATCAAGTCTAAATATTTCAGAGTAGCTATCTATTGTAATTGTAAACAAGTTCACTGAGATGTATAGACTTTGGGTTTGGGCTTATTTGGGTGGCTTCATTAATCTAGGTGTGTTTGTTTTTTTTTTTTTTTTAATTTACAAGTTGTTTAAAATAGATTTTTTTTTTAACAGAAGTGGGCAAAAGAGTCCTCTTTACCATCTTTCAAATTAGGGTGTGGCACAACTATGCTGTTTCCATTTGCCTCTAGCTACACTAGTCTAGAGGTCACATGACAAAAGGAAATGGGAATAAGATTTTGCTAAGTGCCTCTGAAAGAGAAGCCTGTCTGGGAAAACATACACAGTTGTGTCATCTTTATATGGTAGGTTTCACTTTTTGTCATCTCTGTGTGGTAGATTTTACCTTTTTGTGGGTTTTGGCTGTTAGGTATTTCTCTTGGTATTATCATTTGTATACGAAAGCTCTCCTTTCAGTGTAGTTGGGCCTGATATCATGCACTGTCATTAGCTAACCACTCAATTTAACACACACACACACACACACACACACACACACACACACACACCCTTCCACACATTAGTTGCCACGTGACATCTCCTCAAAAGGAGATAGTGTGTAAATGTGTGACCTATTATTATGTGATAGTGGTCTGCTTGTAAGACCTATTCCTTTCCAGTGACTACAATTACTCATGTTTATTCCTCCTGCTACCTAATGAGATAGATTAGTCATGTAACCTAGTCTTGGCCAATGAGCCATAGCCGTGTCTCAAGGTCTGCCTCTGGGAACCATTCCCTGCTCACAGCCCCAGTTAAGAGTAAGTCTCTCTTCCTCTAGCCTAGTGTTCTCAACCTTCCTAGTACTGCACCCTTAATACAGTTCCTCATGGTGTGGTGACCCCTAACTATAAGATTATTTCACTGCTACTTCATAAATGTAATTTGGTTTTGTTGTAAATTGAAATGTAAATATCTAATGTGCAGGAACTTGATATTCGACCCCAAAGGTGTTGCTACCCACAGGTTGAGAACCACTGGTCTTGCTTCAAGTTAATGAGCAGATAAATGATATATATTGTAACTATAACTACCTTGCCACTAGCCAGTGGAGGAGGCTAGTCTCTCAAAATTGTCACAAACTTGAGCTAGAACCTAAATGTACTACATCTGAATTCCTAGCTGACTCTGCATTCTTGATATGTAAGATGATCTGATTGTTCTCACACCAGTCAGAGTTGGGTTTTCTGTCTTGGTATGGAAAGCAGTTCAGCTGATTCAGATACACTATAATTTTCATGGACAGTATTAATCATTTCATTTGATGTATTTTCTCTGGTTACTCATCTAATCTATTGCTGTCAAATAATCATAAACTAATTACTAATTTTTGGTGTTTACAGAAACACCTGTTATTGATATTCAGAACAGTTGCCTGGCTAGTTTAACTTTTAAACCTCCTATATACCTACCCATCATGACATAACATGAAGTGGCAACTGTGCTAAATTCATCCAAAACAGTGGTAAATAAGTTGCTCAAACAAAAGGAAGAAAGGAAAGAAGGAAGGCATGGAGGAAAGCAAGAAGGAAGGGAAGGAAAAAGGAAAGAAAGGAAGGAAAGTAGAAAGGAAGGAAGGAAGGAAGGAAGGAAGGAAGGAAGGAAGGAAGGAAGGAAGGAGGTAGGTCTGGGCACGAGTACTTCAGGGCTCTGGAGACATGGCTCAGTGGGTAAGATTACTGGCTGTGCAAGCATGAGGAGCTGAGGAGCTGAGGAGCAAGCAACAGTGAAAGCCATCCAGCAGGCAGAGACTAACTTATTCACTGCCACTGCCCCTCAGTGTTCGACTACCTGTGCCCTTCTGCCATCTACTCAAGTTTTTAGGAACGGATCTGATTACCTGTATCACCTGTGCACATCCTTACACAGAAGGATCAGTCAAGCCACTCTGGCTAACATGGTTGGAGGTGAGAACTGCTATCTGCTATGACTATCCCCAGTCAGAAATTCTCCCTAACACAAAAGATGGGGGTGCTAATAAGAAGCACTTCCTCCCCCCGAGAACAAACACCACTGCCACCACTGTTCATAACTAATTTAGCCAGACGCGTAACCACATTAACAATCCAAGCATCTGAAGTAGTTGTTGGAAGAAACTGGGAGGTTCATGTAGGGATAGGCACTGTTCAATGAGAACTTCAGCCACAGAGAAGCACCACTGCTAACATACCCATAAACACTGTTTGGTCTTTTGTTTGTTTTGAACTCAGTTAGACGTAAAATTGTCAGATTCATTATAACAAGATGTCCATGTTACCACCATCTGAGAACTGCCCATTCAGTGGTTCCTTTACTAAAACAAAACAAAACAACAACAACAACAAAAAACAGCCATGAAAGAATGAGAGGATCCAGAATGAGGGTGGCATAGAATCAACTTTTCTCTAGGAACTATTTCATTATACTAATTGAGGACTAGATATGACTCTGTCGATTTTGATGTCTTTTACTGCTTGTAATTTACAGTTACTGTTAATTTTTTCCTACCAGGGATGCTTTAATTCACTCACATGATTTCTGCCATCTCTAGGTAGAAGAATTAGGCATTCGGTTTCACACTGAATGATAAAGACAAGAGCTTATTGAAGAAGTTTAAGGATAACGTTATTTTATTACATTTATTGGTTGCTAGTTTATACAATTACTAAATGTAGAATAAAACTGAGACTATTTGCTTTTATGGCTCTCTGGCACCATGCTGTATCTCAGCTCCAAAATTACCTTACAAAGAATGAGCTGATGAGCAATGAATTTCAACGTATACTTTAGCTGTCATGAATGAAAGCAGTTCACATTCATAATTGTCCCCTGGAGGCTTCTTGGGATGGTTACAGTTACAATGTTATTGGTAGGAGGAAATTATTTTCCTTCAAAATGAAATCATGTGGAAGCCAGCATGAGATTTCAACAGGTAAAAGAGCACTGGCTACACAGGCCTGGGGACCTGAGTTCGAACCCCAGAATGCACATAAAGGTGAAGGAAGGAAGTGACTCATGAAGCTGCCTGTCATCTCCACACATAGATTATTGCACACATGTCCTTGTGCTCCCACACCCTATGCTAATAAGTAAGTTTTTATTCTTAAAAATGGGTCCAATGTCTGGAATCTTAATTGAGAATTTATATTTTGCCAAGATAATATATAAATACTTTTATTTACAAAAGATTGACGTACTGGGTGAAAGCGGAACGAACAGACCATTATGTAGGGCGGTGACAAAGTTTCAAGAATTGTTCACAAGATGACATTTAACATGACAGTGTGATGGGAAAGGAAGATGTGTTTTTCTGAAGTAATCAGGCATGTAGGATTTCTCTAGTCGAAGCTGTTAACTTTATCTCCTATGCTTGTAGGTCTCATGCACTTCTGGTCTCAGGATATAAGAGGAAAAAGTACACAGTGAAGATGCACAGTTCTTGCCTGGTCAGGTTTAAGTGGTTAGTTTGCCAACGGACCATCTACTTTTATTTCCCTTTAATAACATGACATCTCACAGTGCATGTATACATGCGGTGACCAGGCATCTGAACAACTCCACATCCAATGACCTGTAATAGTAATAGTTATTAAGGAGACAAAGAACTAGCCCCTTCATGCAAGGAGCTGGGACTCTCTATGTCTTCTAACCTGAAAAGTATACAACTTCCCTTACCATGGTCTTGGTCTGTTCAAAACCATTAAATTCTAATTGAATTGGTAGGCTATGAGCTGATTTAATAACCAATATCTTTACAATCAAACATGCGAGTCTGCAGCAGTGATTACAGTGGCTTGGTTTCCTGGATACCTAGAAACTCATGGCCAGGAAGAGGCTATTATCCCCTTTTACAGGCTCTTCACACCTTATGGTGCTTTTTACAGACTGGGACTCAGAAGAGGGGCTGGCCTACCCAGCTGCCTGGCCTGACCTGTCTGGCTGCACGTCCCTGTGGATAATGAAAACAGGCCACTGTTTCCCTGTGTCAGGACCCTGTCAGCAGGAGCAGGAATAATAACTGTCAGGCATGCAAAATCTAGTGTGTTCCTATTGCAGTGTGCCTGCTCTGCTGAGAAGCGGGCTGCCCGCACAAAAGATAGCATCCTGAAAGGTCATCTTCCATCTACAAGTCAGGGACCACCATAGGGCATGGAAGACTAGTCTACTGAGGCTGAGAAGTTCCTTCATATACATTTTGAGGAGTCTGCTTCCCTAGAAAGAAAGAAAAAAAAAAAAAACTCTGACCTCTGGACTGAAATATATAAAAGTTACTGCTTATTTCAATTTGGGTTTGTGGTTTCTAATTTTGAGATGTAAAAAAGAACTTTTATGGTTCGTGATGGTGTCTCTCAATTTATTTACTCTAGTTCTTCACATATATAGTAGCAAGTTAGTAAATGCTTGAATAAATGAACAAATAAATCAGCAAATTTCTCAATGAGATTAACTTTGAAGCATTTTTGTATTTTCTTTGTAGCTCAAATATAAGAAATAGTTTTGTTGTGGTTCTTTTAAATGCACCTAAATTTTGCTTAAGTAACATAAACATGAAGATCTGTGTTTGTAAAACAAATGAAAGTGAGTATATAGCTTTACAAATGAAAAGAGAGGAAGTTAATTCCTCTAGTCTGGCTTTTGGTGCTTTCCCAGATTCATGTAAAAAAGAGAAATAGGCTCAGTTGTGCACGCCTGAAATCTTGGCACTCAGGGAGGCAGAGGCAGGTGGATCTCTGTGATTTCAAAGCCAATCTGGTCTACAAAGACAGTCCAGGACAGCCAAAGAAACACACACACACACACACACACAAGAGAAAGATTAGGGCAATGTACTATTTTTCATAAGGCTAAATCTATCAATGTAGAGAACAGTTCCTATTCCTATTCAAAATCAAAATTTACCTTGTTTTTTTTTTTTTGGTCTTTTTGTTATTTTGTCTTTTTTTTTTTTTTCCAGAGCTGAGGACTGAACCCAGGGCCTTGCGCTTGCTAGGCAAGTGCGCTACCACTGAGCTAAATCCCCAACCCCTCCTATTCAAAATTTAATCTTCCCAATTTCATAGTTAAAATATATTTTGTTTATTAAAAATGTGGAGATGGTTCTTCTTGTAATTTTTTTGAGACAGGGTTTCTCTGTGTAGTCCTGGCTGTCCTGGAACTTACTTTGTAGACTAAGCTGGCCTTGAAGTCACAGAGATTCTCCTACCTCTGCCTCCCACATGCTGGAATCAAAGCTATGTGCCACTATACCCAGCTTTTTTTTTTAACTTGTAAATCAATAAAAACATCATATTCATAAGACTTGGTGAACTTCTATAGTTAGAATTGGCATTCAGAATGGAAACTGTAGAGTTTCACATTAAATTTTAGACTTTTAATACTACTGAGCCTATTTTTGCACTTACCATCAAAAGAAAAAAGTGATAGAACCAAAAATAAAATTAGCTTTATATCTTCTTCATAACATGTGTCCATTACCTGTATTCAGACCTTCCTAATACCCTTATATTCAGCCTTTCTTCTTTTTTTGTACTCATTTGTCTAAAAAAAAAATGTAGACAAGCAAATGCCTATATATTGCAAATATTACTGGCTAGATTCTCCTTCTGAGAACATGCAGTTTCTTTCTTTCTGAAATTGTGTGACCCTGCTTAATATGATACATCTAATTTCCTGCAATTTTAACTTCACTGTCACACTGAGTAGTAAAACAAACAAACCTCAATTAATTAATCAGTGTATGTATAAGACAGAGGACAACTTTTGAGTCAGTTCTCTCCTTCTACCTACATGGCCCTGGGCATCAAACTCGGATCCTCAGCTTGGTGACTGCTTGTCTAGTCATCTCAGCCATCTGCCTGTTCCTTTCTGCTTGACAAAGTGAAATTGGTCACATTATAAGGGCTTGCCAGCTTTCTGAAAAATGTTGTCATGGTTTGTGGCATCTGAGCTGCAGACTGGCTTTCAGATACGATCCATTTTATAAAAGCATACACATATTTGCTTATGTTTTAGGAGGGTAGGTTAACATCCACTTTAACGAATAACTCGATAATAGCTGGCATGTCCTGGGCAGCTGCTGTGATGGCATTTAAATGTTAAAATTTCATTTATTATTGTTGTATGCGTGACTATGTGACTATATGGATGTCGACATACGACATCCTGTGTGTGTTATAAACTCGTATGCAATACTTATGTTTGTCAGAGCTCTTTCTTTTTTTCAAGATAGGATTTCTCTGTGCAGCCCTGGCTGTCCTGGAACTCACTTGTAGACCAGGCTGACCTTGAACTCAGAATTCGGCCTGCCTCTGCCTCCCAGATGCTGGGATTAAAGGTGTGCACCATGACTCACCAGATTAACCTGTTCTTAATGTTGTTTGTTTGTTTTTTTTAGTGGGCTCCGGATCCTCCTGAAAATACCCATTCTCCTTAAACTTGTTTCAATTAGTAAGCATTTTTTTAAGTTTATTTTTTAAAGGAAGCATTTCAACGACTAAAAGCCTGAGAACATAAATAACTCAGTACGCTTAGCCATCACAAATAATTTAGGGCCAATTCAAGCATAAACAAGCTTTATTAAGTTTTCTATTTTAAAAAAAATATTTAAAGCTCAGCTTTCAAATGCAGATGCTCACCCCAACAACAACTCATTTAAAATGGGAAGATCAGAAATTTGGGGAGAAACTCGGATTTCCCTACAGAGTTGCAAACATCAAGTAAGTAAACTAGGAACTAGGATTCATACTAAATTAAAAGCAAAAGGCAGTCGAACTCCACATTTCGACTAAAGGATGCTAAAAGGAGCCCCCAATAAACAAAAAATAACTTGCAAACTTAATTTCACGGTGATTTTGGTTTTAATGATTTACGCTGCTCTTGGCAATGGTACAGGCGATTTGCTTGGCAGGCGTCTATCACGTTTAACATAAATTATTAAAATGATGGACTGCACTGGGCACTTGTTTTATTTCAGTACAAACAAAAACCGGATTTTAACATCAGTGGGCTCCGGATCCTCCTGAAAACACCCATTAATCAACAAACGCAGGAGCTTGCGCGGTGTTGAGAAAGCCTGGCTGGGTCAACTCTGAGGCGTTGCAACAGCGAGCTAAATACAAGGTATCAGTTTCTTTTCCGCGGGTAACGCGGGCGCTAACCCTGCAGGTCCCTGGCTGGGGCTCAAGGACCCATCCCTCGGCCACGTGCCCTAGAAAAACACAGGAACGGTTCTGGGGCGTGGAACCGGCCCACTCACACCACACGCCCTTTCCCAGGACTACCTGCAAGCCGCCCCTGCAGAGCTCAGCGCGGCGAGCCCACAACAGAACACTCCCGGCTCTGCTCCCGGAACTTCCCCCGCCCACCGCCCACGTGACACGCCAGCCCTGCACCCCACCAATCAGCAGCCGCCTCCGCCTCACGGGGGTCCGACGCTCCTCTTTTGAAAACCCGGCCTACGCCTACTGTCCCCCCGGGCCCCGCCCATTTCCCCGCCCCCAAGGCGCCGGCCGCCTTCAATCCCAGCTCTGTGCCCCGGCTTCTCCCGGCGCCCTCCCTTCCCGGGCTCCGCCCCGCCCCGCCCCCGGCCGCGCGCGCCCGCCCTGATCTCGCGAGATCTGACGTGCCCGCCGCGGCCTCCCGCTTCCCCTCCCGTCTTCCCGCCCCCTCCCCCATCTCTCCACTCTCCGCTCTCCTCCCTCCCTCCTCCCCCCTCCACCCTCTGGGCCGGATCTCGTCTCGCTGAGGCGGAGGAGGAGAAGGAGGAGGAGGAGGACGTTCGGCCTGCGCAGTGAGATGTTTGTCCGTCGCCGCCGCCGCCGCCATCGCGGAGAAGCGCGATAAAGGGAGCCGAGCCCGGCGCGAGGGGAAGCCCGCGGAGCCGCCGCGCCAGCGCAGCCCCCGGCGGAGCCCGAGCCGCCTCCCCCGCCGCCGCGGCCGCCCAGGGGCCGGCCCGCCGCCCAGCCCAGCCCGGGGGCCGCGCCGCCGTCCCCCGCCGAGCCCCGCGGCCGCCCTCCCGCCTTCAATGTGACACCGGCGCCTCGGAGTGCGAGCCGCAGCCGCCGCCGCCGCCGCCGGGGAGGGGCCGAGCACCATGTCGAATCTGAGCAAAGGCACGGGGAGCCGGAAGGACACCAAGATGCGGATCCGGGCCTTTCCGGTGAGTCGGTCCTCGGCGCCCGGGACCGGAGCCGCGGCCGGGAGCCGCACGCGAGGCCGGGGCTGAACTCCTCCAACAGGCCGCGGCCGGCCTCCCCCTCCCCCACGGCCGCCGGTGGCGGGGCGCGAGCCTTCCCGGCAACGGGGCGGCGCGGGCCGGCGCGGCCGCCTCCCGGGCCGTTCCCCGCGCCCGGGCCGCCCCGGGGGCCTCCGCGCCGGCCTGTGAGCCGCGGCCCTGAGGGGATGCGCGCCGCCGCCGCCGCCTCACCCCTCGCGTGGGGCGTGTGTGTGTAACTTTGGGCTTGTGGTTTCCAGAACGACCCGGCTTGGCTCTTCCCGGTGGTGAGGGCTCCGGTCCGCCCCTGCCCCGTCCTCCGTCAGGAGCCGTCTTGCCACCCGCCTGCCCCACTCACTGACAGAGATGCCACGAGATGCCCAGTGGCAAAACACTACGGCCCAGAGCATAGTATTTATAGCATCTTTGATCCTGCAAGCCTCCTAAGCACTTTACCCGCCCTTGTTCAGAATCGTCCCCCCACTTCTCTGGAGGGCCGTCCACAGCACGAGCCGGACCCCTACTTCTCCTTCCATTTCTCAGCCAAGGTAGTCCCCAGGAATAGCCGCCACCCAGACTCGTACGCCTTCAGCGACAGCAAACGTTTTCTTTCTCTTCAGAAACTTTTTCTCCTGGTGTTAACGTTGAGTCATAGGCTTGCGGTGTTGAGTAGATGGGAGTTTAACTTGGGATGTCATGCCTCGATCAGATAGCCAGTGGCAGGCAATTAAAACGTCCTGTTGTAACAGAGAAACTGGACATACTTGCTCATGTCGCTACAGTAACAGGTAGAAGTCAAACAGACAAACCAGCAGTGGAGCCGATTTTTAAAGTAAAATTCCCTTCAGAGGCTCTTAAGCATTCTGTTGGTGTGGGAGGGAAAGGGGGCTTTGTCATCACTTTTGAAACAGGCTTTTCCTGACGTACCTCTTGCAGTGAAGAAAAGAAGGACCATAATAGTATTGTCCGAGTTTAGTAACTTTGTCCTGGAGATCTTGAGGGCCTCAGAATCCTTCATGTAGACAACTGATAGACAGCTGATTTGTATCTCTAGTATACAACTGAGGTAGAATGTCAATGTCTGGAAACTCGCACCTTATGTAAATAGATGGGCACTATGTAAACAGGTAGGGTATAATCAGGAGAATGAAGTATTTTGATATTTCATAATGAATGATTTTTCTAAATCAGAAATGCTGGAAAAACAGCATTAATAAAGTTAACTATTTTTCCTTTGTAGTTGGACACTGAATCGGGTTTATGAATTTGAGTAATTTAATTTCCCTACTGAATCACCCATCCAATTGATTGTCAATTCTGACACCCCCCTCCCCCTTTTTAAGCAGAATTCAGAATTAGTTGTTTTTGGTTTTGTTTTGTTTTGTTTTTGAGTCAGTGACACTGGTTTTCTAGGAAATGTTTGCTCTTGGTGCTGTTGTTTTCTTGAAGTCATTGTTATTTGGTAAAATGTGAAAGAGCTTATATTTTACCAGTTAATATTTTCAGAGTAACCAGTTCTCTCTTTATCTGTGTTTGCAATTCTCTGACCTCTAGATTTCTCTACTTGAACCTGTTTTCCTCTCCCATTCCTTCGTTGGTCCAATATATACTAAGTACTATATGCAGACACCATTAATTCCTAGAGCTTTAGGCTTTGTCAGTTGGTGTGGGAAGGGAAAGATGTGTTGTCTGGAGCTAGTATTAAGGATTGGAGCAAAAGAGTTTTATCCTATTAGCTGAAGATGATAGTAGTGTTTGACAGGCTAAAACATAGTACTGGAAACGAGGTTATTTTTTCTATTTCATAAGTAAATAACAATATTAGGTAGTTCCCATTGAAAGCAATCAGCCATTGCTGAGGGTAATGTTCCAATAATATTTCCTGAGTTCTGGGAAGCGAGTCCTTAGACTGTCAGAATTCCTTTCATTCAGATTAAGTGACTTGTGTAAAACTGCAGCCCACATGGACTGTTAGTCAGAAATTGTAAATAGTGTTTTTACACACAAAAATATCATTTATATTTGTGCGTATGTGTATTCCTATAACTGATGTCTGATACACCATGTGGTTATGCATTTAGCTATAATAATTTATGACAGACTAGGTTAATCAAAAGTTTCAGTTGCTCATTTCAGGTTCTTTTACAAAATTGATTTGGATTTGTTTGGTGTTCACTGTACAATAGTGGTAAGTTAACTTACAGAATATTTCATATATATGCAAGAGTACTTTTGACACAGTTTTACCAAATAGATCACGTTTTCATATTTTTAGTGCATTTTAAGTTTGCCTTCACATTATTCAGTAGAATAAAAGTTATATCACACTAGCTTAATGCACAGCTTGTTTGCTTTTCTGCTCCCCCAGTTTAAGTAAACCTACAAAATTTTTAAGATCAAAATTTTCTGTGTTTTTAACTGTTGACAGAAAAAAGTTGTCTCTTAATTTTTAAACTTTCATCCTTATATAGAATATATCTTATATTATTTTGCTAGTAATTTTTTAAGGTTTTAAAATAAATATTACATGTGTCGGTTTGTGCATATGAGTGCAGGTTCCTGTAGAGGGCAGAGGAGTCAGATACCCTGGAGCTGGACTTACAGGCCTTTGTGAGCTACCCATTCCAGTGCTGGGAACCAAAGTTCTAGTCCTCTGCAAGCGCACTGGGCATTTTTAACCACCGTGCCACTGCTCTAGTCCTTATTGATAATTTTATAAAAAAGAAAATATTCACAAAATATCAGCTGAGGCTACAGAACTTTATTAGAAGGAAGATTATGCATGGATTTGGTCTAAGTAATTCTTCTGGAAGAGATTTCTTTCCTTTCTTTTACCATCTGTCTTAACTCCTGTGCTATCTACTTTATGTAGTCTGTAGGATTAACTTCTCTGAAACTGTTCCTCTTTGTATTGTCCAGAAGTTTGTTCACATGGACTTTAACAGGCTTGGTTGGAATTGGAGGTGTGATTCTTGAATTAAAGTGCTGTGCTTAGAAGATTTAGGCTTCACCTTAGAAGATTTAAGAGACACTGAAAGTCACTTCTACAATGTGACCTGTCTCTTAAACTACCACCATGGGTCCTGGAAGTAACTTCAGTTAATAGTTTATGAAGCTTGTTAAATCAAAATAGGGACGACTCTGGATGTAATGTGCTCCAAGAGTGTAGATGAATTTCACCTATGCAACATGGTCAGAGACTATGCTGTCCACATAGTGACTGACAGAAATGTTAAGATCATTTGTGACATACATTAGAGGACTTTAGTGTGGTGAATGTCTTCTATTTTAGCTACAGTAGCATTTACCAGATTTAAGGGGACGTCCTTGATCTTCAATAGGTTTCTTTCCTAGAGAAGGCACTTGCTACAGAGAACTATCTGGACTGTCTATGTAGGAGAGCTGAGTAACAGTTTTAATCACACAAAGGCAGGAATTAACTGTAAATCTGCTTTCATTCTGTGTTATTTTCTCACAGAAAATATGGAGGAAGTTGTATCAAACTGCTGCTTACACTTACACTTTTTCCTTAGTTTGGGAACAGTGTTTATTGTTAGCAAGCAATAAACACTTAGTGGGTCCTTGCCTTAGAAATTTAGAGAAAATAAAAAGAAGCATAATGTATTAAATTTCATACTTTAAGAAACATTCTTACTGTATGTGTATGACTGCTTCTATATCTGTATCATGTGTGTACCTGTTGCCATTGGAGGTCAGAAGACAGCATCAGATACAATGGAACTTGAGTTCAGACAGTTGCTAGCCACAGTATGGATTCTGGGAACTGAACCCTAAGTCATTTGCAGTAGTGGCAAGTGTTCTTCACCATTGAGCCATCTCCCCAGCCCCTTACTTTGTTTTTTAATTATATGTGTATGCTTGTGTTCATAAGTGCAGGTGCCCATGAAGGCTGGAAGAGGGTGTTGGATTCCCTGGAATTGGAGTTATGGGAGTTTGAGAACTGAGGACTTGGTTGTTGGGAACCAAACTGGGATCTTCAAGAACAGTACCCACTTAACTCTCTTCCTTTAGTTTACAGTGTTTTTTTTAGGTATAACAGAAGTCTCTGGAACAGTAGTACCCATGCTGAATTTCAGTGTGTGTGCATGCGCACACGGGTGTGCGCTTAAGAAGATGCAGTCTGTTATTTGTGTAAGTGTGGAATATATGTGTGTGTTGCAGGCATGTGTGTCTTTGGGTATGTTTGAGAAGGCAAAAAACTTTGGATGTCCTTGTCTATCACTACCCTATTCCCTTGTGATATGTTTTCTCACTGAACCTGAAGATGGGTTGGTAGCCAGCAAGTCCCAAGGATCCTCCTGTCTCTACCCTTCTAGAGAGCTGAAGTTACAGGTATTCAGTCACATAGCTATGGATGCTGGGATCTGAAATGAGATCCTTATGCAAGCACTCTTCTTCGCTGAGCAATTCTCCACCCCGTGAATTTTAAAGCCTTTTTGCACAATAGAGGCTATGGTGTGAAACTTTGACCTTTCACATGAAATACATTAATTACAAAATAGAATCATTCACATAAAACAGTCACTCATTCATTCATTCATTCATTCATTCACTCATTCAGTGTAGCTTCGTGGTAGTAGTAATAACATTTGTTTAGTTCAGGAAGAGTACAGAATTGTGACTAGGAATAATGCTACTTTGTAATATAAATATGGAGAGCTTAGATTTTTTTTTTTGTTGGTTACTTTCAGGATTCTCAGGAAGTTCTTTAGAGGATAGATTTGTATGTTATTTAATCATTTTATTTTAAAATTAGTTAAAATATAGGTTATTGTTTGCCTGTTACAAAATGAGCCCAAAAGTATTAATACTAAAAATCATTGGTATAAAATATGATTTGCAATTAATAGATGTATTACAGTTTGCCAATTTAGTATATTTTCTAATCATGAAAGTGATATATGCTCATAGTAGAAAACATAAACATCCATGTTTACAATTCCAATATTCCTACCATTTGGAAATAAAAATTACTGTTATTTTGATGTTTCTTTTTAATGTTTTATATCACTGTGTGGTTACATAGTCAGTTGAATTTTACTTTGTATATTGCCTTTTTGTGGTGCAGTTTCTTTTTGTGGTGTTGGTAGTTTTAATGCAGGGCTACTCAAGTTCTAGCCAGGCATTCTTAACACTGAGCTGTTCTATTCCCACCCCTGTATTCCTTTTCTTAAAAAAGTTTTATTTTTATAATTTTATGTGTATGATTGTTTTGCCTGCATGTGCACCATATGTGTGCTTGTTGCCTGAGGAAGTGGATTCTGGGAATCGAATCCTGGGTCTTTCACAGCAAGTACCCTTAACTACTTAGTCCCTAGACCCCAGGATTTCTTTTTAATAATGACTTCTTACAGTACATATAATTATGTTTTGAAAACATTTTTAGTCACTGGTACCTTACAATTCCCCACATTTGCATAGTTTACCAACTGTCAGATATTTTGATTGCCTCTAGGAAGTCTCTGTTTTTTCTGTACAGAATGTAGCTTAAACTCTGCATAATCCGTCTATGATTCTAGAATTACTGAGCTGAATAAGAGTTTGAATATATTATATAATGGTTGTCCAGTAAGGTAAAAATATAGCTAACACTTGTTGAATGCTTTCCACGTGCTGGGCAGTCTAAATTTAATTCCTGAAGCTCAGTACCAGTGGTTCTCAACCTTTGGTGGTCACCACCTCTTTGGGGGTTGAACAGTCCTTTTCACAGAAGTCACCTGAGACTACCTGCATATCAGATATTTACATTAAGACTCATAACAGCAAAATTAGTTATGAAGTAGTAATGAAAATTTATGGTTGGGGTCACCACAACATTAGGAACTGTTTAAAGGGACAGCAGCAGCATTAGGAAGGTTTGGGAACACGGATCTACCCTACCTTAGTGTTACCTGTTTTACAAATGAAAGCTTGGGAGTTTAATTTGCTTGAGGTTAGTCAGTAAATATCAGAACCAGGTTATAATTGGTTCTGGGTGAATATGAATAAGAAGTATACACCTCAAGGTTGTTTGACTTTGAATCTTGGCCAGGTACATTTTATTTTTTTAATTTAATAGGTTAAAAAATAGTACTTAAATGATTTTGGTTTTGTTTTTTGTTTTTCACTATTAGTAAGGATAACTAAGTAGACCTGAGGAACTTTTAGTTTTGCAGTGTTCATATATGTTAGTGTGTGGCTAAAAAGACTGAGAGAAAAGCAGTTATAAGTGTGGGCTCTGTACTGTCAGGGCTTGAAAAGTAAGCAGATCCACTTCTTTGTAACTGTACTGCCTCCTAAATGAGTTTCAGTTTTCTCTATAAAACAAGAATACTAAAAGGATCTGACTTACCAGATTGTTGTGTGATAAAGTAAAACTCAGAATTAACCTAGCACACAGTTAACTATAATTATGTCACTATTGAGTCATGGTTTTGCCCCAATTTAAACATTAAAGTTGTAATGTTTTTATGGGTAGTTAGATTAAAATTCTGCATACTTAGTGATTCCCCACCCCCACCCCCTTATCTTATACACGTTCTGGCTTAGCATTTTATAAAGCCTGCAGAGCCAATTTAGTGTCATCTAAAAATATAGGGTTCATACCTCTGGGGTTCTCAGGAATGCTACGGTTCCTTGAGTTATGGCTTCAAGAGAGAATTTCTAGTAGTCATTCTCACACAAGTATATAGACACTCATTTGTATGTGTGTAGACCCTCACATATAAAATGTTCATCTAAAGCAGTAGTTCTTAACTTAGGTCATGACCCTTTTGGGGGGAGATGGGAGTCATATCAGATATTTACATGACTACTTTTTTGTTTGTTTGTTTTAATTATTATTTCCTGTCTCCTTCCCTCTTTTTTATTTTATTTTTATTTTTATTTTTGGTGTCACTCCTCATTTAGCTTGTGGGTTTTGCCCAGTGCTTATACCAGACAGCCTTTCAAACCACAGAATACTTAACACTCAGTGTGCATGGATAGTGAATGATTGATTAAATGAGAAACTAGTTCTTTAAGCCAGACGGTAGTAATTGATTAATGTAGTACAAATGGTAGTTTGAAATGTTTGGGTCTGTAAGTATGTAGTAGATCATAAATGGTCTTGGATCATTTTTCTTAAGAGGGTAGTCTCCTTAGTGTCTGGAACAGAAAGTAAATAATGTCGTGGGTTACCTTGGTCAGCATTAGGTTAGATTCAGCGTTAGAAGTCAATCTCTGGCTCCGTGTTTTCTGTATCTTAGCTGAACTCTACACTGCACCAGAACAACAATGCTGGGACTCACTTGCATGTCCTTCCTCAACCCACTTCACTCTGCAGTCTAATCCCCCTCTTCTGCTCTCAGTTAACTAACTATGTACTGTCCTCAGGATTTTGATTTTTCACCTTCTGAAACATGGCTTTGCTCTGAAGAGATAGGCTTACCGTAAATTAAGCCTTCTATTTTCCTTACACTCATTATGGTCCCAGAATGCTGTTTACTGCTGTAGATATCTTTTTCGGGCTTTTAAGAACTACCATTTTCCTTTCTGATCATCTTCTTACTCATGCTTACTCAGACTTTGAGGAACTTAATGTTTCCTTCACAGACATAAATTATCTCTAGTTCAAGTTTTAGTTTTATCCATTGCACGTCACAATATTCATTCATTCATGTTTAATTTAAAATGCTTATGTATTCCCGAAGTTCCTGAAGTATTAGTAAAAACCGTCTTGGCTGACACCGCCTATTTGCTTTCCTTGCTCATGTTTCCTAAGCTGTAATGTCCTGAAGTAAATTAAAAGACAGTGGTCACTAGTTTAACTAGAAATTCAGTGACTTGAAGCATTTTGTTTGTGTACCTAGCTAGTAAGCTCACCGTTCCTGTTCAGCTATTCAAAACAATTTTTAAATGATTTATCATTTTCATTTTATGTGTGTTGGTGTTTTGCCTGCATGTGTACATGTATGAGGTTGTTGAATCTCCTGGACCTGGAGTTAACAGGCAGTTGTGGGTGCTGGGAATTGAACGTGGGTCCTCTAGAAGAACAGCCAGTGTTCTTAACCTCTTAGCCATCTCTCCAGCCCCTGCTATTCAAGCATTTATTCAACAATCTTTCTATTTAATTATATCCTTGAACATGTATCATTACTCAGCTCTTTGCCTCTGGCTTGAGAAGAAACTTTGGGCACGGGGCTGTCTTCTTCATTACTAGTTTCATCTGGCTGACTTCTTCATTACCAATTCCTATAGAATGGTCTATGTATCTTTATGTAGGAATATAATCTCTTTTAAGGGAAACTGGATTCCTTGAAGTTAACATGTTTAAGTACTTCTAAAAAAATTTAGAGTATTCTAAAATAATAATAAAATGAGTGTAAAACACAAGGATTAGAGTTCATTTAATATTTCCCTCGGTATATGTAAATGAAACATGAAGTGGAGTTTTTTTGTGTACAGTAAATTTTTTTTATTAATTACACTTTATTCACTTTGTATCCCCCATAAGCCCCTCTCCCCACCCCTCCCCAAGTCCACTGATAGGGGTGGTCCTCCTCTCCTTCCTTCTGATCTTAGTCTATCAGATCTCATCAGGAGTGGCTGCATTGTCATCTTTTGTGGCCTGGTAAGGCTGCTCCCCCCTCAGGGGGAGGTGATCAAAGAGCAGGCCAATCAGATCGTGTCAGAGGCAGTCCCTCTTCCCATTACTATGTAGCCCGCTTGGACACTAAACTGCCATGGGCTACATCTGTGCAGGGGTTCTAGGTTATCTCCATGCGTGGTACTTGGTTGGAGTATGAGTCTCTGGGAAGACCCCTGTGTTCAAATTTTCTGGTTCTGTTGCTCTCCTTGTGGGGTTCCTGTCCTCTCCAGATCTTACTATTTCCCACTTTCATAAGATTCCATGCACACTGCCCAACAGTTGGCCATAAGTCTCAGCGTCTGCTTTGATGGTCTTCAGGGCAGAGCCTTTCAGAGGCCCTCTGTGGCAGGTTCCTAGCGTGGAAGTGTAGTTTTTAAATGAATTAAATTAGCCAAATTTAACTGTTGTCCCAGTCTCTCTCTCTCTCTCTCTCTCTCCCTCTCCCTCTCCCTCTCTCTCTCTCCCTCTCCCCCTCCCTCCCTCCCTTTTTCCCTCTCTCCCTCTCTCCCTCCGTTTGTGTGTGTGTATTCTTGTGGAGTACTGAGGTTGAAGTTGGCTCTTTTCCACTTTATTTTTTTTTTGAGACGGCTATCTTGGTAAGGGTTACTGTTGTAGTGATGAAACACCATGACCATAGCAATTTGCGGGGAAAGGGCTTATTTGGTTTACTCTTTTGTGTCATTGTTCATCACCAAAGGAAGTCAGAACAGGAACTCAAAACAGCAGAGCAGAAACCTGGAAGCAGGAGTTGATTGATACAGAAGCCATGGAAGGGTTCTTCCTCATGGCATAGTCACTCGGTTTTCTTACAGAACCCCAAACCACTATTCCAGGTATAGCATCACCCATAATGGGCTGGGCCTTCCTCCATCAGTCACTAATTAATAAAATCCTCTACAAGCTTGCCTACAGTCTAATCAAACCTCTCTTCCTAGCACTGGGGTTGCAGATACGCACCATCATGCACAGCCTTTTATATGGGTCCTGGGGACCCAGACTCAAGTTCTTGTGCATTTTATAGGTAGGACTGTCTTAGTAACTGTAACACAACACCCTACGTAGACTAGAAAACTTATAAAACGCAAATACTCATTTTCTTAAATTTCTGGAGGCTGGAAAGTCCGTGATCATGAGTTTTCATAAGTTCAGATGTTGCAGGCTGTTGATTTCCCAAGATGGTACTTTGATGCCACATACTCCAGAAGAGAGGAATGCTGTTTCTTTTGGCCGAAAGCAAAGTGGCCCTTTTATAAGGTTACCTAATTCTACCCGCTAGGGACCCACCCTTATAACCTACATCCTCTGCACCTCAGTTCTTAGTATTGGCATATTCATAGAATTAAAAGCTTTGGAGTAGACACAGGTACTCAAACCATAGCAGACTTTAGGGAAAATTATCAATTTAACAAGAAAATTGAGGACTAGATAAGGTGGTTTCACCTAGGTAGTTGCACCTTACTATGGAGGAACAACTGGTAATCCCTGGTTTTTAGTTAGAAGCCTGTTTCTGTAGACGAGACTGGAATAAGTGTGTAGCCATAACGACTCATTGTTAATACTGGACTTAATTGCAAATTGCTCAATATGGCAAGGCTTGATAATTTGAGTTGACATGATACAGTGAAAGGACACTTGGGCTCCATGTTTTGTGGTTTTTGATAAGCCACCTAGTCTGTTTCCTATTTTGTAAAATGAGGTTTTACTTTGGGGTGTTATCTTAGGCACATTGGAGCTCTCTAAAAAATTACAGTGGAAGATAGTTTTCTTTATATGTAAATCTAGGAACTAATGCTTGTGTGGTCTTCTTGAAATTTGTGGAACATTTTGTTTCACATTGTGGATTTTATTTAGCCTCTCAGTTCAGTTTTTCTTAAAAATGGGATGCTATATTCCACTGATGGCTGAGTTCTCAGATGAAGCAGTGCGGAAGGTAGCAAAGTTCTGCTATGCTATGCTTTGTGAGCTGACCATTTTGGGTAAGGTTAAGCAGATTCCACAGAATATCTGTGCAATAAATTTATGTGTGGGGTCTTTAGCTGTTATAACTGATTGCGCTTAGTCCATTCAATGACCAAGCTATAGTTGTAGATAACACTATTACATTTGTATTTCCTCTCTCCCTTTGGCTTATGTGTAATTGATCAATCTAGCTAAAATTTGGTGGCGTCGTATAGTTTAGAGAAGTTTTATTTAGAAAGCTGTTTTATTTTTTTAAAAAAAAAACTAGTGATTTCAGCTAAAGGGAAAAATGATATTGATAATGTCACAGTTATTAAAAACTAATTTTAGATTATGGAAATAATGGATTTAAGTCATGCATTCGTGTGTTTTTTTGTAACAACTACTTTGAAATTTTTGTCTTTTTTGTATCGACAGTGAAAACAGCATCATTGTTGAGATACTACCCAGCTTTGTTTCAGTAGGAAGACAGTCTATTCGCCCATGACATTTTAAATCTCGGCAGAGTTTACTTGTAGTCCATTAAACAGTACAGCAGCTATTTGTATAACATTTATATTATGAGTAATCTAGAAATGGCTTAAAAGTATGTGGAAGGATATACGTACACAATTGTAGGTAAGAAACTTCCCATATTTTGGTATTCCTAGTTTTCAACACATGGTAGGGATAAAATACGTTCCTCTTGCTATGGTCATGTTTAATTGTGAAATGTTTCTCATTTATAAAAATCATTTAGAATATAATTGAAATAGAAGTTAATACTAGTAAGTCAGATCTATTAATCAAATGGCTTTGATAGACTAATCTGGAAACTTTATCTTCTGTTTTTGAAAAATAAGTTACAAATTTTCAAGGTGTTCAACATGATACCTGAGCATGCTACTCATGTGTTGAAGGTTGAAATGTTGGACATAATTAAACCTATTGATTTGACTTTTTTTTTTAATTAAAAATGTAGCTGTCCTGTAAGTTAATATTAGAGGCAAGCTGAGTATAACTAGGCTAATCTGTGCTTTCATGGAATTGTTTCATGCTGCTGTGCTTTAATTGATAACTCTTTTTTTTTTAAATCTATCTTCTTTTCCCCTTCATGACATAAGTTATTAAGGGTTTTTGTTTGTTTGTTTGGTTGGTTGGTTGGTTGTTTGTTTGGCGTGTCAGCACATTTTTATTCCTAAGTGGACTCCACTTAAAAAGCATTTAGGCAAACAGTGATTTTATACTCAAAAGTCACTAAGCAATGCTCTCTTGTTCAGTAAAGGAAGAATCAAATTTACATTTATTAAGCATGCTATGTTCTGTGCTTTCATTAATGTTCTCAGTTGTCATTCAGCATACCATCTCCCTTTTCTTTACCAAAATAGATGAGGAAAGTGAAGTTTTGAAAATTTAATAGCTTGTTTACTCAGTGTCAAACAGTGTGATTGATGTTTGCCTCGAAACTTGGATCTTTGGCTATGTTTTGATGGTTGACATTATTTAAGGGTTTAGTGCTAGAAAAGTGAGTTATTTGCAGATATCATGTTACTGAATCCTGTCATCAAGTAAAATCCTTGATCCATATTAATATTAGCTAATGTCATCTAGTCATCGTGCTGTGTGTATATATATTCCAGACATACGATAACAATGGAAGAGAAACCACCTTACTAATTAAGGTGTTTATAATCTAAGTAGGAACTGCCTTAATAATTACTGCTTCTATTGGAGCTGATAAAAATACAGATTCCTCAGGAGTATACCAAGAAAGCTTTGTTGAGGCTGAAGCTTACAGTTAAGTTCAAACATTTTTCCCTGTGTGTGTGTGTTGGGGGTGGGAGGTTGCTTAGGTGGGTGGTATAGTGTGGTGTGTGTGTGTTAATTAACTGTGTCATTCTGAATTGCTTGGAGTTTGAAATTTTCACCCTTTCCACCCATCCACTTTATTCCAAGTTTCTGGTAGAAGATTATTATTTTTTTTTTTTCTGGTAGAAGATTATTGACAAGAGATTGAAAACTTCTTGTGCGCTATACATAATGTATACAAAGAATACAGTTTATCTTAATTTTAACTTGTTTAGTGATGTAGTTCTTCCCAAGCTTTTAATAACTGCAGCCCTTTCAGGATGTATAAATATATAATAGACGTCCTTTCAAACACAGGCCGTGTTATGCTGTTTGAAATAATGTAGATGAACAATTACAGTTTTTAGTTACTTTTATTGCTATTGCCTAATGGAATTGTAAACTAAGAATAAATATGTGTCTTTCCTTTCAAAATAAGATTTTTTTTCGTGTTAAAGAAAACTACTTTCTGTAGCTTGAACTTCTTGAGGCAGGACATGGAGTATTTATGATTACATAGCAGATATTAAGTTAAATTGTGTGTATGTGTATACATGTACATCCTACCACATCCCCTCTAGATCCTCCCAAAAAGCTTTGGTTGCCGAAACTCCTGAGTTTATCTGTAGTTACAACAAATTTAAGCAAATAAGTATTACCATTTGGACTACTAAAATTCTGGTATGATAATTTAGATTAAGATTTTTTTTTTTAATGTGCATGGGATAGAACCTTAAGATTTCTTTTTTTTCTCATCCTGTGTAAAGTATAGCCTAATGTTCCTATGGTTAAAGTTGATGAAATTAGTATTGAGTGAGAGATCAAAGCTTATTGGTAAAAATTATTTTGCCAGTGTTGATATGCTTGATTCTAGGACTAAATCATGGAGGAATCTACTGATAGCCTTTTCATTTTTTGCTTTGTTCTTAAACTTGTTTACTTAGGGAAAGAAAAATTATAGCTTGTTAATCCTTTCCAGTCCTTGATGGCTTATTCAGTCAACTAGTTCTTCCCAGCTAATACTTAATAATAAAAGCAGTGATTAAGCACATTTCTGGGCTTTTTGATAATGGGAAAGATAAATGAGTAAGTATGAAGATAGTTCCTGATAGGCAATTTTAGAACCTGTCGTTTGTCCCTTACTGTTCTTTATTTTTATTTGAAAAAGACATTTGAATATTACAAAAATTAGATAGATTGCTGAAGATAAGCACATTTAATATTCTTCCATTGTCTTTATGCCTAGTACTGGTTCACATTTTTGAAATGCAAAAGGTAAAACAGTCTTCATTTGACAAGTCGTTGGTTTACTATCACTGAAGTGACATGGAATTAAAGCACAAGTCCATTAAGATCTCACGGTCATGTGGAAGAAATAGAACAGAGTAATAATTATGAAACAATACAGGATTTTAGTGGTAGATAGTCCCCAACTGTTAGGGAAGAACTGAAGAAGAATGTTGAATTTCGGTAGGGCCAGGGGGAAAAATACAGAAGAGTACAGTACCTGAACTGGGTTTAGAATCATACAGAGTGTCAGATTAAGAAAAGGGGGAATACTTAGAAAAAAAATTGGCTAGGAGGTGGGTGGAGAAGTTTCTGTGACTGGAAATACACTGAGAAACCTTAACTGGATCTTGAAAGGATGTGTCCCCTTGATGGTACTCCTACTCCACCTTACCCTTTAGAAAGGAAAGAATGTAAGATAAAGTTTATGCTTTTGCTTTGTAAAATGAAGTAGCTAATAATGAGTGATTGGATAAAAAAAATAATACAAAAAACATTTGGGCACATGTGCAGTGTTGTTTACTTGGAATGTGCACATGGTTGGTTAGATTTGTTTGTGGAGCTGGTTGGAGATGTGCAGCAGGTGGTTGAGTACAGGGGTTTTAGGCTTTGGGGCAAAATCTGAGCTGGCACTCTGGATTTGGGAGCCACGTAAGCCAATCACTGTCTTTTTGATTTTACTAAGGTAAAAATTACTAACAATCAAATGAGACAAAAATAAACCCAGATTCAGAATTTTGATAAAAACTAAGTGCTTAGCATACAAGTTATATTTGCAAAATAGATATGGAGTTTTGGGAAACTTGAGACTTTTTTGCAACCAATCTAATTCTGAACCCTATATGTAGATAGTAGTTGTAGCCTTCATAATGAATAAAGGTGCATAAGAGACCCATTGTAGAGAATGAAAAGCACCAAAGAGAGTAATGGGGATGACAGTTACCTAAATGAGTGATACAAGTGAAGAGATGGAAGTGTAGAGAAATAGTGTTTTTGAAATAAAGCTGCTTATCACTGATAGGCATTTCACATAGTTATGTTCTTAAGGACTTTTGTTTCAGCTTTTATATGTTTGTATACAGAGTTTGAAAACTGCTTTCTGAATTTTGATTGATGAACACGTACGAATTCAGAAAATTCTACAAGTGAAGACTCCTGTGTTGTTTTGGTTATGAGGGTTATACTGTACCCAAGAATTAATCTTGCAGAATTTATTGATGTTGTAATTTACTTTTTATGACAGTTTTTCTGATGTTATTAAACCTGTTTTTAAAATGAGAAATCAAGATCTAAAGGAGTTAAATGATTTGTCTAAGGTCCTCTGACTTGTGAGAAAGCCATGATACAGATTAAGGCCACTCTGACAACAAAACTCTTGTTCTTTACTATTGTAGTGTATTGTGTTTGTTGAGTGACTCACAGTCTGATTTACTCTACCATGTGGAGTGTGTGGTGAATCCAGTGCTTTGGATTTTGTAGTATTTGGTGATGTGGAGTAAGCTTTGTAATTTTTGGTGTTTGTTTTTGTCTTATTTGATGATTAATTTTTTTCTTAGTGCTCAATAGAAGTAACATGTTTGCCCTCTGCCCCTAGTCATTACTTTACTTATAAGGTGTGAACATAGGAAATCCTGCTTACAGTATTGGCTTGTAAAATAACTTTTTCTTTTTTTAGAAAAAAAATGTGTTTTTTTATTAATTATTGCTATTTATTACAGTTTATTCACTTTGTATCCTAGCTGTGGCCCCCTCCCTCGTCTCCTCCCAGTCCCACCCTCCCTCATCTCCTATGCCCCTCCCCTAGTCCACTAATAGGGGAGGTCCTCCTCCTCTTCTATCTGACCCTAGCCTATCAATCAGATCTCATAAAGATTGGTTGTATTGTCTTCCTCTGTGGCCCGGCATGGCTGCACCCTCCCCGGGTGTGTGTGGGTGGGGGGGGAAGGTGATCAGAGAGCCTGTCACTGAGTTCATTCAATAGGGATGAATTTACTTACTAGGGAACCCACTTGGAGACTGAGTCTATGGGCTACATCTGAGCAGGGGTTTTAGGTTCTTTCCATACATGATCCTTGTTTGGGGTATCAGTCTCTGCAGGGCCCCCAGGGCCCAGTGTAAAACAACTCTTAAATATATAAATTTTAAAACTAGTTTTTCACAATAGTGTGAAAGTGCTTAGGTGATAGTAGAAGTCTCTTTAGGGGCTGGAGAGATGGCTCAGAGGTTAAGTGCACTGGTTGTTCTTCAAGGGGTCAGGAGTTCAATTTCCAGCAACCACATGGTAGTCATAACCATCTGTGATGAGATCTGGTGCCCTCTTCTGGGTAGGTGTATAGAACATTGTATAAGTAATAAATACACCTTTAAAAGAAAAGTCTCTTTAGTCATTTGTATTAAGTAGCGATGTCTTCGTGCTTCGTGTTTAGGTTATGTTGGATAATAAAGAGCTTGATGGACATTTTGTGATATGAGTTAATAAGGTTTTTTCCCTTTCATTGAATCTTTGTATGCTTAGTGTTTAATGTCATGAGATGTCTTTGTTTTATTACAGTGTTGATAGGCATCAATAGACTAAAACCTCATTGCATATGAATGAAGTATTTGAGTACATCATTTGTGTGTACGAAAAGTTACATAAAGCCACACACTTACATTTTACACACATGCCATTTTGTCAGTCAAGATACCTGATAAAAATTGATAACAGTTTAGGTATTGAGGTAGATTCTCTAAGAGTCTCTAGTAGACCTCAGATGTGAAAAGAATTTGGTGGATGGAAGGAAATACTGTATTAACATATCTCATTTTGTAGCTTACCCTAAAATGTTAGAATTGTTAGACTGAACTTGAGTCATCTGTTTAAGGATCCTTTTGATTCAGTTGAGCTGCTATTTTACAGCTAGGGTAAGCAAATTAATTTTTTTTTCTTTTTCACACTTTTATGCATAAACATGACTTCAAAGAAATTCTGCTAACCCAGTTAAGCCAGAATTGGTGTTGACTAACTTGTGTTCCAGGTTTGTAAATACTGAATTGAGTAGATTTTTTTGTAACACAGAAGGGACTCCTTAGTCAAGAATTAGCAGAAAGATCACTCAGCCAGCAGCTACAAATACCTTTTATGTATGAAGTATTATTTAGGGGCTGTTAACTTTTTCTACCTCCATGAAGCTAACATTTGATGTATAGAAGACACACCAGATAAAGAAAAACAATAGAGGTAGATTGGGGGTCAGCAGTGAATGGGGGCTGTTATTGTGAGTAGCATAGCCACTTCGCAGGTCATTGTCAGCTGGCAGATTTGAGATATTCAGATATGTCTGAGGAAGAAACATTCCAGACAGAGAGGGTAGGACGCAAAAAAAAAAAAAAAAAAAAAAAACAAACAAAGCTAACATGAATTATTTATGTACTCCAAAGAATAGTTGGGAAGTAGGTGTGCACAGAGCAGAGTGAATAAAAGGGAAAGATGAAGTTGAGAGGTGAATTAGATTAGATAAGTCTCTGTGGGAGAAGCTTACAAGCATTTGACTGTAACTCCAGGGGAAATAAGTGTTCTGGGGGTTGTGAACAGATAAATGACATGATATGATTTATGTTTTCAGGAGATCACTTTTGGAGGCAGGCCAAGAATTGTGATGTAGCTGTTAGACCAACAATCTGAGAGATGGTAGTTTTACCACGAATATATTAATGGAATTAACGTAAAGGGGGTGGTGTTCTCCTTGTGATTTGAACGTAGAGAACAAGAATTTTCTTTTTGGTTGGAATTGATGTGAGGGAATAGCCAATGATGATTATAAGATATTTTTCCTTTGCACCCGGAAGAAAGTAGACATTTGTTCAGCTGTAAAAGATTGCAAGAGAAGTGGAATGTGGGGGAAAGATTAGAACTTGTTTTCAACCTTGAGAAGTTTGAGATGCTTAGTAGGCATTCAGGTGGAAAAGTTGAGTAGGCAGCAGGGAATATCATTAGTGTGCAAGAGACAGGGGCAAATAGAATAGAAAATTGGAGAGTGACTTAAAGCTGTAGAAATAAACAGAGGTCTCTCTCTAGAACGTGAGTTTAGGATTAGAGATGATGATAAGGACCAGAAGCTAACTGACAAGTATAAGCCATTGAAATGGGAAGAAAAAAAACGAGTGGCTCTAGAGCTTGGAAGGCAAGTGAAATTTTTATATTTTAAACAAGTGGGATTGGTGAGCTTTGAAAATATTGCTGAATGAGTATAATAAAATGAGATCTGGAACTTTAGCCATTAGATTTATGAATGTAGAAGTTACTGATGACTTTTTCGCAACTAGTTCCAGTGAAATAGGAAAGTTGAAAATTAAAACTGAGGTGAATTAAAGATAAAATGGAAAAATAGAACTTGGAGACAATGAGTTTACGTAAAGGACAATTCCAGTCCCTGTGCTTTAATTACTTCACTGTAAATGGAAAGAAGTTCAGTTGTAATGAAAGGATTATGAATTGTAATTTTGGATGGAAATAGGAATGATTTAGTAGAGAGGGAAAATCACTGAATATGACAAAGATGATTGTCAAGAGAGCCTTCAGTAGGTAACTTGGCATGAAAGGCTTCATTCTGCTTACATTTCACCTGGAGTTCCTGTTAAAATGCAAGCTTTTCTGTGGACCTGGAGTGTGGGGCCTGACATCCTGTGTTTCTTTGTGCTGTTTACTTCTGCTTCCTGTACTTGGGGTATAAGAATTAACAGATTATTTTGACATATAGCCAAAAATGTTGGTCGGTGTGGTCAGTTTGTACAGTGTTTCCTAAGTTGTTTCTATTTCTCAAGTACCGTGCTTCCAAAGAAGGGCTAAGAGACTTTCGGATACATAAGTCATTGTGATTTTTAAAGTAGAGTTTTAGTATACTTGGGAATAGAGGAGGAGGTTTTAAAGGATTGAATAAGAATATCTCTATTAGCTCAAGCAACTTCAGGTATATCCCTTATTTTGCTAAAATAAAACTGTTGTTAATGTGTATAAATCATGCAGGTTTGTAGTCATAGTCAATTTTATGATATGAACAAATACAGAAATATTTTCAACCTTTTCTTTTCCTTCTCTCTTTCGGATATTGCAGATGACCATGGATGAAAAATATGTAAACAGCATTTGGGACCTTCTGAAAAATGCAATTCAAGAAATCCAGCGTAAGAATAACAGTGGTCTTAGTTTTGAGGAGCTCTATAGAAATGCATATACAATGGTTTTGCATAAACATGGAGAAAAGCTCTACACTGGACTAAGAGAAGTTGTTACTGAACATCTCATAAATAAGGTACCCAATTTAAAGGACTATTGCTAATACAATTTAACTGTGGAGAATCCTTATACTGTTGTATTTTGACAAGAACATTCTTTTCAAGGTTATAGGAAGCCTATATTTAATACGTGACTGTATTGTAAAACCTTACTAAAAACCTGTAACTGGCTAAGTCACAATTAATGATGGTTGAGAGGAGATGAAGTTTGTGGTCTGTGTTGAATAGCTGAGTGATTTACAAATGCTTATTTATTAAATTTTAATTATAAGTAATTACTCTTCTTTAAGTAGTTTAAACAGCCTTTTAAACTTTCTCTTCTGTAAATTTAAGAATAAGAAAAATATATTACTTTAAAATATTCTCAAAGATTTTTTTCAGTAATTGAAGTAGACTCATTTTAGCTAAGGTTTATTGTAAATATGAAATCTTTAAAGTAAGTTATTAGTTAGCATTTTAAGGTGTTCTCATTGAACAGACTGCAAAAAATTTAATTTCATTTATGAAATACCCTTACAATGTCTTTCTTTAAGATTGTCAAATACAGTGTGACATATCCCAGACTCATTGATACTTTTTATATGATAATTCATTTCTTGAATATTTATGGGGGGGAGGCCAGAAATGTTTTGAATAGTGAAATGAAGTCATATTTTTAACCTGTACATTTTTCTACATTTTTACAAATCATTCTATTCCTGGTTTTTATTCATTGCAATTCTTATTGAACAATTAGAGAATAAGGTTTACCTTTCATTTACCCTAAATTATGTGGTTTCATTTCTCCTGTGAATGAGGAAGTTCTCTTACATATCCAAAGAGGTGCAAAGATAACTAGTCAGTTTTAATGATAGTGCAGTACCATGCTACCATCGTATTCAGATTTCACTGGGTTGTCCTATGTAGCAGTGATGTCCTCTACAGTAATTTTTTTCTGATCCATGATCCAATTCTGGATCATATACTAAGCTCCTCAGACTTCGTCTGTCTGTACATTGGCATTTTTGAAGGTTGACGGTCAGTTGATTTATAGATTGTCCCTCAGTTTCTGGTTTGTCTGATTGTTTCCTCATGACTAGTTTCAGGTTGTGCATTTTTGGCAGGAATAATACATAAGTGATGTTGTGTCCTCAGTGCATCACATCAGGAGGCACATGCTGTCAGTTTATGCCATTATTGGTGATGTTAACTTTGATCACTTGGTGTTCGCCAGATTTCTTCACTGTAAAGGTACCATTTTTTCCCTTTGTAATTCCTAAGTAATCTGTTCAGTGATATTTTGATGCTGTATGAATGTCCTATTCCTGTAGAAACTTCTCTATATGGTGGTTTCAGCATTCATTGATGGTTCTTTGATGAGTCATCACTATAGGGTTGCAAAATAGTATCTTTCTGTTCCTGTCTGTCTTCTAGAATTTCTTTCTCTGGAAGGTAGAGTGTAGAGCTTACATGAGCTAGGTAGTTTAGTATTTCATGACATTAAGAGGATTATGTTAAATCATGCAGTCAAGTTTTTATTAAATACCTTTGCTTGCTTTACAATTTTAAAAATGTGGTAGATGACAGAGATAGTATATACTATCCCTTCATGGGGTTGTTTTTACTTTGATGAGAGAGATGATACACTTTCGTAATAGTGTGAAACCCATTAAGTGGCAAATGAGTTGTTTAGGTGGTAATAGATAGCTTAGGTATTATGTGAAAGAAAAATTAAACCAAGCTGTAAAATTTCATGAAAAAAGGAAATTCAACCGAGTCTTTAAAGAAAAGATTAAGGGATGCATCCGAACGCTGTGGGAGATCCTCCAGTGTAGTATATGGTTTTAAAAAGAAGAGCTGCTTACTCTTGGGGAAAAGAGGAGAGTGACTGAAGAGGTTTGTAATTATAGGATTGTTGAATTATTATATGGCAAAGAGCGTAGGAAGAGATTAAGAAAATTTTAAAAGCATCACTAAGGAATTTGACTTAAAAAGTGGAAGGATTTAAGAGCACAAGTGGGTGCCAGTATAACAATATTTGGAAATTACTAATATAGAGATGAAATATGAAATGTAGAATTGGGAGGGTGTTTATTAGAACCAGAAGAAAACCTTGAAAATTTTGAATAAAAGGATACACTAGGAAAGAGTGAATGAAAATAAGGCAAAATTAGTTTGCTGGGGAAATTGTGGTATACTCAGAAGGAGTATGGTGGCATCAGATTAGAAAGTGATTTGTAGTAGGTAAAGGTAGAGGTTCAATTTCTTGTAGGCATATAGCCTACAGTTTTCATCATTGGAAAATAGTTGGAAGTCATTTTACATGTGAGTCATAAGATCTTCAGATACAAGTACATTTTTATAGATAACACTTGAAAACTCAGAACGAGATGGGGAGATTTGTATTTGGAAGTGTGTACTGAGGAGTAAGCATTGGTTTCAGAGAATGAAATGACCAGAGTCAAGGGATGAGTGTTGAAGAGGAACCTTATAGGTAGTTGTTGGAAATAAGATTCAAAAAGTTAGTATTAAAGGAAGGAGAAGAGTGGAGTGTTTGCTTAAAGATACTGAAGGGCAAGAGGATTGGAATACTGTGTTTGGTCAAGAATGATGAAGAGATAAGTTAAAGTTATGTTCACATTTGTGAGGAAATAAATACTGATCAGAACTTTTTCTTGGTATTTACTAGTGTTAGACCCACCCCTAGTGGATAGAGCTTTCAGGTTAGTTGAATATAAGAATTAACTAATGTCTTTTGAAAATGAATAGAAGAAGCCAGGCGCAGTGGCGCACACGCAGGTGGACATCTTGAGTTGAAGGCCAGCTTGGTCTACAGAAGCAAGTCTAGGACAGCCAAAGCTATACAGAGAAACCCTGTTTCAAAAAAAAAAAAAAAACACACAAAGAAAATGAGAGAAGATAATTGACAGGTCCGTGTGAAGCCTATACTAAAGAATTAGTGAAGGATTTTACTAGAAGTTGGTCAGAAGGTGTAATTTGTAGAATTACTATTATTTTAAACAATGCTTTGTAACTTGGGCACAGGCTCACACGAATAGAGTCATGTGTTGATGAAAATTGGCTTGTGGAAGAAGTAAGGAGATAACTGAGAGTGTGAGGTCAGTGGTTAAGTGAATAACTTTTAAAATGTGATTATTACATAATGAAGTTATAAGACTAATACTGCCATGAGAAATGTTAAAGAGATTTTAGGTTAATGCAGTCCCATAACTGTTGTCTCATCTTGACTTGCCACTGCAAATATCAAAGCCCAGATGACTTGAACAACAGCTTCAGATGCTATACAATCCAAGACCAAGATATTAATGGATTCATTTCTTGGTGAGGGCTGTTTGCTTTGTTTGCATATAGCTTCTTCCTTGCTGTATCTTCAAATGGCAGAGAGGCGTTGAATCAGGTGCATGAGGGTTCTACCCACAGTATGTTTGTAAAGGACATGCATTGAAGTTGATTATTGAAGTTAAAAATTTAAGGTATATATACTAAATTTTGATTTTCTTATGCATAATCTTTAGTATGTCTCTAGCATCTGTAATTCTGTTTTTATTTTCCCTACATTTAACTAGCTGTTTCTAGTGAGGGAAGTGCACTGTTCCACACATCAGTCTTCTGTGTTTCAGGTGAATTAAGTTTGAACCTATGCTAGTCTCTTTGCTTTCTTTCAATTTTGTCTTTTCTATTTACATTCATTTTTATTTTTAGGGGGAAAAACGTAATAGTTGCAAAGAGAGTGTTATTACATAAATGGGCTACTACAAAAAGATAACTTATTTGATAACAGAGGTCAGTATACAGTAGCTCAAAATGCTTATCACTGGGTGGAAGAAATATCGGCTGATGAAATTTTTCAGCAATGCTAAATATGATATATTGTGCATGGAAACCAGTATCACCTACCATTGCATTGCATTTTCTTATTGCCTGTAGTTACATGAAGTATCTATATAACATCGATAAGATAAATAGGATGATAGGCAGGCAGGCAGACCTTTAGTGCCATTGTTAAGGCTTACCTTTACAAATTGAAGACTTAGGAAATTGAATTTTTACATGGAGTCGGCTATTTTTGATGTAGTTTTTAGTACTTTGATTTTGGAATGAAAATAATGAATACTTTGATATAATTTTTGTGAGAGTAGTACAAATAATGAGAGTAGATGAAGAGATGTAGCGAATACATAGGATGGAGTAGCTGATTATTAATTTAAGAAATGTTTCCAAAATTGAAAAAAGGCCCAAATAATCCGAGTGTTGTCTCTAGTCGAGTGCTGATATTATATTCTATCTCTAGAATATTTCCTGATAGGAAACCGACCCAAAGAAATTAGTGAAGTGCTTGAGAACACAAAGCAAAACTTGGGGTTTGAGGCCTTTGTGCCTTCCCATAAGGAAAATACTATCTGATTTTAGTTAGCATAAAACTTTACAGTTTGTAGCAGATGTGTTCTCATAAATTTCCTTTCAAAGAAAAGAAAGTATGGCTAAAAAGTATTCTTGATGCTTTCTATATTTAAGAAGTTTTACGTATTAGTTTGTGAGTACCTCAGAAGTATCCTTACAGCTTGTCATTAGAGATTTCAGCATATTGGATATATTTTTTTAATTCTTTATTAATTACACTTTATTCACTTTGTATCCCCCCTGTGGTTCTCTCCCTCCTCCCATCCCAATCCCTCCCTTCCTCTACCCCCTGCATGCATACCCCTCCCCAAGTCCACTGATAGGGGAGGTCTTCTTTTCCTTCCTTCTGATCCTAGTCAATTAGGTCTCATCTGGAGTGGCTGCATTGTCTTCTTCTGTGGCCTGGTAATGCTGCTTCCCCCTCAGGGGGAGGTTATTAAAGAGCAGGCCAATCAGTTCATGTCAGAGACAGTCCCTGTTCCTGTTACTTGGATACTGAACTGCCTTGGGTTACATTTGTGCAGGGGTTCTAGGTTATCTCCATGCATAGTCCTTGGTTGGAGTATCAGTCTTAGGAAAGACCCCTGTGCTCAGCTATTTTGGTTCTGTTGTTCTCCTTGTGGAGTTCTGTGCTCTCCAGAGCTTACTGTTTCCCACTTCTTTCTTAAGATTCCCTGCACTCTGCCCAGAGGTTGCCCATAAGTCTCAGCATCTGCATTGGTAGTCTGCAGCTATCCCAGAAGCAGAAAGATGCACACGGTATATACTCACTCATATAGACATATAATATAGGATAAACCTGCTGAAATCTGTACACCTAAAGAAACTAATCAAGAGGGAGGATTCTTGCTAAAAAGCTCAATTCCTATCCAGAAAAGCAAAGAGGATGGATATCAGAAGAAGGAGAAAAGAGAGAACAAGTCAGGAGCCTCACAGAGTACCTACTGGATATTTCTTAATTGCTAGGCTCTAAATTGAGTGTTAGGGATATATTGGTAAACAGACCATGCCTGATCACTACCCATGGAATATAAATGCTTATTTAAAAATACAATAAAAGTATGATAGAGGAAAAATAATGGGAGTTAGGGCTATTGTAAAAGAAAAAAAATCAAATAGTATTTTTTTTTTTTCTGAGCCTGTTTCTGTCACACTCCTGCTCTTCCGAAGCACAGAGTGGTAGTATACCGTATGTAAGTGAATGCTTAGGGTGGGATTTCAGTGAAACGATTTTAAATAGGCAGCAGGACATTTTTTATCAATTCCTAGGGTACAAATACTGATGAAATCTTCTGTGAATGGAGAAGTATAAGAGTTGCTAGTTTCTGGGAACAGTACAAGATGAAGTTGACGAGAGAGTCAGCAGCCATCATGCCAGACCTTGAAACTGCAGCGGAATGCATTGGTTCTTAATTATATGTCTGTTATAGAGCCAGTTATGGTTTATACAAGATGGTGACATGCTGTTGTATAAGTTATTAAAATCCTACTTGTGCTATTGTTTGGTGAACTAAGATGGTTTAAGAGTTCAAGTGAAGAGACTAGGCAGAAGTAATCTAGCAGTTGATGATTTATACCGGTGAGGATAATAGTATACACCAGTATAAGACTTACAGAGTACAAAAATTGTCAGATACCTGGCATCTCGCATGTATGATGTTACCTGCTGATGGTTGGTGTATAAGGAATTTAGAAATGTTGAAAGGCAGCTTTGCCTTTTGTTTAGCAATAGTGACCATTAGTCTCGCCAGTTGTTGATAGGGTAAGGATGAAGCCAGTTTCCTTAGGTGCTCCCTAATTGGGATGCTAATTATAACTGACAAGTCTCTGGAGTTGTCCTGTAGTTAGGGAATTATCCTTCTGCCAAGCATCTATTTAATAAGTAATGTGGATGAAGCTGCAGTGAGGAAAGTACTAAGTTAAAATGAAAACTGCATTTATAAGCCTAATTCTGCTGCTAGTAATCTTGATAAAATCCTAGTCTTTTCTAGACTTTATTGATTTCTAAAATGAGGCTGAGGATAAAATTTATACTTTTTTAATCTTAACTCTTTATTTAAATAAGTGTTGTATGATAAATCTAGGGTTCTGTTGTTGGTTTCTTTGGTTTGTTTCAGTGCCTAGAACAGGCTGGCCTTAGACCTACAGAGATTCACTTGCCTCTGGCTCCACTTCTGCCTTTGCCTGTGCCTTCTTAGTTTTGGGATTAAAGACGTGTGTCATCAAGTCAGGCTGTTTTTCTTTGTTTTGAGATAGCCTCCCTGTATAACCCAGCTTGGCCTCAGACTGGCTCTTCTAAACTTCCTGTGTTGTTACAAATCAGTAAAATTCCAACCGTTCAATTTTACCAGTCAAGACTCAGGAGACAGATACTGGGGTGAAAGCCTACTAGCTCAAAGCACCCAGATGACCTTCTTCCTCAGCTCTCATCCAAGATAGAAAAAACTAAGAGCCCCTTCTTCTCCAAACTGTCTTAAATACCCTTCTCTCAAAGTCCTTTCTTTCTACTTACTCCCTGTGAGCTGATTTCTTGCCCAACCTCTTGACCTAAGGTTAACTTTTTTTAAACTCTTGTTTACAGAAAGCTCTTGAATTAAAGGTGTGTGCTAGGGCTGAGCCATTCCACAACTAGAAACAGGTTTTTACAGTTCACAGTTTCAGGGTTCACAGTGGGATCAAATATCCTGCAACACTCCTGTGTTAGGACAATAGTCATGATCCACCACATTTGGCATATTTAGTTTATTAAGACTTGGAAACACACAATTTGTGATGCCTTCTACTCATATCTGAACCATAAATGGGTTTAGAGTAAAACCTTTTCCATTAAATCCACAAACACAAAAAAACTAGTTTTGATGTGACTTTCTTACCATCTGTTTTAATACACAACATGTTCTTTGAGCTTGGCTTATTATTAGGGTTAATACTTTAATTAATACCTGATAGTATTAATTGAATAATGTAGTATTTTATGAATGAACTGTGAAAGCTTTGGACTGTCGATAGCTGAAGAAAAAGATGTTGACTTAAAATCTAGATGCTTCTTACTACTCTGCAGAGCATTTACTCCAGTGGGTTTCAAAGTCGTCTTATCCAAGCATCTTGTTTGTTGAATGCTATTTTACTTTAATTAGAAGGGAAGAAGGGAAAATAAGGGAGATTCATCTTGTTCATTTTTCATCATTCAGAAAACTGCTAATTGAGGACCTAGTATATTACAGGCCCTGGTTTAGGCAGTTGTAGTCTGTCAAGCGAAGCTTACTGCTTTTGTGTACAATTAGGAGTTCTAGATCCACATGCTTGGATTTGTAGGTTGAAAGTAATTCTGACCTTACTTCTCAGTGCTGTAGTTTACAGATAAGGAATTTGGAAACTTGGAGGAGCCATAGTTTAAAGTTTTAGGTGACTTTCTTTTTGGAATTGATTTGTAAATGCATAGCCTTACATGTAGAACACATAACTTGATTCCATTTTTTATTTGTTATCCTATTTGGTAGAAAATTGTGTCTATAAACCAATGTCTCAATATCTTGATTTTTTTTTTTTCTACCGTGCTTTAAGAGAGAAGAATTCACGTATTAAATGTTGTGTCTTTAGATGATTTAGGTTATATTTATGTGATGGTACTAGTTATAGAAATGAAGTTGGTAACTTTTAAGCTTTGAAGTGTTTCCTAGACCAGTTAGTTGAGAAGCCTTAACTTTTATATAAAAATTTGTTAAGTCTTCTCATTCTTAGGCAAATGTAAAGCAATGTAGAGGGATATTTTAATTTCATTTACGCGTAAAATACAATGATAGTAACTATTATGAAGACTACTAGTCAAACAAGGGGGAAAGATTTCCTTTAGCATATCTGCAGATTCATTATCACATTTTCATTAGTTTTAGTTCAGATGCCCACAGGTACTAAGTTTCTCCTGTTTCTTCTCAGCCATTTTAAAATGAGACAGGATGTCTTCCAACAAGATACTTTAATGAGGTAATCAGAATTGAAGGATAAATTATTCTTGCCTGGGGAATTAAAGGCAAGATAGAAAAAGGAGGTCAGTCTTGGACAACTGATTAAAAAGATTTATCATGTGAACAAAGACAAAAATGACAGTTCCGATAGGAGACTACTACATGTAAAAGAAGTCAGATAGGCAGTTGCTCAGTGTGTAGGTGGCTGGAGTAGAAAAGATCTTAGAGCATCTGGAGTAATGAGCATGGCAAGTGGATTGGACTTCGAAAAGTACTGTAAGAGCTTTAGGTCTTAAGTATTTCTTAAGCCATTAATTTTCAATATTTAAAAGAAGGTGACTGCAACTGGAGCTGACAGTGTAAAATGCCTAGTAACAATCCTGTTTCAGTGCTTTGCTGACTTTTTACCTTAAGTTCTTGTGAAGTTCTTCAGGCTGTATTACTAACTATATGTTAGTAAAATTACTTCTAGAAAAATCATGCATCAGTCAGAAAAAAAAAATTGTAGTGAATATAGTTTTAAAGTTATTGGGATGTTTTTGATTCCTACCTTTATTTTTGACAGTTAGTGGAAAGTAATTAGAATATCATCAACCTAGCTAATATAATCAATGAGGTTTATGACAGGAAGTTCATTCATGTAAAAGCTACACAGTGTAAATTTTATTCTCTTATTTGATAGATGCTTTATTTTGAGATACAGAAACCTAAACAATGTAAGTGAATAATGGCAAAGATACAAGTAATTGGAGTTCCAGCATTGTGCATTAACTCCACAAAGTATGAACACTAATCATGCTGACATTTCTGTTTTAGAGAGATAGATAGCAACACCTATAATCCTGAGTGCTGACACTGGTCATAATATATGGATATGGTATATATCTGTATGTTTTCACAGCATTCCTTAGAAATATGTGTGGAGTAACAAGGACCCTACCTGACCATGTATGGTTAATAGAAGACTCAAGTTTATAAGTAGAAACAGATGCTGTTTTTATACATCATGTAAATGTTGGATGTAATTTATTACACTGAAGTCATCAAATGAAATGATTAATGTCTTAGAGTTTAAAAGCAGAAAGGTAATTAGCAGGCATCTAATGATTTTTTTTTAATTCTAGAAAACTCCCTTCAAAATGATACAAAACAATAAAAATCGTATCTTATAAAGAAAGGGAAATCGTATTAGTATGGCATCTCAGTCAGGTGTGATATGACATAGATGTCACAGTCATACTTTATGTAAGAAAGAGTTAAGTGGCTTGGTCAGAGACCTGTTATAGTGTTATTTGAAATGATGATTTTGGTTATTTTGGTTTCTCTGTGAAGATTAAAATATCACAAATTTCTAGAAGGACAATATGCTCAGTTATCCCTTCATTGTACTTTCAATGTTCTTGGCATAATTAGCACATATTTTATGTAATTCATGCTCTCATTTTAATTATGTTAATATTTTTCAATGAGAGAAATATAGAAGAGATTTGTCTATATTTGGACTAAATACTGTCTTGAATTTTGAGTCTTAAAGGAAGTTCTCAATTTTTACTTCACTTTTGTTACTAATTGTATGGCTTTGTTAAAGTTTCGGTAAACTTTAGAATTACAAACCTACCATTTTGTTTAGGTGATAATTTCTGTTTTATCTAGACATTTGATTAAAATTGGTTCTTGGATTTTTTTTTTTTTGCCTTGGGCATTAAAATTTTAAAACGGAGATTTTTATTAATAGTTAAAATTGTATGTGTTGGAGTGTGGAATATTCTGTCAGAATATCTCCAAGGTCTAGATTTGTGGCCTAGCATCATCCTTCTTGTCCATCTACAGGAACTCTTGGATGTAGAAACTCAAGAATAAAGAATTGGGCGTTCTGTCAGATGTCTTGTCAGGTCCCATTCCTTCTCTTTGCCAGGAGTGTCATTGACTTATTACTAGCTTAAGCATTGTTTGTGGGTGAACAGGTTTTATTACTGAAAAAAAAAAATATTTCCTTTAGACTCAGTAATTCTGCTTTAATGTTCTCTAAAGTTGAATTTTTTTTTAAATGTAAGAAAAAGTTGTATTCACAGAAATAAATGATACGCAAATGTGGTTATAGTATCAGTTTAATATGTTGAAGTTATTTAATAATTCCAACTTTTTTATATTTTAGTTGTTTTAAAAGTGCTTGTCAAATTGTAGTTAATGACAAACAGGTCCAATCTGAGAATTTTATTACCACTTTTTTAGTGAACATATAAAAATTGCCTTTATTTCCAGTTAGTTTTCTTTGATTTTTAGCATATATACAGACTTATGCAACCAGCACTACATTAAATGTGGAACAGTTAGTTCCTTTATTCCTAAAACTCTGATACCCCTTCATGGCTGTGCACTCCTTGTCTCTTCATCTCTAGCAACTACCAGTCAGTTTTCTTTTTACTTTAATCTTGTATTTTCAAAAAAATGTCTTGTAACTGGAGTTACAGTTTAATACCTTTAGTGACTGGCTTCTTTGAGTGTGATTATTTCTACTAATTCAAGATGGAAGCACCATTAATTTCTTTTGTTAATGATCAGCTCATACTGTTGTCTCAGAGTATCACTATTTGCTCATCAATTTACCTGCATGTTTAATAAAAGATGATTCTTGTATGTTTTTTTGAGACCATGAATAAATTATAAATATATGTGTACAAACTTTTTATGAATAAATTTTAATTTCCTGTGATAAATATTTAGAAGTGTAATTGTTGGATTATATGATGCATATATATTATATATTCATATACATATATCTAACTTCTTATATTGCTGTACTAATTTGCTTTTATTTCCTTTAAAGCTTTGTCAGCTTTTGGTACTGTCAACTTATCTTTAGCAATTCTACCATGGTTAGTAATTTTCCATGCTGGTTTTAACCTGCATCCTTGAAAAAATGCCTTCTGCTTTTCCTCTTTTGTGAAGTACCTGTTGAAGACATTTGTCCCTTTTTAAAGTTAAATTCTTTGCCTTTAATGAACTGCATGCTCTATTTATTTATTTATTTTTATTTTTTTATTTGGTTAGTTTGTTTTTTACTTTCTTTGATTTCTTTCCCCCTAGTCTATAGCTTTAATTTTCCCATTTTAACACCATCTGTAGAACAAAACCTGAAAAATTCCTGATGGAGTCTGGTTTTTATACATACATACATACTACATTTTTTTCTTTTTCCATTTTAAGCTATACTTTACAAATCAGGGTGATGGATATTTAAAAAAATTCTCATGTGATAACTTCTCATTATAATAAAGCCCTTTCCCATGCTGCTTTGCAAATACAGCCAAGTATGCTGTTCTTTTAAAGCAAAGGCTAGTGTATTAATCAGTGGCTTTAAATATCAGGAGCCAGAATTGTGTAAATACTGTTATAGCAATAGTAGTGAAGTAGTGAAAAAGCCAGAAAGCTCTTCAAGCCAGTGGTCTCTACACCTGGACCTTATCAGAGCTGCCTAGGTAGCATGTGTATTGTCTGCCTTTTGTATTTGGGGTGACCCTAAAATTGGTTTAAATGTCCTTTATTTTCCAGAGAAATTTTACATTTCTAACAAAATTGAATGGAACATACAGAAATTTCCCATGGTTCTCACTGTCTCCCCTTCGACCACCATTTCTTACAGGGTGGTACATTTTACCACACAGAGCCCATAGCTTACATAAGCCTTTAGTGTGTGCTGATTCTGTGGCATTAAAGGTATAATTTTGGGCATGTACGTAACCATTATAGTGTGCTGAATTCTTTGACTACCCTTCTGTGCTCTGCCTATTCATCCTTTCACCTGACAACCCAATATTTTACTGATTTCTTAGTTTTGCCTTTCCCGGAATATCATGTAATTGTAATCACACAGCATGTAGCCTGCTCAGATTGCTTGAATGATGCATTTAAGTCTCTTTTTGGCCTGGTTCTGTATTTCCTTTTAGTGCTCAGTAATCTTTTACTGTTCACCTGTGCCACAGTCTTACCTGTTTCATATTGAAGGGAAAGGGTTTTTTTTGCTTGTTTGTTTTAAATAAAAACTGTTTATTTGCATTTTTGTCAGCAGTGAATAAGAGGCCTGTTGTTACACATATTTTCAGTATTGGTTTTGACTTTGTTTTAATTTAGCCATCCTAAGAGGCATATAGGATCACCATATTGTCTTAATTTGCATGTTCCTGGTGGCATGGGGCTGAACATTTTTCATACCGTTATTCCCTGTCAGTATATCTTTAGTCAGGTACCTTTTGGTGCCTATTTTAAAAATAGGGTTATTTAGTATTTTTTTAAATTTTTGTCTTGTATGCTTTGGATATTATTCAGATAGGTCTTTCTAGCCAGTGGTGGTCTTTTCATCCTCTTGACTGGATTTCTATTTTTCAAAAGTTTTTAAGTGGTTTTAATTTCCTGCAAACTGATCCACTGTTGTGTGAGACTATCTCATTCTTTTGCAAGCCCAAGTACCACACACAGCCATTAGTTCTCCACTGTTTATTTTGTCCTTCTCATCACAGTTGGTCCCATCTTACACTTAACTTCTGACGTGGTTACTTCCGTGTTTCTTCTTGTGTTGCTCTTCAAATGCCAACTCTTCACCTGGATGAATTTAATGTAAGTTTTCTTTCAGTACATGGTGTATAGAAATCCCTTTATTCTAGTACTGCCTCTATAGCAGGTTCTGGTCATTTGCTTGCTGGTGGAAAAAAAAAAAAAGTAATAGTGATGTTAATGGATGATATTAACAGTATTACTACGTAGCTATATGTTGCTCTGTTCTCAGTTTTTGTGTTAATTTTTAAAACAGGTCAATTATTAACTTAATGTACATTTTAGTTTCTGTGTTACCTTCCTTTAAAAATATTAATTTTAATTAAGATTTTTTTTTCATCTTTATACTTTTAATTGTGTATTTGAATAAATATCTTCACTTTCATTACTTAAGGGTAGAAAAATTTGGAGAAAACTGTTAAAAATTTTTCTCAAAGTATAAATAATAAGAATAGAATAACAGCTGTGTGTAAGATACTTCCTATTTCTTGGTTAGGTTTTGTGTGAATGTCCAATTTTTAAAAAGTAGTCATGGGGCTGGGGAGAAAAGTTAAGAAACACTCCTGCAGAAAACTTGCTTTGTTTCCCATCTCCTACAACAGGAGACTCACCACTCTTCTAGGGATTCTAGGCGGTAGTTCTGGCTCCTCTGGGGACTATATATACATAATGCATGTAACAGGTAGACAACCACTCGTGCATATAAATGGGTCTTTAGCCAATAAAACAATCATAAATGCCTGGTAAAAGCTCATTATTACTGATTGTTAGCATAGTTCTTTGAAAAATAATGCAAATAGAATAATCATTTGTGATGCAAATGCTGTTTGATGCCTTTTTAATTTTGCCCAGAAACTTTTTGTTGTCATAGTTTTTTGTTGTTGTTGGTTTTTTTTTTGTTTTTTTGTAATAACTGTAACAAAACCCATAGCTAAAGCAACATATAGAAGGAAGGGTTTATTTTATTTGGGGTTTACAGTTCAGAGGTTTAGGATCGTTAATGATTGATAATGACAGCATGGCAACAAACATGACAGCAGACACGGAGGCTGGAGTAATAGAGGGCTCAGATCTCAAATGCCCAACAGGAAGCAGACTAGAAACAGCACATGGCTTTGAATCCTCAAAGTCTGCTCCAGCAACATACTCCCTCTAGTAGGGACACACTGTCTAATGTTATAACCACTAGCTAGAGACCAAGTATTCAAATGCCCAAGAATTATGAAGGACATCTTAATCAAACCGCCACACTGATACACACTGTAAACATTACTTTACATGAAATATTTGTTGTTAAGCTGTTTTAAAGAATATAAATCAGTACATTTTAGAGAACATCTTATAACAACTTATTTGAATTGTCAGTTTTTCATGCATTCAACAAATGTGTTAGGGATATTTAAGAATAATTTCCTGACTTGAAATGTATACTCAGTGGGGCAGTGGTGGGACATGACTTTAATTCCAGCACTTGGGAGGCAGAGGCAAGTGGATCTATGAGTTTAAGGCCAGCTGGTTAGAGAGCTAGTTCCAGGAAAGTCAGAGAAGCCCTGTCTCAGAAAGAAAGAGAGGGAGAGGGAGAAAGAAAGGAAGGGAAGGAATGAATAAATTCCCAAACTGTATTTAACTTGATTTTATAATAGTTATGGAAATTCACTTAAGTTTTAAGAATAATTGGCTACATGTTTTGGTATTTGGAACATAAGACATTGATGTGTAGATTGTTTTTTGTAAAAGTCTTGCTATGTAACTCAAAGCTGTCTCTGGAACTCAGGATTCTCTGCCTGTGTCTCCTCCCAGTGCTTGGGTTCCAGCTATTTGCCACCACACCTGCCCTGCATTGTCATGTTCTTATTTAACTACTACTCAGAACTTGGTGGTCTGGTGAAGTATATGAAGCTTGATGGAGTGTGTTTCAGCTTGCCTTCTTACTTTTTATTTTTACTTATTGGTTGTTAGCTTCTTTGTATCTCACAAGCCCTAAACTTAAAATACTTACATAGAGGGTGTGTGTGTACGTGTGTGTGTGTGTGTGTGTGTAATTCAGTACATTATTTTACAGTTAGGTTCATTTTGTGGAAGTCTTTGATTAGCATAGCTCTATCACTAACATGTGTTTTTCCTCTTTTGATATAGTCAGTGTACTCACAGAGCAACTCTAGGGTCTAAAAGCTAAAATATACCATATTCTGGGTGTGTGATATGTGCTAGTGGTTTCATATTATACATTGGATAGTATGTGATCCCACTATTAAAATTTAGTAACTATCTTTCTCCTGCATAGAAGAAAAAAAATGGGATAGCACTTTCTGTCAAGTCTGATGATCTGAGTTCAATCCCCAGGACTTACATGGTGGATAGAGAGAAGCAATTCCCACATTATTCTGTGACCTCCACATGAACAGAGTGTCACCCACACTCCCAAACACACATCCGTGCATGCGTGTGCACACACACACACACACACACACACACACACACAGTAGATAATAAATAAATGTTACAATATTATTTCAAAAGTTAAAAGTGAATTAGCCATAATTTTCTCGGTTTTAACTTAGTCTGTTGTATGGTGAGGATATTTTGTTTATTTAATCTTTCCTTCTACTCACTTAACAACTGATGTTCTATGAGATGGCATTTTATTTACATGCATTTACAAATCAGATTTGTAGATATGTTTGTCTCGATTCATTAATTCATGTATTTCAAAAATACACCGTGGCTTGAGATTCTCCCTAACCTGACAATGTTTAACATATGTTTGGTGTTACAAAGTTGTTAATGAGATCTGAGTTGTCCCATGGAAGACTTGTTGTAATTAAGTGTTTGTAGAGGTTGACAGCATAGTACTCTTCTCTTGACCTGTTGAGTTGGTTCCAGGTTCCCCATAGCAGCCACATTTAATAAGTGAGTTTGGTTAGCTCTCTGATGTGAAATTTACATGTATGTACTGTTGAGCACATCCTCTTCTACACTTGAACTCATCTCTAAGTTGCATATAGAAAGTACAGTGCAGATGTTCTAAAAAGATTGTTTGCTGTTTTGTGTGTCAGGCTTTTTCTCCCACATGCTCTTGATTCACTGTTTTAGTCAGTGGATGTAGGACACATAGATAGGAATGTCCAGCTGTGTACTTTCAAAGAATTAGATGAACTTGGGACACAGACAGATAACTTCTTCATTCTAACATTATAAGCATAGAAGAAAGTCTGTTTTCTAGGCAAATAAATAATCTTTCCATTGGGCTGATATCACAGGAGGAAATTTATATAGAGAAGGTGGTAGCAAGCCTGTAGATTAGGAAAGACTTCTAAAGTTGAGTGGTCTTTTATTAGAATTGGATTAAGGCATTTCAGATTTGAGGGAACTTCATGAATATGCTTAGCTGGTTGAAAGTGACTCATAGCTGATATGATCTTCTATATACCTGGCACTGTACTATTTGAGAAAGAGAGGCATTCTGTCACCATGGAAGCATTTAGATTTTAATGGAAGAAGCAATAAAGTATATAGCAGAGGATAAAGTAGAGAGATAGAATATAAGCACAATAAAGAACTAGAGTATACCTATTTAGAGAGAAATAGATACAGTGTATATATAGGGATTTTTTAAAAATAGTGTAAGGTGGGGAAAAGGAGGGAGTAAGAGGCCAGGGAAGACTAGTTGAAATTTGAGTAGAAGAAGAAGTGAAGTGAGGCCATGTGATTTGAGTGAGCAATGGCCAAGGTAGAGGTTTACATTTATTGTGTTTAGAGAATTACAGGCACTGTTCTTAGTACTTCAGTATTTGTCCTCATTTCAATCCTACAAGAGGATACTATTTTATGTCAGGAAACAAAGGTCCATAGGTGAAGTAACTTCTAGAATCACAAAGCCATCACAGGCCCAGCATTATCAACATCAGTGACTTTCAGCTTCATACCTGGGGAAGAGTGCTAGGAAATTTCATTGAAATGGTAGCTTGGCCAAGAATAAAGCCTTGTTCATTGTAAGGATTTGGGATTCAATATTATGATAAGTCACTGGGCATTTTGAAATGGGGGGGTGCTTTAGAATCTAGAATTCAAGAGAGAAATTTGAACAATATGAGCGCATTTGGTAGTCTGCTGTGTGTAGGTTATAGATTAACTTCTGCCTGGCCTATAACATTTCTTTGATTTATAGCTAAGGATTCTACTTGATTATTGAACAAATATACATGCATGCATATGTATGGGCATTTGTGTGCATAAATAAACTAATGAACTGTTCTGTTACTAGGTGCGAGAAGATGTACTAAATTCACTGAATAACAACTTTCTTCAAACACTAAATCAAGCTTGGAATGATCATCAAACAGCCATGGTGATGATTAGAGACATACTAATGTATATGGTAAGTAGTGTTTTGTTGTTGTTGTTGTTGTTGTTGTCGTCTTTTAAAAGTCCAACATTTCAAAACAGTGACTTTCTGTCAGTTTTAGTTGGATGCTGGCTACATCTTTGTTAAAGGTAGTGGTTTTTTTTTTTTTTTTTTGTTCCTTTGGGATTTCTTTTTGTTTTTTAAGGAGTGTTTTGCCTGCATGCTTGTAAGTGCACCACATGCTACAGTGCCCATAATGGTGAGAGGAGGACATTATATCCCCAGAAACTGGAATTACAGGTAGTTGTAAGCTACCATGTGGGCAGTAGGAACTGAATTTAGGTCCTCTGCTAGAGTAGAAAGTGTTCTTGACCACTGAGCAATCTCTCCAGGCCCTGATTGTTTTTTAAGTAGAAATACCTTTATGAAGGCTACCCTCAACCTGTGTAGAGGAAGCCTTAATCACTCACATTCATTTAACATTAGAGTAAAACAATGAAAACTCATGGCTTAAAAAATTGTTTAATTGAGCTAGAGAGATGGGATGACTCAGTGGTAAAAATACTTGACAAGCAAGCAAAAGGGCTGGGGTTTGGATTCCCAGAATACATACATTCCCAGTTCTGAGTCGTTGTAGGGGCTCATCTGTTATTTCCAGCTTTGAAAGGTGGTGTTAGGGGTCCCCAGAGAAATCTGTCTAGGTACATTATTGGCAAAATTCTGGGTTTGGTTGAGAGACCCTGTCCCCAAAAGAATGAGGAGAAAGAATTGGACCTTCACAGGTATATGTATCTGCATTCACATGTGGAAGCATGCATATGAAAAGGAGAGGAAAACAATGTTTTCTTACTATTTAACACTTATGCTTCAAAATAAAAATGAAGCTCTACCTAATACCTCTTCCTGAGGTAAAGATAGTTAAATGACAGCATGAATTGAACACCAGATATTTTAAGTTTATGAAGTTTAACTATAAATATTTTCAGTGACAGAAATATATTAATCAGTTTTTCATAAGTTATATTCTTCATAGCTGCCATCCATTCTGTAAATTCTAGTATATTATGGCTGTCAGTATTGTTTAAGAATATGAGCTTAATTGGCTATATAATGTATGTTTCACTTGATATTGATGATTTTCATTTTTTATCAGTCAGAAAAAGGGCAATGTTTTGAAAAATGGCTCGAGAAACCCTTTTTTTGTTATTTGCTTGCTTGCTTGTTTTTTAAGACAGGGTTTTTCTTTGTAGCCCTAGCTATTCTGGAACTCACTCTGTAGACTGGCAAGGGCCCAAACTCAGAGGTCCACCTAACTCTGCCTTCCAAGTGCTTAGATTAAAGGTGTAGGCCTAGCCTGAAATTTTTAATCTCAATTAAAAAATACTTGTAAGCCTGTAGAATGAATCTAGTTTATTTCAGTTTAATTTATTGTATCACTGCCAAATTAGTAACTCTAATAACTTGTTATACATGCTTTTTTGTTTGTTTCCTTGCTTATGTGCATGAGTGTTTTGCCTGCATGTCTGTCTGTACAGTATGTGCATGCGGTACCTCTAGAAGCCAGAAAAGAGCATTGAATCCCATGAAACAGGAGTAACGGTTGTAAACCACTGTGTGGGTGCTGGGAAGCAAACATAGGTCCTCTGAAAAGCACCCAGTGCTCTTGAGCACCGGGCTCTCTCTCCAAACTTTGTTATCTGTGTGTGTGTTGGACAATTGGAAATAGTAGTTTAGTTCAAGCCTTTGCCCTCGTCAGTTTTATTTCTAGTTCTTTAGTTGTAGTATGGCAACAAAAGCTTGTCCTGGTTTCCTTCACTTAATAGAATAAACAGTTGGAAAGTATTTCAGATTAGAACGAACATGTATGTTTTGTGTTTTTCTGCTGAATTAATTCAAACAAGCTTTTACCTCTGATTTTGTGAGGGCTGCTTAGTGGCAAAGAGGTAAGGGAGATGCTTCCTTATTTTTCAAGGATGAAATAAAAGGTTCTCCAAAGAAACCACTTTCTAAGCCTTGTTTTCTGTCAGGTTATAGATTCATTTTTTTTTTATGTGTGTTAACAATTTAAGGATAAATGAGATAGCACTTGAAAACTAATGTCTGATGTTCAGGTATTTAAATTCAATACCAGCCTTCTAACAGTTAAAAAAAAAAACACTAGGAATTAAAATCTTATTAGCCATGTCTCTTAATGAACTATCTTAAAATTATGATACTCTTTTTTTTTTTTTAATTGTTTCATTTATTTTCAAAATCAGTGAGATCTCAAGGCTTGTTTACTGGCTGTACTTCTTACCTGACTATGTCAGTTTATTAATTTGTGCCACGTGTTGTTCATTTCTAAAATGAAAAAAATTACAACTGGGTGCTGTTGGGACTTTGATGAACCATTTATTGTAAAGCATAGCCATAGTAATAAACTCAGTTAAAATTAACTAGTATTAATACTTCTTATTCCTTATTATTTTTGTTAATTCATATAGTAGCACAATGCTGAATAAATCCAGGTACTTACCCTACCCTTTCATATGTTCTACTGGAGGAAACCTCATACTAGATGGGTCATTGTCAGGATTTGTCCTCTCTCACAGACCTTCTGGCAACCCTCCTCATTGCCTGGGATTTAGATACCTTTTCTCTGGTTCAAGGCCTGTCCTGATCATTGCTCATCAGTCTCACAGCTCTGCCTCTGTCTTCCCTTCTAGTAAAAGATCTTGCTATCTCCCTCTCAGAAAAATGAAAGTATCAGGTAGGATCAGTCTTCCTTCCTTCTTTTTTTTTTTTTTTTTTCCTTTCACCTGTGTTAATGCTGAAGGTGTCTTCTGTCATAGGCCAGTGTTTTTGTTTTGTTTTGTTTTTAACCTAAGTTAGGGGACCATATCCCCTCCTACCTGGTATGTATGTACCCTTAAACATATGGGAGTTCTAATGTTTTTGTTTTTAACTGATACTATCAGCGTTAAAGCATGTTCAAGCGACTCATGCTCAGGATAAAACTCAACTTGATTTTTCTGGTGGACCACCATCTTCTAGGGTTCCTACCTGCATCTCAGGTAAATGTCTCATCAACAAATGATGAAACTTGGCTCACTCTTTTTTTATATTCACTAACTAGTTAAGCATCTACCTCAGTTTTTGTTCTGTTTTGTCCTTACTGGGATCACCATGGAGAAGCCATACATCTTTATACAGAGAGTACCGCTAATCCTCCTCCTTATTACTTTTCAGCAGCAATTAGTTCAGCTGGGTACACTTTTCTTTAAAATATACTGGGCCCTGGTACTGTGACGAAGCATTCTGTGCCTTCCTTTTGCCTCTTCTCCACCATTGCTCCTCCATCTCCTCCTTTTCGTCCTTATCTTCTTACCCTCACAATTTTGCTTCTGTACACAATTCCCAAATTGTATATGTAACTCTTTTCAAAGATTTGTCTGTTTAGTTGATGGCACTCTTTATTGTCCCAAAGGCACCTCAAATTTGGCGTCTTCAAGTGAACTCAGAATTGTCATTCTAGTTGCTCATACAGAAATGTGGCACTCTTAATTTCTTCTCCCTACATCTTCCATTACTAGAATATGATTTTTCTTATGTTCCTATCGCTTGGTCTAGATCAGTCCTTTTCCATTTTTTTGCTTGAAATTTTAGTGTAACTAGTCTTAAAGCACCCACTGTACACTTTTCTGATCTACTTTACATATTTCTCCCAGAGGTGTTTGTTGTTGGGGTTTTTTGTTTGTTTGTTTTTCTTAACAAAACAATCATACCACTTAAATTCTCTGGAATTTTATTATCCTCTACTTTGAAAATCTGTCCTTGTTAAAATTTAACATTTTGAAATTTTTTGTCATAGCTGGGTTGGAATGAGTGGTAACCCACATTTCATCCCTGCTCTTGAAAGGCAGAGTCAGGAGGATCAAGAGTTGAAGGTCATCTTCAGCCCTAGGCCTCAAGAAAAACGAACAGTTCTTATTACTGTTGCTAGTAGGTTTTGTCCTATAGGTTAAAAGTGTGCTCTGTTTGTACTCAGAACTGTTCTTTAGCGACATTTATGGTATCCATCGGTTACTGAAATTTGGAGCTACTATTTAGCATGAGAATTACTTGAATAAAACAATTGTAGTCATGTGAATTGTGTCTGAAAACTGAGTTCCCTGTGGCTAGGGTGTTGCTAATGCAGTGTGGAAATTCTAGACAGAGCATTGATTGATTCTGGTAGGTCCTAGTGAGACGGTGAGATTTCATGTCCTTACTTAAAATGTTGTATAATTTTAAACTTAGGAATTGTTTATTTCCAAAATTTTCCATTTAGTATTTGGAGCCACTGAAAGCAGAGCATCAGAAAAGCTGGACTATTGTCCTGACTGTGTTGTATGGTTTACCTGCTAGACTGAACTGAGGACAGGGACAGTGCCTGTACAGTCATTGTGTGTCATAACACCTAGCCCAGCTCCTTGTGCAAATAGACACATACAAACAATATGTGGTATACATGATCCTTTTTAATTAATTGCCTTTCCTACATGTTTATTAAAATTTTAGATTCAGAAAGAATTATCTTCATATCTCATAAGCCAGAAATGTTTTGTCTTTGTTCTTCATTCTTCTGTTTCATATTTTTTAAAAATATGTACTGTTCTGTTTTTAATTAAAATATACCAGAAATGTGACATTTTAAAACTAAGAAAAATGTATACATGTTAGAGTGAAGTAATTTTGAAGCATTCTTTTATATTTTTATTAATTCTTTTGAAATTTTTATACAATGTTTTGATCATATTCATACTATTCCTCAACTCCTCCCAGGTCCTATCAAACTCCTTACCGACCCAACTTCATGTTCTCTATGTATCACATCCAGCCTGTGTCAGCCAACTACTCCTGGCTGTGAGTTAAAGATGTTGATGCCATTAAAGATGACACAATTTTTCCTCTCCCAGCAGTAATAAAGTGCCAGTAGCCCCTCAGTTCAAGATGCGACTTAATGCCTGTAACCCCTCCTCCAGACTGGGATTTTTGTGTGGTTTGAGTTTATGCAGGTCTTATGCATACTGTCACATTTGATACACATCTTTGTTGTATCTGGAAGACAGTTTCCTTGAAGTCATTCACCACCTCTGGCTCTTAAAAATCTTTCTACCCCCTCTTTCACATAGATCCTTCAGCCTTTATGAGAAGATTTGAGATTTGCATTACCTATTTCACTGGTGAAGGAATTAGAGTGTGTAACTGCTTTATTTAAAATCACTTTAACATTAATTTTTGCATTTTTGTTTAAGATTTATTTTTGTGTTTGAGTTTGCATATATATATATGTATGTATGTATGTATGTATGTATGTATGTGTACCTGCTGCCCTTGGAGATCACAAGAGGGAATCAAGTCATCTGTAACTGCAGTTGTGCTCCATCATGCTCCATCATGGGGTCTGGGACCCAAACTGTGGTCTTCTATTATGAGCAAGTACACTTAAATACTGAGCTTTCTCTCCAACTCCACATTTATTGTTTTCTTATATGCAACTTTTAAAATACTTTGAGCTGATTGGGGGAAGTTTCATTTTTCTTTTGGATTATCCAGAAAATTAATCATTGGGAAAAGATTTGTAATTTCTTTGAGATAGAATCTCATATAGTCCAGATTGGCCTCAAACTCACTGTGTGATTAAAAAAAAAAAGATGACTGTAAGCCTCCTCTTGCCTTCACCTCCTGGGTTCTGGAACTGCGAGAGTATGCCATCATGCCTGTGGTAGTGAGGAGAAAACCTAAGGCGTGGTAGGTGGGTACTCTACCAACTGAGCTACATTCCTAGTCATATTTGAGTGCTTTATAGAGTAATGTTATATTTTAGTTTTTTGTGTAACTAAACACCTGGTTTAGGGAGAAATTTTATAATTGTTCTGTAGGCTGCCTTTAGCAACTGCAGTTAACATGAAAGGAATAGAAAAGAAAACCATTTCTGTATTTGTGGGGGTGGCAGCTAGAAGCTGATGACACAAAAGTTGGCTAGAGCACAGGTTTCTTTTACTTTTTTTTCCCCTCTCAATATTCTGAAATTTATCTTTATCTTCCTCTTATTAACAGTATACCATCCCTGTATAATATGCTTAATATGACCTCTTAAAGATATATCAAGACATAGATGACAAAGAAAAAAACAAAACACATAAGGGATTAGGAAGTAGATAAAGGAATTAATGGGAAGACAGAAGCATAGTAATGTGCTCAGAAGCCATGATTAGTAATCCCAACCAATACATTCTATGTTGTTCTTTGAAAACTGGGAGCCCAGGAAAGTGTTAATAGAATTTCCAGGATGCTGTTTCCTTTGAGGAACAGAAATTGTTTTCCTCACATGGATCACAGTAACCTTCCTTTTCACAGTGAATCTCACTAGAGTATTTAGAATTGAATTTTGTATATCTTTGTTTTTTTTTTTTTAACACATTTTGATCATATTCTTATTTTTCTCAGATCCTACCCACCAAACTTGATGTTTATCTACTGCTCTCTCTCTCTAACTTAAAAGAAAAATCAAGTCAAAACAAATAGAAAAACCCCAATAAGTCTTCCGCCCGCCCATCCCCCCCCAAAAAAAAAAAACAAAACAAAACAAAACAAGATACTCTGTTGGCTAAGTTCTGGGCATGGGGCTTTCACTGGAGTGTTTTTGAGATAGCCAAGTGACACTCTGTTGGAGAAAACTGTTTCCCTTTCTCAGTGGATATCAATTGCAAATAGCTTTAGATAAGGGTGGGACTTTGTATACACTACCCTTCTCACTTTATGCTGGGATTCTGTCTGGTTTGAACCTGTGTGCAGGGCTTGTACTTAGAGCAAAAATTTCTGATTGAAGTACATGGAATAAAATTTTCTTTGGAGTAGGGTCCTTCCAATGTATGTGAGCAGTTTGAAGCAGTGAGAAAATGCTTAATGATAAATTGAGTCCTGCTTTTACATTAATTTACTTATGTAACCCTCTGGGTAAGCCTGTTTTTCCGTATCTATAAAATAGATTTATTGTGTAAGAACTCTGGTGCTTTCTGCAAGTCAGAGAACTCTTAGTGCATGGTTGGAATTCCTGGATCCTCTCCTAGAAGTAGTCATGTGTGTGTTTATATACCACACAAGACTTGCTTTTATTTGCATGGTAAGGAGCATGAAGCCATCTGTAGAATCTGCTAAGGATATGTTAGTTAGATCATTAAAATTTCAGGATTCTTTTACCTCTAAAGCTTTGAACTATTTTAATACTGAAAGCGAACAGCAAGATACAATGTCTGGAGAATGAGGAAAAGGACGAAAACGGGGAACATGGGTAGAGTGGTATTAAGTGGATCACAGTTTAGGAAGTCTTAAGGTTAGCAGCTTTGTGCAATAAACAACACATCTCAGTGACAGTAGAGAATCTATTTAATGATGGCTGACAATACTTTCATAGTCTGTAGCGTGGGCCAGGCACTATTTTAAGCAGTTTATCATCTAGTCTTTACAGTATAAGTTTTAGAATACTGAAAACAGTTAAGCAATACAAATACTTCCTGAGTGTATAACAGTGTATCAGTCTTATTACATAGCTCTTTCTGTTCAATACTATGTATATATACCCAGTTTACACATTGAATATTAGTGTTTCCATTTTGTGGGTATAGTAAATTTAAGAATTGGGATTAGAGGGATTATCAAGATTATTCAGTTTCTACATAACCAAAGTAGCTGATTCCAAGTCTCTTCATTCTATGCCTCTGCCCTTTGTCATTTTATAGTCCCACTTTAGAGGTTATATTGTAGTCAGTCATGCCGATCATCTCAAGTGGTAACCCAGAGTTGAATATTTATTCACCTTTGTGTTGTAATGACAGATTCAGTAATGACTAGCTCTGTTTTCCAGTTCCTTGTTTCAGTCAGTATTTTTTTTTAATGTAGAAATTTTAGTTTCCCATACCTAATTTGGCAATGATGACGAAATCTTTGAAAATAGTTTTCTTGCTTATGTTGAAAGTGATAGTAAGTCTCACTTGAAGAAGTCATTTTCCAAGATCAGTTATCCTAAGTTACTTAAAGCCATCATGGAATACTTAGAAGCTCTAAAACCATGATCACCCTGGCAGTTATAGCATCCATTTACAAATTATAAGCCTATTGCCAATTAAAAAAAATTTTTTTTTTAAGAGTGGCTTGCTTTAATTATCAACTTGACACAAAAATCAGCTAGGAAGACTCTTGGTGAGAGGTCAAGGTAATTAATTGAATTAGCCTGTGGATATGTGCATGGGGGAGGGGACTGCCTTCATAAGTAACTGATGATGGGCAGACCCAGCCCCAGTGTGTAGAGTACTATTTTCTCACTAGAGGGTTTTGAATGGAAGAATTACAGTCAAACAAATGAACATTCATGCAGTCATTTCTCCCTGTTCTGAGCTGTGGATGTTGTATGGCTATTTGAAGTTCCTGCTTTGACTTTCTTCACAATGATGGACTGTAACCTGGAATTAAATTTCTTTCTGCACTAACTTTTTATACGAGTATTTTATCACAGCAGCAACAGTGAAACTAGAACATGCATGTAAAATAAAGCAAGTGTTTTGGTCAAATTTTTTAATGTGAGTAATGTGTCTCAGTATTTATTTTGAATAAAATTTCTTTTGTCTGCTCAAATGTCAACAGTCAGGAGAGAGAGCTGAGTGGGAATGGGAGAGTGCTCCTCAGTTACCTTTCTTTGTCCAGGATCGGAAGTGAACTTAATCCCCCATAGACAGCATGCCCAGATGCCTGTCTTTCAGTGAACTCTAGATTCTGTGGGGTTGACCATTAACCAGCCACCACAGCCATATGACAATATTTGGTTGTAATTTTAAATATCCAGTATTCATTTATACTTAATGTAATTATTGATACTTAAAATTTTTATATTTGTTTTTTATTGTTTTTTTAAATTTTTTATTTTTATACATTCATTTGAATCCCAGCTGTAGCCCTCTCCCTCTTTCTCTCCCAATCTTCCCCTCCCTCATCTCCTCTCAGCCCCCTTCCGAGTCCACTGAGAGGGTGTGTCCTCCTCTCCTTCCATTTGGTCCTGGCTTATCATGTATCTTCAGGATGGTTGCAATGTCCTTATTTGTGGCCTAGTAAGGCTGCTCCTCAGAGGGGAAGGAAAGCTCATGAGTTCATGTCAGAAACAATTCCTGTCCCCCTTACTAGGAAACCCACTTGGATACTGAGCTACCATGGGCTATGTCTGAGCAGGGATTGTAGGTTATATCCATGCATGGTTCTTGGTTGGATAAACAGTCTCATAGAAGACCCCTGTGCTCAGATATATTTGGACCTTGTGGGTTTATTGCGCTTTTTTTTCCTTTTTTTTTTTTTTTTTTTGACTTGGTTTAGGTTGACAATTCTGTTTTATTACCTGACCCATTAGCTACAGATTTACATATAGTCCATTGTTAATTTAGTGGTTACTATACCAGTTACAGTGGGCATCCTTGACAGTCCTAAGGGTTTGTTGTTGTTTGTATTTATTTACTTTATTAGTTAGTTATTTCATTCTTGGGTTTTTTTGTTTCTCTGTGTATCCTTGGCTGTCCTGCACTCCCTTTGTAGAACAGGCTGCCCTCTAATTCACAGATAAACACCTGCCTTTGCCTCGCAGAGTGCTCAGATTGCACCGCCATCGGGTTTTATTTGTTTGTTTGTTTGTTTGTTTGTTTTATTATTCACTTTACATTCACTACACTTAACTGCAGTCCCCACCCTCTTCCCCCTCCTGGTCCTGACCTCACATCCTCTTCTCCCTCTCCCCCTTTCCCTTCTCAGAAAAGGGGAGTCCCACAAACACAGACCAACAGGCCCTAGCACATCAAGTTGCATTGGGACCAAGCGCATCCTCTTCCACTAAGAGGCCCAACAAGGCAAATCCACCTAGGGGAAAGTGAGCCAAAAGCAGGCAACAAGAGTCCATATCAGAGACAGCCCCTGCTGTAATTACTAGCGGACCCTCATTAAGGCCAAGCTATATATGTGTAGGGGACCTTGGTTGAGTCAATGCATGCTCTTTGGTTGGTGGTTCAGTCTCTTGAGTGCCTATGGTCCTTGGTTAATTGACTCTCTTGGTCTTCTTGTGGGGTTCTGGTCCTTTCTGGGTCCCTTTGTCCTTTTCCCAACTCTTCCACAAGACTCTTCTAATGTTTGGCTGTGGGTCTCTGCATCTGTTTGGATCTGATGCTGGGTGGGGCCTCCCAAAGAAGAGTTATGCTGTTCTGTCTACAAGTAGAGTATCGTTTGATAGTGTCAGTGGTTCTCTCTTTCCCATGGGGTAGGTCTGAAGTTGTGCCAATCCATCAGTTTTTTGTGCCATTCCATCAGTCTCTGATCTATCTTTATCTCTGTATACCTTGTTTGTAGGGCAAATTTGGGGTCTTAGGTTTTGTGGGTTGGCTGGTATCCCACTCACTCCTCTGGACATCCTACTTTGGTGTAAGAGGTGGTCCCTTCTGTCTCTATATCCTCTTCTAGGAGACTCAGCTAGAATCACCCCCATATCCTCCCAGGAGCCTACAGTGTCTGAGGTCTCCAACTTGTGCCAGAAAATATTTTCCTGAGTAAGGTAACACAAGACCCAGAAAGACACACATTTATGTACTCGCTTATAAATGGATATTAGCCATATAATACAAGGTAACCATTCTGCAGTTGACAGATCCAAAGAAGGTGGTAATAAGGAGGGCCCAAGGGAAGATGCGTGAATCTCCCTCAGAAGGGGAAATAAAATAGACATCAGAAGTGGATGAAGAGAGAACTGGGTGGGAGAGGTGAAGGGAAGGGGAATGAAGGAAAGGATCTGGTATGGGGAGAGTAGGGATGGGAGGTGAGAGGGCTGGGAGAGAGAAAGTGTTTTGGATTTTTTTGAAGCCACTTTCCGAATAAGGTAAGGGTCTTAGAACACTGGCTTCCTGGGTGTGTGTCATACCCTTCCTCAACCACTACCTCCTGACCCACCCGTTAACAGTATTTAAACATTTGAGTCTGAGTTATGTGTTGCTTTTTTTTTTTGGGGGGGGGGGGCAGTGTTAATAATTGTGGATTGAATGCTAGTATTGTGTGTAGAAAACTGAAGGCAGAGGATGATACCTTCTTCCTTTTAAAGAAAGTTTAATTTTGATTTAGTAGGCTGACAAACTAGGAGAACATGATCTAGTGTAAATTTCTTTAAGACATTATTAGTGTTAACATGTTTTTAGTTTGTCGGTTCCCCCCCTCCCCCAGGCTATAATAGCTCTCTACACAGTGGCTGTAGCCCCCTTGAGATCTCAGCCGAAAGCCCTAGTTATTAGTCATGCTGTTTTCCATATTGCCATGCCTGACTCTTAGACTGCAAATCTACCAGTTAGCCTCTTAGCATTGCATTCTCTTTGTTCTCTTGTGTTTTGGATTTTTGGTTTGTTTTTGTCAGTAACTGCCCTATGTCCTGCATGGCTAAGTTCTGGAAATCTGGCTGGGGCTAAGAGTGAATACAGAAAGGATACAGACACAGTTGTGGAAAAGCTGAGATGGGATGGGCCTTGGGATCTAATGGAGACCTATCGCCAACAGCTGTCCAGAATCAGCATTTACATTTTGTGTCTGAATGGAAAAAGGCAAGTTTATAGTATACAACTGAGTGAGGCAAGTGGTGTAGCTAATCGCATCTCGGTAGGAGCTCCATGTAGGGGAGTAGTCTCAGGCTGCAGTCATTTTAGAGCAGAAAGCTCTGGTTGTTAGGTACACTCTAGCATTCATTCACACTTGAACCAAAGGAAGTCTTTGCCAATTCCTGTGGGTTTGAAGTATTGGGGTCCTTGACATGGCTGTGTTAATGTCAACAGCACACACTCAGATAATTAGTTTATGATTAACAGAGTTTGGTTGTGTTTCTTTCCTCTTCAGAAACTTTGCCTGTTTGATAGCCAACCCCCATGTACTAACCTGTGACATTGTGCCTGACTACTCAGGGGATACAGTGACAGTAAGTGTGTTAGTGCTAGTACTTAGTGCTGTTCTCATGTACTTGGTTCCCATAAATCCAAGTTGCAGTGATGATTTTAAACAGTGGTGTCGGGGGATAGCCAGTGGGGGTAGTGATAGTGGTGATTTAGATTTTTTAAATTATGGTAAACACCATCTTATAGAATTGTTCTTGCTTCTTCCTCCTCCTCCTAAAGTGGAACTCTACCTGTTACCAACATCTTTCCCAGTACCCAATTCTGCTCTTTGCATCTGTGATTTTAATGCTGTGGGTACATGTAAGTGGGGCAATACAGTATTTGTTCTTTTCTGCTTAAGCACATGCTCCCCCATGTTATGGACTATGAATACTTCATATAAACCACATTTTGTTTGTCTCATCCATTCATCAATGGGCATTTTAATTGTGACTTTTGGAATTTGTACTGCTGTGTTTATTGGAATGCTTTTTGTATTTTGCCTGTATGCTAAGAAGTAAAACTGCTCAGGTATAGGCTAACTCTGCTTTATTTTTGACAAACTTTGATGCTAGTTTCCATAGCTACTGCCCTACAGTATTGAGTTCAGCTCGCCTGCATTCTGAGCTCTTGCTTTTGTTTTGTTCTGTTGAGTTTTTATTTATTTGGGTTTTGGGGGCAGTGTTTCTCTGTGTAGCCCTGGCTGTCATAGAACTCTGTAGACCAGGCTGGCCTCAAACTCAGAGATCTGCCTGCCTCTGACTCCTGAGAGTTGGGATTCAAGGCATGTACCACCACACCTGACTTTAGTTTTCATTTTAATAATGGGCTTTTATTTTAAAATTTGGAAGGGAAGTGGTAGCTTTGGCAGTTGTTTCTATTGTTACTATTGCAAATGGATGCTATTTGGGGTAGATGTTTACAGATAAGGAAATGGATGTGAAGGTCATAGATATTAAGTGGCAGAAAGAGGACTGATTGAAAGAAATGCTTTATGCTTCTTGAATCAGTGTTTTTTTTTGTTTTGTTTTGTTTTTTGCCTACATGTATTTCTGTCTCACATTTATGCAGTGCCTGTCAAGGCCGGAAGAGGGCATCAGATCCCAGGGCTGGTGTTACAGATCATTATGAGCCATCATGTGGGTGCTGGGAATTGAACCTGGATCATCTGGAAAAGCAAGTGCACTGAGCCATCTCTCTGGTTCATGAATTAGTGTGCTTAACCACTGTATTATGTCACATGTTTTCTGTACTCAAATGAGTCTAATAGAGATTATTTCATAGTGTTATTTTTTTTCTCCCACTCATATTATAAACGTTTACAGTGGGGAACAGTACATTTTAGTATGATTTGGTACAATTCTATATAGCTTTACAGAAATGGGGTTTTCATTTATCTTGTATTTTGATAGACAATTCCTGAGTGAAAATTACAAGATTTTTTTTCTTTCAACTAGAATATTACATATTTTAAAATATATAACATTGTTTAAAAAACACTTCTCTTACTTTTTGGTAGACAGTATTGCTTTGGGATTAAGCCTGTTGATGCAAGTTCAACCATATTTTGATAGACTAGCTACAAAGAACTTAAGGGGCATTTTGTTGTTGTTGACGTATGGGTAAAAGCCACCACCCCCAGCACCTGTTTAATCTTGAAAGCAAACATTGTTCAAAATGAACACTAAATAGAAATGCTAGAACCTAAAATTTCCTCTTTTTTTTTTGCACTGATTAATTACTTCATGAGTCTGTAGCTACTTACCATGATTTGTTTTCCTGTAACGTGACTTTTAATACCATTTCTTAAGTAGTAATGTTCCTGTCCACCATAGGATGCTTGAGCAAGGAATAGCTCCTAAGAGAGAACTACAAATAAATTTAAAATGTGGTTTATGAAATGTGGTTTATGCTGATGAAATACATACTCCTTTATTGAACCTTCAGGTGTTTTTTAGAATATTTCATATTTAAAATATCTGAACTTGGGATTTTAAAAGACAAGTTAAAACCAGGCAATTTTATTTGGACTCTTTTGCAGTAGATAGTTACTAGTGTTGGATTTAAACATAACTGCACTTGGGCCTAATCCTGAGATTTCAACATTTAAAAGTAGCCCTTATGTGTTACCTGTCTTTGGAGATGATTTTTAAAAGGAGTCCTGGCTCCTTTTAAGATTAGTAAAGGGTCTTTTTAAATTAACTTGGAAACATCTGCGATTTGAATGATTAGAACTACATTATTACTGCACTACATAAAATCAGGTTAGTTAACAAAGGGAGATTACTATTAAAGTATATTGTGAAAATGCTCATGTCCACCTCCAGGCTTAATTCCTTAGTGTTAATAAACAGTAAACAAAACACTTGACATTGCCACTCAGCAAATAATGTCAGTGTATCTCCTTCTACTGTCTACTGTTTCACTTGAAGATCTTGTGAACTTGTTTAACACATGCATTTGATACATGAGTTAAGCAAATTACAGCTTTTGTCTTACTTGATGATAATTAGCCATACATGTCAAACATTTGCTATAAATGATTATTACTAATTTTATATAGCTACACTTAAGTTTCTGAGGTGCTGTTTATACTTTGATTGGCTCTTCTGGTATGTCTCCTTATAATAATTGTTTAATGTTCCCATATGCTTATAATGTAGGTGAAACAGAAGACTTCTTGCAATTGCCGGTACTTTCCATTTTAGCAGTATAATAGTTCTTTTAAATTTGTTTCAGTAACTGTGGTGAATTGTAAAGGTTTAATTTTACATAACTTCAGAGGTACTAGGAATTTCCAAAGTGCTTTAAAAATTTTTATTGTGGGTTGTAATAATTATTTTATATTTACAACAATTTTGCTTAATATTATTTTGTTTTAACTGCAGGACCGTGTATATGTACAACAAAATAATGTAGAAAATGTCTACAATTTGGGATTAATAATTTTTCGAGATCAAGTTGTACGTTATGGGTGTATTAGGGATCATCTTCGGCAAACTTTATTGGATATGATTGCCAGAGAGCGGAAAGGAGAAGTTGTAGACAGGTATATGATTTATCCTTACATTTGGTTTCGGTTTTTCATGTTTGTATCCTAAGAAGTGATTGCTGTCATAATTGCATTAAAACCATAAAAACTTATTGTTCAGTACTTACTAAAATCTTCAAAGGCTTTTACTGTTTTAGTTATCTAGAATTTGAGGACATCATCTTAAGCGTATTGATTTATGTATTTTTAATAAGTTAGCCTTCCATTTTGTTTTTTTCCTACTGTCATTTGTTTCTTTTTGCTATGTAATATAACATTTTAGTCTTTTTTTCCTCTTTTAAAGCTCTTTTTAATTTTTTTCCCCTTCCTTCTCTTACTGTGTTTATTTTGTATTCTTTCCATTACTGAGAATTGAACTTAGGACTTTGCTAGACAAGTGTGTTGCCAAAGCTCCATCTGCAGTCCACCTTATTGTATCGTAGAAGAAGCAGGGTCTCAGTATGCTATGCAGACCAGTGTTGAACTTCTAAACTTTTAGAACTCAAGCGTTTCCTCTCTTCCTCAGTCTCCCCAGTAGCCTAAACTATAGGCATATACTATTGTGCCCTGGTAGGCTTTTGTCTTTCACGTTTTTTTTTGTTTGTTTGTTTTTTTGTTTTTTGTAGAAAAAAATACTGAATGTGGACTAAAATACCCCAGAACTACTTCCGAGTCCTACACTCTCACTTTTCTTGGCATGGCAGTACCATTTTTGTGATGTTACTGCTAGAGTGGCTTGGAACATGTGGAATTCCTTCTCGTTTGGTTTCAGAGGATCAGTGAGCTAATACAGTTCCCACTGATTGAGCTTAGTGTTTAATCAGGATTGTTCAAAACTCATTTATTTAAAAAATCTTGTATCGCCTTTGTATTAGCTGTAGGTTATCCTCTGGCTTACTAACTTACCTGTCTACCTTTCCCTCTCCAGTCACACCCACTAAACTACCTCTGTATTTTTTTTAAATAATTAAAAACTTTGTTATCTTAAACATACTTTAAAATTTTTGTATGGCAAGGTAAGGATAACTAGATAAATAGCTGTATAGTCAAGATAGGATTTTTGATTTAAATTATTCTGTATCCATATTTTTGAATGACTTTTCTTATGAAAGATTGGTTACTTTGATAAAAGCTAAATGTTGTAAAAGTATTTCTCAACTTTTGAATATTTTACATGTCTTTAATATATTTGATTATCAAGTAATTAAACTTTTTTTGACAGAGGAGCAATAAGAAATGCTTGCCAGATGTTAATGATTTTAGGTCTTGAAGGAAGATCAGTCTATGAGGAAGATTTTGAGGCTCCTTTTTTGGAAATGTCTGCAGAATTTTTTCAGGTAATCAGTGACTGTATTGATAAATGCTCTTTTATGATGATCATAACATTATTCAGTGTAGTTTATTAATTTGAATATTGTGACCTGTTTTAGTTAGAATTCATTGGAGAGGGGATGCTACCAAAATAATACTCTTTAGAATTCCTACTTCATGTTCTGACACACCAGTGAGGGACTTAATAATAATTGAAAATTTTCCACTTTAAAATTGTGTGTTAAAGAACATAAGCTTAAAAGTAGCCTTAAGACTTTATCATATTTATCTAATTACTATAAATTCACAGGCAACATAACCAATGAAATCTCTGCAGGCTTCTTAGCTGTCAGTTAATACAATAAATATTAGCAATGTATCTGATTTCATATGGCATATTTGCTTAACTTAAAGGGTACTGATTAGGAAATTAAAAGCTGACCTCAAGCAAGCAAAATTGTTTTTTAAAATCACATAGCATCCCAAACCAATAAAATTCTAACAATAAGGTCCTATTAGAACAAGTTAATGGCGAATATGGTAATAACCCTGAGTGCTGACAGATGTTAGAATAGCTATAAGATACTGATAGCCAGGCATCCTTCCTTAAACATCAGCTGTGTTTTATAGAGGAAATGTAGTGGTGCCCAACTACAGTACAAAGTTTTTACTCTGATAATAGGATTTTTTAAATAAATTAATATAAAATTACTTTTAACTCAGTTTAGAGCCATTAGATGTGTATTAAAATAGCGCTTGATAATTTACTTATCAACATAAAAATACGGAGTTGCTGCTTTCTTCCAAATGGTTTATAGCTAGCCATTACGAAGTTCTTTGTGGTCCCGCTGGAGAGGCTGGGTCATGATTTATCAGTTTATAGTATCCAAAGCAATGCTTATTTTTTAATAGCATATCAGCTGGTTTTCGTGCTAATTTCATCTCCAAAATATACTGCAGTTACATGCATATTACAGGTATACCTAGAAACACAGTGTTTATTATGAATAGAGATGGTCTTGCCAAGATTTTTGTTTAGGATGTTGAAGTCTGTTCTTAGGAACTTGATTTTAAAAATGAGAACTACTTTTGCTAAGTAGAGAATGTTACTTATTTTTATATAACATATGTCAGTATGTCTTATGTAATTCTTAGATATATTGATTAATGCTGCTTTTAGGTAGTTTAAAATCTATTGGGATGACACTAGTAACTCTGAAACCAGTAAGGCTAATGTTTAACAGAGATGATTAATAGCTATTTAAAACTTATTTTTCTCAAATTGCTTATATGGGAGCAGCATAGTAGGAGAACTTCAGTAGTGATGGTATATCAGCAAAGCTTATGACAGACACAATGAATCTTTCTAGCTACAGTTTGCAGTATAATGGAATGAGCTGTTCTGACTTGGGTCAAGTGCTTAAATTTGTATATTATCAAATCTTTAAAACACTGTTGATAGATAATGTGTTAATTTAGTTTTATGTCAATTAATGCTTTAAAGACCAAATTAGACTAAAAGAATCTGTGTAATAAGAAATTGCATGAAATGTCCTTTAGTTGTTAGACTACTTGGTGTGATTCATTGTAAATGCTATAGAAACGCTTTTAGAATAGAAACACATTTTTAATTAAATTTTTAAAATTTAATTGCAGATGGAAAGCCAGAAATTTTTAGCAGAAAACAGTGCTTCAGTATATATAAAGAAAGTAGAAGCTAGAATTAATGAGGAAATAGAGCGGGTGATGCACTGCCTTGACAAATCTACAGAAGAGCCCATTGTGAAGGTTGTTGAGAGGGAACTCATTTCTAAGCACATGAAAACTATTGTAGAAATGGAAAATTCTGGGCTGGTACATATGTTGAAAAATGGAAAGACAGAAGGTAAGTGTTATCAATTAAAAATAATTCTAACTTACGAATCTCAGTTTTCAAAAAGTTAGCACTATAGTGAAGTTAAAGCTTTACATTTTATTTTTATGAAAATGTTACATATTTCTGGTGATTTCAGTGGTGCTTCCCACAACCCCTGCTTTTTACATTTTGTTAAATACCAGTGAGTTTGAAAGCTTTCTAGACTCACATATGTTCTTATAAGGTTGATGGGTGTAGGTGTGTGTGTGTGTGTGTGTGTGTGTGTGTGTGTGTGTTCGTCCTTATATTCATATTAGAATATTTAGAAGAACTAGTAGACAAGTTAAAAAGAAAAGTTAGCACTTTTGAGATAATGCGTTTAACGATAGCAGTCATTGTTAACTTTAATTCACGGTATTTGTCTTGAAAGGTTGTGAAAATGATTGGTGTAAGAAGTTCTCAGTTTCTAGTGCTTTGCTTTGAAGCGTTCATTTTATATGCCAGTGGTTTTTTTTAATAGCCATCATTATTTTCCTGCTTTCTTGATGAAATCTTAGCAATATTTCTAGCTGGTTACTATTCGGAAATGTGCTGCCTCTTGTATGAGCTAGATAAGGGATGAAAAAAGTTGGAGTTTTGTTTTTTTATTTGGATTTTAGTTTTGGTTTTCCGAGACAGGATTTCTCTATCTAGCCTTCATTGTCTTTGAACTCACAGCAATCCCTCTGCCTCTGCCTCCCAAATTCAGGATTACAGGTATGCGTCACCATGCACAGCTATTTGTTTATCTGTTTATTTATCTATCATAATTATTAAGAGACAAGTCACAGAAGGGAGGTTAGATCAATACTGGCAAGAAAAGTCATCCTCTTAATCTCTAATGGAATATTTGACCTTTGTTTCCAGTTAGAGTTAAATATATGGCAAGTTCTCAAAAAACCATACAGATTGTTTTTATTAATGAGGGTGCTTTTTTCCTTTTAACGAACTGTTTTTGTAAATTTTTTTTGAGAAAACAAGTCTTCTAGTTTATTTGCCATGACTTTGAAAGTACAGTAATCTTGGGTGCTTGTTTAATTCAAATATTAGCATTTTTCAAAATTTAGTTTTACTGCATTTATTCAGAGTGTGTGCGTGTGTGCTTGGAAGTCAAGAGAACACCTTATGGAAATCTGTTCTCCTACTATCCTGCCATCATGAGTCCTGGGAGTTGAACTCAAGTCATTAGTCTTGGCAGCAGGTACATTTACCTCTGAGCCATCTCACAGGCTCCTTTGTGCAAAGGGGTAGATAACAGATATTTCAGGCTTGTTTGCTGCTACAGTGAAAAAGTAGACACTGACAGTGAAACCAAAGCAAAGATATAAACTACATTATGGAAGTTGAATTTAGGAGCGGGGAAATGTTTGAAATTGCTAGACATGCTTGACTTGACAATAATTCAGAAGCTTCATGGAGACATGTTTTCAATATGTTAGGTAAGCCCATTATGACAAACACTCTAAATAGCAGAATAGCTACTTACCATGTATAATTTTGCTCTATTTAGTTCTCATTGTTTTAGTAAGTAGCTACCTATGATTCTAAATTAGATTTTTAAACTGCCTTTAACTTCCTTGCCTTACCACTAGAGGCTTAATGGAGGAATGTGTTAATTGTGGTATCCTTGCTTATGAGCAGCTGTTGGCAGACACAGTTTCATCATTCTTAATTCTCATAAATCAGAAAGTGAAATAATAGTTCATTTACTATAAATAAGATATTTATATTGATCATTAGATACGTACAGCAGTATAAATAAGTTCAAAAGTGATGTCTTGCATTATTACTCATTTTAATTAAATATAAAGAAATACATAATTTTTGAATGCCAGATATTTTCCCATTGTTTACATTTTCTGCTATCCCATATTTTAACTACAGTAAATGAAACAATACCGTGAGGTTACATTGATTTAATATAATAGAGCTTAAATGTACAAGTAAGTAAAACTTACAACATAGGAACAAAACAAAACAGTTTGCTACAGGTATTTGGCACACAAAGATTTCTGTAGTTTACTAATTGCTGTTGTACTTTGTAGTGACTTTAATATGAGAAATTTTTGATTATAATATACCAAACACACAAATTACCATATATAGGTTACCCCGGAATGTATTATAGATAGGAGCTTGTATTGATTTAACCTGTGATTGAGTCAGTGAAACAAATATTAACGACCTCTTGTGTAAGCTGTGCTCATTAATTTTAAAATACACCATTAATTCTAGGTACTAGTTTGCTTTTATAAATAAAGTCCAAGGTAGACAGAATATGGTTTGTCCTTCAAATCTGGGATGTTAGCAGTTTAAAAAAACAAACAAATATATGAGGATCGATATAAGTTTTTAATATCCATAAAGTTTTATTTACACAGCCACCATCAATCATTCATGCTTTTTCTTTGAATGCTTGCTTACTGTGCTGGCAAAACTGATTTTTATGTCAGAGATCATATGACCCAATAGCCTAAAATGTTTATTGTCTGGTGCGGAATAGAAAACTGTTAGCCAACCTTGACATAGAAACTGCTGTTCTAACACCATTTTCAAAAGTTACTGACTATATATATATCATCATCATAAAGTTCTAACATTACAGTCTCCTGGTAAACAGTTCTTTAGAGACCACCAGGCAAATGGAAGAAAATTGATTCAGATCCACGTTGTGGTGCTGTTGAAAATGGTATGAAAAAAAATGGGTAAAGACTAGAGTCTAAATTGAAACACTGTAGTGTAATGAACCATTCTTTAAAAACAGAGATAAAGACAGTGCTACTGGGAAATACTAGTAGTTGCCCAGAATTACTCAGGGTAAGAACATTTTTTTAAATGGATATTTAGGCTGTAAATTTTATATAAAATTTATCATGAGATGCAATGAAGTAGTAAATCTGTTTTAATACATTTCATTTATTGTAATGATTGCCAGTTCTGTTGTAAAATATTAACTGGTTTAAAATTTTTTCCTTGTGGTGACTTCTACAGTAAAAGGATAAATTATGTACAAGTTCAAATATTTGTCACTCTGGTGGCATTGTTTAGTTTGCTGTTTAAGGTTCATGTCTTCTGTATACATTAAAATATGCAAGGTGTTTTACTAGTGCTTTCAACACATCTAGTCAAGCGCAGTAGTTCATAAATTATAACTTTCAACTAACCCTGTTTTTTAACAGTCATATGGACAGTAAATGGTGATAATAATCTTTCTTGAAAAGATTCACATTTTTGCTCTAATGTTTAATGTAAACATTCTGTTTATTTTCTAATTCCAGACCTTGCTTGTATGTACAAATTATTTAGTCGTGTGCCAAATGGTTTGAAGACAATGTGTGAATGTATGAGTTCTTATTTGAGGGAACAAGGAAAAGCCCTTGTTTCTGAGGAAGGAGAAGGGAAGAATCCCGTTGACTATATCCAGGTAAACAAAAGTTTTACATTCATGATAAGCATTTTGCGAATACTTCATGTGTCACTTTTCATAAGTGTATGTGTTACATATATACCTGTGCTGAATATTTTAGACTAGTTCAAAGATGTTCACATATGTGTCAGGGAGCTGAATTCAGGTGCTGATTTTTGGTAACCTATTAAAGATTTGTTTAAATTTGTGTAATAAAAATTAGTTGTATTTTGTGGTACGTTAGTATTTAAATGCAAGAAAAGCCAACTTGTGTTTTAAATGCGTAACCCTGAAAATGTTCTGTTTTTAAGCAGTACTTTGACTAAACTGTACTCCTAGAGTTGTTTTAATATGAATAATCAGTCTTTTTTGAGGGTTTTGTTTGTTTGTTTTAGGGGGTTTTTTGTTTTTACTTTTTCTTTGGCTAACCAGTTTGGTCCTGACAAGGTGGTTAAAAGAAGCAGGAACAGGTTTTTTTTGTTGTTGTTGTTGTTGTTTTATTTCAAGATGTTTGCATTTCATTTATTCATTTGTATTAGGGGTTACATGCACACCCAAGTGCCTTGTAGTTGTCAGAAGACAGTCATTTCTTTCCTGTTATGTGGGTCCCAGGGATCCAACAAGTACATTTACCTGCTGAGCTATCTCTTGGGCCTTACTTGATTTTTGATACATTATTATACATACCTGAAGGATAGAATTCTTACCATTTGTCACTAACATTTGAATTCTTAACATTTATCACTATTTGAGCTTACACACAAATTAGAAAATAATAGTTTGTAAAATTAACTCTGAACACATAATTACCAGCAAGGGTAAGGTAGGCCTACATCATAAGTATTTTACTTATGAGAACATTTTTACAGTGTTCACTAAATTTGTTTTTATTTGTAAGGGCTTATTGGATCTGAAGAGTAGGTTTGATCGCTTTCTCCAAGAATCCTTCAATAATGACCGGCTCTTCAAACAGACTATTGCTGGGGACTTTGAGTATTTCCTAAACCTCAACTCCAGGTCTCCTGAATACCTCTCATTATTTATTGATGATAAGCTGAAAAAGGGAGTCAAAGGGGTGAGTAGTAAAGCATTTGAAAGTACATTAGTTTCTACTTATTGACATAAAGTTTAGAAATAAATTTAAGAAATGTTACAGATAAAAATGAAAACAGGGCTCTTTACTGTGCATACATCCAATTTAATCTCTGATTTGTAAAATTATAAGCATAATACAGATCACTATGTTTTCTTCTTTCCCTTATTTAAAAGATAGGTAAAGAAGGTTTATTATCTTTTGGATTTAACAAAAATTTACCCATTTGTTTGCCAATTTTGAATTTTTAATGAGCCTTAAAAATAATGTCTCGTGGTTACATGAATTTCTGTAAAAAGTTTTACTATGTTCTGTATCAATGAAATTTCTTCTGGTCATGATCATCCCTTAGCCCAGTCCTGTAATGATAAGCGTCCTGTCTAACTAGCAGTCCTCCACTCCAAATGTATGAAGTGGGGCACATTCTCAGATCACATCCGTTCCGTTAACCAAGTATTATGGCTGGTTTTAAACTATATTGTCTGTTGATTAATTTTCAGCTAACCGAACAAGAAGTAGAAACAATATTGGATAAGGCAATGGTCCTTTTTAGGTTTATGCAAGAAAAAGATGTATTTGAACGTTATTATAAACAACACCTGGCAAGGAGACTGCTCACAAATAAAAGTGTTTCTGATGACTCTGAAAAAAATATGATTTCTAAATTAAAGGTAAGCATTATTTAAGATGAATGTTGTAATATGCCTAACTAATGTTGATTATGTGGCTGAATACCAGCATATAATTAGAAATTGCTTACTTCCAGACTTACTAAAGTAGTCTGGCTTTGAGCAAGGTGGCCATTGCTTCTACTTGTTAAAGATACAGAACATCAGAGTTCTCTAGTACTGTTGCCTAGACTAGTTTCTAAACTAACTTGTAACAGAATCACCTGAGGTGTTTGTAAGAAGTTTCAGGGTTTAGGCTCCACTTTACCTGGAGTACATTGGAACCTCTGAAAGAGCCTGAAAATTATGTTTTTAATAGCTATAGGCTTATAACAACCAGTGGGAAGGCTTTCTGAGGAGATACACAGGGTTGGCAATAACATGAATAACTTTGTTTCTACACTTTTTCATGGGAAAGTCCACTATTTGTACATATTTGTGATCTTTCTCCATAGACTGAGTGTGGATGTCAGTTCACATCGAAACTGGAAGGAATGTTTAGGGATATGAGCATCTCAAACACAACTATGGATGAGTTCAGGCAACATCTACAGGCAACGGGGGTAAGAGCCTGCATCAATCTTTATTTATTTATTTATTTATTTATTTATTTATTTATTATTTACTTCACAACCACAGTTCTCACTATTCTCCCAAGTTTTACCCCCTCTTACTCCATCCACTCCTCCTCTCTTTCTCTTCAGGATAAGAGAAGCCTCCAATGGATATTAACCTGCCTTGTCTAGGACACTTATGCTAGGCTCGCATCTACAAGTATAACAGAGTAGCATATCAAGTTGCAGTTAAGACTAGGCACATCTTCTGCTGGTGCTCAGTGAGGTAGCTTAGTAGCGGGAAAGGGTCTCAGAGGCAGGCAACAGAGTCAGAGACATCCCCTGCTCCTGCTGTTAAGAGTCCCACATGAAGACCAAGCTACACAACTTTACGTATGTGCAGAGGGCCTAGGTCAGTCCCATGCATTCTCCTTGGTTGGCAGTTCAGACTCTGAGCCCCACTGGGCCCATGTTAGCTGATTCTGTGGGTTTACTTGTGGTGGCCTTGAACCCTCTGGCTCCTATAATTCTTTCTCCCTCTCCCACAGTATTCCCTAAGCTCTTCCTGCCTAATGTTTGTCTGTGGGTCTCTGCATCTGTTTCCATCAGTTGCTAGGTGAAGCCTCTCTGATGACACTTAATGCTAGGCTCCTATCTGCATGTATAGCAGAATATCAATGTGAGAGGTAGACTCCCTCTCATGGCATGGCTCTCAAGCTGGACAAGTCCTTGGTTGACCAGTTCCTCAATTTCTTCTCTATCTTTACCTCTGCACATCTTGTAGGCAGGACAAATTGTAGTCAGTGATTTTCTGTCTGAGTTGATGGCTCATTCTCTCCATTAGAAGTCTTGCCTGGTTACAGGAAATGTCTGGTTCAGGCTCCATATCCCTCATTGCAGGGGAGGGAGGTTAAATCTAGCTAGGATCAGCCTGCTAGATTCATGGGAGTTTTCATTGCCTTAGGGTTCTAGTTTGTCCCAGAGATGGCCCTCACCCAATCCATTTGTCTCTCCCAGTACTTTCTCCCTTCATCCTTCCCCCTACCTGATTCCTTCTGTTCCCATCCCCATCCAGTCCCCTCCCACTGCCCACCCAAGATGTCTATTCTGTTTCATCTTCTCAGTGAGATTCAAATGTTTCCTCTTTGAGACCTCCTTGTTACTTAGCTTCTTTGGGTCTCTGGATTGTAGCATGGTTATCCTTTACAGATAATATCCACTTATAAGTGAGTACAAACCATGTTGGTATTTCTTGGTCTGGGTTATCTCCCTCAAGATGATTTTTTTTTTCCTAGTTCTATCCATTTCCTGCAAATTTCATGATGTCATTGTTTTTAAGAGTTGAGTAATACTCAGTGTACCACAGTTTCTTTACCCATTCTTCAGTTGAGCGATATCTAGCTTGTCTCTGGCTATTACAAATAAAGCTGCTGTGAACATAGCTGAGTAAATGTCCTTGTAGTATGGTGGAGCATCTTTTGAGTATGTGCCCAGGAATAATGTAGCTGTTTCTTGAGGTACAGCTAGGCCCAATTTTCTGACAAAGCACCAAATTGACTTCCAAAGTGTGACTGTGTAAGTTTGCACTCCCACCAGCTATGGAGTGTTCACCGTGCTCCACATCCTCGCCAACATGAGCTGTCACTTGAGATTTTGATCTTAGTCAGTCCGACAAGTGTAAGATAGAATCTCAGAGTCATTTTGATTTGCATTTCGCTGGTGGTTAAGGATGTTGAACTTTTTTGTTTGTTCGTGTATTTCTCAGCCATTAGAGATCCTCTGTCAAGAATTCTGTTTTGATCTGCACCCCATTTTTTAGTTAAATTATTTGGTTTGTTATCTAATTTCTTGAGTTCTTTATGAATTTTAGATATCAGCCCTTTGTTGGATATAGGGTGGTTAAGATTTTTTCCCACTCTGTAGGCTGCTATTTTGTCCTTTTAATGGTACCTGCGTTGATTTCTTGTCTCAAATGTTGATTCTTTGCTATTATATTTAGAATGTTTTCCTTCAGTTTTATTAGTGACATTGGCAGCTCCATATACTTTAAGGCTACTCTTTACATGCAGTTAGAAGTAGTTGGAGCTGAATAGATGACTCAGTGGTTTATTTTGTCCCAACTCATGTATGTTAGGCAACTCACAACTGCCTGTAACTCTACCTCCCAGGGCCCTGAGACTGTCTCTGTAGAAAGTCACAGAGACAGACAGATAAGCATAATTAAAACCAAGAATTAAAAATATCTTGAAAAATGACTGCATATGCTGCAGACCTTAAACATTAAATCTTCTAAGATCTTCCCTGTGTTGGAAACAGTTGATGGACACAGCAGAGTCAGCCAAGCAAATTTTGAGCTTCCTGAAGTCTTTAAATTCCATTAAAGCTGAGCACAATTCTCTGAAGGCTTTTGGTCTGTTGAAGTCTACCCTAGTGGGCTCTTTACTTTCTGGAGTCATGCAACAAATACTTTGGGGGTTTTTTTGTTTTTTGTTTTTTGTTTGTTTTTTGTTTTTTGTTTTGTTTTGTTTTTGTTTTGGTTGGGTTTTTGTTTGTTTTTGTTTTCTTAAAAAATACAGTAATATGATTATAATATTATAAGAAATTGTGTTTGTTCATTTTGTCTTCGTTTTTTTGTTTTGTTTTTTTTTTTCTAAGAGGGCAGAAAGCCTAATGTTGAGCATTACTCTAGTAAGTATTTTATTGAAGTTTTCATCCATCATACAGGTAGATGTTTATTGAAAACAGATACATAACACTGTACCTATAGCTAATGTTATCTAATGTAAAAATGTTAAAAGCAGAAATGAAATATACAGGTTTTGTCTAACATGATTTTATTCACATGTAAGAATTATCTTGTGTTCATTATTTTTTAGGTAATAGCTTAGGTAATAATTGTAATTACTTGAAAAACATTAAGCAGGTCCAGTCATTAATATCTGTTTGTTTTGTTTCATTAGATTCTAGACATGAGAATACTTACTTTGGCACAGCTACTTTGGTAGTTGTAATAGAGCCTGTGTGGGTAGGTAAGGGATATAGTCCGTTGCAGTTCATTTCTTTGTATTTGTGCAGGTATCTTTAGGTGGTGTTGATCTCACAGTCCGGGTTCTCACAACGGGATATTGGCCTACTCAGTCAGCCACACCAAAGTGCAACATCCCACCAGCACCAAGACATGCTTTTGAGATATTTAGAAGGTAAACTTTAAATAAGACTCTTTTTCTTGATAAAAAATAACCAAATTTGAATTACATTTTCACATTGCTCGTATTCTTAATTGATGATAAATACATTGCACTTTACACCTCATATTCAGAAAAATTTATGTTAGTAATTTTTAGCATGTAAGAACAGAATGCATGGGCAGGAGAGATGGCTCAGAGGTTAAGAACACTCGCACTTCTTCCAAAGGTCATGAGTTTGGTTCCCAGCAATCATGTGGCGGCTCACAACCATCTATAGTGGATCTGGTGTGCAGGCAGAATGCCCTATAAATAATCAATAAAAAAAATTAAAAAAAAAAAAACAAATTGCATAAAACTTCAGAAAGAAGAGTTGTCAGTGTCCTTTCTTTAGCATCAGTGGGTATTAGTGTGGGTCATTGCTTAGGATGGGCTGTGGAGAAAGGCTTATAAAGAGCTGGCTTGGTCATAGTATACATGAGAAATTACTTACTGTGTTGGTACCTAGTTGAATTACATTGGTCTTTTATCAGTACCCCATACCCTGTCCCAAATTTCTCCTCTGGTAAAAAGCAGGAACAGAACTTAATTCCTTCATCTTTATGTCTCTTGTCTATATGTTGCTAAGGGTTGTTGTTCTAAATGTGTGAATTGTACAGTTTCCTAAAACTTGGTTTGCTTTGCTGTAGGTTCTACTTAGCCAAACACAGTGGGCGACAACTCACACTCCAGCATCACATGGGTTCTGCAGATCTCAATGCCACCTTTTATGGTCCGGTTAAAAAGGTAAATTTTGATACTTTCAATATGCAGCATAACGTAATATTCATGTGATTTGGGTTTACCTGAGTGTAGCTGTTATCCCTCATCTCATGTTAGAAAGCTTAAAATCTTTGCTTTTACTTACTATATCTGTTCTTCCATTTGCTAACTGCATTTGAAAATATCAAAAGCATGTCTTCTTTAATGAATAAAATAGTAGATTAAGCCAGAGACCCTGTTGCCGAAAATAGTATAATGTAAGTTGATTTGAAAACATGCAAAGCAAAGCCATGTGCCCCTTTTCAGAATTCTTTTACTTCTGGTAAATGAAAACAAAGAGATTAGTACTTGATACTTACAAGACTTGCATATATTCATAGAATCATTTAAAAAAATGATATGCCAGTAATTTTCTTTTTAGAAAAGTTTTTTGTTGTTGTTGTTTTGAGGTCTAGAGTAATAATTTATTCTTATTACTTGGCTTGAATCAAGCCAAGGTCATTTGCCTTAAAATTGAAAATTAATAAAAAGACTTAGGCAGCAAAAAGTTTTAATCTAAATTGTGACCTAGACTTGTTTCATGTGATAAATTGATAAGACACCAAAGCATTTTTAGTATTGTTAAACATCTATATAACCATTGTCGTTTTTTTGTGTGTGTAATTAACAAAGATCAGGAACTTTATTTAGTTGAAAAATATTTGGCACTGTTATCTATGTGTATATAATCACTTTCTTGCCCCCATGTGAACTGTTCACTGTGTAGTTAAATGGGAACATTCCCTTAGTAAAGAGGGGTGTGTGCGTGTTTAAGTAGATTTATATAGGAGTGAGTTACAATTTTATTAGAGGGAGGAGATTATGGGATTTCTGAAAATGTGGTTAAAGTTGGTAGGAGGAAATGCCTTAATTTTTTTTTTTTTAAATTCAACAGGAAGATGGATCTGAGGTTGGCGTTGGTGGTGCACAAGTAACTGGTTCTAATACCCGAAAGCACATACTGCAAGTCTCCACTTTCCAGATGACCATATTAATGCTCTTCAATAATAGAGAGAAATACACATTTGAGGTATGGCTTATACTACTCCAAGTTTTGACCAATGCTGTTGTTTCTAACTCTTTGTTACTTGAGTCTTTTCTTGATTGGGTAAACTTATTTAAGTCGAGAGCTTGCAGAGCTTTAAAAATGAGGTACGTTTGTGTCCGTTATCATACTCACAAATGCTACCTTTTATATTTTTTTGTGTTTATCTGTAGTCAGTTTTCTCCCAACTACTCTTGGTGCCAGGTAGCAAATGATTAATGCTTTATTTCTGAGTGTTGCTTTGCATTTTAAAGAATTTTATATAAATGTAATTAATGTTATTTGTGTTGAGATTGATTTTTATTTTCATTTTATATTGATCCCTGATATGTACAGTGTCAGTAGTTGGTTCTTTTTACTGCTGAGTAATATAATATGTGGATTTGCTACATTTTCTTTATTATTTTACTTGCTAGCATACCTAAAGAGAGTATACTTAAAACATATGATAGCATTCGTTTTTGGGTTGGTACCAGATTTGCTCTGTTATGAATAGAAGCATGGAACTGGAAAGATAACTCATTCAGCATAGTCATTGCATTGCCTAATTTTGATCTTTTTAACCATCACCGTCACCATGTTAAAAAGCCAGGTGTGGTGGCGCACACATATAATCCAAGCACTGGAGAGATGATCTCTAGGCCTGTGAGAGACATTGAGAGCAAGGGAAGAGAAAGAAAGATGGCCACCTCCTGAGAGCCTACACCAAAGTTGTCCTCTGACTTTGACATACATGCTCACCTGTACCTAGACAGAAACCTACAACTCTGTGATTAGCTTTCACATCTTTTAGGTGTTTTTAAGTTACTTAAGTATATTACCTTAAGGGTTTTTTTTAATATATGTTAAACTTCAGACATAATTGCCTTGTCACATATTTTTATTACTGTGACAGAACACCGTGATAAGGCAACTTAAAAAAGAAAGCATTTAATTGGGCTTACTGTTCAGAAAGTTAAGGGTATATGATGGCAGAGTAAAGGTGTGGTAACAGGAACAGCTGAGAGCTGCAGATCCAAAAGTAGGAGGCAGAGAGTACTAATTTCTTGAAAACTCAAAGTTTACCACTAGTGAAAACCCTCCTCCAACAAGGCTTTTCAAAATTACTACATTTTTATTTATGTGCATATGGGTATGTGGGGTTGGGTCTGTGCATATATGCTAGGACGTGTGTATGTGGTATGTGCAAAAAGAACAACTTGCACAAGACTTTTCTCTCCTACCATTCAGGCTCTGAGGATCAAGGATGGAATTCAGGTCATCAGGCTTGGTGGCAAGCACCTTTACTGCCCAGTTATCTCTAAGCTCAATTAGATTAAATTTAACTAGTCTTTTCCTGTACATGTAAAAAGTCGCTTGGTGTTGAAATTGGTATCATCTTAATATTTTGAAGTAATGTATTAAATGTTTTGAAAGGCCTTAAAATTGTCTTCATAGTTATTGAAAGCCAATCTTTGGCTATCAGTGACAGAGGAAGAAAAAAATATGAGTTTGAAATTAAGAGCAAGAAGATTAAATTTGATATCTGCTTTAGTATTCACTGTCATGCTGGAAAACAGATTCAGAGAATGCCATATTTATATATGTTAAAACGCTTTTAAACTTACATGGTTTAGTTCAGTGACTGAGTGAAGAAGTTCTTTCATTATATTTAACAAGTAGATTCTACCTAAGAATTACACTAATTTACCATGCACAAATTATATGGAATTATATGGAGTCCTAACAATATTAATGAAGCAAACAGAGAGTATACCTAAAGTATACATAAAACTTTGCTACAAAGGTGGAATTCAGTTATTTTTTTTATAGATATGATGGGATTACTGGCATGGTTCACCATATCAAGTTTTATGTGGTGCCAAGGATTGAACCTAGGGTGTCCTGCATGCTAGGAAAGTACTCTGCCAGCTGAACTGTATATACCCACTTCCAATAGTTGTTTTTTGGTTTTTGTTTGTTTTGAGGGGCAAGGTTGAGGCAGGATGGCTCTCATTTAGCTCTGCCTATCCTAGAATCCCAATACATACTTTTTAATTGAGGTATTTTTTGTGTGAATATTTTATGAAGCGTGTGATAAATACTAAGGTTGGTTTTTAAGGACTCTGACTTATAAAGAACTAAGAAGTATGATTGTATAAGCAAAAATACAAATTCATTTTTCCAAACTACTATAGAATTGTATTAACTTCAGTGGTTGAAGGCAGTTTTCCTTTCCAACCAACATGGGACTTATTGATGCAAGTTTTAGGTAGTACTTACGTAGAATATTGTTCTAACAGTGCCGATTTTAGTTTTGTCATATACAGCTTTCTGTGTAGAATTCCATGCCAGTTTTTTTTTTCCCCTCAAAACCTTTGGGTTCTCCATCTCAGATCTAAGGTGATAGGAGAACATTTGTGACACTTAATTTTTGTTTTACACTAACATCTGTTTCTTCAGTTAAGTTAACCAGCTCTTCTGTAGAAATTGGAGGAGATAACAGTACTTAATTTTTGAAGAAGCTGACTTTATAAAAGTCTTTTAGTTCTGTAGGGTAGGCCACATACCGAATTCCAAAATGAAGTGACTTAAAGCGTCTACTAACAATCTGCTCTCTCTTCGTTTCTCTGAGTTGAGTGCCTGCTGGAGCTCATTTGGATAGCTGTGGCTTAAGCACCTTTAACCGAGGTACTTTTGTCTTAAGGTTCTTAAGGTGGTTGCATTTAGATTTCAGGTTGAGCTTAGAAAATCTAATGGTTTGGCTGGCCTTGACAGGTGCACTTTCAAGGTGTTTTGCATGTGGGCAGATTTGTTTTGGCTGTTGAAAGTCTGTAGTTTGTAGTTTCTCCTCATGTAGGACTTTCTACTTGATGCCTTGGTCATCTTTCCATCCTAGTGCGTCATTTATCCTAGAGTGAGCACTCCTCGAGCTCCAAGAAGAAACTATATTATCTTTATGATAGTCTTGCTAGTCACATATTGTTCCTCCCTTACTTGCTTGGTTACCCAATCAGTCTGAGCTGGTGAGATGGCACAGAGTGCAAAAGTCCAAGCCTGCTGAACTGAATATGATCCCTAAGACCCACATGGTAGACATTAAGAACCAACTACAACAAATGAGTTGGGGCACATGTGTGCACACAGACAGAGACCCAGTAAATATAAAAATATTTAAAACAACATTACCAAGATTATTAGGAGCTGACTTTAAAATTGACAGCAGGGGTGATTTTGTAATGTCACATTTAATCCATAGTAATGAAGTCGTTCAGGTTTTTTTTTTTTCCTTGTTTTTGAATAAATAAAGTTCACTTATCTAAAATAGTTACAGAGAGCATAGAATAGGGACTTACATTCTTAGTTTTAATAACATTGGTTTATAAAGCAATATGAGTAATAAATGGTATATTAATGCTTTATATTACACTTGACTCAGAAGAACTTTAAAAATGTGTAACCTTAATGTCAGATATAAATAACCTTTTAACCTTAATGTCGGATGTAAATAAGTGCAAACAGCCAGTAAACATTATCCAGTGCCAGGTATGGTAATGGTGATCCCAAGACAAAAGAGGAAGAGGTAGGCATTGAGTTCAAGGACAGCCTGGTCTACACAGAAAAACTGTCTACACAGGGGGAAAAAAATCCATCTGAAATTGATATCAATCATCAGTGGTAATATGTGTAATGCTGTAATAGAGGGAAATGTTTAAACATGCATAGGGAATAAATTTATAGGCTTAGTAATTCCCTACATACTTGTTGACTAATAATAAAAAGGCATGTAGACAAATACAGCACAAGGTACAGTTGAAACCTGTATAAATTATTCAGATAGCTAAATAGACATAGAATCCTTGAAATAAAGCTGTGTTTGACACATCTGTGTTACAAAAACTGAAAAAAGAAAGAGACATTATCATTATAGATCTGTGTTGCATGTATACTAAAAGAGTGATGCACTGTGTCTAAGATACTTTCCTTGGAATACACAGAAAGATCTGTTGAGCATAATGAGTTAAAAAGAAAAACAGTTAAAATGTGATCAGAAAATTAAGCACTTTTCTTTTTAGTTGCTATACACCATTTTAAGGCAGTAAAACAATTTTTAATGAATTTAAGCTGATCCCAGAATTTATCTGGATAAGAAAGTACATAAGATTAAATAAAACATTTTTGTTTGTTTGTTTGTTTTTTTTAAACAGAGTTTCTCTATATATCCCTGGCTGTCCTGGAACTCACTCTGTAAAACAGGGTGTCCTTGATCCTCCTGCCTATGTCTCCCAAGTGGTGGCATTATAAAAGTCATAGATGAGGAACTTGTTTAAATTAAATAGAGTCCAGAAGCAAATTGGTTTATATGTTTAGATAACTGGGAAATGGTAAACTTATCATTTAAGTTATTCTGAATTTTTTCGGAACTGTTAGAAGGCAATAAGGGAACTTTAGTATCATTATATGATAATCATATACAAAGTTAGATAGCTTAATGTGTAAATTCAAAACTTCATATGTAAATATAAAGATACCAATTAAGAATATATTTTCAGTTCTTTTAGTATAACTAAAATACATTGTAACGAACCATCTGCAATCTAATAATAGGGCCTATTTAGCTTCCTGTTAATTCATATAGTATTGTAATGTCTACAGTAGTAATATACATGTAAATATTTGAAGCAAAGACATGTATAAATAGTATTTCACAGAATTCTGACTTAACTAATTGATGTTTTCATAGATATATGTGAACTAAGTCATAGAGTGTATAGTTTCCTTAGTTATTTCATTGACATCAGAACAGTGAGTTAAAAATTATAATTCTTTCCCAGATGTTTTTATTTTTCACAGTATAACATTGTATTCCTATCATAACATATACAAAAGTTATCAACTAGACCTCAGAAGAAATGTTAACTTCTAGTAGTCAAATCCTATCTTGCTCCCAGAGGCAGTAAATATGGTCAGTCAAAATTCTAATGTTTGTTTGCATAAGGAAGGCTTGAACAAAGTGTGCTCTAAGTAAACTTGGAAGAAATATAGTAAATATTCTTGAGACTGACTATTGTAGCAGTTTATTTTACCTGAATGCCTTCAAGTTCCTGGTGGTGCCTGCAGATGGCATTTTTAGAAAACACAATTGTGTATTTCTTGATGCAGAAATGCCCTTGCCATTAACAATTTATAATTTGTTTAAATAATGAGATTTTAGTCATAATATTCAGGAGATTCTTTATTGTGAATTCTTTAATAGAATTACCGTTCTCCAGCTATTGCTTCATCGATTTATTTGCTGATTAACTAATGTACTTTTAATCTTTGGGAGAAAATCTAATTATGTCAAATCTAATGAAATTTTCAGGAAATTCAACAAGAAACAGATATTCCTGAAAGAGAACTTGTTAGAGCCCTCCAGTCCCTCGCCTGTGGTAAACCAACACAGCGGGTCCTCACAAAAGAACCCAAGTCAAAGGAGATAGAAAGTGGCCACATATTTACAGTTAATGATCAGTTCACATCCAAACTACACAGAGTCAAGATTCAAACAGGTACCTGGAATTAAGTTTTCCTCTTAAATTAAAAAGTATGTATATTTAATATAGAAAAAAAATTACTCATATGCTGATTTCTTCCTATTAAAAAGTAAGTTTCATTGTTAACAAAAATAATTCTTGTATTATGTTTGTGCTTGGTCCTAAGACAGGAAACCGGGTGTGTGGATACCTGGGGATAACAAAATGCAACTGAACCCAAATATAAATGAAACACAATCCTAAAGACTTGTTAGCACTGACAGGGTAATTTCTTTTTTTCAAAGCTGTTTTACAGATTTTTCAAAATTAGTTATGAATTAATCAAACTACAAAAAGTTTCATCTTTAGATATTTTCAAGTTTTGGAATTGTAAAACTAGTATTACCTTTAATTTAAAAGCATAAATAACACTGTTGTGAACAATTTTTAGTAAAGCCTTTTATGTTGACAGTGAAAATAAGTTGTTTTCCTACATCATTATAATTATGGTATTACATTTGAGAAAAACAATTTCTGTATATACTGCCTATATTTGTATTATTCTCAATTGTCCTGAAAGTTCCTTTTCTGTCTTAGCTTTTGGGACTGGGGTTCTTCAGGGTTTCCACATTACCACTTAAATTTTATTTCTCTTAATTTATATCCCCTTTATTTATTTTTCATTGACCATGTTGGGGATAGAGGCAGCAGTTCTTTGTGTAGATTAATTTATTTGCTTTTACTCTTTTTTTCTTAGCAAATAAAACTATTGCGGTTTTCTCTTATACGTGTGTGTCTGAGTGACAAACACTTAGAGACATAAATGCGTATAGTAAGATACTGGGGCTATAATTCAGGGCTCATACACGCTAGCCCAAGTGCTTCTAACACTGGGCCAAATCCCTAGCAGAAAGCTGTATTCTTAACGAAGAAACTTTGCCTACGAGTAGCTAAAGTTACGCATATCAGAATAATCTTATTAATTATAAGTATACTATCTCATGTCTATGTCAGTGTATGAGTCAGCCATACGTTTGAGCTTTTCTGGTTTGGTTCAGAAAGTTTCATGCGTATCTCCTTGTAAGGGCAAATAACACAACAAATTTTTGGTTTTGCTACATCAGTTTATAGCATAGTTGTACATTAGTTCTCTATTTTGCCCCTTATTGGTTAGTATGAACACTGTATGAAAGACAGAATGAGACTTTCTTAAAGGCTGGAATACAGTGTGAATGTAATGATGAGATTATGAAAAGAAACTTTTTAGGTAATAGAATCCAAGGAGATATTGGCAAGGCCTACAGAGGAGTATTTTATTGCTATAGAATCCCTTTACTGATACCTCAGTGATATTTTTAATTGTTTAGCTGATAGAATCTTGACAATACCTACTCTTCCCTCTCTTACAGTGCCTTATGGGTTAGAGACAACAGCTACTTGCCTATCTGAATTAATTTTGCTGAAATAAAACTTGAAGCCATTATGGAAAAGTAAGAGTTGAGGTCTGAAAGCCACGAACAGTTTTCACGTTGTGTACTGCTAAATCCACTACCATTTTTCTTCCAGAATAGGAATTATTCTAGACTATGAATAATTGACTTTCAGCCTGGCATGTATGCTGTACAGTTTTAATCCCAGAAATCGGGATGCCAAAGCAGGTGAATCTCTGTGCATTTGAGGATATCCTGATCTAAAATAGTGAGTTCCAGGCCAGCCAGAGCTGCATAGCAAGACTCTTTTAAAAAAATAAAAGACTTTATTTTCCCCTCTAAAACTGATTTCTAATATTACAAAAGAATAATTTATAATTGAGGTGAACATGAATGTTTACATATTGTGTATTTACTTGTATGCATACTCTAATTGAGGTGGATTTTTCTCTGAATATTAAATTATTATATTTTATTACAAACCAAATTTTTAAATTATTTCTGATAAATGCCTTTATTTCTATTTTAGTTGCAGCCAAACAAGGTGAATCCGACCCAGAAAGGAAAGAAACAAGACAGAAAGTAGATGATGACAGAAAACACGAGATAGAAGCTGCTATAGTGCGAATAATGAAGTCTAGAAAGAAGATGCAGCACAATGTTTTAGTAGCAGAGGTAAGGACACCTGAAGCGTGGGTCAGCGTCATTGTCACACAATACTGCTTACCAAGAGCAAGAAACTGTGCATACAATAAACCTTTATAAACAAATCACCTGTATTTCTGAACATTAGTAATGGTTACCAATTTTTGAGAGCTTTTTACAAATTAGGAAACTAAGAACCATGAGGGGCCATTGACATAGTTGAGTAACAAAAGCCTAAGTTAAGAATTGAGAAGTAGTGCTAACAATTTGTTAGTAATAATGGGATATGAGAAGGATGAGTTTAGCCTCCTGGGTTTCTGGCTTGAGTGAGGAGACAGAGGTTGGGTCTCTTAACTACAAAGAGAATAGTGTGCTTCGGTGGTCCGTATCTTAACTAATAATGGCACAGTTGACTTTATTGTACACTGGCATATGCAGGGGCAGTAGTTCATTGGGGTGTTGAAAGTTAGCTAAAAAGTGAGAAGGCCAGACATTGAATTGTGAACTCACATCATACAGTCAGAACTGAGTTCATACTAAATTGCTCAGGGGTAGTTCATTGGGGTGTTGAAAGTTAGCTAAAAAGTGAGAAGGCCAGACATTGAATTGTGAACTCACATCATACAGTCAGAACTGAGTTCATACTAAATTGCTCAGGGGTAGCATGGGAAATTAAAAAAAAAAAAAAAAAATCTGTGAGGAGTCAGTCCCACAGTACCATATTTGAGCACTTGTTTTAAAGGGGTTCTTTCTGAACCAGCTGTGCCAGTGTCACAGCACTTAGAAATAAAGGTCTTGGTCTTGGTCCATGCAGACCCACTGAATCAGAAATTCTAGAATCAGCAGTCTTGCCGTTAATTATGAAATGTGTTCAAATTTAATGCCTTTCCAAAGGGGGTGGGGGAGTAAAATAAGCAAAGCTCAATTTTACATGAAAGAGGAGGTGTGGCAAACAGTGGGTGGTTAGTAACTCTGAAAACCATCAAGTTTGAATGAATGACTGTGTGGACAGTCGTGACTAGTTACCACCAAGAGTAGTTTGTACTTTGAGACGATGGGTTCTGGGAGCAAACAGAAAGAAGAGCTCTAGAGGACTAAGTGATGGGATTAGGATTCTGAAATTTATTTTTACTTCTAAATGGAAGATTGTTCAGGATGCTTATACTATGGGGAAGAGATGCTAGGTGGCTAAGACAAAGGGGGTAGTGAAGTCTCAGAAAGGAAGAAAGACTATTAGTAGCCAGTAGTAGAAATAGTAGGCACTAACTGAATCTGTCTTTTCCTGAGAGCACAGTAGGGCTACAGTCTGCTGACTAATCGATTTAAGGTGGGAAGATGAGGAAGATGGGCAGGAAATGAGATGGCTTCTTGTCCCTGTCCCAAACAGGGTTCTGCAGCATCAGGGTTGGAAAACACAAGGAGCCCATCAGAATTAGAGATTGTAACAGCAGCAGAGTGGTGAATTTTAATTCATAAATTTGTGTTGGGATTTCCCAGAGGTTATCAAAGCATTTTAAAAGGCCAATTTTAACCTAAGGGCAGCTATAAGCCACACATAGAAGTATAGCTAAATATAAATGATTTTATAAAAACAAGTAGGTGACCTATGTGCAGCTTGATAATTCCTAGTTTATACTGAAAGTGATTTCATCAAACAGTGCTTATAAAATCAGAACAAAGAATCCAGAGTTGAAGATGCTTTTTAGAGTTGAAATGATCTTGAGTGCAATTTAGACCCTGTAAGGAAGGAGAATAAATCTAGTCTATTCACAGTCTGGAAGATAGAGTTAAAGATTGGCAATTTCAAGTGGATCATAGCAAGATTGTTGTTGTTACTTATTTTAGTAAGTAGGTTTATCAAGTGCACTGTGAGAATGCAGAGGCTAAGGTAAGAAAAGAAGAACTACCTGCCAAGAACAAGGTTTTTGGTACTAGAATGGTAATTCTGGGATGATTATAGATTGTATTTGTGTAGTTGAGCGCTCAGATTTCACATTTCAAAGATTTCCAACAGTTGGTTGTTGTTGGAAAATAGCTTTGATCAACAAAAGTAAAAGAAAGTCTGGCTTATGCTGGATAATGGAGTCTGATGGATTATTGAAATGAGCATTAGCTTTGAGGAAAAAGATGTTTAGATTCTTGCTGGTTCTGTAACTAATTGTTAATACCAGCTGTTTATTTTATAAAATGAAACAGCCTACATTGCCATTAAAAGCATTAGGGGTGTGTGTGTGCGTGCGTGCGTAGTTGTGATTGGCAACAGTAGACTGGTTGCTATAGTTAATTTATTACTGGTAGTGCCATGCTTAAGATCTGACTATAGCTAGATCAAAAAACGACCGAAGTTACTCATAGTATTGGGTGCCATTGCTGTAAGGCATTTTATCCCAGAGCTGAGTCTTTTTTAGTTGTTTTATCTGTCTGTTATGTTGAGGCAGGATAGCCCTGCCTCACATTCCCAAGCACTGAGGTTATAGACATTAGTCACCTGCTTGGTGCCTCTGTGTATATTCTTTTAATTTAGTTGTAAAATCACTAAATTTTGTTATTCTTAGCTTTAAAATGACATGTCAGCTCTAGTAAAAGATGAGGATATTTGTGTGTCTATGTGGAAGTGTTTTAGTTAAAATTCGATTTGTACTTTCTCTTTTTAGGTAACTCAGCAATTGAAGGCTCGATTCTTACCAAGTCCAGTTGTTATTAAGAAACGTATTGAAGGACTTATTGAGAGAGAATATTTGGCACGAACACCTGAGGATCGCAAAGTATACACATACGTAGCATAAAATGCATTCAGAAATTTGATTTATTCTTGGACTGTACTCTTCGCATGGACTGGGAAGTTCTTTTAAATCATTACTATTAAGACGACCATCTCTTCTGTTAAATGCAGTACATGTTATAGACCACTCAGATCAAGCCTCTACTCCCTCTGAGAGTTTTCAACATCAGTTGATTGAGCTTCAGGCTTTCCAACGTTATCCCTGTAGAGATCATCTTTACAGTTCCTCGGGAAAATGTGAATGTGCCGCGTTTTGTTTTCAATATTGTATGAAAACAGAAAAAAATAAAACAAATTTAGAAAACACAGCTCATTAAAATAAAATTGTTGGATTTCATTTCCCCAGGTCTTCAGTGTTGATGTAAATGTGTTTCTGTAGTGTTGCTTATTATTAGCACTTTGCGCATTGTGTAAGTTGGGTAGCAAAAATGGCAAAAGAGATGCAAAATTCCCAATTATCTATCTTGCTCTGCTTGTGACATTTCCTTAGCTGGTATTGTTTAAAGGTTTGATAAATATACAAAGACCCAGGCATACAATTGGCGCATGCTTTATCCTACCACTTGCACTTACTAGTCTAACAGCCTTATGACCAAGACCTTTGTTTGGACATCAGTACATACCCTGAGTTGTTTTTTTCTCTCTTGTAATCTGAAGTTTTCCAAATTAAGTTCTAAGACGATTAGGTTTTGCTCTGAGTTATTTCTAGAGAAAGAGAATATTTTAGTATGTATAAATTGTACAATAATTTTTTGCTGTTGTACTTACTGCTAATAGTGGATTGTATAGGGTGGCGTTTTTATTTCATTTATTGTAGACAAAATAAATGAATTAAGTATTCACATACACACTAACTCAAGTATGTCAGAGCACAAAGGTGGCAGCTGGTTATATTTAATTCAGTCCCTTTGAAAAGCACATACATTCTAATTCTACCCTTTGTTTATAAATATCATAGCCCCCATCCTCCACACACAGGTTAAATATATATTTTGGTGAAGCTGTGGTACACCATTGTCTGTTTCAAATGCAATCTAAAGATGCAATAAATAGATTACCTTGATAGTTTGAAGGAAGTCTTCAGTTCTTGCAGCTGTGTTTTGGAAAGTGATTAAGCAATATTTTTCAAACGTGATGATTCTTGGGTATTTAGCTATCCATTGTCCTCTGAAGAGTCATTTTCATGTTTTCAAAGATGTGCTTTGTGCTGAAGATTTTTGTCCGTTACTCTGTGCTTCCAACTATCACTGAAGTTGTTTTCTACCTGACTGATCTGCCAAGGATTACAGTTTGCTTTAACTTGAAAGTATCTTTATCTTCCATTTTATTTAATTTTGTTCCATTTTTTTCTCTTAAAAGATAATGTTTTAGATATGTAATGGGGGAAAAACCACTAGATTTCTGTCAGAAAAATGAAATGTTACTGAGTTCAAGTAACCAACTCTCCATTGAATATCAATACTGTTGATACATTGATACACTTACTAGAATGTATGTCTCAGAAGATGGTTTCTGTTTAAATTTATGAAGTTACAATAACTGAATTCTAATATGGATTAAAAACTCCACATAAATATTTTCCCCATGCGTCTTGGATTATAATTTTCATCTTAGACTTAAATATGCTTTTATTGAATTTAAGATTGTCTTTACCTACACTATACAATTATATGATCTTAGTCACTACGTGTTTTCCACCTTTACATGAGGCTGAAGGTGTGGATGGTATGGACAGGTTCTCAGTACACTTTCCTGTACTTGCCCGGGTCCAGTGGAACACTAAAGAGTTGCTTTCTGGTATAGTTGGAATTTTCACTAAGGAAGCTGCTGTTTAACACTTCGGAAGGTTGTCAGCAGTTGGGAAAGCCTTGAAAGCTTTAGTTACTGAAGTCTCTTAAGTCAGACATTAAAAACAAAATTTAAGTTCTAGCTCAAATCATTTAAAATTTGGTTTCTGTTATCTTCAGTGTGGCTGTCCAGATCAGGTGTAGTCTATATTTAGGGACATAAAGATTTGATATTTGTGCTGGTAGATGCTTCCTTCTGGGTTAGATTTGCTGGGCAGTGCCCACTCTGCTACCTTACAGAATTCAGGTGATGCATTTTGATATTTCTCCTTAGCAATAGATCATTGATATTTTTATCCACTTTTAAGGTTTTAGTTTGAAAAAGTGTGATTCGATTTTCTGTGACTTAATTTTAGGGAAGATGGATAATTTTTCCAGCTACAGAAATGATGTCATTAATTGTTAAGTTGTAATTCTTTGCTGTTATTTTTCATGGGACAGCATTTATTTTTAATTGAGATTTTATGACTAAGAAACAGCCTCACAAAATTTAAAAAAATGGTTGTCATTGCAAGGCTTCTTTGTGTCAGTGAATTTAAACAGGGAATGAGGCGTTGTAAGTATAGGACAGGAAGACACCATTTCACACTCTGTAAAATACTAATACACTTCTGAAGTGAAACTCCTGAGTACAGTAAAACATTGTTGACTTTTGTTTCCTCAGTAGCCTGAACAGCTGGAAAGGCTTGGGTAAGAACCAGTGCTCTTTTGTGTACATTTACAGAAACTAGTGCCCTAACTGACACCTTAGGCTTCTGAATACTATACTTCTCTATTTGGGTCTTAATTTTAGTATGTTAACTATACAATGCCTTTTTGGGTTTAATTTTGGATATTCCCTTTGAACAAATAATACAAGATTTTGCCCTTGTCTTTCTACTGTCCTTTGAGAGTAGCCTAATTTTTCATGTTACATGTTTTATACAACATAAGGTTCTCTCAATCTTAAAAGGAAAGCATCCTTGTGTATCCTTTGTAACATATGTACACTATATGATACTTCTTTATTCAGTAAGTACTTTGTGTTCTGTTGATAAAAAGTGAAAAATCCAAGTGAAATTGTGAATTACTACTAGTCCCAAGAGCAGAAATAGTACAGTCACATGCTATTACTTTGTGCTCTTTCTCTGGTTCTAGTTGTCATATCCTCTTGACAGCCATTAGACCAGTGTTAAAGGTAACTGCTGAAAAGTGGCCAAACCAGGATTTGGACATTGGGTTGGTTCTAAGATAGGACTCTGGAGCTTGTCTATGTCTCACGTTGCAAATAGCGTTTTCCATTTAAATTTGTTATTGTGTACCTCATTTGCATGAAGCAATGGATATAATGTGAAAATGTATCTCTGTGGAATTTTTGCATGTTTTTGTTGGCCCATATTTGCTGATCACCAACATTAGGCAGGAAGCAAGGATGATGATGGCTGCTATTTTGGAACATGTCCATTTAAAGGAAAATATACTCTAAAATTTTTAGTATGAGGGTTACAAGGTAAGTGGTTAATTTAAAATCTGTACTTAAAAAATGGTTTTCTTATTGCATGGTTTTCCATTCCATGTCAGTTTTCCAGAAGGTATAGGATACAAAAGAACTGAGCTTTATGATTGGTCATGAAGCTAACTCTTGGAAGAACTTGAACAAAACGTCTTGTAATACTCTTAGAAATGGCACATTTGTAAACATGACTTACGTTTATTTCATCCTTGATATTTGGGTCTAATCTGATCCTGAGTGGGCCTCTCTGAAATGCCTTGAAGTATACGAGAAGCTCCACATAGTGTGTGCTATGTTTCTAGTTAATGAAGTCAAGTTTCAACATTCTAATAAAGTGCAGCTCACAGAGCATAAAACCTTAATGTGCACAGTTCTTGCAGTGTGAAAAATTAAAATCCTGAGTCTCCAGATTCTTCTGTTGTGATTCCTGAGTGAGTGCCTTGGCAGGATCTGATGTGGTGGATGTGGCACTCCAAGTCCAGATATGCAGCTGATGTCTACAAGTCTTTGGAGCATTGCGTGTCCTAAGCTAAAATCTACAGTAAAACTCAGACATTGTGGGGGGAAAAAACCCTGAAACACTTAAGGTGGCACCTTACAGTACCAACTCAATAGCTCTATTTTGGTGGATTTAACACAACTGATAATTGCAAAATCCACTTTGCCAATTAAATGAAACAACACAGATACCTTGTTGCCTCTATGAGATTCTTCACTCTAATCAGAACGTATGAAGGCAGAATACATTACCTCTTAAAAATTGTAAAAATTGATACAGCAAATGGTTTTAAATTGATGGGCAAATGTTAATTTGCATACCTCTTAAACTCACAATCCACTTAAGTTGATCAGATTTTAGTGAAAAATTACCTTCTAAAGTAGCTTTTTCTCGCCTTCCTGGGATGGTGTAAATAACTTTATTACAATTTGTATGCATGGTGCAGAATTTTACGCAAATAAAGTACGCCAGCAATCTAATAATTTAAATGAATTAAAGCAAAAGATAAAAATACACAAACTTGCTGCTGCTTAGATCATTGGTACCCCTAGGACCCATTTTACTGATTTAAAGCAAAATAGATACATACCTGGGGGAAAAAGTATACAAAGTCTCACTCTAAAGCTTGTGTTTTCAATGACTTCATCACCATCTCCAGGAAACTGGCTTGTACAGAGTAGGCAGTATTATGCAAATTGAATTTGAATCTTAAGATAGATTTTGCTTGGCATATATCTTGATGAAAGTTTGTGTTGGCTTATTATTGTTCTTATTACTGATACTGGAATAGCATGCACAAGAAATTGTATGTATTGGTATAATGATGTGTATATATACTTTTTTTGCAAAAAGAACTCAATTCCAGATACCAACACCTGTGAAAATTTCTGTGTTTTAACCTAGGTCTATGAAAAAAACAAGTAGCTTGATGTTTTAAAGTTAGAATTATAGATGAGACAAGACTGAGGGATTTGCTAAAGAGCATGATATAGAGTGAAATAATTTCCACTCTGTTACAATGTATCTCCAGCAAGAGGCACGGGATGTATGTAACAAAACATGAAAACATGGTGATTCTGTCTAAATGAAGTGGGAAAGATCTTGATTCCGTTTTAGAACCCCCCTCGTGAGGTTGCCCACAAATGTTTTTGCAACGTTCCTAAGTGTCTCAAGCAAAAAATTTATTCTTATTAGTTAAAAGATCTCTATATTCATCTGACTTGAGCCCATGTGGAACAGAGTCCATTTTCAAGCTTCGAGAAGAGTGTCCCACACTAAAAGGCAATTCAGTCAAGAAGGGAATTAGCCCGGCATTTGTTGGTATTTACCCTAATTGCCCACAATCTAGGGGAAGCTGGGGGGAGGCAGGGAAGATGCCCTTGTGAAGGTCATGGTTTTATAGGTGCAAGGTGAGGCTTTAGACAACTGTTTGGGAACTATTCTTTAGGTTGTTTGTGTTACACTAAGTTTCAATAGCTAAAAGTATTTGTGATAAGCAAGTTTTAAGATCCTTTAATATCTTTATACTTACTAGACTTAAGCTGCTTAAAACAGTATGTTTCTTAAGTCAATGGCTTTCATAACAAAATGTGTTCATGGTGACAGGTCACATTCATCCCAGCAAAGCTACCGTTAGTCCTCATTGGGAGGATGGAATCAGTCATGGCACCTGCACAGAAGAAAGGCAACCTGTAGGCCTTCACACTAAGAAAATCAGCTTAGAAAGCAGCATTCGAAGTTCAGTGACTTTTCTCCTACAAGTCCAAGTTTAGGCAGCAGTGTTAGATGACTGAAAAGCAAGGCCTGTTGCATAGGTTTGGAATTTGTTATCCTAGAACCATGGGTTTTGAACTGACTTAGTCTGGGTGGCAGAAATTAGGATTTGTATAGCCAACTTTGCAGAGGATGGCTGTAAGTATAGACCATTGATCTGGTAATTGTTGATCCAGACAGCTTAAAAGGATTCTACTTTTAGTCTTGGGTTTAAAGATTGTCTACATAACCTAACATTAATTTCCAGAAGAATGGAATACTCTTGATTACCTAATTCCCCAGTATAAGTTCTGGGTTATTTTTCAGTAATGAGCATTCATAGAATTATCCAGTAAAAAGCTAAAATATGTGTTTGCTCCCTCATCAGTTTGGCACAAAGTTTGCATCATCTAAATATATAAAACCTACATGGTCTTAAATTCCAATTCCAGTTTTCGAGGTTAATGAATCAGACCCCCCTACCTGTAACACCACCTTTCAGCCTCTAATGTTGGCCTTTCATGATGTGAGTGCAGTTCTCAGCCTACATGAAAGCACAGTCCGGTGTCTACTCGTCTTCATGACTATTCTCCAGCCTCTGGGTCCAGTGCCTCTGGGGCAGCAGGTGGTACTGCAACTCATGGAAGGGTATTTTACATCTGTGGCCTCTTCGAAGGAATTGATGCCAGTTTACTAAGGAGTGGCTGATGGTATGCACTCACTGAACCAGCTGTTAGTATGGTACCTGCCAGTCAGTTTTCAGTAACTGCTCACTTACCCATTAAGGACAGCAGCAGTCATTTATGAAACACTAAATAGGTTGGGTGCTCCCACTTGTATAAGGTTAGTAACTCTGCATCTGAGCTTAGGCTGCCCATTAGCCTTGCTAAATCATGCTCTGATCAACTGACCTTATCACCTAGAAATCATAAACTAATAGAATACCTTAATCACGTATTTTATTTTTAAGCTGGTGTAACCTCCTAAAATATACCTAAGTACTGTTTTCACCACTTGTTATAATCCTGGCCAATATATGAGGCATCATCGAATTAGATACAAAGCAATTATACTAAGTCCAATTGTGTGTCTGTGCTTTTCCTCTTGTATGTCAATGTATTTGGGCACATGGGTCTGGGTGTGTTTGTGTATTCATGATGAGAAAATCTTGAAGGCTAGTAAATAGCTGATGGGAAATTATTATTTTTTGGTATGTCTTATTACATACAGCTCATTCCCTGTCAGACAATAATAAAAGCCCTGGGTTTTTAAAAAACTTGCTAAGAAACTACTCTGAAATACCAACAAATTCTACTAAGCAAAAAATGTGTACAAACAAACCCACATACCTGAAACTTCACAGTAAATTTGTTTACTGACAAAATTATCACTTAACCACTGTTAATTGTATCAGCAAAATTTTATGTTTTGGATAACTCCTTTTGCTTAAAAAATGTACTACAAATGCAAGAACATAAAAGGTCTACATCTATACAAAAAATGTTCCATTTATCGGTTACAACAAGATTTATATTCCTGTCATAATTTCTGATACCAGTTTTAGGCAGCAATATAACTGATTTAAAATTGTCTCTCTAGATTAAATTCTAATTCTTTAACATAAACTTCAATCTAGATTTACAAGAATCTCTAAGAAGGAGGAAAATCAAAAGAAGACCATAGTAGAGTGCAGGTGACTCTCACCAAGTCCTAGTTCATTATTTATTTGTCCAAGACACAATGCAGACAAACATCTATATTTTTGAAAGTTACCTTTGCTGGTGATGTGAATTCCCAAGTGTAACTGGGTTGGTCTATAGCAAACATCCCCAATCTGTTAGTTGGTCTGTGTTGTACATAGCCTAATTTTAAAGGATATGAATGTAATGAAATATGTTTAAATTATACTAACATTTGGTTTTTCCATGACGTTCATTTTATTTTATTTGTCAAGCACTTTCTGTGTTAGAATCTGTGTGGAGACTCAACAGGCAACAAAGACAAGAAGAGCATAGTTTGATTGACAAGCGTGTGCAGAACTTTGTGGACATGCTATGAAGACAAATGAAGAAAGGAATAGGAATAGCAAGTGGAAAGGGTTAAATTGTCACTTTAGACAAGATGACAAGAGTAGGTAGGTCTTAATGAAAAGGTGTTGCTTTGAGATAGGCCTTGAGTAAGTCATGTCAGTATGAAAGAAATGTTCTGGGCAGACAAAGACAGGCCAAATGCAGCTGAAGAGGACTAAGAGAGACTGGCATCCCAGGTGTAAGACGGAGGTGGGGTGGGACAGACAAGAGGGAAGCAGGACTCCAAACTACAGGACTGTAAGGTCCACAGGGAGGGCTATAGCATTTACTCCATGGCAATGGTTATAAGTGGCATGCTGCAGATCATTGTGCTTGACGGGCCACGGCTATTGCCACAGTCTGTTAAGGTGATTTTTATAAAAATGTTTCTCTCTTAGCCCGGCTAGCACAAAAATAAGCGATACTCTATTATATTATTTTAACAAGCTTCACAGCAGAATAACTGAACAATTATTAATCTTTTCTTAACCCTTTAAGCTAATTTGATTTCCTCCTAGTGTGTATCCCAGAGTTGCTTGCACTTTGTATCTTCTTGTTCCAGCTCCTCTGTCCTGGTGTCTCCTGGACATCTCCACTCAGCAGCCGGCAAGAAATTTAGCCCTCTCCTCTGCCCTGTTCAGCAATTGGCTGTAAGCTGCTTTATTGGCATATTGGGACAATAGAGCAATGTTTACACAACACTGAAACAGGAGATTCTCAGAAAAAGGATTGCAACTAGTTATGGGGTGGGAGGTAGAGAAATCAGCATTTGAATTGCACAATAATCTTATGCCTACAACAATCTCATTGCTGAAGGTTGAGGAGTGCTGGGACCAGGTTAAGAAGTGGCCGTGGCCGTAGTGAGAGTGTGGATTCTGACCAACAGTACCTGGAATGTGGGAGAAAAAACATGTCGCTTAAAGGCTTTTGTTGTGAGAGGCAGTAAAAAAGTTTACTTTGATTTTTAGAAGGAGATGATAAGTAGGGTTTTTTTGGTTTTTGTTTTGTTTTGTTTTTTGCACTCATTTATTTTCATTATTTATTCACTTTACATTTCAGTCACAGTCCCCTTCCCTCCTCTCCTGCCAGTCCCCATTCATGACCCCCTCCCCCGCTATCCATTCTCCCTCCCCTTCTCAGAGAAGGGGGAATCCCTCCATGGGTGCCAACCCACCCTGGCACATCAAGTCACATCAGGACTAGGCGTATCCTCTCCCACCGGGGACAGACAAGGCAGTCCACCCAGCTAGGGGAAAGTGATGCAAAGGCAGGCAGCAGAGTCAAAGACAGCTCCCGCTCCCATTATTAGGGAACCCATATGATGACCAAGCTGCACATCTGCTACATATGTATGGGAGTGCCTAGGGTCCAGCGCATGCGTACTCTTTGGTTGATGGTTCATCTTTGAAGTCTATGAGCCCAGGTTAGTTGACTCTGCAGGTCTTATGGTGTCCTTGACCCTTCCAGCTCCCTAAATCCACCCCCCCCACTCTTCCACAAGTCTCCCCAAGCTCTGTCTACTTCCTTTTTTTGAGTACTTTTAGATGCACAGGAAAACTGATCATTTTGAGAGAAGGGAATCAAGGAGTCAGTGTGGAGCCGTATTGTTTCTGTGGCTGGAGACCACGAACATTGTGCTGTGCACCTGGAGCCTAGGGGCAGGGAATGGGCCTCAAGTGCAGCTGTATGAATCAACAGTGTATGGCTGTCATTTAAAGCCCAAGTGCTGGAAGAACCTTTTGAAGGCTTTGCACAGCCAGAGCGCGTTACCTTTTTCCAAGTGCGCTGGTTTGTTGGGTCCTTGAGTCTAACCTGACTCTCAGCTTTGTGAGTGCAATGCGCTGGTGAGCCCCCACAAGGAAACAAGGGACATTTCAGGCGGGGTTGCAGCAATGCTGGCTCACAAACTGGCTCTCAGTCAGGCCACAACCCCAGCACTAAGTGCCACAAAGTATAGCTTTCTCTAGCTGTGGTTTGGTTTTTTTGTTTTTTTATTTTTCTTTCCTTTTAAAGGTTTGTCGATCTTTATTTCTGTGATTCTGCACCATGTGTGTGCAATGGCACCAGAAGCCAGAAAGGGTCAGCACCGCTGGAACTAGAGTTACAGGTTGTTGTTAGCCACCATGTAGTTGCTGGGAGCTGGACCCAGGTCTTTTTAAGGAACAGCCAGTGCTCTTAATGGCTGTGTCATCTTTTTCAGCCCTAGCTATGGTTTTCTTAAGCCCTTAATGTTGCTCCAACAGCTTGGATACTACCAGTGTAGGCCTGCACCTCAGCTGAAGTTGTGCTGCACCCCCCACACACTTTGGGGCATACCTCACGTCTCTTGCACAAGCACGCACACACACATACATACACACAAACGTTTTGTGGAAGCCCACTAACTTAGCAAGATGTGGCCTCTCTAGCACCTGATTCCAGCAATGTCTGCAGAGATATCCCAACCCCTTCTGCAGGCTCAACCCCTTCTATCAACTCAGCACCTGCCTCCACTGGCCCGAAACCTGGACCTTTGTTCACCAAGGTCTTCCCTTGAACAGTATGGTTTATTTGAAGGTATCATTTAAAGCCCAAGTGCTGGAAGAACCTTTGAAGGCCTTGAATAGGACTTGAATAGGCCTTGAATAGGCGGCCCCCAGAGACACCTCTCTTTGATAAAAACTTAGCATTTAAAGAGTAGCACTATTAGGAGGTGTGACCTTGCTGGAGGAAGTGTATCACTATGGGGCTGGGCTTTGAGGTCTCATATGCTCAAGCTACAGCTAGTGTGGCATACAGTCTCCTGCTATCTCTGAATCAAGATGTAGAACTCTCAACTCCTGCTCCAGCACCATGTCTGTGTGTGTATGCTGCCATGATGATAATGAACTAACCATCTGAAACTGTAAGCCAGCCCCAATTCAGTGTTTCTCTTTATAAGAGTTACTGTGGTCATGGTGCCTCTTCACAGCAATAAAACCCATACTAAGACAGACAGCATCTGTTCAGACCTTGATCCCACTGTGGTGCCTATCTCTTCCTCCATACCTCCCCACAATCTAGCTCACCAGCTTCCCAGGGAATTGCTCCTACTTGACTGTGAGCAGGAATGAGCAGGTCCTTCTTCCATACCCTTTTCACAGAGAGATTTGAACCCTCTCATACTTGTGAATTTGTCCTTGCACACCCTGCCTAGAAGACTCAGCAGAAGTCTCTTGTTTCATGGTTTTTCTCCCATAGTAACTTAAATAATCCTTACGATAAGTTATTTAAATAGATGTTAAACTTGCTATGGATAAATTTACTGTTTGAATCTGTCTCCTATTATACCCACACTGACAAGGGAATTGAGAATAGAGAGAACAGTTTCTTAGGGCAAGGCCTCTGAGGCACTTAATTGATAGGAAGTTGGGAAGGTCAACCAACTTACAACCTCAAATGCTGCTTTCCAGGCCTTCAGTAATCTGATTCCTAAAGTCAATTTAGTTTACCTATTAATTTGTGTTTACTGCTGAAAGCATTGACATGTAGGTATTCACAAACATTTGCATTGCTTTATTTTAGTGGAATCCTGTTTTCATGACATACCAGTTTTACATCATATATGCAATATGTTTTTATAATGAATTTATTCAGTTGATTTATTTATCCCACAGCTAAGTATGAATTGTTTCCTGTGTAGAATGCAAGTCTCCTACGTAGTTCCCTGAGTCGCTGGATGGACTAGACCCTCATGTTTTTGGAACTGATTTTTGTAGTTTTCAGAATGTCTCACAGTGAAAGATACTACCCCATGGATTGTCTTTGCCTTGTGCATTTGGAGGCACAAGGGGAGAATTCATACCTCTTCCTTCACTGGCTTTTCTACAGTCTCCAATCTCCCTTGCCTCATACTCTTCCTGAAACATCTTCACCTCCATCTCCCTCGCCTTTTTGTCCCATCTTTCTTTCTGACTCTTACCCTTCCTGTGTCTTCTCTGAAGAGCCCCCGAGATTTTACATCAGCCCCAACTAGGTAAATCAGGGAAATCTTCCTGCTCAAGATTGTTGAAATTGCACTCACTGCTCTGGGATTAGCACATAAGCATCCTGAGGAAGACATTATGCAGTGTATTATACCAAGTAAACTAATTATTTTTACTTTTTGTGAAAAACAAACATTAAAATAAGGTCAAGCTTTATTTTTTTGTTTCAAATGGGAACCTGAGGGATTTAACAACTTCTGTTTAATCATGAGCTGTGTGCAGATTGACATAACATCAAGAGAGGTACAGATTCTGTATTGTCTTCTCACATGGATTAGGTTCTTTGCTCCAATTGCTCTATAACATAGAACATTATTTATGACATATTAAAAGAACAGCCATGGCTCAAATGGCAGTGGTACTTGCAACTATGTCTGACGATCTGAGTTCAGTCAACAGGACCTACACATTTGAAGTTGAGAACCAGCTCCTACAAGTCCTCTGGCTTTTACATGTGCACCATGGCATCTGTTCACATACACAATGTAATAAAAAAAAAATTAAGGCCACCCTTTACTGTTTTTGTACAAGTCATTTAAAAAGGACCATCTAAAAATATTTGACCACTAGATTAACTAATATCAAGTTAATCTATAGAGAAGTGGTTCAATTTTATTTTATTCTATTTTTAGAAGTGATTCTTAACCAGGGAGTTAAATGGCCATTTCACAAGGGTCACATATCAGATATCCTGCATATCAAATCTTTATATTACAATTCATAACAGTAGCAAAATTGCAGTTATGAAGTAGTAATGAAAAATAATTTTATGGTTGGGTGTCATCACAACATGAGGAACTGTATTAAAGGGTCACAACATTAGAAAGACTGAGAGCCACTGGTCTAGAGTATAATTGTTTATAGTTTAATTATTTTCGTGCTGATGAAATGTATGTGACAACTTACTATTCTTGCATTTGAAAAACCAAAAGCAATGAGAAGAATTGAAATAGATTTAGACTGGTTTAGCAGTAGCTGTCAATAGTCCCCTACGTATGTGAAGATGCTTATACAACCATCTTACAGAATATACCAACCCTGAACCAAAAGCACAAAGGAGGTTACAATGAAAGCAAAGGAAAAAAAATCAATTAAAAAAAGGGGACCAGACATGGTGGCACATGCCTTTAATCCCAACACTTGGAAAAGAGAGGTAAATGGATCTCTGTGAGTTTAAAGCTAGACTGTTCTACATAGTGAGACCCTGTCTAAACCTTCATCTTCCAAAAAGGCCAGTGAGATGCCTCCACAGATAAATGATGTCTACAGTGAAGCCTGATGACATGAGTTCTATCCCCAGGACCCACACGGTAGAAGGGGAGAACACAGCAAATGGAGAAAGCCAACTCCTGAAAACTTCTCTTTCTTTCTCAAAAAAAAAAAATTTAAAACCAGAATTATTTTCTTTTTGTCGAGTTTTAAGATCTCTTTGTGTATTCTAGATCATTCTCTGATGCATGTGACTTGTCTTTGTATTCTTTTAGCACTCTGTGAGTTTTAAATGTTTGCAAAATGCAGTCTTCATTTCCTTCATGGTGTGCAGTTGTTTTTATTCAATCGAAAAGCTCATCGCCACATCCAAGGTCAGAGAGGTTTCCTTCTGAGTAATTTTCTAAAGACTTTATAGGTTTTCAATTTAAGTTTAGGCATGTAACCTCCATTAGAGCTCATTTCTCTGAAAGGCGCAGGATTCTTTTTTCCTCTACTTTTCTCCTGTCTGCCTGCTTGCTTGCTTCTTATGTAGATGTTCTGTTCCGGCTCCCGTTGATGGAAAGCATGTCTTTCTCCAATGAATTGCCTTTTCTCTTTCCATTGAACATATTTGACTGAGTGTATTTCTCAGCTCCCTATTTTGCTCCATTGCTTTGTTGGTCTGTTCTCTGTCATCTTCACCATTAGAGGTTTATAACAAGCTTTGAAGGCAGGGACATGGGGCCTGTAACTTAAACATGAGGTTTTCAACAAATGGCTTCTTTAGATGAACTTCCCTTTTGAAATTATTTTTTCCTACATAGTGACTATCATCTTGCTACATTTCATGATAAATAAGGGAGCCCAGAGAACCTCTTTCTAGCTAACCTGTGCTTGATTGCTAAAAATGTGGAGTTGGTGTGGGAGAGGAGGATCTGGGAGGACTTGGAGGCGGGAAAAACAGAGATCAGAATATATTATATGGAGAAAATATTTTAATTAAAAATATAAATATCCATATAATTACCAAAGGACATGCTCTGTGGGCTTTGTCTCTCACCTAGCCTTTCAGCCATGTATATCAGCCAACGGGGAAAGAAACCAGTCTCTCAATGCTGAAAAATGAGAACTAAGTTCCAGTTCCAACCAGATACCGGTTGCAAGTATCCACTCGAGAGAGACAAATGGAGCTGACCTATTTCCGTCAGTCACTTCTGCAGAGGGCAGATCTCTTACTGTGTGGTTTCTCTCCAGCCACCATGGGAAGCCTACCACAGACCGCGGCCAGCTGAGAAGGGGAAGACTCCTTTCCTGGCCTGGCATAAAATGTAAGCTGGGGGGTGCTGCGGTCTGATCATGACGGACACTGCAAAGGGCACGTCTCCTACGACACATTTATGTTCCACCATCCTAAGTGGGGACCCAGGGACAGATAAGAATCCCCTGAGCAGGATCTGCCACATGAAAACAATGACAAACTGAATGGTCAGCGAGTGGCCCCAGGACAGAATTAACACAGAAAGCAGAGAACAATAGTACAGTATTTAAAAACTGCTTCAGTCTCACTGACTCAGGGATATTGGAACAATAAACCAATATTGTCAGGGAAAAGGCTCCGGCTACAGAAATAAAGACTCTTTGAAAAAAAAAAAAGTCAAAATATTCCCAATTTAATAGAGACATTGAATAGAATATATATTCCCAAAATTGAAATAACGGCTTGAAGAGTCCAAAACAGCAGGTTGGGGGTGCGAGGGTGGAGACCTAGAGAGGAAGAAGTCAGAAAAAGAGACTTCAGAGCACTAGGAAACTAGCAGTAGACTTCTACTTGTCTTGCCGTCATCAGTGCCTCCTTTTGAAGCAGGTGGTTTAAGCCTCAGGCTCCTCCCATACCTCTGTGGGAACTGAGTACTCACCACCTTTCATCACAGGACTCCCTCACTCAGGCAAGGCCTCAAGAGGAGGAACAGCAACACCTCTGTGACTCTCTCATGCCCCACCCCCCTGTTTTGACCGGCACAGGATGGAAAGGGCAGGCAGGCTTTTTATGTACTTCTGCTTAATCCCCTCTTCCCCTCTGGAGTCAAGCTAATCTAGTCCTGGCTAATCTCTCCTAGCAAGCAGATAACTTTGTTGTTGTTATTGTTGTTGTTGTTGTTGTTTTTAATGAGTTCTAGAAGAATCCCTGCAACCTTCTGGGCCAGGCCTAGCATTTGATGTATTAAACAGAAAAGGAATTTGGACGTTTGTCTTCAACTAACTTTCACACATATTTGCCTATTGTTTTACTGCAAAATCCCATTTAAATGTCAGAAACGGAAAAAACTCTATTCATTGTTACATTTCATTTCTACAAAGGAATTTTAATAGTTCCCATTTCCTGGCTTTTCTTCTTGGTGGTGGATAAACAGCCTTGAACTCATATGTGGAAGGCAGAGGAGAAGGGTACAGATTTTTAAAATACTGTTTCATGCCACTAAAAATTTATAGTGGATTCAAAAATTATTTTTAAAGGTAGTTATGAAGTTGATAGAAAGCTAAGACTACTTTTAACAAAATTTGATATAATATAAAATAAATATTTTAGTAAAATGCTCACAGCTCTACTCCAGGGGGCAGTGAAACAAGGATACGTATTAATAAACAAAAAGATAACAAGAATTAATTCTGAAAGGATTATGCAAATTCTGCAAAGAAAGATGATTTGGAATTCTATAGCAATAGTATTATTAGCTATTAATAACTTGAAATGGCCACCACTTGCCAGCGAAGGAATTTCTGGATTTAAGACTTTTATTTTTGAGTAGGAATCAGATTTAACACTCAATATTAGGCTGTAATAAAACAACCACTAGATGAATCAAAAGGAAGGAAAATTATATAACAAATATAAAACTAGTAATTAATGAATAGAAATTGTGGACTAAGCTACGTGTTCGCTTTTGGAGAAAAGTTAAATCCGTGAGAGATGGATTTTTGCAAAGCCTTTGAGCTCCTCTGAGAGAATGAACTGAGTGCTTTCACCTCTTCCCTCCTGAGATCGCACAGAGTTTTTCTGTTACCTCCCTGTTAAAACTGTCCAGAGTAAGTTGAGAACAGACCTTTGTGCTGGGAGGGGAAGAGAGCGTGAAGAGAAGTTGACACATTATAAAGCATGCAGCATGTTCCCCAATAGAGCTCCCCACAGAATCTAGGCAGCCAGGGCCCCCTTCTAGCAGGGTGAGAGGAATGGGTTTCCTTCAAGGTGACAGACACAACTTTGATGTCAGGAGCATGCTAAAGCCATGGCCCAACCAGAGCTTCTCAAAGCAAAAGTCATGATCAGAGTCACATTCAGAGCTTCCAATCTGCTGCTTGGTTCTCTATTTTTACACACAAATATGAATATCAACCTACATAATATACAGAAAAGAATTTTTAAAAAATGACCTGGGAGCAGTATAACATTGCAACTGTTGCACAAGTGCCATAGAACAGTGTTTGTCTTCAAGAAGGCTAAAACAAGAGGAAAGTTTTAAGGATAAAACGAAGATTACGTAAGCTATTTGCACACAGTACTTTCTGGCTTCAAGGATCAATTATAATGGGTGTGTCTGTCTACTTTTAAACAGATATTTGGGAAATGGCCTTTACAAGATGGCTGTTGTTTTGTTTTGGAGTGTTGGGTATCAAAGTATCAAACCCACCTTGAAAACGCTAGCCAAGCCTCACCTCTAGTTCTTTTAAATTTGGAGGAAGAAGGATCTTTTTCTTTCTTTTTTTTTTTTTTTTTTTTTTTTTTTGGAAGCAGTTCTGCAACTTTATTTGAATTCAGTTTAGTTATCATCCACATTGACCGTCTGTAGATTTTTTAATGTGGTCACTGGCACATAAGTTACCAATGTGTAGAGCTTGTTTGGTGAATCCTCATCTTCATTACGTTTTCTGGACAAACGTACTCGGATGCGATACGGAACATTCCTTATTCCTTTGGCCCAGACAGCTTTATTGAGCCTTGTGTCTATGCGCACATCTGGAGTCCCCATCTCTTTCATGGCAAATTTCCGAATTTCTTGGAGTGCCCGGGGAGCACGCTTCTTGAAGCCCACGCCATGGATGCGCTTGTGGATGTCGATGGTGTACTCCCGTGTCACCACCTCGTTGATGGCAGAGCGGCCCTTCTTCTTCTCGCCACCCTTCTTGGCGGGAGCCATTCTGCCGGGGCCAAGCTGGAAAGGTGGAGGAAGGATCTTACGGAGCTGCCTATTCTGGCTTCAAACTCCTGCTTCTGCCTCCTTCAAACTCCTGCTTCTGCCTCCCAAGGAGCTGACATTACAGGCATGTGCCACCACACAGCCAGGTTTATTTTTATGAACGGTTGTTGTGGCTTTTCTGCAAGGTTCTGGTTCTGGCAGTCTCTTGTGATAGCTGCTCTTCTTAGGCAAGCACATGTAACGTCTCTTCCTTTATAGTCTTCTGGCATTATTACTTCTTTTAGCTAGAGTTGGCGTAAGGAACTCCATTTTGATCCTGACAACTTTCATATGAGAAACCAAGACATAGAACAGTTGATTGCTCTGATTTAAACACTGTACTGCTTGCTCTAAAAATAATAAATAAATAAGTAAAGAAATAGCAACTTTTAAAAGCTCTCATAAGTTGTCCTCTGACCCCACATGCATTCCATGGTATGCACACAAGTAAATAAATGTAGTTAAATTAAAAAATATATGCAGTACAAATGAAGCAATAAGATTACTAAAAGTAAAACAAAACAAAGCACAATAGCCCCACTCCCAAAGCACTGGACAGCAAAGATGCACTTTTAGAATTAAAAATTCCATTGTAGAAATGAAAGACTCAACAGAAGAATTAGAGGATAAAGTTGAGAAAGTATACTAAAAAGCAAAATAAATGAATAAATAAAATAACAAAGTCTTGAGGTCTGGGAGAAGATGTTGGATGCCTACATTAATTCCAGGGAAAACTGGGAAGGAAGCATGTCAGTGTAAAATAAGGCGAATGCTAACATCAAAGAAATTTTTCCTCCTCCTCCTCCCCTTCCTCTTCTTCTTTAGATAAGGCCAGAATGATGTGGATTTTCAGGTGGAATGGACCTCCTCAGTACTCAGAACAGGTCCAACATAGCATTATCATGATGAAACAAAATTTTAGACCACAGAGTAGGTTGGAAATATTGTGCTTAAACTGTAGAGAATGAGGGTGGAAATTCTGAACTTAACAAGATGGACCACAGGAGCCCAGATAAGCCAGGTTCCTGTGTGTGTCTTCATGAGGCCAGTTAGACAAACAATAGTAAGAATCAGAGAAAGATTTACTCAGTGTGGCCATATTGAAAGAAGGAACAAAGACATCCAACGATGCTCAACCCCCGAGTCATCTTCAGGGTCCTGGATTATGGTTAGGCAGAGGGCAGAGATATGCATAGCTAAGCGTAGCTCAGCATCCTCAGTCAAGGAATGGTCCCTTGGTGTCCATCGCCATCATGGACTGGACTCCACCATTTTCTACAAGATGGTCTGAAAAGTTCTAAATCTCTTTCAAGGAGGCATATTCGAACTCGGACTGGTCCAGTCTTCAGCCTTTTTCTTTTCCCAGCATGAAATTCTTGGGGAATTCCAATTTCTTGGGGTGCATTGTTTCAACAGTCTGGTAGCCAAAGGGGTGTGGGGGGGCAAAGGGTCTCTGGAATATTCTCATTCTTCCCACACATGCCAGTTACAAAGAGACACTAAACTACATAGTAGTTAGACATTATATAGTCCTAGAAAAAGAATTTTGGATAAGTGTAAATCATTAATACTGGTGGGAGACTAACTAAAAGACAATTAGAGTAAATTTAAAATGTAACATAGATATATTTTTTTTAAACCTCAGTACAAATATCTCCACAATGCCTCTGCTTTTGTTGTTTTATATGTGGTCTACTCTTACGCTGTTATCCAGATAAAAATTTCATATCAGGATTGGCTTTTGACGTTACTCAACTGTATATATATGTATGTACGGTCTGAAGTCCTTCACACTTCAAATCCTAGCCTTGGGAGATCAAGAATGAAGAACTTCCACAAGTCCGAGGCTGGCCTGGCCTTCATAATATTAGGTCCTCAGGGCGACACAGTGAGGCTCTATTTCAAAATAACAACAACAAAAATGAACAAACAACTGCAGACATAGCAAAAATTAGAAAAATATAATTAACACTTAACTTTCATAGTAGAGAATTCTGCCACATAGCACCCCAAGTTATATAGGGAACAAAAACAATTTTTGCTTAAAACCCAGAAATAATGCATTAATTCACTTGAAGAATGTTTTTTTCCCACTGAGTCTTGTCAGTACACACCTAACCTTACTTGAATAAAACAAAATAGCCTTCCTTAGCATTGAAGAGTTTTTGATACATTTTGCACACACAGAATACACCCTTGAAAGAACGTTGATCATTAACTTACAGCTCAGCTCTGGGTGTGACCTTGTCAGAGCATAACTTTTCTATGTGCAGCTGAAGTATGGAATTTGGACCAGCAGATTGGACTAATTAAGTACTCACTCTGGGATTCACCTGTGTATGTTTTGCCAACTTTAAAAAAGCATGCTTGTCTCTGCTGTTGGCGAAGATGGCTTTATCCAGTTTTGCTGGATGACACCTCAACCTACTGTCATATACAGGACAGTCTGATACATTTACATGACCTGTCTGGACTCCGCAGACATTGAAGTCTCACTCCAGAAATTTCCATAAATAGGCTCTTGAAGAATCCACCAGGGGTCAGCACATCAAGTGTGAACACCCCTATGCATTGAACCAAGAAAAAAAAAGTCCAAATACATTTTTAAATTGTAATATATATATGTGAATGTGGAAAAGCGCATTTTCCCCTTGCAAGTAAGTTTGCTTGGCACTGCTTTGGCCGTGCCTCTGAGGACCAGAGACTCAACAGTCACTATCTCTGATTTCACAGCTGAATGACTCCACTGGTTCTCCTTTCAATTAAATTATGAACTCCCAGCAAAGACAGGCTATCAAAGAAGAGAACTTCGAAGAGATAAACTGTTTTAAAAACAAAATAAACGGCTTTGTGGACCAGAAGTTGACGAGAAATGCACTGTTAAACACAGGGAACAAAAAGGACCTATCCTGACGTTATCAAAGACTATTCCTCACCAGGAAGAGAAGCGCAACAGAACAAAAAACAAAGAGCAGAAGCCCAGAAACTTATGAAATATAAGCCAACACTTACCAACTGCTAAATGTAAAATAGCACAGAAAGAAAAAAAACAACCCTCAAATTTTGTTTTGCTTCAGTAAGTTCAAAACTAACTCTAGATATTGGTAAACTGAAGTGATAATGTGAATTAAATGGTGCTTAGGGTGTTCCAAGAGCTCTTTTGCTACTGTTCAAGACAAGAAGAGTTATTAGATATTTTAGATTATTTGGAATGTGTATGTTAATAAAGAGAGATAAGCAGTCCAAGAATGAGAGCATCATATGTAGGGTCAGTAAGAGAAAGGGAAAACAGATAGTTTTACAATTTGGTGGACTGTAGGAGAGGGCAAAGAGGAGAATCAAGAGAAAGCAAATGACAGTCAACAGAAAGTCAAAACAAGAGAGAGAGTCATCGTAAATTAATCAGTAAACCAGCACGGTCTGAAGACAGAATTAGGTCACTATCAAGAAAGAAGTCAGAGACTTTAGGATCAAAAAAACTTAAATCTTGGCATGTTGACTTGGTGCATTCAGCTTAGAATAACACTATGTCATAACCTGGGTGGCTTACAAGTGACTGAATTTTTTTTTTTATGGTTCTGGAGGCTGGAAAGTTCATGGGTCAGGGCACCAGCAGAGTTGTGACTGGTAGAGGTTCTCTTTCTGGATCACAGTGGAGTCTCCTGGCTGTACCTCAGGTGATGGATGAAGATGGATGGTCTCTGCAAGGACAGGAATTGTAGCTTTCGGAACCCATTACCTCCATAGGGCCCCACTTCCCAACACTGTCACAGTAGTATTGGAGAGAACATGCAGGTGAAATACGACATTCAGACCAGAACAAGTAGTTTTCTCATGCAAGATACTCGTCATAGTAAGCCACCAAGATAATTAAAACAAAGGGTTAGAAACTTGTGCCTTGAAAACTATTAAATAACAACCCTAAAATGCTAGACTAGCAATGTCAATTTCAGACAAACTATAACTTATGGGAAAAGATACATTTGAAAAAAAAATAAAAGGGACATGTAGTGCTTGTGAGCACATATGCATCTAAAAATTGTCTTTGGGCTGGCTCTTGTAGAGGACCAAGTTTCAATCCCCAGCACCTACTCAGTTGCTCACACCCATCTAACTCTAATTCCAGGGGATATGAAGCCCTCTTCTAGACTCCTCCAGTAGCGCATACACATGGTACACAGACATGCATGCAGAAAAAACATTCATACACATATAATATAAGAACTTAAATAAAAGAAGGAGCAGAAAGGAATAAAATACTGTGGGGTGTGTGTGTGGCTGGATTGGGGCGAGGGCAGGGTTGTCTCTGCAAACACCATGGCCAGCTGAATGTCCACAGCAAGAAGCAAATACGATTCAACACAACTCAGTAGCCAGTATTGGTTCAAACTTCTAGAGTCTGACCCTGGGCAGTTGACTTTAGGCAAATTTTAGCACATCACAATTTGGAAAGAAGTTTCCCGTGGTATTCAGCTCAAACTGCATGTATACAATAAAGCTTAAGGTATGACTACACGGAAACTCTTTGCAAAGTACATGTGACCTCTTCCATATAGATAGGTTTTCTAGATTGACTACATGTGACATCTTAAAGGTCTAGGAAAAGATTGGTGTGGTTTGTCATACAGTTAGGACAGAGATCACGAGGCTGTTAACCATTCCCATTTCCAACCTTCTGGGTGGAAAACGTGTTTGCATGTCTTTCTTTGAAGAGACAATACTGAATGTTTAACATTCCTGCTTTCCCCAATGCTTATCTGTGAACACAAGGACCGCTTGTGCCCTTTATATAATATGAAAGAAAGAAACTAGGAATTATAATAAAAGGCTAAGATTTTTTAACTAAAATAAGAAAATGGAATAAAATAAAAAGACACAAATAATACTCATAATAAAATAGGATATCTCTAAGGTTTAGTAGAGTTTGAATATGTATGTATTTATGGTTTGAAATAGGGCTCCACTCTGAAGTCCAGGCTGGCCTCAAACATGCAGAAATTCTTGGGCCTCAGCATCCCAAGTTCTGGGATTACAGTTGTGAGACATCCCACTTGGCTTTGTGGAGGTTTATAAAAGCACGCATGAACAACTGAAACTTTGCTGAAATAATTGCTTTTCTTTAAAAAGGTATGAAAACCTATGAGCCTCGAAAAGACAAATATTCTCATTAAAATGACAGTTATAATAGAAATAAAATCAGTAATTGGAAGGTCCTGTTGGCCTTCTCTCATCCCTCAAGAAGATACCAGATCAGATCATTGTACTTACAAAGATTATTTACTTATTTCAAACCACTTCCCAGAGAAAAAAAGGGGAAGTTACCAGCTAATTCTATAAGGCTAATATAATCTTGGTACCCAGGTGGGAGATGGTATAGGAAGAGAAAGTCTTAGGCAAATTACATGTATGATTTAGGTGCAAATATTCATAACTAAAATGCTAGCAAATGGAACTCAGCAGAATGTATGTTTAGGAGGCCACATGAAGATTTTAATGCCTCTTTGGATCTGGCTTTAAAGTCATATGTGGTTGTTTTTTTGTTTTTTTTTTTTCTTGTCCATAAACTAGCCCTGATTCTGCATAGGACTCGCCTAGGTCCGTAAAAGGGAAGGACCACCTTTTTAAAATTAAGAGCCTACATACTTCATTAGCTTTTCTAAAAATTACTATTGCAATTTGTGTTGTTGTCGGGTTTTTTGTTTTGTTTTGTTTTGTTTTGAGACAGGTTTCATGTAGGCTAATGAGAGACCAAAAGATTAAAAATCAGCAGTTATTATTAAAGTTTAAGGCCTGAACTAAGGCTAGCGGGTGGAGAAGTCCAGCAATGCCCTGAGGGGAAGAACCCGCCTTACTGCATTCTTTCCCCACCCACTAGAGATACAGTTGCTAGGAAACTGGCCCATCCCCCTAGGGAGGGACACCAGATCATTAATGATTTGGGGACCTTCTTATAGCCAATCAATTCAAAATGTAGCATTTTGACCAATAGATTCTTGCCAGGCAGGAATGGCCCCTGCCTTGGGCATGCTGGGAGGGACCAGAATCTTTAAATCACCCAAATAACCTGAGCACGGGGCTCTCAGCTCCCACCGCTTCCACGGTGGGGGGTATGAGCCCAGGCTGCAGCTTGTAATTTGTAATTTGCTATGGACTCGGCTCCTGGTGGTGGTCTTTTGGGGTATCGAGATTCGGGCACAACACCAGGATAGCCTAGGCTAAGTAAGTCAAGATTCCTGTCTCCACCTCCTGAGGGCTGGGATTATAAGAGTGTACCACCATGCTCAGTCTATCCGGGGCTTCCGTACCAAATGAATTACATCCCAGCCCTTAAATTCTTAACATGTTTAAAGTAACCATTTTGTTTTGAGATAACTATAGAGTCGTCACAAAAGAAATAATGTGTTATATACATATCATATAATTGAAGAGATAATCACAGGTCCACTTACCCAGCTTCCTCTTTTGGCAGCATATTGCTAACCTGTATAGCGCAATATCATAAATACCATAACTAGGACCTTGACATTGACACTGTTATAAGTGGAAGTGCCCTAACACCATAGGGCTTCCTTCCTGTTCATTAAAAACAAAATTAATTTTTTTAAAATCCTGTTTTGCCATGGGTAACACCATTGATACCCCAGGCGAGCATTGGAAATTGTTCGTTTTAGTCTTCAGTTGAGGGGAGTATCAAAACAAACAAAAAAAGTTCATAGCACTTTAAGTTGGCCCAACCCTTGTTGCGCTGTCTTCACCTGGAACTTGGCAAGCATTAGATGGGTAACCCGATATATGATTTGCTTCTGGAGGCCTAACAAAGGTCCTATCACCAGTGGTCTGACTGCCCTTTCTGGGTGGAGGGCTCCTATTTTTGGAAGGGAGATCATCCAGGGTGAGCACACAGCTCCCCAGCCAGAGCTGGGAGAAGCCGTCTGTGGGCTTCTGATCCGTGTGGGAGGCTAAGTCCCTTTCAATTTCAAAATGCCACAGTTCCTAATTCCTTTCATGCCTTCGGGTTCTGTGTGACCGACCCCCTCCCAAGCACAGCACAGCGCATGCTCCCAACCCCCTTCCCCCGGCGTGTTGAAAACGTAGGGGCACTTTGAGAGAACAACCCGGGTGGTCCTCCTCATGTCGCTCTAAGAAAGTTAATCGCCCCCACTAAACCCGGCTAGGACTTTCATTCGGCGAAGCTTATCCTCATGAAATGAGTAACGAGTAAAGGCAGCTGTCTTCAGCTCGGTGCACAGCTGGCTGGAGATCCTCTCCCATGAATGACGAACCACCGACTTCTGGCTGAGCCTCCCAGACCCTCCGGAGATGACCTTGGAAATGAGAAAGATTAGAGCTGCTTGGGTCAGATCCGTAAGAGAGATGAAAAGGACTGAAAGCCTCAGCCTCTAAGATCTTTTTCTTAGATCCTCGTTCGGAGTCAGCGTCGTCCATTCCATTCGCAGCCGGGGAAGCCGCTTTCGCCGTCCCTTGTCCTGGCTAGGTGCGGTCCGCTGACCAGATTCCCTAGGGAAGGGGTGGGAGTTAGAGAGAATGAGGACCAGTCTAACCCCACAGGGCCACACTCTAGGACTGTCGCTCCCAGCTGTGAAGAATCATCAATGAAAAGGGAGTTAGTTCTCAAGCGTTGCTTTCTGATTTTTGTCTTGTGGAGAGGACAGAGCTGCGGCCAAACGCAGGACAGCTCAACCGGTGAGACACGGAGCCCTCCATCTCGGAGGTGACTCATAGGCTACTTCTGGGCTCAGTGAGTGGTGGAACCATCTTCACACAGTTCTCCGAACGGGAGGAACGACATAACAGACTGGGCACCTGTGGGCAACCTGACCCTTCCGAACGTTTTTTTTTTTTCTCTTATGTTTGTTTGTTTTGAGTTTTGTTTGTTTGTTTTTTTAATCTTTGGTGCAAAGACTTACAGATAAAGCTGCATTGCTTAATGAAATGGCAAAGAGAGTGCTTCATGCCGTCGGTAAGATTATGAGAGTCTGGCCGGGTGATGCTCCCCCTTCATCCTGTCATTCAGGAGGCAGAAGAAAGCCAAAAAAAAAAAAAAAAGAAAGAAAGAAAGAAAGAAAAAGGAAGCTAAATTCTAGTACCTAACACAGCCTAGGGGGAGTGTTAGTATAGGATAAAAGGGCAAAGGAAAAACAATCTGACCTGAACTTGACCCCAAGACCAGGGCCAAGAAACAGAATCCTACTGATCCCTGATCCCCGAGCTTGCCACAGAAGCCCACCCAACCCCGGTCAGGAAAACCCACCAATCCCTGAGCTGTTCCTCACCCTGGAGATCTCCGTCCTGGAAAGCTCTGCCTCCCCCCACCCCCACTCTCACAAATCCAATATAAACTCTGCTTTCTGCTCAGTACCCAGCTGCTTCCCCTGGAAGCAGAAGCAGCCACCCTCCTAGGTTTTCCCTCCCAATAAATCTCTTGTGTGAGGTTTGTTCTATGGTGTGGCTTTGTGGTATTCCCTGGCGCCTGATTACCAGGGTATCCTTCCTATCAGAGCTGTAACACTTTCTTCAGAGCAGAGCTGTAACACTTTTGCTGGGGAAACTGTCTCACAGCCGGAGCAGAACTGTTACATTTGCAAGGGAACCCCAGGGCGGTAACACTTCTATAGCAGAAACCTTTTCCTTTCAAAGCTGCTACACTTCAACACTTAGTATCTTTCTTGGTATCATCTCCTAGAGGAAGTCTTCAGATATAATTCCTTCCCTAAAGGTCCCGCCAGGGATTGGATGAGCAGACTCCCCAGAGCCCTTGGATCAGCTTCTTCTTGGCTCTGGGTCCTGTTGCAAGGGGGATGCAGACCTAGATTATGGGGTAGGGTTTAACAGCCTCAAGAGGTTACCGAGGTGTTAGGACACAGTGACCAGTGTGGTAGAGATTGATACACAGAGCGGACCAGACACTTGAGCAGCCCTTGGTCTCCAGAGAGACAGTTGCAGGGCATCTGGAATCTGCTGGGGGAACTGAGTGTGAGCACAGGGGCTTGCCCGGTACCACTGGGGTGGGCAGGACCTTGTGGTCAGGGCTCCTATCATCAGCTTTTCCTCAGACCTTCCTCTCCCTCCCTTGCCGGTTTTCCTGACACCTTGGTGCGTCCTTCTTGGGCTTTGAACTTCCTCCTGAGTTGAAGGTGCCTCCTCCCATCTTCTAGGACACACAGTGGCCACCCTACACAGGACAGAGAAGGACAGAAACTGAGCTTCTGGCTCTTGGCCACTACAGCCTGACCTCCGCTCCCACCGTCGACCTGAAAAGACCCAGGAGCTGTTCAACATCTCAGGAGGTGTCTACTTGGCAGCCGCCAGCAGAGACCCAGTGGAGTTGGCTCCTTTGTTTGGATGGGTTTTGGAAATCCATTCCGGGCTCTCTCTGCATAGCCCTGGCTGTCCTGGAACTCATTATGTAGATCAGGCTGGCCTCCGATTTACTGAGATCCATCTGCCTTTGCTGCCCAAATGGCTGGGATTAAAAGCTTCACTGTGCCTGGCCTTTTTGTTATTGTTGTTGGCTTGGCATTTTCTTAATTCTAATTTGTTCTACCTCAGAATAATAAAGGTGAGTCTGATGATACTGGCTTTTAACTCCATCTGCTCATCTCTTCCTGAGGTCAAGTTTGAGGCCAGCCTGGGCAATCTAGAAAGACTCCACCTCAAAAAGCACAGAGAGATGAGGACATAGCTCATTTGATAGAGTGAAAGCTTGGCTAGAATGCTTTAAGGTCAATCCCAATCACACCGAAGGAAAAAAAAAAGATGTTTTTCAAGCTATAGTTGTAATTCAGTAATGAAACACATGATGAATTAAGGCAAATGAATGTAAGTGGACACTTCCATAGGACTTTTCAGAGGACCCTTTGTAATTCAAAGTCGATGTGGATATCTGATAGTTTCCAATTTGTTTTGCCATTCTCAAGGACAGTGTCTGTCCTTTCCTGGTTGTAAACGTGTTATTGAGTATGTGGGGGTGGGGGGGATGGAAAAATGGAACCTGTGTTTCCAGCCTCTGAAATCCTCGAATCATGGGCAGAAATAAGAGAAAGGAAGAATAATTAAACAATAAGTTAATGTTGCTCTCATTCTCTTCTCAGGTCCCTCAGGATGGGATTTACATGACAAAGGTTGAATTTACATTTTAAAAGCGTCTTTTAAGCATTTTGTAACTAAATCCTCTTAGGCAGGGGACATACAAATAATTGCCTGGACTCACAAAACAGTGTTTATTTGGTTTTCTAAATCTACCGGAAACAGAGGAACATTGCTACAATAGATGATGGACACCATTGGAATACAGCTCAAAAGACTTGTGTAGAAGGAGTGTGTGGGAGCAGTAGGGCCCAGAGGAGTGGGCTGTGTGGAGAAAACCTTGGTTCAGGTGAGAGGGAAGAGTAACATGGTCAGGACAATGACCTTCATATCTAGATGACCTGCCTAGGGATGCTGTGGAGGTGGGACACGGAAGACCCCAGCCATCAATCCAAAGAGATCCACAGAGATCAGGATGAAAAGAGTTTGGGTGCTACAAACAGGCCTTAAAGCCCCTGACAGGAATTTCAGTGTGATGGAAGGGTGGAATGGTCAGAACAATGACAAGCTTCAGAAAAAATTCAGTGAGCTTTCTGTGGCGGCTCAAGAATTTCCAGTGTGGGAAGTGAAAGGACCAGTGGCTCTGCTCCAAATCGCTTCCTAGTGTGCAGATCAGGGGTTTCAACTGTGCCTTACTTACCCTGAGTGATTCCAGTCTACAAAACAGCTCCTCTCTAGAGTAGGCTGTACTCTACTCTCATACTGTATAAAATAGTGGTCTCTTGGTCTCTGCCTTGATGTCTCTGTCTCATACCTTAGTGGACAGATGTAGACTGATTGACAACTTCACTATAATTTATCCGAGTGAACTGGCACTATAGGAGCACACAGACATTCTAAAACCCTATCAGGAAAACTAGGCCAAGAACTTATCTAACATACCAGACTGAGGGAAGGATGCAATGCCCTCCTCCCCTGGACACCATGAGCCTAACAACTGTGATGGTAACAGTTCTTACCAGCCTGTAACCTGGCACCTAGGACGTGAGTCAAGGTACCGACAGGCAGAGAACTCCTGACTCCCCCCAGGACTTCAGTTTGGCTTGGTCTGCAGTAGTAATGTGACCTGCTTGAATCATTATCCGTTTATATGGTGTTCATTTATCTCGAGCTGCTGTCTACTCATTTATCTGTCTAGACCAAGTCTGGACCTTCACCTCTGTGGTCTCCAGGATCCCATACTTGGTTCTACAGCTCTAGTTAATCCTAAACTTGATTAAGCTCTTACCTTGAACCTTGGCTCTGCAGCAGTGCCTCCAACAAGCATCCAATAGGGTTCATTATCTGACCCTAGCAGAGATCCCTGTAGCATTTCTATCACCTTCATAGTCTGCCCTCAATTAGTCCTCTTTGAAACTCCTTTCACTCTATTGTGGCACCATTTAGCCATCCCTAACCTGTGTGTGCGCGTGCATACATGCTTGTGTGCACAGTCCCATGCAGCAGTGTTTGAGTGTGTGTGTGTGTTTGTATTTACTGTGTAGTGTGTCAAAGCTGGCAGTCAGTACTGGAATGAAAAACCTTGCGCTTTACCAGCCATCAAGGCAAAGCAGGACTACTCAGCCAATTGCTGCCAGTGAAACTAACGTAGCGTGTAGATTCATTGTTATTTGATACATTCTAACACACTGTGGAAAAGACACAAATGTGTCCTGCGTGTTTCTGACACAGCATGCTCATGACAGCTCCATTCTCAGTGCCAGTGTTGAGGGAGAATGGATGTGTGTCTTGTTTGGGACAGTGAACAACTGGCATCTATCCAGTACAAACCATAAAGCAACGACTGATAAATGGTTTATTCATACAAATAAAATATTACCATCTATGGACACAGGGATGTATCAGAACCATGTCATAAAAACAGGCCTGTGAACTTTCAGACACACCACAACAATTATTCCTGGCATCTTACTCTGGCCTCCCTTCAGCTCCCCACTCTTTGCAAATCTTCATCAAAAGTATTCAGACAAGACACAGAGAGTGCAGTGTAGAAGACTGATGGGGCTTACTTCAGAGTAAAGTGGGGTACAGCTAGGCCAGAGAGTGGACAGTAGTAGGTTAAAGGGTCCATATCAGAGGGAAACACTCTCACAGGAAAGGGGGACAATAGCCAGAGAGACCATTGTGTCAATCTACAAATGAAAAGGCAGCTTCCTGATGGGTGTTTTCTTCTTCACTTCACCTATGGACTGACTAACAAAGGAAGGAACAATAGTATATTTTTGAGGGGACAATGCATCTTTGATCTTTATCAGAAAGTCCTCAGCTATATAGTAATTTTGTGATCTTTGGGGAAGTTTAAAATGTCATGTCTTCACTGGGGCCAGTGATGAAATCTATCTTTTTTTTTTAAGATTTATTTATTTTATTATGTATACAGTGTTCTGTCTGCAGGCCAGAAGAGGATACCAGATCTCATTATTGATGGTTGTGAGCCACCATGTGGTTGCATGGGAATTGAACTCAGGACCTCTGGTAGAGTAAGCAGTGCTCTTGACCTCTGAGCCATCTCTTTAGCCCTGAAATCTATTTTTTGACGAGAAGAATAAAGTCCTGCAGTTTCAGGTGCTAGTTTTACAATCTCTGATGAAGAAGGATCTATCCTCAAGAACCTTCAAGCCTCCAGCTGACCCAACATCTCCCAATCAAAAATTCAAACCCTAAAACATTTAGAGGATGGATATCAGTTAGTTTCCTATTGCTTTGTAGAAACACCATGCCCAAGGCATCTTACAGGAGGGTTTATTGGGGGCTCACAGTTCCAGAGCGTGAGTCTGTGGTGACTATCATGGTAGTGACCTAGGCAGTAAGCTCTCACAGTATCTGAGCACTTACATCTTGAAACAGCAACCACAAAGGAGACACACACACACAGACACACACACACACACACCGAGAGAGAGAGAGAGAGAGAGAGAGAGAGAGAGAGAGAGAGAGAGAGAGAGAAAGCTAACTAGGAACAGCATGGGCTTTTGAAACTTCAAAGCCCATCCCCAATGACACACCTCCTCCAACAACCCCCCTAATTCTTTCCAAACAGTTTTACTGCCTGGGAACCTAGCATTCTAATATATGAGCCTGTGGGGAACATTCTCAGCAAACCACCACAGGTATTGAATGGCTCTGGCTACTTAAAGGTGAAATGAGGTATAGAAGGATTTAAGGTCTTCAGATGTGTTGACTTTTAGGTCTTGGAATAATCAAGGAAACCCAGAGAGACTGAATTAGATTGTTACACAATGATCTAAGGTTTGATTGTAAATAAGAAAAAAAAAAGTGTAAAGCAGCTTTTAAGTACCAAAAGAGGAAAGATCTCCATGAAGATTCTAATAGACACAGCCCACTTCCACCATGAAAATCTTCTGGGACATGATCTTGTGCATTGTGTTTTCAGATGCTGATTTCTGTCTCCTGAGATCTGCTGCAGTCTGGGTGTGGGTATTGTCATTTCTATGAAGAATCTTCTGCCTCAATGCTGTGTAAAACTTGTTCTTCATCGTCTCTGATTGGTCAATAAAGAGTTGACCATCCTATAGCTGGGCAAGAAAGAACAGGAGTCAGGACTTACAATCCCTGTCAGGAGGTCCTAGGTAGGGACCAGAAAGAAGAGAGAGACAGTTAAAGAGAGAGGAGTAGGTTGCTATGAGGACAGACAGATGGACCAGAAACAGCAAAGGCTAGACCGAGATGGTAAGTAACATGGGGAATGTGGCTGGCCATTAGCCAGGCTAGTATAGATGAGTTACGACAGGTCAATATCTGCCTAGTTGTAGTGCTTTAAAGCTTACTAATAAATCTAATAGGTCTCTGTGTCATTATGTGGAGACTAAAATGGATACAGAAAGAATATTATATTTATTTTAAAAAATTCTGAAAATCTGTAGTTCAAAATGCATTTACAGGGTGGGATTGGGAGGGAATGAGGGTGTGGGATACAGCTGGGATACAGAGTGAATAAAATGTAACTAATAATAAAAATAAAAATAAAAAAATGCATTTACAAGGCACTTACAATGCTATCAGTAAGTGCACTGTTTAGAACTCACAGTCCCATATTGGAAACCTCCATGGAGCTCCATCGGGTTGATGTCCTACACTGAGCTCATGTTATACTTGTATGGAGTACAGGGTATGTATACAGTGATGCTCAGAGTTCCTGGAGCTCCAGGGCCCCTGGGAGTAGGTCATAGTACACCTACAGAGTTTATTTAGGGACCAGACTGCATATGCATAGAGTTCTCAGTGCATCTTTCATAGCCAAAATACGTACAAAGTAGAGCTCATACGGTCCTACACAGAGCTGTAGTGCCTTATGTAGGCCTCACAGTGAACCTATATTGCCCTCATAGTGCCATGTGTAGGTTCCGAGGGAGCTGTTTACAGCTCATACTGCATCTTCATCGAGGTCATAATGCCATAGATATCCAGTGATAGCTATGAGCTCATAGTGCCCTCAATAGAGCCCAAGTGCCCTGCGCCGGCTCACGGTGCCTGTGTCAGGCCATGTATAGAGGTCACAGTGTGTGTGGGAACTCAGGCTGCAATAGTATGGGATCATGGGATCATGCAGTATGGCATCATGGTGTGGCACAGGAAGGACGGAGCTCCCAGTCTCCTCCGCACAGCTCACAGAGCGGTTGTAACAACAGCTCACAGTGGCCTCAGAGGTCTCACACTGCACTTATACCCATCCCATAGCGTCCTTTATAGAGGTCATAAAGCCATTTATGGAACTCATAATGCCATGTATATTGGCTTCCGTGACCTGTTTAGAGCTTGTATTGCCTTGCTTATGGCTCACAGCATACTGTGTAGATTTCATAACGCCCTTTATGGGGATCACAGTATTCCTAAGTGGAGAACATCATAGTGCAAAGTTATTGAGCTCACGGTGTCCTATATAGTGCTCGTGAAGCACATTTCGTAGTAATCATAGTTTCTATTATGCATTCATCATGTTCCCTGTGTGAAGTCATGTGTCCTGTGTAGCATGCATGACGCCCTGCATGCAGTTCCTATGGTTACTATATAAGCTATCCTTTGCTGTACATAATTAATTTTGGCTGCGCTACAGGCTATAGTGTTCCGTATAGGTGCCGTGTTAGACTATACTGGGCTCATATTGCCCCTGCATAGAGCTTATAGTGCATCTATGTATCGGCAGAACATTTGCCTAGAGTAGATAATTTCATTTCTGCACCTAATACTTGACCATTTCTAGCTGATTGTGCATCAGAATGAGAGCTATAATTCCCCGTATGAAAACTGTGGTACCACCAATTCATCTCGGATTATGCTTTTGTTTGGACGCATCATGTATGTATTTTCTGCATTGGTATACATCTCATGATACAAATTATAGCTGTCATCTTGAAGATGCCGTCAAGTTGTAGATAGAATGACGGGGCCTGATAGCTTGGAAGTGTACCCAGAATAGACTTCTTGAAGCACTGTGTGCATTTATAATCACTCTAAGTCCTCACAGACCCCTGGGTTCAGCTCGCAGTTCGCACTGTATGTTCCCTCTACAGAAACCATATTGCAGTTCCTAGGTGTCACAGCCCCTGATATAGTCTCCTGCTGCCCGTGTGATCACTGTTGCCCCGTACACAGCACACAGCTGCTGAGTGGAGCAGCCTGCTCAAGCTCTCAGAGCACCTGTGCAGAACAAGAAGAGTAAAGGATAACCTAACCCTTCATGAGTTTATACAACCAGAAGCCCCTCTCCCATCTCAGTGGCTCACAGATCCTGTCTGCTACACACTTCCTGAACAAACCCCTCTCACTCTCGTTACCACACCGTTGATTGCAGACTGTTATGGCTGGGATTTTCTACTGTCTGAGTTCTAACCCAGAAAAATGGAACTCTTTTCTCTTTTCCCTCTGTCCTCCAACACTAGTTAACATCCCGTGCCTGCTTGTCCTGACGCTCTAGCAATTCTCACTCTCTCTGAAGACCCTTCCTTGCTCCAGGAGGCTGCGCCCAGATTTCATTCCAGAGGTTACCTGATGTTTTGACTCAAAGCTCACCTTCTCCCAGCAGCTGAGTTCTTTAGCTTGCCTGCTGTGTTGTTTTTACTCTCAAACTCCAATAAAAATTTCCTTGAGTTTTTCTTTTAAGTATGTCTTTAAATTCTGGTGTCTATGAGATTAGGAGCCTATAAAATGGGACATTTTATTATCTGGTGCACTCTTTTCTGGAAACACTCTCATGGACATACTCCAAAATCATGTTATACCAAATCCCCCAACAATCTGTGGCCTAGTGAGGTCAACACTCAGTAACTCTAAGTCATGGATTTTTTAAAATGTATTATTCATTTATTCATTTAGCATCCACAGAAATGGTATAAGACAAGGATTTAACAGATTTTTTTGTGTTTTTTTTTTTAACTTTTTAAATTAAAAGATGTTAGGGCAGTTATTGTCCTTATGGCTTCTCACCAAGACGCAGCAGCATTCACAGATCCCATAAGAGAATCTCAGCTGGTATATAAAGCAAGCATCCTTTTCTCTTTCCTTTTGGTGAGATGGGGTCTGTTCTGTTCCTGTCCCTGGAATGGAACTCTCCACCGCCACTCTTCTCCACTGAATTCTCTCTTTCCTGAGTGAGGGGTTGTCACTGATGTCAGCCGTCACTGTATGCCCCATTTACACCTCTTTAGAAGGACTGGCCTCATCTGGTCAAAAGGATACGCCATGGAGTCAACCTAAGAGCTCTTTCCCTCACAGGTGGCATGGGACTACTTGAGCTGATCAAGCTGGGCTTGGAAGTGAGGTTCCAGGGAGAAGGTGCTGGCTTAGCATTCTCAAGGCCCCGTGTTTATCCCGAGGAGCACAAAACAAACAGCAACAAAACAACTGGCATGGAAAGGCAGCAACTGCAATAGTAACTCCTTCTGTGAAGGTCCTTTGCACATTACGAAGCAGGCACAGGTATGGTGCTACACTAAAACAAATAAACAAACAAACAAACCCCCAAACAAACAAAACAAAACAAATAAGCAAAAACCCTTTCATTTGTTTACTGACTTTTTTTCAACATAATATTTGTATTGATTATTTGGGAATTTCACATCAGGCGCCCTGATTGCACTCACTTGTCAGTCCCCCCAGGTCTAACAACCCTTATGTCCTCTTCCTGCCAAAAAGAATAAGAAGATGAAGAAGAGGAGGAGGAAGGAAAGGAAGAGGAGGGAGGAGGAGGAAGAGGAGGAAGAAGAAGGAAGAAGAGGGAGAAGGAGGAAGAAGAGAAGGAAGAAAAGGGAAAGGAAGATGAAGAGGAAGAGGAAGAAAAGGAAGAGGAGGGGGAGGAGGAAGAAGAGGGAGGAGGAAGAGAAGAGATGAGGAAGAGGAAGAAGAGGAGGAGGAAGAAGAGGAGGAGTAGGAGGAAGTCCAATTTGTGTTGCCCATACACAATGGAGGATGGTCAAATTCCCAATGGTCAGCCCTTAAAGAAAACCGAGTCCTTTCCCACCTGCACCCCACCAGAGACCATCAATTGTGGAGAGCCATGCTAAAGACTCAGCATCTTTATCACAATTTTTAAGAATTCACTTCAATGGTTTTTTTTTCTCTAGGCTTTTATTTTTTGGAGGAGGTTGTCACAGAAGGCTTCTATGTCTCTCTCAAGTGAGTCTGAAGTCTTCAATGCCACTGCAAAAGTAGCTTTCTTGCCCTTTACAGTCAGGGGGAGCATAGCTCATGAACTTCCACATGGTTTCTGGCGTCAGTGTTGCCAGGGACATGATCATACACTCAGACACAGCACAGACCACGGACATAGAAACAGTCTCCAGGGCAATATGAACCATGGATACCAATATGATCCCCGGTGGCAGCCTGGCCCAGGGCAATATGAACCATGGATACCAATATGATCCCCGGCGGCAGCCTGGCCCATGGACATCAGCATGGCTTCAGGCAGCAGCCCATACCACGGACATCCACGTGGCCTTTGGTGGTAATCCAGCCCATGGACATCAACATAATCCCACAGCAGGAACACAGACCCCAACATAGCCTTAGGAGGTAACACAGGCCATGCATCTCAACTTGGCCACCTCAGCTCACAGTCCACAGACAACATGACTTCAGTAGCTGCACACACCACAAATATCTGCAAGGCCCTCGGTGGTAACACTGGCCACTGACATCCACATGAACCTCAAACTTCCACACAGCCTGGACCACAGATACCAATATGGCATCCAGGGCAGCACAGACCAGACTCTCTAGAGGTCTTTTGATGAGGTCCGATTCAGATAACAAGTCATTCTTCATCTTGGACACCTTGTTTTGCTCAGAGCCAGGATGACTGTGAGGCTGGGCATCATGGAGGCTGAGTTTGCACAAGCTCCAGGATGCTGCACATCACCCTGTTGGCTCTGCTCAGCAACGGCATGCTCCCTTGGACCATGGCGATCTTCTCACTCGCCTGCCCCTGCCATCGACTCTCCAGTTCTACCTCTCTCCACCACCCACTCACTGCTCTGTTTCTCCATCTTTCCCACCACTCCATCACATATTCATTCCTTAAAGGTTTCTGAACCACCACAAACACTGGACCATGGTGGAGACTCCTCTCAGATATCCTGCTGTTGCCCAGAGTCAGGGTGATGTGGTGAGGCGGGTGTCTGAGGGCAGGTTCTGTGTGAGCTCCTGCCCATCCTCTCACTTAAGGTTCCAAATTCTTACCTCCAGGGATAGATGGCTTGTGGATAAAACAGAAAGACAGAGAGAGAGAGAGAGAGAGAGAGAGAGAGAGAGAGAGAGAGAAAGAAACAGAAAGAGAGAGAGAGAGAGAGAGAGAGAAAGAAAAAGAAAGAAAGAAAGAAAGAAAGAAAGAAAGAAAGAAAGAAAGAAAGAAGCCTTCTAGTTTCCAGGGAGCTGGGCTGGGTTGGGCCCTCTAGAAGGCCTAGGAAAAAGCATCCTCTCATCTTAGGATCCAGAGCCTTGCCTGCCGCACAGATGTCTGGCTCCCAGCCCTCTATGTCTACAGCTGTGAGCCTCACCAGGCTTGACCTTTGTGGCCGCAGCCTGTGGGCAGTGCCACTGCTAGCAGCTCTCCATCTCCCAGCAGGGCAAGCAGCACGAGGCTGCAGTCACAGTGACTCCATGCTGGGGGCGGCAGGTCTTTGGCCGGCTTGCCAGCAATGGCCCTATTCAGTAACGACCTGCTTCTGCAGGAGCTTCAGGCTGCCGCAACATCTCCCAGTCATCAGTGTGACAGCCCCACGGCTCATAAGGGACGACCTTTGTTTTCATCCTAACCTTCTTTACATGTGGATGGTGACTGTCTTCCATGTGCAAACAAGCGTGAACATATCTCAAAGCAGAGATCTCTGAGGGAGGGCTCAGGATGGTCTTGCAGATGGCTTGCATGAGAGAATGCATTTATATACCTTAGTCTGGTATGAAGTAGCTCTGTCCTGGGGTGATGGAGCAGTGAACTTTCTCAGCGCTCTGACAGAATGCCCGACACAAACAAACTTATGGTCTGCCCATCGTGGCAGCAAGGCCACAGTGGCAGGAACAGCTCTGTCTATGGAAGCAGGAGAGAGATGTGGTGGCTTGTTCACCAGAAGCAGACAAGAAACAGCTCAGGTTAGTACCAGGATGTATATAACCTCCAAAGGTCTTTCTGACCTGCCTCTGCTAGCCAGGCTCCACATTTTAAAGTCTCCATAGCCTTTAAAATAGCACTACTATGTTGGGACTGTGTGTTTAAGATACGAGCTTGCCTGGGTATGGTGGGACACTCTCTGAAATGCCAGCTCTTGGGAGGCAGAGGCAGAAAGATCACGAGGCCAGACTTTGTTACCTAGTGGGTTCAATGGCATCCTAGGCTACATGAGACTCTCTCTCAAAGAAGCAAACAAAGACAAGCCCGTGGAAGATGTTTGAGATTCAAATCACAACAGGTAGTTTACAGGTCAGAGAAAAATAACACAAAGGCATTTGATGAAAGCCCCAGGAAGGCTTTATGGGCCAATCTCACTCAAAATCGGAATGCTTATGGCTCCAAGCGACCGAATTCCTTATCTCTACTCACTTGAGTATGTTTCTTGCTGAGTGCCTTATTTCTTTTCTGCCTGGATTGATTTAATGAACTAGCCATGAAGAATGTTGAATGGAGTCATGACTTTCTCGTTTTTTTGGGATGTAGACCTTATACTGAGGAATCCTCTAGAAAGCTGGCTTCACCAGAATGCACAGTGTGTTTGCTCCTGAACCTTAGATTCTTCTCATAAGTGATTAGCTGCAAGCATTTCAGCTCTAGTTAGGAACATCACACAAAATGCCTTAATTTAATCTTTTTGCCTATGCAGCTATGACTTAGGGCAATATTTGAGATTTGGTTTATAGACAAATATCCCTCCGCTCTGTGTTAGCTTTATGAGAGTCATTTTCTGAGGCAGTTGTGTTACAATCAAGTGTAGCCCAATACGGAGCCTGGAAATACTTTGTTGAGTAGTTTTAGAACATCTTTCGTTTTTTGATGAAACCTGTGTCAAATCTTTTTTCAAAGAATACTACGTACTTAGAGATTTTCTTATACACTTGAAATTTTTTTTTTTTTTTTTTTTTTAGCAAGAGGATGGGAAGTTACTTTGTTATGAATATTCCAGAGAATTTTGTTTTGTGTGACATTTTAAAAAAGGAAGTAGGTGATTATTGTGGGTTGGGTCTACATTAGCTGGCTTCCCAGTACTTCCTAAGAGAAAGGCCCTGGGCAGTGGGGTCGTGAACTGTTATTTAACCATGATTATAAGCAGGGAGGCCCAGACACATCCCTTTGTGAGCTTCCATTTCAGCTAAGCAGAGCATCTCTTCTACTCCTTCATTCAATACACTTACAAAGAGAAGGGCCACACACTTAACCACAGAAGCAGTTCCAGGGCTGGGTGACGTTTGCATGTGGTCGGATAGTTTAGCTTTGAAGAGGGTGATTAGTCCCTCTTATTTAAAAATCAGATAAATATTGGCATGGGTTTTCTAGTCAGGTATGAGGTACAGAAGAAGTACAGGACATGCATGTTCCAGCTCCAGCACACCCTCGGGGGAGGGGGGCTGACTAAGGGTGTTCTGCACTTGTCAAATTCAGGTCCCCTGTGCAGCTAACAAACAGCTTGCAGAGTGGCTGTTACAACGCATCAGAATTCACAGCTAACTCATGGTTCTCGTCTGTTGGCTTCTCACACTATTTATTTATTTACTGATTTTCCAAGCCTAGAATGTTCCAGGTGTTAGAGCGCTTCAGAAAACAAAAATAAAAACAAAACAAAAACCCTCAAGAGCTAGATGTCTTGGGGAAGTTGTAGTAATGGGCCCAGTGCAGTAACGGAGGGTGACCATGGTGAGATCTGTAGACATCAGGGAAAGGTTTTGGAGGAAGGATTACTTATACTGATTCTCTGAGAAAGAATTGAGTTCCCCAGGCACAAAGTGGAGGGGGAGGGGGGAGTTCAGACAAGGGCATCACAGAGCAGGTAACCAGTGAAAGGCTAAAAGGGATGCTGTTTGTTGAGGAAGATTCAAACAGATGCTCGAAGCTGGAGGCCAGCTCTCTTTTTAGCCTGAGTGAAACTCACCTATCAAATGTACCGTGTGTGTGTGTGTGTGTGTGTGTGTGTGTGTGTGTGTGTGCGCGAAGGTCTTGGGGGACACTGGATATGCTCTACAGAGCTCTGGAGGTTTTAAGAATCTGTAATTCATGTGACGATGGCTGTGGTAGGCGGGGAGGAGGCAGAAGAGGCCTGAGGTAGAATTAGAGATGGATAAGGTAGCGAGTGGGCAAAAGCTAGGTAGTTGTGGGCACCAGGGAGATGAGCCCCTTAAGTTTGGGGTGCTTATATTTCCTCATCTTACCACAGAGGCAGGAGCACAGCCCTTCAGATAACAGTGTGGGGTGCTTCAGTGATTTAATGATTATATGAGAAGTATTCGCACCAATGTTCGGCCCATCATAAAGAGATCCTTGTTACCATAAACCAGCTACATGAACACATATGAACTCTGAGAGTGCGTTCTTGTGGTCCGGTAGAGAAAAATTTAGAGGACAGACCAGTGAGAAGGTGTTTGGTCACCAGATGAGAAGCCAGGCTTGTTCTTATTTAATGAGCACCAGCATGTCCTTTCAAGACCTTTGTAGATCTCAGAGGACAGAAGGCACCTGTATTAGTTACTTGTGTCCTTGCTCTGAAAAAAAAAATTGCTCACAGTTGGAGAGTGCACGAGGGAGGCATGAAAGCAGGAGCATCAGGCAGCTGGCTCTATTTACCCACCACTAGGAACCCGATAGAGATGAGTGCTGGCATTCAGCTGGCTTTCTGCTTTTTATTCCATCCAGGATCTAAGCATCAAGAGTGGTGCCACCCAAATTTAGGGTACAACTTCTCATCTCAACTAACCTAATTTAGATGGCCCCTTACAGACTTCAGGAGGCTTGTTTCCATGGTGATTCTAAATTCCATCAAGTTTAAAATCAGTATTAACTAACACAGGATCACAGCCTTATTGTCCATGGAGGAGGCACCACTCCAAATACAGCCCCGCTGGGCATTGGGGCTTCAGAGTGTGAACTTTGGAGATGGGGAGACAGATATGAGGTCCACAGTGCCCATCAAGCTGGATAGGATGCTGGACCCCACCACGCATGGCAGATGCTGAGTCTGGTCCTTAGGCTCACTATTTCCATAAGACTCTTTTCTGCACTTGGATTTCATTGCTGATTAGCTTCACACAATGTATCTTTATTGTTTTCTAGGCACCTCATTAAGACAGAGCCTAATTGTTTTCCAGAAAAATCCCAAGCCTATGTCTCCTGCTGTATTTCAGAGCTACTCTCGTCTCCACTTCACTTCAGTCTGAAATAGGTTTCAGTCAGGCCCTTGCTGGGCTCCTCCTGAGAAGTTTCCTGTGAACGGGCAAGAAGGGCCTAGCTCTGTAGTGGTCTTGACTCACAAACCACCTGGAAGCATGGATACCCAAAACAGCACTGTCTACATCTCCTGCATATTTTTTTCTTCATTGTTCTTGGGAAAAGTTTTAGAATTAAGCTCTTGATTATTGAGATTTTGGTGGGGAAAATATAGGGGAGGTCAGTTAGTTGAAATTCACCCACCTTCAAAAAGCAATGGTCTTTGAATAGATGCCTGTATTGCAGATGGTCCCAGGGTGCCTCAGAAACTGGAGGCATGATTAAAAGAGATGAAAGGAAACAGTGCCAAAGAGCTAGGAAATCTAGCATGTGGCTTGAAAACAGGATTTCAAACTTTGTGGATTCCACCTTCAGAGCTGTGTGGCCTGTCAGATCAGCCACCGAGGTAAATACGTTTGAAACTGACATTTAAGAGAAAAAAAAAAAGTTTAAACTGGAGGATGAGAGAATGTTTGAATCCGAATGGGTTGACAAGTTTTCTAGAAGGTAGTCAATTTATACTTAATAAGTTGGGTCCTGTGTTGTTTGTTTGATGTGAGTATTCGTGTAGTGTGAGCTGTGTCGATGTATGTATGTTTGGTATGTATGGTGAGAGTATGTGTGATAAGTATGTGCTGTACATATGTTTGGTGTGAGTATAGGTATGTGTGGCTTATAGGCTTATTGTGAGTGTATTGTGTAGTATGTGTGTTCTGTATGCATGTGTGTGAGTATGTACTGTGTGCGTGCATGTGTGTTTGTGTGAGTGTGCATGATGTGAGCTTATGTGGTGTGTGTTTGTGTGTGTACTGTATGTATCTAGTGTGAGTGGTATTTGTGTGTGTGTATGGTATGTGCATATTGTGTGCATGTGTGTGAGTCTTTGGTATATATTTGCTGTGAGTGTGTGTGATATGTACAAGCCATGTGAGTGTGGTGTGTGCGTGTTAGAGAGAGAGCGCGAGAAAGAGAGAGAAAGTATGTATGTTTACAGAGGAGGAGTGCTATCACAGCTCTGCATAGCTGGTCGACCAGTTAGCCCCGTGTATCCTCGTAGGTTGGAAGTGTCTTCTCAGTTCTCAGCCTCTGTGTGGCTGATAAGGACTCCAGTATCTCCAGCATGAAGCCCGTGCCAGTCTTTAAAAGGAGCAGTTGCTCAAGGGCTCAGTGGCCTCAAGGTGCTGTCAGGCATGCCTTTGAAGGTGGGTGTTCACTAATTACCAAGCAGGTGGACTATTGTTTCTAAAAATGTTCACTTTTCCTAAGCATCTTTGCTGTACTGTGACTAGACTATATGTAGGATGTTTTTTTCCTGAGTGTCTCTGTAGAAGCAGAGATAAAGAGAACGGCAGGAAGTAAGTCCTTTCAGTGAGAATGTGGTGCTAATGAGGGCACACATGACCATGAACCGCAACTCCATCAATGAAATGTTGACCACCCTCCTCCGTGCTCACTGTCACCAGCTAACTCACACTGAAGGCTGTTTGTCATGGAGAGCAACTGGGTTAATCCCAGATCCCCAAACTTACCTCTCCCATCCTGGTGATAGGTTGTCATGACAACCTCGCAGTGTGAGGGCTTTTAGTTCACGGAGAACTGAAAAATGAGCCCCATGAACCAGCCCTGTCTTTTACCTTGTAAATGCCAAGTGCCAACTGTCCCAGCTACCCCTCAGGTGGACATAAATAGGCCATGGCTGAGCTCACAGGAAGGAGGGAGCGCTGGAGGTCTGTGTGGCCACAGGAAACCCCTGGCAGTTCCTGTTGCAAAAGCAGTTCTACGTAAGAGTCAGTGGCTGCGGCCCTGGGTGTTGCTCTGCTCTCAGCACTTCGAAAGGACTCAGGAAATACTCATTGATAAAATAAGGTACAAGCCAAGTCTGACCATCCTCCATCTTTCAGCCACTGGGGTAAAACATGAAGTTGGTGTGACCTGGGGAGGAGGTTGCTAACAAAGGTTTTTTTTTTTTTTTTAATTTTTTTTATTTGTTTGTTTTGCTTTTTTGAGCATGTCTTAAGTATGAGAAAGATGTGCCTTCTAAAGAGTTTGCCTCTGGCTCCCTCTCCCATTTCTTTCCCTATCATGTTTATTATTACTGATCACAACTCATTCCAGAGCCCCAAACCCTCAAACAACCAAATGAAGGGCTGTAGAAGACTTTTTCTCTCTATGTGTAGTGTGTGTATGTGTGATGCATGTGTGGAGTAAAGGACAACCTTGTGTCGTTACTAATGGACTGTCTACCTTTTTTTTTCTTAAATATTTATTTATCTATTTATTAGGTATTCTGCCTGCATATGTGCTTGCAGACCGGAAGAGGGCACCAGATCTCATTATAGATGGTTGTGAGCCACCATGTGGTGGCTGGGAATTGAACACAGGACCTTTGGAAGAATAGTCAATGTTCTTAACCTCTGAGCCATCTCTCCAGCTGTCCATCTTTTCTTAAAATTTTGAGACAGGCTCTCTCACTGACCTGGAACTGGCCAAGTAAGCTGAGTGGTGGGCTCTGGGGCTCACTTGTCTCTGCCTTCCCAACATTAGGATTATAAGAATGTGCCACTGTGCCCAGCTTTTTTTTTTTTTTTTTTAATTGGTGATAGTGGCTGAACCCAGGTCTATAGCAAGACCAGCACTTTACTGACTGAACCATCTCCCTAGTCACTGTTAGAGGCATTTGAGAAACTGATGTTACACAGTTAAGCCTTTATCAAGTTAGTAGTCATTTTGCATATATTTGCAAAACACTCACATATATTTGCATGTGTGCATGTGTGTATGTACGTGTGTACATTTGGAGGCCAGAGGTCAATGTTACACACTGGCCTGACAGCTCCAGGAATCCTCCTGTCTCCACCTCCCCAGTGTTGAAATTACAGGCATTTGCAACTACCCTTGGCATTTGTTTTTTAATGTGGGTGCTGGGGAATCTGAACTTTGGTCGTCAGGCTAGGGCAGCAAGTACTTCACAGATGCACCATCATCTCCATGGCTCCTAGTAATTTTTACTTTCAAAAGATTCCAAGACACATCTGTAAAATATTCCATTTCTTTAAAGGGCTACCCCTGGTACTAGAGTAAATGAGTATGATAAACCAGTTAGAGAGGTGCCACTGAATAGTTATTTCTCTCAACCCAGAGACATCTCAAGCATTTCTCTGTGGCCAGTGAGCAGCTATGTCACTTAGCCTACTATTAGTGCTAATGCTGATCACAGATATAATGACAGTTCTCCTTTATATACTGACTTTGTCTCTCTAAACAGTAAGGACATAATTCTTACTCAATTATAACACCGTTATTATCTTTAAAATACGAGTAGTAACTCTTTCAAAGTCTTTAACAGTGATTTTTATTTCAAATTACCCCATTGTCCCTAAACATCACTTATAGTTGGCCTATTTGAACCAGGAGTCAGTCATGGTCCTGTGTCCAATTGTTCTGTCTCAAGTCTCTTTTACTATAGAACAGTTCCCCCCCCCCCCCCCCCGCCTCTATCTCCCTGAGCTAATGAAGTGCTTTATCTGGCTGTTCTATAACGCTTGGCTTTGTATGCAGTAATGGTAGACATAGTATCTGGTCATCTCAATGCCATTACACATCTTTATTCTCTGATTGATAATTTCCATCTGGGCTTTACAAAAAAACCCAACCTCAAGAGCAAAGGAAACAAAGACCCTGCCCTTAGGCTGGGGGTGTAGCTTCATTGGGAGACTCTTCATGCATGACTGCTTAGGTTCAACTCCCTGCACCATATAAACTAAGTGTCACTACACACGTCACTTCAAGAGCATCTTTGTGACTCTTAGTGAATTCAAGGCCCACTTAGGCAATGTGAGATCCCATCTCAAAGAGACAAACAAACCAAGTAAGCCCTGATCTTGACTTGAGTGTAGCTGGACACACAGGAGATCTATAGGGGAGTCCCTGTGGGTTGACTTTTGAAGGTATACAGCTCCTACCAGCTTTTGAGAATGTCTTTCTTGTAAGTGACTATGCTGAGTGGAAAGATGTTTGTGAGAATCCCTGCCACTTGTTTATATCTGACCTTTTTAGAAAATTCTTTTGTCATATAGAAATGAAACTTACAAATGCCCTCTAGGACATTTGCCTTAGTGTTGCAGATGGGGTCTTTATTCACATGAAAGGAAACTACTATTAAAGCTTAAATTTCTCATGAACTGTTGAGAGAATATCACCCACTAATTAACCGGTATCGGCTGGGTGTTATTTCTATGACCCATGGTGCTTCCACTAGACTGTATCTCATCTCCTGTTGACCGCAGGCCACCCACCTTCCTTCTTAGCTTTGTGTCCTCAACTTAGAGTCAGAAGATTGGTCCCATTCAGCTGATGAACTCAGTCACTTGTTGTTTCTTCCTCCTCCCACTACCAAGCTCTTCCAACAGGCCCTTACCCTGCTGTGTCCTGGGAGCCTCTGGACTGGCCAGGTAGCCATGAGTAAAGACCTTCCCTTCTTAATCATCAGGTGTGACTCTCCTGAGCAGGTTATGTCATGTCTGAGTTTATATGCTTCAGGGTCCTCACATGTGGAAACGGTTCACTTTCCTATGAACAATCTAAACATGTCTATTTATGGTAACTAAAGAGTGTGCTGGTAGGAGGTGGTTTGGTTCTGCCTGGTTTCCAAAAAATATGGAGCAAGTAGACACAGTAGTGCTGAAAGAAAGTGGAAATTCAACACCACACACACACACACACACACACACACACACACACACACACACTCACACACTCACACACAACACATGATGCTTGCACTAAAAATAGAGATGCAGGCTTATAATCTCAGCTCTCAGGAGAGCTGTAGGATCAGGAATTCAAGGTCATCTTTAGCTACAAAGCGAGTTAAAGACCAGCCTGGGCTATGTGAGATCCAGTCTGAAAAAAATCAATCCATCAGCGAATAAGTAAAAGAATTGCACCGTTTTGTCAGGTCCCAGTGCCAGGAACTTGGTGGTCCATTTTTGCGGTAACAACACAGTGGCACCAGAGAAAGCTGTACGGCGGGTGGCCCATGTGCAAGCAGGGCAGCCCCTTGATCGTGTAGAGGACACAGCGGAGATTCCTACTCAGATTTTCTTTTATCTCAACTATCTTCCCAGTGTTCCAACTCAACTTTTCAGTTTGTATATTGTATGTGTTTACACTGGGTTACTGAGCCGCCTCCACTTTTCGGGTGTGTGAGCCTACAGAACTGAACTGATAGACTTAGAATGCTTTTGAGATAGAAGCATATTTAAAGAAAGACTTGGCATGCCAGGCAGCCACAGAAACCACGACTTCAATTCGTGTCTTATAAAGTTCATTTATGAAACTCAGTAGATTCCTGCCTGTGCATTTTTTTTTTTAAACTGAGTGGTGTGAATGTGTAGGGTTATTTCTCCCTTCTTCTTTCTATTTTTGCTGTGTGGTTGGCACAGCCCAGGCCTTTTGAAGCAGCTGGGATATAAATATAAAATAGGGATGGAGGCCTATTAGTGCAGAACAGCTGGCTAAGCATGCCAAGGCTCTCGGCTCCGCAGGGCCAACCAACTAGCCCAGGCATGCTGGTTTCGGTCTGATTGAGTCTCTGGCTTTCTGCTGAGCAGGCTTTGATGGTTTAAAGGTTGGCAGAGAGAGCCAGGTCTCTTGTCATGCATCCATCCATCTCTATTTGTAACCTACACAATAATTAAAGCCAGACTTTTTTGCTGGAACCTCATCTTTGGCGCATTTGAAGTGCAGTATTATATTATCTGGCTATTTTCAGACTCTTTTGAAAGGTGCATATTACAGGCTAGTAAAACGTTTAACTTTTTTTCATGGTTCAAAGTCAGTTAGCATCATCCTAGCCAATATAGATGGATGTGTTGGTTTGTGAATTTGAGCCCTTAGATCAGAAAGACAACTGTCTAAAAGCAAGGCGAGCTCTCCTCTCTAGCATTTACACTTCCTTTGGTAAATTACAGAAGGACATTTGTTAGGTATGTGTTTTGGAGGAGTTGCTTCTTACATTTCTTAGAAGGGAATTTGTGTGTGTGTGTGTGTGTGTATGATAGTTTACTTGTAATTCAAACATGACAAATAGTATTTAAAAAAAATCAGAGGATTAGAACTCTTGTCCGTAAGGAACTCTCGTCCATAAGTTTCAAGTAAAAGTGTCTCTGGATATATTTAGTTGACTGCATACTGCAACACACAGTTATGAAGTGCCATTTCTAGACACTATGCCAATGGCTGTTTATAGATGTGATCTTGATCCCTGCCCCGCACAGAAATGATGGCTATTTTCTTCAGTCCCAATCTGTTTGTAGAATTTTTGTATGCGTTTCTATAACATTGCTCAAATATTGTTTTGGCTTCCAATAGGTAGATACCGTATGACTAAAATTCTAGTGCTTCCATTTTTCCCATCTGTTCCTCAGTTTCCTCATTTGTAAAGTGGGGATAATGAGAGCACCTACATCAGAAGGTTGTTACAAAGATTAGTTATGTAAGTCAGTGTTTAAAGCAGTTCTTATCTTCTGGCTAGTAATTGTCCAGATTTTCTGGAACATTCTGAGTCATGTAATTTCCCTAGAAGCTTGTTTGCCAAAAACCTTCCCATCACACCCCAGTGAAGTGTGTACTTCATGTAGAATTTCCCATTTGCTGGGCATGGCAGCACATTTCTTTAACCCCAGCACTTGGGGGGTGGGCAAAGGCAGGGGGATTCCTATGAGTTTGTGGCCAGCCTGGTCTATGTAGTAAGCTCCAGGACAATAAGGATCACATAGAGCAGCAGTTCTCAACCTGTGGGTTGTGACCCCTAAGGGAGTCAATCGATGCTTTCACATGGGTTGATTTTCAGATATGCCACATATCACATATTTTTATTATTATTCATACCGGTAGTAAAATTACCGCTATGAACTAGTGACAAAACAGTTTTATGGTTGGGGGTCACCACGACACGAGGAACTGTATTAAAGCATAACAGCATTAGAAAGGTTGAGACTACTGACATGGAGATACCCTATCTCAAATGCAACCAACCAACCAACCAACCAAACGAACAAAGAAAAACACACCATGGTACCACCATTAACAAATACAAGCCAATTTCTTCCTCCATTATTCGCCTACCTAGAAGAGTCTTTGAGTGTACTGTTACACATCCCAGGATGTCCTTCCCTCTTTTTCTTGTGCTCCTCTCCAAAGATAAGAGTACAAGATCTCGTCTACTGAGACACTCACCTGACTGTATTGGTTACTGTTGCAATAAAACATAATGACAGGCATCTTCTAGAAGGAAGGATTTATTTTGGACTCATGGTTCTAGAGGGCTCGAGTTCATGATGGCCAGTGGCCAGCAGATGGCAGAACATGTGGCAACTATAGATGGAAGCTGAGAACTGGGGGCTCATACCCCGCCAGTGACATAGTTCCTTCAGTAAAGCTGTGCCTCCAAATCCTTCCCCAAGCAGGAGCCAACGAGGGACCAATTGTTGAAGTGCTTCAGGCTTAGGGAGGACATGTCAATTAAAACACTATACTAGCCTCTTGGAGCAGGTCATACCCAGTGTCTTGAATTTAGCACAAGTGCATCTCTCTCTCTCTTCCTATACATATTTCTATACATATAAAATGAGAAAGACAGAGGGCACTGTGTAGTTGGACTGTCCTGGAACTTGCTACGTAGCTCACAGAGATCCACCTGCCTATGTCTCCTAAGTGCTCAGATTAGAGGCATGCACCACCACACCTGGCTGCTGCTTCATGTGTAATTGTGTGATGGTTTGGTTATTATTTGTCTCTCCCCTCATAATGTAAGCTCTTGAGAACAGGGCAGTTTCTTTTTTGAAACAGTTTATCATAATATTCCCATTATCAAGTTCTGTTGTTAAATTACACTATAGATACTTAAAGGACGTGTGAAAGAAGAGCTTATATGGTTAGTCTATGCTCATGTGTTCTTGAATCAATTCACGTATCACTTATTGCCTAATTATAAGAGCTACATATCATACATGCAATAAGTACCAAGAATGCAGAGCTTTAGAAATGTAGAAGGGATTTCTGTGTCTATATAGAAGTATGCCCTGTCAACAAAATGCTAATGGACTATAGCTGAGGCAGGAAATAGGAGATGGAACACTTGCCAGGCACAAAGGATTCTGGGATGGAGCCAGGCACAGGAGATTCACCCAGGAAGACATGAGAGAGGACAGATGCATGGCTCCTGAGCAGAGGTAACCAGTCACGTGGCAGAACTTAGATTGGAATACGTTTTGAGCCAATCAGGGAAGCTGTATGGCCTATGCATTTATAAATATATTTTGAGTCTGAGTCATTATTACAGGAGCTTGGGGCTATGAGGACCCCCCCCAACATATAAATAAGTGAACCCATTCCTATATCCTCATCTCACCTCCAGAAGACTGCACCATTTATACAAATGAAGATTACATCCTGGCAAACATTTTTCTCCTGGATGTTTAATAATCATGCACACATTCATGTGCATATATGTAGTTTCTGTCAGAAACCTGAATTGAAATATATATATATATATATATATATATATATATATATATATATATATAACTTTGTTCTACAATTACATTTCTAGGTCTACAGACAGTAGCCATTAAAAATGATTACAGAATACTTTATAAAGGTCTAAAACAAAAATTTGAGCACCTGTGGGCTTTTCATTCAGCTCAGTATAGAATTCCAGTATGAGAATCCCAGTCTATACACTCCTGAACTAACCTCCATTTTGAACTTGGTGTTTCCTGTTCTCATAGTTATATACCTATACCTATCTGGCTCTATATACCTAACTCTACACCTGTGCACATGCAAGTGACTATAAAGAGACTCTGTGGATTCTAATTAGAAAAGAAAGTATGATGGTAGAAGAAGGGATCCAGAGAGAGTGGGATAAGACAGTTGTGGGAGATAAATGTGATAAAAGACGTGTGCACGCATGAAATCGTCAAGGCAAGAATAACAAAATAAAACGGATAACCCAGTTTCACTCATTTCCTTCAACATACAGGCTTTTGAGAGGGGCTCTGGGACCTGAGTCTGCTCCTCTATTGCCGTGTGGTCCGTCTTCTCTCAACCCTCTTTTTGTGGCAATCAGTGAAGTTCCAAACAGTTTTGATCTTGCCCCCCCTTTTTTTTTTTAATTTTTTGTACACACATGTAAAGATTTCCCCAGAAATTCTCTTTAGGAGGTCAAAGGTTGGAAGATATGCTCCTGTTCAGCCTTCCTAGATACTGATGATTTCTGTGTTGTTTCCTATTTTTCATGCTTGGCTCCGTAGTCACCCACGATAAGCATGTACACTAATTAATTCCAAGGTAGTCCACGAAAATAATTACATCAGTATAGTCACCTGTTTCCCACTGTGCATAAATAGATTTTATTTGGCGTTAACACAGGCTGAGACACTCCAAGGCTCCAGGGCTTCTGGGTTATTTGAACTCATTAGGTACTCTCCCCTGAGTCAGGTCAATTTTCACCACTGTTACTTTTCCCTTCCACAGATGATGGAATCAGCCTGAGGGATTTGGAGTTGCAGAGGCAAGTGGGCGGGTCCAGGCCTCTGGCTCTCTAGCCGAGAACTGCAACTGGCTGGGGCACGGGAAGTGACGTCACAGCAGCGGAGCACAACAAAGGGCCGGGAGGAAACACATCGTCTTTGTCCGCACCTGTGAAAACCAGGGATTAACTCCTGAGCCTCGTGGTCCAGGGAAGTGGGAAACAGATGGCAGTTTACTAGGATCCCGATAGCATTGTTTGGGGCTGAGCAGGAAGTATTCCTGGGGGAAATGGGAGGGAGGCTCTCAGTACAGAGCCAAGAGCTGAGGGAAGGTGATTATGGTGACTATTTACACCGTTTTTCTTACAGTACAGCCATGAAGGGGTGGGTATGCCCCATCTCCATTGGCTTTGTGCTGTTGTTCCTGCCAGGGTTCCCAAAAAGCCAGAAGCATGAGCCAGGTGTCCGTCTGTGTGTGTGTGTGTGTGTGTGTGTGTGTGTGTGAGTGAGAGAGAGAGAGAGAAAGAGAGAGAGAGAGACACAGAGAGAGACACAGAGAGAGAGATAGATCTGGGAGATGCCAAAGAGTCCTGCATCCATGACAGAGTCTTGCAGTGCTCTTCCCACGGGTACAGAGTGAGAGGCTACCAGCAGGAGGTAAAGGTGTGGGAAATCTAATCTCTCCCCAGCACCTCTACTCCAGATTCTGCAGGGTGGGCTGCTTCTGGAGTGCTAGAGCAGAATCAAAGGTGCAGAGAGATTTGCCTGGGTCTCAGGCCTGTAGGGAGATAGCTGCTGCTTTTGGTTTGCCTAACTGGGAAGGAGGAATGACTCAACAAATGTGACAGTGTCAAAGTGACAGTCTGCCAACCAAAGCCATGTCCTGGGATCCTGTGACCAAAGACTCAAGCACCACCCAGTTAGGATGGCACATCGTATTCCTTATATTTATTTGTCCCGAGGTACCACATACATGTCTCTTGTCCCTTAAATGGAGTGTGCTCACGGCCCATCTTCCGGCTCTCCATTCTCTATCTAGGTGATAGAGATCAGTGTTTTTTCCGGGACTCATTCTCTGCTTTGTCCCTCCACTCTGAGGTGGTAGTGGACACCCTACTCGGAGTCCTACAGACACCTTCTCAATATGTTTGTGCAACACCCTTATCTTCAGGCCTGATTGCTCGCTTTCTGCATTGGTCCTTATTTGGGTCTGACAGCCTCACCCAGACACCTGTGGACACCACCACGGGAAGAGTAGGTGGATGATACTCCACCAGCTCACAAGCTTCCTTGCTGGGCTTCCGTATGGCAGGTGTGGGTAGCACTCGGGAGGCAGAGCCAGGATGACTGTGAGCTCGAGGCTGCCTTGGGCTACATAGTGAGATCCTGTCTCCACATCTCTCCTGCCCAAGATAACCCTTGTATGGTTCTGTTTGTGTTAGAATAAAGCCCAAACTGCTCCTTACAACGCCCTTGGCTTCCTTCAGCCATAGAGAGCTGCCTGCACTTCTAGTCAGCCACAGTTCTGAGACTGTTCTCTTCCCACAGGCTCCTTTCCACCCTCAGTCCAAACCCAGTTTCCACACCTGCCTGCACTTATTAAGGTTTTCTTCCCCCACACCTCGAAAAGAGCTCCTCCCATAGATCTCCCTTGATCCTGACACCAAAGGCTCCAGTAACCCAGTGGAACCCAGTGTGCCTTCTGCTCTGGGGGAGGAGCCAGTCTTACAGTGTGTGGAAAAAACACAAAACATTTATGATAGATTAAAGATGGAAAGAAACATCCTCAAAGTTTTCCTGAGTCTGGGAGTGAATGAAAATATTAGGGTTTCAAGGTATCACACTATTTATGAGACCTAAAGACGGGACAAATCCGGAAGGTCTTATAGGTCCTAACAAATTTTCTTCAGTAGTGCCGAGGGACGAGCCAGCCCTGTGTGGCCAAGCCAGCAGACCTTCTAAGATGCTCCTGGGTTTGTCCGAGGAGCACAGCAGCATCTGGCCTTCCTGCTTCTAGTGGACAGCGCAGCGGTCACCAAGTTCGGGAGGATCGCAGTGAGTTCCCCCATCTGAGGAACCGGGATCTAACCCAAAGATCTATGAAGGCGCCGCCAGAAAACTCACAGTGCGCACGGACACTCTCCAGCATGGTGGGGATTTCTAAGACTCTGTTTGTGTTCTGGGATTCTCTGAAGAACTGAACAGGTTATTGCTTCAGCTCTCCCTGGACCACAGAAACGAGGTAAAAACAATGCTGAACGAGCTGCCACCTAGTCTTCCCAGTTACCATAGTCTTGAATGGCGGCTAGATGTGCAGCTTGGAAGCAGAAGTCTCCGGCGACAGATGAATCCAGCAGTGACTGTAAAGCTGCACCTGGATCATAATGGAGACCACAGCACCCATTTTTTTTTGCAGACAGACCGAGCTACCCTGCTTCATTTGGTTCAGCTGCTGGAGCAAGTGTTGGAGAAAATGAAAACAAAACACTGCAGGAGAGCAGTCTGAAGCATCAAGTTTAGGGAAAATAATGCAGAGGGCTAAGTATCAGCAATTCAAACCTGAGGAAGTCCCTGAATGTTCATCTGTGCTCTCCATGGGAGCATTGTGCAAAAACCAGAGCTCACCGCGGGGCTTGACTAAGATGTGGAGACAAGGGGGTGGGATGACACCTTGCTCCAGGGTAAGGACCTGCAAGGACAGTCAGTCCCTGTGCTGGCTGACCCCCTCCCCTGCTCCTGACTGCAATTGCTTGGCACTTTAGCTGCCAACAGACTAATGAGGTCTTTTGCAAAAACAAACAAACAACAACAAAAAACCCACAAGCGACAAAGAACATTGGATGAAAGGCTAAACAACCTGTTCCCACAAAAAAATAAAACAGCTTTTAGCACCTGTGAGTTGATGAGTTAATTTTTTTGACTCAAGGGTAGGGTTTTTCTCTTCAAACATTTAGAGTTATTTATGCTATTTTAAGAATTTCAAAAGCTCTTTCAAAAACCGGAGTCTGCTCTAGAGTGACTCAGAGGAGACAGCTCTGTAAGAGGAAGGTTGTGGGAGAGGAAAGGCTCCTCTACTGCTTTCAAATGTCAGCATGTGCCATGAATTAAGCCGTGGCTTTCTTTTTAAGTTTGAGAGCTGTAATTCTTTTAAAACCCTGTAACGATTCCCAGAAAGTTAAAGCAAAAATGAATCTGATTACTAAGTTACATATGAAAATTTAAAAGCAATCTGTCTGTTACAAACTTTATTTCTATAATTTTCTAATAAATTTCTAATTCTAATCTATACTCTTCTAATAATTTTATAATTCTATTCTTAGTATTAAAAAATTCAGCGGTTTAAAACTGTGGGTAGCTCTGAGTGGAGATGATTGCTTTCCATGGATGGTTTTGGCTTTAAATTTGGTTATTGTACCATTAACAAGTGGTCAAGTCCGTAACCTACCACCTCAGCTTCCCTGCAGTCCAAAAAATTAGGAAACAGAAATTAGAAAAGGAGATACAAAGTTAATAAACTGTAACTAATATTAAAAAATAAAAATTTAATTAAAAAAAAGAAATTAGAAAAGGAAAGTGGATTGATTGACAGTTTGGCCAAGTCAGGGAGAGAAAGAATCTATTTCTTCTCCCATGTGCTTGTGAGAGTTTCACAATTTATAGAGAACTATGAATGAAACCAGACTCAGCTGTGAGACTTCTTCCCGGGGGCCTCTGGTGCTCCGGTCTTGGTTAAGGAGGGGCAAAGTATCTTTCTTTAGAATTAGAGTACCCAGCCTGTTGTCAAAGCACAGGGCCATAGCTTTCACACTACTGAAGGAACCCATGTATATAAGATGTAACGTTAGAGGAAGTTATCACTTTCAGTGAACATTGGTTTTGACTAATTAGAAAGTCACAACACACTTTGGTTCACTGTAGCATCAATAACTTCCTTTTAAACATATTCATATTTAGAAAATGGTGTACACCCAGCCCCAGTGGCAGCACAGTTACAGAACAGCATTTTTTGTTTGTTGTTTGTGGAGCTAGGGGTTGGTATATTGTTTAGACGGGCCTCTCCACATGTGGCTCAACTGACCTTGACCTCACAGCCATCACTCTGACTCGGCCTCCTGAATCTTGGGATTACAAATATTTGCTACCATGTCTGACTATGAAAGGATTTGGGAAGAGATTAGGCCATTCCGTCAAAGGTGTGATGTTCTTTTCATGATTCAGCAACCTGTGTCTACAAGTCAGCGGACACTGCAGCTTTTCCTCACTTCAAGAAAAAAGGAGATCATGGCTGGCCTTCCTGTCCTTAAAGAGGTAGCATTGAATGTGGGTCCTTCTGATCTTGGGTTCAAATCTTCCCTCCCACTTTACTATGTGAGTTTGAGCAAGTTTCTGGATTTTTCCTCCCTATGCCTCAGTTTGTGGTCAGCAACTGGGGAATAATTACTCTCTCCTTTGTAGGCTTGTTGGCTGATTAAATCAATTCACAGTTTATCAACAGATCCTCAATAGGAAGACACTGATATTACTGATATTACCGATCTCGAAAGGCTCATTGTCTACAGAATTTGCATGAATCAAAGGAAGCTTAATACCCAATTTCCTAATACTTTTTAAGTGCACCCAGACTCTTAGTTCAGCCAGGCAAACAGTTCTCAATGAGGCCAACACTATGTACTCAAAGTATCCCCTCTTTGTGACTTAGTGTAAAATGGTCAAAAAAATGAAATTAAAGAGATGGTGGCAGAAGGCTCTGGAAGCTGACAAGATCAGGGAGTTGTTTTAAAGACACCATTCTATTCAGGTGGCCTGGCGGGCCACTGTAAACATCAGGATATTTAAGTAGGAAGTCAAAGCCCATTGTGGTCCACCCAATAGACGTCTCTTCAGTGTAACAGAGCTACAGATTGCTATCAGAGCACAACAGAGACTCCTCCTGTTCCTTTCCGTCTGGTCATTTCCTCTCCTGAGTTGAATTGTAAGAACCACCCACTGGGGTGGTTCTCAGCATTATAGGTTTTTAGGTCAAACAGAAACCCTAGGGGATGCCTGAAAAACCAAGCAAACAATTCCGTCTGCCCAGACGGGGTGACAGGGAACGACTGCTGTTGTGCGTAGCAGAGTCCACGCTTGAGTGACATTCCCTGCTGGAGCATCGGAGGAAGCCGGGAGCATGTGTGAGCTGGCAAGGAGCTTGGTTCAGAAGTTTTTTTTCCTAGAGGCAGAGGGCTCCGTATGAGGCCTTGGTTCTTCTTAGAAGGCGGAACAGGGGCATTGTCGGGTGGTCATCATTACCATCTTCAGGTAGGCCTGCCATGGATGAGACACGGGAGCCTCTAGCCTTGACTGTGCATCTTCTTGCGGACACTGGGAACGGCTCACTTTTGCAGCAGGCTCTGGACCAACTCCTGGATTGTATCTGCCCGGAGGTGCGTCTCTTCTTGGTGTCTGAACGGGCCAGACCAGTAAGTTACCATGAAAAGTACCATCCCCGGAGGGTCCGCTTCCCGGGGATGTCAGTTTTGCTCTTTCTTCAGGAAAGCCTGGGACAGGAACGGCTGTTTCGAGTCCTGGACTTCCTACAGCATTCACCCTGGCAGGGTTTTCCTACCCAGCATGCACAGGGGAGGCCTTGTCCTTATCTCCCTGCCAATCAGGAATTCTACAGCCTGCATAACCAGATGCCAGTGTGGGGCGTGAGGCCGGTGCACTGTGGCTCTGATATCCTCAGGGTGACAACTGTACTGCAGTTTTGATAACTTCGAAGATGCCATCAGACTCTACGAGATGCTCCTACAGAGAGATGCCACGGTGCAAAAGAGCAACTTCTGTTTCTTTGTCCTCTATGCCACCGAGGGCTTCAGCCTACAGCTATCCCTGAAGCAGCTGCCCCTGGGAATGTCAGTGGACCCCAAAGAGTCTTCCGTGCTGCAGTTCAGGGTTCAAGAGATCGGCCAGCTGGTACCTCTTCTACCCAATCCGTGTGTCCCCATCAGCAGCACCAGATGGCAGACCCAGGACTACGATGGCAACAAGATTCTGCTGCAGGTATTTCGTTTCTTACAATTCTGGGGTGTACCACGGTTATCGGAATTGGGGGTAGGGGGTCAGAGCCAGGGCCCTGGAAGCTCAAACAAGCTAGACTTGGCCATCCATCCTCAGTGGGCCAATTAAAAAGACGAGTAATAGTGAAAGATAGAGAAAGGAGATGTATTCGAAGTGGTTACACGGAGAGAAGAACAGGTGAAGTGGTCCAATGTCACCTACCCCTGACCTGGAAGTTTAGGTTTAAGGAAACGCCAAGAAGGATGGCCACTCAAATAAACAGGCCTGGCGCCGGTGCTGTCCCAGCCATCATCCACCTGCCACTGTCTCAGCTCCAGCCTCCTCAGCAGGACAGCCTGGCCAGTTGTCAACACTGCTTGCCATCTCTTTCTGGGAGTCAAGCTTCCCTTCTGGCTGACACCAGGACCCCAGATTTTCCCTCTCTGCAGCATGAGATTTCTGGGGAACTTCAGGTTTCTTGGAATCCATTGTGTCATTAGTCTGAAAGCCAAAGGAAGGGGCACATGCTTTAAAATAGCCCCATTCCTGTCAGCACAGTCACTCAAGCACATGGAAAGGTGTGGTGTCATATCTGGATGGACCTTAGAGGTGATTTAGTCAGAGGCTTTCCAATTTGATTGTGTATTAAGAGACCAGGGAGATTTTAAACTTGTCCATGTCATGTTGCACCCCATGGCTACGTCTATCAGACTAGCAAGTCTGCGGAAACCCAGAGTGTTTCTTAAACAAAACCAAAAACAGAACCAAAAGCTCATTGTGTGATTCTAATATATACTGCAATCGGCAGTCACAGATTTTAAATTATACAGGCCCCTCATGTGACATGTAGGAAATATCTGATTTGTGTGAACTTGTAGCTGAAAAGCCTGAGACTCAGATGATGCTCCCTCCCCAGAATGCCTTTCGCCATACCTGTCACCCATCCATCCATACCATGCCCACTCCGATTCAATAATATCATTACTGGAAATTTTAGAGCATTTTGCCAGAGTAGCAACATGTTACGGAGGTAATGGAGGTCTCCTCTTGGGGTTTTAATTCTTGCTAATAAAAGAAATGGAAAGACAAAGAAGGAGAACAACAAGTAGAAGACGCATCAGCAACAGCTCAGGGCACACAAGGTGTAACTCTCAGCTTGAGATGCTGTGTGGGGTCCCAATGATGTATGGGACTGTCAAACAAGGGTGAAGGGCCTTAATGAAGATCAGTGTGGAGGAGACAAGTGCTGAATGTTTCAAAGTGGCTTGATAAGAAAAGAATGTTTATCACTGGTAGAATCATAATCACAAGTTAGCTGCTCCACAGATAACCCTCCTCCAAAGGGCTTGGATGAAGGCAATGGGGACTGAGTGTGTCCATTGCTAAATCCAGGGGGCCCTGGAGAGATTATGTGGAGGAGGAATGCTGAGGAGTCCCGCATGAGCTAGATGAGAGAGAAGGGAGCCAGCTACTGAAGGGAGAAAATGTGTTCCCAGTGGAGTAGATGGTACACTTCCTTAGCAGGGCACATACAGCAGATTGCCTGAGGCTGCATGCAGCTGCAGCAAGGGAAAAGATATCATGGAATGTGGATGGACCTGGCCAGGTCATCAGAAATACGATCCATGTGAGCATCAGGAAGGAAGGCATCTTTTCTAGTTCACGTCTACGAAGGTAGTATCTAAACTATTGCTCAGACTGTGGGAGACATGTGCCTTCTTGTGGGAACGAATGCTTGATAAATAGTCTCCATTCTAGCTTTAGTGTAAAGTGTAGCTGCCGGTGGAGCCTATGAACAGCAGTGATGTACAATTTGTGTCATGAGAACCAAAGGCAAGAACACACATGAAAATGCTCTGTAACGTAGAACCGTCTGGAGGCCATGTGATAGCAGAGCTATGGCTGCCTGTGTCAGTCAGAGGGCTGTTAGCTGTCCTACTAACTGACACTGTTCAGGAAACTTCTTGTCATCACCCCAACCCAAAACTCCATTCCTACTAAACTGAATTCAGCATTCATTCATCCTGTTAGTATCAGTGCTGGGCAACCTGGCCTCTATTCTATCTTCATGAATTTACCTGTTTAAGGCATTTCCTATAAGTGAAATTATGCAATACTGTTCCTGCAGAAATAAGCAATTTGTTCACAGACTTCTTCACATCTGCATTTCTAAGCTGTACTCACACAGACTTTATCGTTCCCCTCTTTTTTTCTGCTCCTGTGTTGCTATTCTCCATCCCTACGCCTGACTCACCTCGGTGACATGCTTACTCCCACACTTGCACTGACTAGGTACCTGGGTTATACTGAACTTCACAGGTGTGGCTTCAGGGCATTGGCTGCCATAGAATATCAGCTTAGCTTTGGTGATTTGTCAGGGGATTAAGGAGTTTTAAAACACAGTTAATTGGAAAAGATTTCCCACTCTTCAGTAAGTCTGGTGCTATTGGAGAGACCCTTCATATTTATCTAGTCTCTCTCTCTTTCAAAACAGGGTTTCTCTGTTTGGCTGTCCTGGACTTGCTTGGTAGACCAGGCTGGCCTCAAACTCACAAAGCTCTGTCTACCTCTCTGCCTCCCAAGTGCTGGGATTACAGGCGTGCACCACTGCGTCCAGCTTCTCTAGTTTGTTTCTACACCATCATTTCCCCCATCTTGGAGAATGTCTCTGGTTACCTTTGTGAAAAACCACCGGTCAGTGAGACACGGTGTCATTTCCCATCATTGGTACCAGCCTTCTCTCAATAGTTGAATCATTCTTCTCTGAGGCATTTTTTTTCGTGTTTTTCAAGCTGAAACTCGCAAAAGAATGATGAGTGTTCTCCCTGTTTTTCATAGCTGCTAAGGTTCACTGAACTTGGGAAAGCTTTGGTCTCAATTTGTGGTGTTTCAGTTCTTAGAAAGATGAGCTCCCAGTGATCATAATTCCAACAAATGCATTTCCATTTGTTTTTTGGCAAGAGGAGATTTATCCCATCTCTAGGGATTTGTCCCAATAATCCAGAATTGTGTTTCATTTGGAAATTTCTTGTTCCAACCACCCATACTGCATTTCTAGATTGACAAGGGTTGTCTTCCATATGGCCTAAAGATCTGAGGCTCTTCTCTCTCTCTCTCTCTCTCTCTCTCTCTCTCTCTCTCTCTCTCTTTCTTTTGTTCCTCTCTCATCAGGGAAATAAGGAAGTAGAACAGAGTTCCTGTGAAGAGAAAGATGACTTCAGTGGGACAGATGATTTTGAGAGTGCTGTTTTTGAGAGGCTGGTGCATGGACGGGAGTTGGATTGGTAGATATGAAGCTTAAGAGACAGATCAGAGTATAAGATATGCCTCTGTGAGCATCATTAGTTGGATGACTAAAGGCATAAATATCCAAGGTTGGGCTAGGCAGTGATTCTGTGGGTCATGTCTCCTTTAGGAAAACCTCTACCTCCAAAATATATTCCCATTACAATTCATAACAGTAGCAAAATTACAGTTATGAAGTAGCAGCAAAAATAATTTTATGGTTGTGGGTCACCACAACAATGCAGACCATCTGCATTAAAGGGTCACAGCATGAGGAAGGTTGGGAGCCACTGATCTAGAGTAAGGAGAAGGCTCAAAGGGGCTGAAGCCATGGCTCAGTTTTTAAGAGCACTAACTGCTCTTTCAGAGGTCACAGGTTCAGTTCCTAGCATCCACACTGCAGCTTACAACCATCTGTAACTCCAGTCCCAGAGGATCTGCCACCTTCTTCTGATCTCCACGGGCAAGAGACATACATGTGGTACGCAGACATACATGCAGGCATGTAGGTCCACACGGAATACAAAGAGAGCTCGGGTCATCTCTGGACCACTGTGACATTACATGAATCATCCGGGAAAAGGACATCTTTGTGGGAACTGAGAAAGGCAGAGGGAAAGGGAGAGGTGCAAAGGAACACGTCAGTCTAGAAACCTAAGGAGAACCCCGCAGAAGTGAAGTGATCACAGAGGAAAGACTTTCCAGGAGCTGCCGACAAAGCTGACTGCAGATGGCTGTGGGAACAGCCAGTTTGTCGCAAGGAAGCCATAGGAAGGGGCTGAGCAGGTAAAGCACAGGTGGACAGATTTTAGAAACAAATGTTTGACTGAAGATCGGTAGGAAGAAAGCTAGAGGGGGAGAGAGAAGATAGGAGACTGGAGAAACCCTATTATTATGGGAAAGGAATGAGAAGAGGAAGGGGGAAGGAGAGGGAGAGGAGAGAAAAAATTTGATTTATAGGCTGGGGCTATCAATCAAAATTGATAAGGATGGAGAAGGCAGAGGGTAATGGAGTTCATAGCACAGACAGGGGCTGGTCACTTCCCCATGAGCAGGAGGTATGGAGTTGCATGTAAGATTGATGGTGGAAACTTGCAAGCTGTAACTAAGGATGCTGTTTGCTTTCTCTGTCACAAAGATAGTGAGGACTTCTCATGAGACAGCAGTGGACAGAAAAGGGAGGCTGTGCCTCTAAAGCTTTCAGGATGGTTGATGGGTACAAAGCAGCTGTGCTAACCAAGGAGGGATAATCGAGGGAACAGGAGGTCAGGAGGACGGAAGGCAGCCACAGCCTCCTGTAGCACCAGCTTTCAGAGCCACAAGGTTTTCTGCACTCTGAGCCCAAGTTAAGCCAGTGTGGATGTGTGGCTCGCAACCCAAGGCTGGAGTGTTTGGTGGAAGAATGGCAGGAAGGGAGTGGTGTGGGGCAAAGAGAATGGCAGAGGAACGGTTGAAGCAATAATCATCGTTGGTCTTAAATTGGTTGTAGGGAGACAGGAGAAGACAAATAGGCAGAAATCTAGGGATGTGTTGGTGTCAAAAATCAGGTGTAGCATGAGACTGGGTTTAAATCCAGTGCTTCAAAGGCAGAGCATTTTATAGGCGAGAAAACCCACAGGAGGCACCAAGGTGCTAGGGAACCAGAACCAGGTGGAGGGCATACTAGGCTGGTTCAGAGGGGCCCAGTGAATCTAGAGGCTCAGGAGACTGCTGATAGATGCACAGCTGTGGCATCATACTAATTTCATTCTAATTTGAGATTAGCCTGTGTGGTAAGCAGAAATAGGCATCTCTTTAATTTTTTAAAGCTATATTTGTTTATTTATCATGATAGATACATAGAGAGAGGAAGAGGAGAGGATGAGGGAGAGCAGATGGTGAGCATGTGGAAATCAGAGGACACACACACGTGCGCACACACACACACACACACACACACACACACACACACGCATGAATGCCATTATGATAGGCACTTGGAGATCACAGGATTATTTGATGGAGTCTTTCTTTCCTTCCTGGGTTTGGAGTATCAAATTCAGACCATCTGGCTTAAGCCTTTACGCACAGAGCTATCTCACTGGTTTTCGCTCTTTGGTTCTTTGTTTCTATTCACTGCACATAATAATGAGGTTCATAAAGACACGTCCTTACAAGTAGATTATGTACTTTGATCATGCTCATCCTCTCTTCTTTCTCCATATGCTTGCCGTTCCCATGAAGTCCCCCATACAATCTCACTTCTATTTTCCTGTCGCATTTACCCACACAAGGCGCTAGTTAGTTTTAACTGTCAACATCACTTAACCTAGAACGAGGAATTGTCTAGATCAGGTTGGTCTGTGGACATTTCTGTGGTGCTGTCTTGGTTGTTAATTGATGTGTGAAGAAATACCCATGGTGGGTGGCACCTTTCCCTGGACATGGGGTCTGAACTGTGTAAGAGAAGAAGAAAACTCGGGCTGGAGAGATGGCTCAGCAGTTAAGTTAAGAGAAGAAGAAAACTAGCTGACGACACAGCAAGCAGTTAGAAAATGGTGTGGCCTGCACCTATTTCATTATGCTCTTGACTATAGCTGTGATGTGGCTAGCTGTTCAAATTCCTGACTTGATTTCCCTCAATGATGAGTCATAGCCTGAAATTTTAAGCCGGATAAATCCTTTCCCTCACAAGCTACAACAGAGGTGATACTAGTACATATGATATTGTATGTATAATATAATGTATTATAATATCCTTATTACATATTATACACACATATACTACAATGTATAAAATATATATAGTATATATTAGGATTCGCAAATGAGAGATTCATGATATATGTCTTTTTGAGTCTGACTTATTTTGCTTGATATGATAATGTGTAATTGTGTTCATTTCCTGCAAACGGCTGACTAGATCTCCATTGTATGTAAGTGTGTCACATTTTCTGTATCCATTCATCGAATGGGCACAGCCTGATCTTGTAAACTGACTGTTGTGGAAAGTGCTGCAAAAGACATGGATTTTCAAGTAAGCTCACGTGATACCACTCTGGGATGCGTATCTGAAGATCAGGGGCTTTTCTCTCTGACAACAGTTGCTAGAAAATACAATGGGACCTGTAGAGTCAAATGTAAGAGTCTGTTTCTCCAGACTGGGAACTCTAACATTATCCCCGCATGATTTCTGAGCATGAGTAAGTCCATGGAAGCTTTCATTCCTGGAAGAAAAAAAAAACGTCTTTTAGGTCAAATATGCAGATATATGTTCAAAGATCCTGTTAGAAGTAGAGATGGTAGCTGGGTTCTTTGCAGGCTTGAGCGGATTCTTCAGTGGACTGGTAGATGTGGGTAGTGGGTTTTGCTCTGAATCTTTGAAAGGATACACAGAATAGTTTTCTGTAAAGAGTGAAAATTTGGATTATTTTAAGATTGTGGTGAGGTAGGAGACCTCACTTTTTATCATATACACTTATATAATTATATTATTTCTATATTCTATATATTTTGTATGAGTAAATATTACTACTTGTATTCAGGTTGAGAGTCCCTAACACAAAAGTCTGAAGCTGGGCCTGCTTTCCAGGCTGAAAACATCGAGCTTCAGTGTGATGCCCCATGATGGGGCAGTTAGACTAACTGTGTAAAATTGCTTCAAGGCTGTGCCTAAAACATATATGTGAAACATAAATGAGTTTTGCCTTAAGATTTTGGACCCACCCCCAAGATATCTCATCATGGTTATGCAAGAAGTCTGAAAAATGGGGAAAATCATAATTTGAAACACTTGTGGTGCCAGCATTTTTGATAAGAGATAGCAAACCTATAATAAGATTTTTTTTTTAATTAAAAATCACAAGCAGATGAAAGAGAAAGATAGGAAGGGAGGGGTGGGAGGAGAGAGAGAAGAAGGAAGGAAAGGAGGGAGGGAAAACAATGAAAAGAGATGGTAAAGTAGTATTAGGGACATAGTGACCAGCAGTGTGGCAGGACGCTACCCAGACACAGCTCTGCCGAGTCCATGGAAGTGGCTTCCAGGTTTAGAAGACACAGTAAGGAAATGGAAACATTTAAAGTATTCATGCCACATCCTTATCTGAATTTCTGGGGTGCGGTGGTAGGGCTTTTTAAATGATCCCCAGGTGGTTGCAGTGTGTGGTAATGTTTGAAGACAAAATGTCTCCCGTGATTTGCCAAAGGGCATGTGTTAAGGTCCAGCAGACATCCTTCCAACAAAGGCCCCTCCGTGCTGGCAGCAACTGATACATGCTCAGATAAGCTCCATCTTGGAATTTCACTGGTGGATTGGGACTGAGCATCTAGATGTGCACAGGCCTCTTAGGGAGCTGCCTTGGCCCATAGATGGAATCTAGGCTGGTGGCTTTTTAATTTCTATTTTAGAAAGGTTGCAGACCTGGAAGTGGGAGTCAGGACTGAGGAAGACCCAGCAGTCAGGGGTTACTTATGTGTTGTAGCCTTCAAGCGTCTTTAGCAAGATGCTTCACGTTTTGGGCTACCAGGTGAAGAATTTTAGAATGGAAACTTTGAGAGAGAGAGAGAGAGAAAAAAAAATGAATGAGAATCACTGACACATTGATCTAGAGAGAGATCGGACAGTTATGGGCCGGGAACTAAGAATAGATTTCCATTTTTAAGCAATTGGAAAAGAAATATGAAACACGTGAAAATGACACAAAATTCAAATTCCAGGGCCCACAAATAGAAATGTACTGAAACGCAGCCACACCACTTATTTGTGGCTCGGTCTCTGGCAGCTCCGATGAGCTAAGTAGCTGGGCTCTTATCTACATGGCTAGACAGTCACTATGTGACCCTTTCGCAGGACACATTTGAGACTTCTAAAAGGAGAAATGGATGTCCCTGTTATTTTAGGGGGTTGGTTTTTGCAGTGTCTCTATTTATATCACAGAGAAAATTTGGAAGAGAGCATGTATGCCTGTCATTTGCAAAAACATACTCTGTGCATGCATTCAGTCACTGACTCATGGCAGACACCCCACCCCCCACCCCACGCCCCACTTTTGCCTTCTTGCTTTGGGAGACAGATGTATGGTTCTCTTTTTTTCCTCTTCAAATTTCTTCTTCAAAGACTATTTTTAGGGTGGTGGCAGTCATGTCAGGAGTTCTACCCTGACCCCACAGACACACAGCTTCCTTTTTTTTTTTTTCTCTTTTCTTTTTTTCCTATCAACCTCGTTGAAAGCTCTTTAGCTAGAGGTGGGGCCTCCCTCATGTGCCACTACCCCGTCATCCCTGCTGGAATTTTGACTACCTGAATTGTGCTGTTGTGAGTTTTTGAGAGCAGCAGCCACGTCCTGCTCATCATACAGCACTTCGCAATACTCCTTCTTCTTCAGCTCTTGGGTTTTTTTTTTTTTTCCCAGCTTCCCTCTTCCACGATGTTTCCTGAGCTTTGCTTGTGTGGAAGGAGGGGCTTGATATAGGGCTGAGCTTATTCTCAAACATTTTGATTATTTTCAAGTCTCTGCATCTCAACCACTGTCCTCTGCAAAACAGAAGCTTTCGTGGTCAAGGTTGGGAGCAGCACCAAACTACAGGTATAAACATAATTGCTCAGAAGGAAGTTTGACAACAGGACCATTTAGCAAAATAACAGGAAGATCTTTCCTAGAGCCTATGGACTCCCCAGCAAGGCCGTGGGCTTGGACTAGGTTTACGGCATCAAGTGTAAATTCTGTCCTGTGGAGAAGGCCTGAAGTCTGACTGTAAATGGTTGGTTTCCCCCATAATAGTCATACCACTATTGAACCAGTGGGTCCATTTTATCTAGAATTGGTATCGTTGCATGCAGGGTCTAGTGCTGGAGATAACTGATGTCTTCTCTCCCCGCTGGCCTGTGTAACACTCTTCGGCACTAGCCAGCAGGCAGCAGCATTCCTAGTCAGCTGATTCTTCTGTGGTCTCTCTAGAGATAGGGTCTTACTCTCTTGATAGGCAACCAAGAGCGATGGCAAAGCCTGTGTCATTGTAGGTGCCTGTGGGGACTCCTTGAACAATAAGTCAGAGAGAAGTACTAGACCCTGAATTCTATGGTGAAAAGTGTCACTTCTAGGAATCATCTTGGGTGAGGGTTGGGGTAGAGATGGGAGGCAAACATCCCAGGGATACATGGGTGGAAGGAGCTCCATCCCGTGGAAAGAGAGGGCAGGCACCTGTAGAATGGACATTTTGCTTACCAGAATGCCGTTTGTGTGACTTAAAATGCTAGGCAGCCCCATACCCCGCACACCTCACCCCAGACAATGCTAAGCTGTGTATAAAAGGAACCTCAAGAAATTCAGAAATATTTGCTTTACAAAGTGCTAGCCTATTACCCTGCCTGGGGTACCCGCATGTCTTAGATACATCCAAGAGGGGTACCTGTGTTAGCATGGCCAAGTAGAGGTAGCACCAGCACTGAAAGATTGAATCCTCATTCCCTTCCTTATCTTGACTGTGGTCACGGGGTTTGATTATTGTCTGCTGTAAAATATCGCTTAAATCATCTAGTGAGGTCACCGAGCAACACTGGTGAATGTCTGTGAGTGTTTAAGCAACTGGATCTATCGGAAAGTGTGGTGGTGGTGTCAAGTGATCACTCCCAAAGTCATGTCGATGTCAAAGACTTAGTTAAGTCCGAGAATGAGAGTGAGCCGTTGATCGTTGCAATCAGATTTATGTCTCGCTTCTGCCCAAATGGCCTGAGTGAAGTCTGCTGTGGTGTGTCACAGCAGAGGATGGACAATGTCACTTGGTGGAAACCATGTTTCATTGATTCTTCCTTTTCCTGTCTCATAGGTCCAGCCGAAGCCGGGACTTGGTGTTAGGAATGGTGAGTGTCCCTTCCTGAGCGGCAGCTTGAGAGGTGACAAGCATCGACAGGGCTCCAGGCTGAACTCCGTCTCCACGCAGAGAACCCTAGAGCCAAGGAGCCGGAGGAACAGGGACCGGAGATTCAAAGTCCATTCTCTGGAGCTGCCGCAGCCCAGCGGCACATCAGAAAACTCCAGCGACCCTCTGTGGAGAAGCCCTGGCTGGTCCTCCCTGGCCCACAGCTCAGCCACAGGCACGCGGCAGCACCGACTGTCTATCCCCGTGGAACCCGAGGTGAGAAGGATGGGCCTTAAGGACAGCAGCTCGGAGAAATTCGAGGCGGAGACGAACGTTGACACTGGCTTCACCGTCGTCAGTTCCGAACCCAGGCGGTCTTTTCCGAGCAGATTCCCCAGGGATCCTCAGAGCAGTCAGCCAGCCCGCTCCTTAGAAGTGACCACATCCCCAAACCAAAGAGCCTTGAAGGATAGACTCTGCCCTCTTCCCGGTCAGAGGGACTTTGGTGCAAAGAAGCTGATCTCAAGATGTTTCCATCACCTGCCTGTCCAGGGTGAAGAGAAAGAAGAATTCTTTATATAGCAGAAAACAAACGCGTTTCCTCTAAGACACAAGAGCATTGCATTAGCTGTCTTTCTCACTGAAATGACAAAATATCCTACACAAGCGACTGAAGGAAGGGTTCATTTTGACACGTAGTATGAGAGTAAGGTCCACTCACGGCTGGGAAGTCACGGAAGCGAGAGTGTGCCGGGACTTCAACCCATGGGAAGGTGCTGGTCACGTTCAGGGTGGGTCTTCCTTCCTCAGTTAAATCTCTCTGGAAACACGTTTACAGGCACACCCAGAGTCGCGTTTCCATGGTGAGTCTACCTCCAGTTAAGTTGACAGTGCAGACTAGATCAATGACTCAGCATCAGTCAGTTTCTCCCTTATCTGAGGGCCCCTGAGCAATCAAAGCCTAGGCTCACATTGCTTTCACTTTTGGTATTAAAAGTCTCCGGGGTGCATTGTCTTCTTCTGTGGCCTGGTAAGGCTGCTCCCCCCCTCAGGGGGAGGTGATCAAAGAGCAGGCCAATCAGTTCATGTCAGAAGCAGTCCCTGTTTCCCTTACTATGGAACCAACTTGGACACTAAACTGCCATGGGCTAACAGACTAGAATCAGAAGGAAGAAAAAGAAACCCTCCCCTACCAGTGGACTTGGGGAGGGGAGTGTGTGGAGAAGGGGGAGGAAGGGAGGGATTGGGAGGGGAGGAGGGAGGGAACTAGAGGGAGGATACAAAGTAAATAAAGTATAATTAAAAATAAAAAAGAAGAAAAGAATTGGAAAGAAAAAAAACTATTTAGAAAGCAAAAAAAAAAAAAAAAAAAAAAAGTCCACAGGGGTGGGGTGGAGGGGTAGGGTGAGGTGGGGTGGGTGGAGTGGGCAGGGTGGGCGGGGAGGGTGTGGAGGGTAGGGGAGGTATAGTGTGCCTGTGTGCTTGTGTGTGTGTGTGTGGCGGGGAGCTGACAGCTGGGCCGGCCAGCTGGAAGGGAATACAGCCAGGCAGAGGAAGGAAGCCCAACGCCCGCCCGAACTCCTCGCTGACACACTAACCCAGCTTCGCAAGTGTTTCGGCACCTATCAGGGCTTTGGCACTGTGTGGAAATGTGTTATGCAAATCTGCTTAGTGTGTGTAATGTGGTTTTAATTTTTACTCGAGGTTTCCTAGCTTCTCCCCCTGGACAGTATGGACTAATTCTTTAGTGCTTTTTAATTTTTATGTGACCTCCTTTGGTAAGTAGGCCCTGTTTACTATACCCTCATGTGGTTTTGCCTTTAAAGTTCTTTGCCTCAGAAATGAGTGAAAAATGCAAAGTGTTTTAAAAATTGCAAATATTTTTTTTCCCCGTCCCTGTTTAATTAGCAAATATACCCGAAGCCGGAAATCTAGGATAAAAATGAAAGCTAGACTCTGAGCTGTTCCCTCTCTTCTTTCTCATTTGTTTATGTCCTACTCTGAAGGGGTCAGCAGTTATTGTTAAAAAAAATCGAGGAGGACACAGGATGAGTAGAAAACTCCAGATCTTCGCTGAGCCTGCTGAGAGGTTGTGCTGACTCTACTGATAGAACAGGACCAGTGCTCTAGCTGTATTTTGGGGCTCCCGGGGGGCGGGGGGCTTTCTTCTTCACTCACATATATGTTCACTCAATAAATATTTTTGCAGGCCATAAGTATTCATGGGTCTGATACTTAAACATTTGGTGATCATCAACCCCAAAAAGTATTAATGGTTTTGGAAGTGCAATAATCTACTGAACCAGCTCTTAAAAAGGTGTTGAATTTCAAATTTATTCCAAAGCCCAGGCCCACATTTGCCGCCGCAAAAGATGCACTGAACTGTCTTAGTTAACTTATCTCCTTGCTTTGATAAAAGACCCCAGCAAAAGGAAGCTAAGAATGGAGGGATTGTTTTGGCTGGCCGGTCCAGGTTGCAGTCTGTGGTGACGGGGAGCTCCTGGCTGCAGGAGTTTGAGGTCTCTAGGCATATTGCATCTGCAGTTAGGAAGCAGAGGGAAGGCTCATCCGGGCACCCACTCTTAGGCTGATTCATCTCAATTAACCTAATCAAGACAATTCCCACAGGCACCACCAGAGGCTTGCTCCCTAATCATTCTAACCCAACGAAGCCGAGAATATTCGGCATCTCATAAGCACGCACAACCTGTAAGTGGGGCCTGGGAATATTACGAGTTGCGATTTACAGTCTCGAAATCAAAATCACAAGGAACAAGTTCTCTGTTGCCCAGATGCTAGAGTTTGGGGATTTAAAAGACTGAAAACAAATGCAGGCTGGAGAGATGATGGCGCAGTGGTGAAGAGAGCTCGTTGCTCTTCCAGAGGGCATCGTTTGGTTCCCAGCACCCACACTGGGCAGCTTACAACTGCCTGTAACTCCGATTCCGTGGGATCTGCTTCCCTCTTCTACTTTGCGCAGGCACGTGCATGCATGTGGTGTACATTCACACGGGCACACATACACAAAAAATTAAAAAATTTAAAAAATATTTGATTCTGTGACCATTCTCTCGGATGGGCGTTCTATAAGACTATACCTGCTTCTTTAGCTGCAGGCTTTTCTTCCCTCCCTTTCCTTTGTCCTGAGCTAGATCTGTCAAGGCCTGAACACTTACACCCAACTGGAGAGAAAGCCTTGCACAGGCACAGATGGGTTTTGGGGAAACGCGGGCAATCAGGGGCTGTGTGTTCTGCTGAGAACACTCATAGGACTGAGGAGAATTGCAGACAGATGATGACAGGAATCCTTAACTGTTTTTTTTTTTCTGTCCATTAAACATCAATATATTCTCATTGTATGTTCTCTCTACCTAACAGATTAAACTTTAATCTTACAAAATAGAATGAGGAATTTAATGTTGGTATGGCTTTTTATAACAACGTTTTTTTTTTTTTTAAACTAATTTCAATTTGAGTTGCCTATAGAAGTGCAGCAGGGAGAAGTTTTAAATTTTCCTTGTACGTTATCTCAATTCCTTTAACATAAAACACAGGTGAGGATATGAGTCCACAGAGATCATAAAAAATATTGAGAAGTTCAAATATGCACCTTACAGAATTGACTTGTAAAATAATGTACTCTTAAAATGTCACCCACTTTCTCACATTCAATGTGAAAATCCAATCTACATGATGAGATGGAAATGTCAGTGAAGCCGGTCGGGATTTAAAATTCTCCCTATAATAGGTGACCTTGAACACGGCGACTCTTTGGTCCTCTGGTGTCTTATTCACTGTAGCAGATGCTGTTAGAGAAAGCCCAGGTAATATATGTGAAAACATTCAGACGCTATTAAGTGCCGTGAGTGCACTTTTTATTATTGTATTATGTTTTATAGTTTACTATACATTGCAGTATTGATGTGATTGTTCCTTCAGGTCCACCGTTTAAAAAGTTATGAGAGAAGTGTTAGTAAAATCAATGAGATCATAAAAAAAGAAAAATTTACCTAAGATTTTAAAAATTTACCTATGTATGCTATTTGTTTTACCTAACAGGAAGATGATAAATGGTAAATAACAAAATTCATCATAAAGTTCAACAGATTATGTACAGCACAGTAAGTTATGATCTGAGGGCGGTGCTGTTTATAATCCCAGTGCTCTGATGGCAGGAGAGCCATAGCTCACACAGAGTTTTTGCTTATTAGACCTATAAATATCATTACCATGGCACAGTCCGTCTTTAGAAGTTCCAGAAACAACCCAGGGCTGTCTGCCTTTCCAGTACCTTCTCAAAGCCCTGTATTGGCTCCTGTCTCCTTCCCTTTCTTCCTTCTCTCCAGCCATTACTCTTTTTTTTTCCTTCTATTCACTCTCTCCTCTCCTTCTCTCTCCTGTGTGTGTTTCTCCTGTTCTTCACACATTTTTATTCCTCTTAAGTTTGTATGTTTGTTTTTGGGGACCCACAGGATGAAGGATGAAGGAGAAGGGGGCTTGTCTCATAGTGTCTCTCAGGTTGGCCTCAAACATAGGGAAAAAGGAACAGAACTGTCCAGAATTTCTTCTTTAAGGCTACTAATTGCAGCATCAGGCCATCCCCAAGACCTGATAACCTCCAAAGTCTTTTCCGGATTCTGTCACAATGGCCACCCATCCAAAGGGGCTTGTTAGAATCCTTGTGCGGCTTGAACTTAACATCTTTATATGCATAGTCCTCTCCCTCTCTGCTACTGTGGCACTTTGGAATGTTCTCTTGCTTTATGCAATGATCCAATTAAATAATCCAATTAAGCATGACTGAATTTCAGCAGGATTTCTAGGAGTTCTTAAATTTTCTTTTTTCATTCATCCTATTCCGAGCTTATCACCAGAAGGTGCTATGGTGCCATGCTCTGACTTTTCATGCTGTCCGAATGTGGGTAAATTTTCCTTGTATTAGATATTTGAAAACTGGTTTAGGCTGAGGAGATGATGGGAGGGAGAGCCCACCTGGAAGACAGAACTGCGAAGTGGAACCCATGGCTTAGCACTTTCTCCACAAGTGTGCTGCTCCTTTGAGGACGTCGGATCACTGCTGGCGGTGAGAGTATCTCTGATTTTCATAGGAGCTCCCAGAGGCTGGATTCCATACTACCAGACCATCATTTCTGCCGTGTAATTAAGAGCAACAAAATTTATGGACCAAATATTTTGCCAGATGCTACCCTAGGAATTAATAATGAAGACAAACGTAGCTCTGTGGCCTGGCTTTGTCCTAATTGCCCATCTAGATATAAGTACCTCGGGCTTCTCCTCTGCTCTCAGTTGCTTCCTCATACTGAATTACAGCAAGCATCGGTTCACATGTGCCCAGAACCTTTTTTTTTTTTTTTTCTGCCTAGCTCTCCCTTTTCAAACCAGTCATTCTCTCCATTTTTTAATTTCTCAATTTGGCCACGAACAGTTGTGGCACGGAAGGGAGCCTTCAGATGGCCCCTGAACTGCCTGTAATGATAGGAGGCTAAAAGCTGTTTCTAGTTGCCTTTGGTCTATATTAGAAGAACCTTGGTGATTATGCGTTGTTCCCTAAACAATGGCCTTACCAGCCCCAAACACCTACTGGGAGGACATGTGAGCCCAGTGCTTTCCACACTTTGCAGCTACAAAGAATCAGGAGACCGCACCAGTGCTCTGCTCTGAGGGTCTGGGAAGGTCCGCACCACTGGTATTCCAGCCAGCCTCAGCTCTTCTGAGCTCTCCTACAACACAGCAGCGCTGGGTACTTGGGAAGGGTTGGCCTGCTTCTGGCCTTGGGGATTTGAATTGATTCTTGCGGTTTCTCATCAGACATTTCTCACCTCTCTCTCTTTCTCTCTGTGTGTGTATGTGTGTGTAAGATGGTGGTTGGTGTAGCCAGAGACGCGGGTTGCCACAGAAACCCTTTGCAAAGGTGCAAAACACAAATACAAATATCCTTTGCCAATTTTGCACTACAAAACTAACACCAAAGACAAACCTGATGTAGGAAGGAAAGCCCAGGGAAGAGAAACCAGGTTGGGATTCTGTTTCCCAAGAGACACGGTGAACGAGTCACCTCTATGGGTGACTCAGCTTGTCAGGAGGCCAACACCTGTGCTCTCAGGCACACCCATGTAAGTCTGGCAGAGCCAAGTCACTTAACACAGTGTTACTTTTTGTGACCACTTTTGGTTCAACTGAGAAAAGGAGGCGAGGCAGTTAAGGCTGCATCTTAAACATTTTCCCCCTGTTTTGTTGTGAACATTAGGAATGATGTAAAGATGCAAGCGAGTCCCTGACAGTCATTATTAGGTATGAAAAGCGTCCTGGTGAGTGAGCATTGGCCTCATGCCCTCATGCTGTGGGTAGAATACATCCACTCTGTGTTATGCCCAAGTAAAGATGGCAAGTTCTGCGATCATGGGAGGTACCACAGAGACGTTTCTGCAGGAAGCTCTGGGAGGGGGTGAAAACAGAAAAGCTGTATAGTGAGGTCTGGGGGTGGATTAACGAACTCAATTGATAGCATCCTCATCCCACATGCGAAAAGCCTGGAGGCAGGCAGATCAGAAATTCAAGGTTATATTCGACTACCTCGTGAATCAGAGGCCACTATTTGTATAAAAGAGATCCTGGCTAAGAAAAGAAAGGCAATGATGGAATGAACTCATGTGTCCTTAGCTGTCACACAACTGAGAGGGAAGAGTCTCCTGGGATGGATACCTTAAAGTTTATTGTGAAGACTGTCCCAGGACCTCAGTGTTGAATGAACAGGTAAGCAATGCCTCCTTCATCCCACGGCTTTCCTTCTTGAACTTTCAGCAGCCGTGGCCACCTGCAGAAGTTTGGGTTCATTATCACCCTTTCATGGAGCGAGGAGAGGGAGGAGAGCTCAGGAGGCCCCACACCACACAGATATGAGAAGGCCAGTGAGACCAGTCACCTGCCATAGACAGAGAGCTCTGGAGCTGGGTGTGACAGGGTACCAGTCTGTCTTGTGTGAGAGAAAAAAATGTGAATGTCTCTATTTGGTGATGCCGCTCTGCAGACAAGGGAAAGTTGGTGTGAGAAGGAGGGTGCCTGCAGCACAGAATCAAGTCCCCAGAGTAAGAGTGGGAGAAGGAGCCAATTCTAGCTTTCCTTGGTTGCCAATGGCCATGCAATAAAAACCTTTGTTTAGCATGACAGGAGCTGAATCAAGGTCCTCGCTGCTTAGTTCACGGGTTGCCATGGGGAGGCATGCGGGACCTTGAGCATCTTAGATGTGGGGCTTAGCAGTCACTGGCAGATCCAGAGTTTATAGGCAACAGGCCTGGAACTAAGGCAAGAGGAGGCTTGTGTGTCCGTGTCCATCTGCCGTAGGATGCACAGGTCCTTGGTAAGGTAAGGGTAACCACGATGGGTAGTCAGCATGTCTCAGTAACTAAGACTCCATAGTTTTTAAAGACACAGCGCCTACCATCATAGCCATGAATGTTGAGTTCCTGAATGGTCAAAGTCCTTGAAGACTATGCCCTTCCCCCCAACACCAAATCATAATATTGAACAATTAGATTCTCAGGTTGGATTCCTTCAAGCAGCCATTCCCACTGTAGTAAAAAAAACAAAACAAAACAAAACAAAACAAAAAAAAAAACAAAGGGAGGAAAACAAAGCTGTGTAAATGTGACAACAAATGGAATTCTGGGAGAGAGATTAGCATGTCTTGTTGTGCACTGGAGCTAAGGCAAGATGTATGTCATTTCCTGTGAAATAGCTACCCGGAAACCTGTATCTTGGTCAGTGTTCTATTACTGTGCAGAGACATCATGACCACGGCAACTGTTAGAAGAGAAATCGTTTAACTGGGGGCTTGCTCATAGTTTCAGAGGGCTAATCCAGTGTCATTGTGGTAGGAAGCAAGCAGTATGCAGGGGGACCCAACAGTAGCTTAAAAAGACATACTGATCTGTAGGCAGAGAGTGAAAGGGAGAGGGAGAGGGAGGGGAAGAGAGAGAAAGAAAAAGAAAGAGAGAGAGAAAGAGAGAGCTAAGATGGGCTTTTGGAACCTCAAAGCCCACCTTCAGTGATGCACTTCCTCCAGCAAGGCCACGCCTACTCCAACAAGGCCACACCTCCCAACCCCTCCCAAGTAGTGCCACTCCCTGATGAGCAAACATTCAAACATGTAGGCCTATGGTGAGCATTCTTATTCAAACCACCACATCTGGAAAGGTGTTATGGGGGGGGGGGTTGAGGGGGCGGAGCTGCGTTTCTAGACGAAATTAACAACATGGATTAGCCAAGCAGTAGCCAGCTTTGAAATGGATGGCATCCATACACAACATCCGTCATTATTCTTCAAGCATTTTGGTGATGGCTGAAGGGAGATGCAGACGCAAAGTACAAGAAAGCATCGCTGCCAATGTTCATTTAGTACTACCTCTGGCACATCACAGAGTACAACACGCTTGCCTTCCAAAACGTCCTTCATCAGGGAACAGACAGGATTCGACAAGCTCAGGATCTTTAAGAATCAGTGTCATTTGTTCCCGTGCATTTCATGATCTGCTCTTCCTGACTAGGTGATTGGCCGCCGAAGAAGATACCTTCATAGGTAGAAATTCCGGCACTCCTACAGCTCCATGCTGAACAGCTCTTTCAAAGCTCTACCCATGGCTGTTTTCAGCGCTCTGTTAGAACTAGAAATTCTAGAGTTTACTATGTGCCTATAACTTAAAGCGAAGCAGCTTGAGGTTGGGGGTGGGGTGGGGAGGCTGAGACAGAAGGATTCCTGAAGCTCACTGGGTAGCCAGTCTAGCTGAAATGGTGAGGTCTGGATTCTGGGAGAGATCTTGCCTCAAAAAAGGAAGGCGGAGGAGCGGTAGAGGAAGATCCGACTTCAAACTCCAGCCTGCAAGTGCACGCTGCACACAGACACGCGCTGCATCGCACATACGTGTGTGCGAGCGCACAATCGCGCGCACACGGTGGGGAGGCAGTTTGTAAATGCTTACTTGATTTGGCATTAGCAGAGAATATAGATTTTATTCAAGCCTCTACACCGTCAAGACAAATTCGGAATACGGTGTGTTTGATAGTCAATTCTGTAATTTCCTCAACAGCAAATAACTCGGTAGTCAATTGTGTGGAACGCTCAAGCAAGCTCCGTGGGTTTTCCCTCACTCGCCCCAATGCACTTGGCAGAGTGTTTGGGTGAGGGGCTTATACCCGAGACGCAGCAGTGATAAAAACCAGCTGAAAAGCGTGTCCTTTGTCTGCAGGGACAGCCTTCCACCAGAGGCAGTTCCGGGAGCCCAGGTGAGATAAAGCCGCATGTACCCCGGGAAACTAGCGAGCTTGCCGCCTTGTTTGAAAGTAATTACAGGCATAGCAGGGTACGAAGATCCTTGCTGTCGTGTTGTCGATCAAAATCAGCATTGTTTCTGCCACGTGGGATGAGCTCCTATCTTCATAGAGCAACTCAGAAGGAAGGTACAGAAGATGGGGAATCAGGAGCACGCCTGTTAGTTCACATCAAACCACTAGAGAATTCTGGCAGGATCAGATTCTGGTAGAAAATTAATGCTAATATATTCTTTTTATGCATCACATAGTTACTCTTAAGTGTGTGTGGGGGGGAATGGTGAGCCCTGGAGGCAATCAAATTACATAATAGAAGGATGAGAAAACTGGAGTACTTTCGCTAATTTTCACAGTGAGCTGAACGGCATGTCCAGGTAGCATCACGTTATCACAGGGCCAGGAGAGTGGGCAACCAGACACAAGGGGCCAACAGATGTGATGCTGTTTTTACAAATATAAACCGCATCATTCCTCTCTCAGGGGGCTGTGCGCAGCCAACACTCACAATCCCATTGCAACAGAGATGTCCTCTCAAGTGGCAAACGGCTTATCCAAGTTAACGAAGAAAGCATCACTTCAAAAAGAACATGTTTTAGGTTTTTATAAATACTGAAAGACTCAGTTGTAGATGACAAAGAAACACTGAAAAGAGGTGGGAAAAAATAAGCATCTTGGATACCCATCTTCATCAAATTGACTCCTCCCAGATCTTCTCCACCAACCACAGTCTTTCCTGGAGCACACTCTGTTTCTGTGGAACCTGTATGTGATTCTTCAAAGGGGTGATGAGACCACAAAAGGTATTGTTTTAATGCTAATGTGTCTCCCTGCTGTGGCTTTAGTGTGGTAAGGCCCCCATAGACTCCTGTCCCCAGCCCAGAGGAGGGGGAAGCAGGTCGCTGAGGCAGGCCTTCATAGCCCCTGTTCTATAAAGTCACCTGTTACAAAGGAGCCAGTGCCAGACTAGTCATTTCTGGGGAAATCCCGAAGGTCATGACTTACCGGGGTTGTCCAAGCCAACACAGCCTGAGACCAGGACAGTAACCCACTCAGGAGTTGGCACGGTTCTAGTTGCTTAAACTAAGTACCAAGATCCTTCAGGAAGACCTATATAAAAATCAAGAATCTAATGGAATGGCAGCAGAAGGTTCTCCTCTAAGATCCATGGCCTCGTTATCACCAAGAAGATGGCTGAGTTTTTAGCATCAGGCATGATTTCCTTCCTGTTGGCCTTAAGTCTAATCAGCTGTTGTTTGCTGCCAAGATATGTGTGCCACTATTCAACCATTAGGTATGTCTTGCCATACGAGCCATTGTTGTGGTTCACAGGCATCGCAGCTGGATGGGGCTATTGGCTGCTTGCATAGCGCCTCCTGGTGCTGTGGGAGCTAAACTTGAGGAAGGAGGTTTCGGGGTTAGATCCAGCTAGAGTATTCCGAGTCCTGTATCCGAAGGGTGTGGTGTCCTCAGCAGGAGGGATGTACCTTCAACTTCTGAAAGGCGGCCAAGGGCAAGGGCAATAGCCCGCATTGTTCAGGGGAGTCGCTTAGACTATCCTAACCAACAACCCAAATGGAAGTTGCTCATATCCGGCCCTGAGATTTTTTTTTGTTAGTCTATGGCTCTCATAGGGAGCATGGTCAGCCCAACCATCAGGACTTCACTTTATGTGTCTGTATAATGCGACATAACATACATACGCGTGACATTAATGTGTACTGTCTATAACTATTTCAACAGACCAACGGGTAGTTCCTATTTACGCCCTAAAACGTAAGTGTGGCTCTCTCCACAGCCCCGCCCCAGCAAAGAATCTCTCTTTGCAGCAGATGGAGTCCGTTAAAGAAAACTGATCCACCTGATTGTGGGGTGCCCAGCCCCAACACATATACCTACAGTACAACTTCCAGCACCGCAGGCTCCGGGAACGCATCTACGAAGAAGGGCAGAAAGACGGTAAGGGCCAGAGACCAGGACGTCACCCCAACGGTATGGCTGCTGAAGCAAAGCCCGGACCATGGAAACACCAGACAGACACGGTGCACGGGAGGAGGAACAGAACTACAACGAACCAATGGCTGCTGACTGAGCGATGGTTTGGTCTTTGACAGAGTGAGTTCCCTGGCTATCCAAAGCAAAACACAAGCTCTGCTAAGTGGACTCAGCAGGTGGCACTTGCATTTTCACGGGTATGTGTAATAGAAATAATTTGAGGGGGGATGGGAGGTGTTGGAGGCCGAAGGGGAGGGGGGAGTGATGTGATTATTTTTTCATTAAACTATTAAAAAAAATCGAGAGTCCATGGACTTCCTGTAGAGCAGTGTTCAACGTTTTCAATTTCGTTGAAAAAAAAAAAAAAAAAAGTCTTGACCTTTGCAGGGGAAAGGGTCAAGGACCTGCTTCGCTTTTTCATTGCGTAGTTACGTTCCCAGGGAGCCCCAAGCAGCATCTGCAGTAAATGAGCGGGATCCTATCGCCACCTTGTGGGCAGATGTGGAAGTGTTTTTATTCTGAGCGTTGATGTAATTCATTAACTATGGATGAGAAGCGATTCTGTCGTTTGTTTTTGATAAGTTCTTTCATAGCATGCTTTGCTTTTCTATCCATATTTACAATAATTTTTGTAAATTACAAAACACAAATTTAATTTACAAAGGGCAAAAAAAAAAAAAAAAAAAAAAAGGACCCACTCAGCTATTAAAAGCCGAGTTTCCTTCAGCCCACATCTATTCTCACGTGGACTAAATTCAGTCGCTTTGGTATCTGTCGCCAAAATTAGCGAGACATTTGTTGGATGGACTGAGAGGGACTTGAACTGCTTAAGGCATTATTTCACAGATAAATATTTTAAATTTCTCTGTGATTAGCAGCCAAGAAGACTGCATAGGTGCCTCTAATTTTGACTCAGCATTTTTGGGACAAGATCACTATAAAATCATATTTTGAAAACTTTGTATAGAGAAAACACTCCCAACCATTGGAAATAAAAACAAGGACTGATAAAGAAACACCCACAAATTTTTATTGATCTAAACTAATATAAGTATTTTTAAAGCTTTTCATTTTTTAACTTTTTTTTTTCGTATTATACTTGGCTACATAAAGCCGTTTTCATGCAAATATGTAATATGCTTTGGGTACATTTTCTCCTTCTTTTTTAATGCTTTATAAAGTGACTTTGGTTTCCAGGAAAGGAGGGTCCTAGATTGTATAGCTTACTGGCCCTGTGCAATTCTCACTGAAGTTCTTAATTTTTATGCTTTAATTTGTGCGCTTTTGTTTGTGCTGGTACATGCATCTGGATGCGATATCCACAGAGCCCAGAAGAGGGCGACAGGGCCTCTGGAGAGGGAGTCACAGGCAGGTGTGAACAGTTAGTTTTGGGTTCTGAGGGGCAGACTGGATCCTGTGTGAGAATCGTGGGCTTAGTCAGCCCTTTCCCCAGCCCCTCACTGGCTTCTGTCACCCGTGGCCTCTCGGGTAACAAAGTGCCTTGAAAGGCTGTCCGTGGGCTCCCATGACAGTTTCGTTAAGAGGCTGTCCTTACAATGTTCTTGATCTCGTCATTCCTGATTTGACCCTTTTTGTCACCTTCCTGCCCTTTCATTTCAACACCCGTAACACGGCCCGTTTTACGACGGGCGTATATTTAGCTGTACAAAAGTGTGAAGGTCTTCGCAACAGTGACCTTCAATGCCACCTGCTTAAGTTCAGCCTTTCATAACTACATCCACATCCACATCTTTTGTGTGTGTGTGTGTGTGTGTGTGTGTGTGACCAACTCAAGTGTGCGTCCATGCCGGTAATATGCTTTGTTTTATAGTAACGCATTTTGTCTCCTTGGGATATTTAGCAAAGAATGAGGAAAACCGTGAGCCTGGCGGTCCTGCCTTCCTAGGGGCTGGAGAGGACAGTGCTGCCTACAGAGCACGGTGGTCCCGGAGCATTTCCGGGGAGAATTTCCTGGGCACTTGAGGAGCTCTGCTCGTTCCTAGCTCATAGATTTCCGTGGACACGGCTGGGTGTCTTTCTCGTTTTTCTCTCCATTGTGACCGAATTCCTGATAATAACCAATTTAAGGAACAGAGAGTTTCTTCTGGCCTATAGTTGGAGAGGGGCGCGGTTCACAGTGGCAGGTTGTGAAAAGGTGGGGGTTGCTTGGGCGGAGCCTGAGGCGGCTTTTCACATCATTGCCGCAACCAGGAATCAGAGGACAGACAGACAGACGCTGCTGTTTCGCTGGCTTTTCTTTTCCTGTCTTATTCACTTACGAATGTCAGCCCATGAAATGACCTGCACAGACAAAGTCTTATATCTTCTCTGTTAATCTTCCCTGAAGATCATAGACATACTCCAAGATGATCCTAACACCTTAGTTTTTTCTGAATCCAAATAAATTGTCAGTCGGAATTGGCCACCACCCTGGCCACCTGTGACATGGATGAGGTTTTTAAAAAGTCTCCAAATAAAACATATTCTTCATGTTCCTGAGCTATATAGTCTTAGGGTCAAAACTGAAACTTAAAATGACGTGTAGCCTGTGTTAGCCTGTTAAGCTGAAAAGGCTTAAAATGAATGAAATTTAAACTCTGAAAATAACCCACCACTCGGAGGCAGTACTGACCAGTTTATTAAAAGCAGTTTGTCATTGTGACATGTCCTGTCAACGTTTGACTAGCAGTGGCAACATCAGAACAGAAGAAAGAGACTCATTTGTTCTGGAAGATTTTTCTCTTTCCTCATGCTATTAATTATGTATTATCTGAATGGAAATCATGATTTTTTTTTTAAAAAAAAGCCTTACTTAAAATTAAGTATGATTATATGAAATCGGATAAATAACGTAAATTATAAAGTGCTTCTGGAAGTTGTAAAAATATCAAGCTTTTATTCAAAGCCTTTTAATCTCATTTTCGGAGAGGCAAGCGTTGCCATTACAGTGCTGAAGATGTGATTAATGTCAGTGAAATGTATCTTCATTATGAGTCATAACTCTTGGTACTGTTAAACAGTGAGAAACTATTAATAACTTCAGCTAATAATACATCTCTCTCTCTCTAGCTTCAGAAAGGATGTGACTTTGGAACTCAAAGTCACTAATTCTTTGACGATGTGGTGGCAGTCCGGTGATTTCACCAGCTCCTCCTTAGAAACACTGATTAGCACATCACTGTCTCTGAGACCTTGATATTCTATCCGAGGGTCAAGATTCAGCTTTCCTCTGTTTTGTTCTTGAACACGCTTGGGTGGATGATACTTACACAATGGGTTCTGAGATGAGGCTTCTGATGGCTGGGTGTAAAATGTCCTGTGCACACACCTGTGTTTAAACTTGGTTCCTAGAGGGCTTCACTGTTTGGTGAGGTTGTGGGCACATTATAAGGTGGGGTCTTGTTTCAGGAAGCGGATCTCTGGGGAGTGGGTGGGCCATAGTGTCACTATTTGGCCTTCCCTTCAGTCCTGCAGCATTGATAACCATCCTCTATAAGATACTCACCGGGAGAAGGAGTACCAACATGTCCTAGCAGAAGCTTCTTGGCCTCTGAGACCAGCCTGTGTGAAGTAGCAGGCCACAAGCTCCTCTGTTGTTCTACAAAGTGCTCATCCGCTGAGGGAATAAGTGTAGAGACCCAAGGGCTTGAAGACCATGACCTTAGCAGAGACGGCAGGCCTTACCAACAGCATGTGGGCAACGCTGTGGGCTCTTACATGGGTTGCTTGCAGTGTGGTTGACAACAAAAACGTTTCTAGCCTGGTTTCTGAAAGTGTAGACAGCAATGCATCAGTCCAAGCAGAAGTTGGATTACATACTGTAACAATAGACACATTACATACTGTAACAATGGACACATTACATACTCTAACAATGGACATGGTACATACTGTAACACTGGACGCGTTACATACTGTAACAAGGGACACATTACACACTGTAACACACTGCAACTGAGAGAATGAATAGTTTCTCACAGGCTCATTCAACCTGACCCGTCTCTATTTTACCCTCACCAGGTGATACTAGCTCCATGAGTGGCATCCTGGCCACATACAGCTAACAGCTTTTGCTGGACGAACTTTTTCAGCTTACATTACAGTTTCAGTGCAGCCCGGTAGACACATTTCTAAAAACAACCACATGAGTTGCTCTTCAGATGAATTATCTCCATGGTGGCTTGAGCCCTGAAATCTATCACAATTTAAAACTTCTAAATTAATGGAAGAAAAAGCTCTATTTTTTTTTTAGACATAACATCAGTGTCTGATTTTAATTATCATTTGTGCAACCTACAATGATTAACTACGTTATGGCTAATTATGCATAATGAATGTATCAGGGTTTAAGAGTCTATGTGGTAAGACTCCTGTCATTCACATTTCACTGGGACAGCCATACAACTTCGAATCAAATGGATATTTCAAATATGCTAATTTCAGATGCACATTAGGGAGAATTTCCCATAATATTTAAGTGATTTGAAGATGACTGTATAGGAAAAGTGCTACATTTCCGGTGCCTAAAACTTTGCTGTATGCTTGTTTTTTGTTTTGTTTTGTTTTAATCTCAGTCTGGAAAGCCTCTGGATTGAAACTTTTGTCTCTTGTCTCTTTCACAAAGTGGAACCATGTTCCAGTTGGTAAATTTGTCAGGACTTCTAGACTAAGTCTGTACTTGTGGTTTGACTGAGAATGGCCTCCATAGGCTCATAGGGAGTGGCACTATTAGGAGGTGTGGTCTTATTGAAGAAAGTGTGTCACTGGGGTTGGTTTTTGAGGTTTCAGAAGTTCAGGCCAGCCATGGGAGGATGGGAAACCAAGCTCATACCCCCCTTTGCAGGACCTGCAATCTCCCAAGCCTCACTAATTTCCAGTCATGGGTCCCAATGCTTCCCTTCAGCCGAGACCTATTACTTGAAGGTGAATTACTGAATGGAGCCTTAAACTATTTTGCTGGCTAGTTTTATGTCGACTTGACACAAGCTAGTGTCATCAGAGAGGAGGGAGCCTCAATTCAAAAACTGCCTCCATAAGATGAGGCTGTAGGCAAGACTATAGAGCATTTTTCTTAATTAGTGATTGATGGAGGAGCACCCAGCCCATTGGGGGTGATGTCACTCGTGGGCTGTTGGTACAGGGTTCTATAAAAAAGCAGGCTGAGCAAGCCACGAGGAGCAAGCCAGTGAGCAGCACCCCTCCATAGCCTCTGCATCAGCTCCTGCCTCCAGGTTCCTGCTGTTAGAGTTTCTACACTCATTTTCCTCAGTGATGGACTGTGATACGGAACTATAACATGAAATAAAATCTTTGCTCCCCAAGTTTCTTTTGGCTATGGTGTTTTATCACAATAGAAATCTAACTGAGAAAACTGCCAATAAACTGAGGCAGTTCCTCACCACCGTGTAATAGGTTTTATGATGGTTAATGTTGATTGTCAGTTTGACAGGATTCACAGTCACCATGGAAACAGTCTTTTGAGCATGTCTGTGAGGCGTCATCTAGATTAGATTAACAGGGGTGGGGACAGTCATCCTAAATATGATGCTAGCTCTCCGCGGCTAGCATCTCAGACTTAACGGCATGAAGACAATGAATCGAGCGAGCACAGGTATTCCTTGCTCTCTTGGGGGTGTACCTTACCAACCACCTCACTTTCCTGCTGCCAAGCATCTGACCTACCATGAACTGTATCCCTAGAGTGGTAGGCTAGAACAAACCCGTTTGTTCCCCCTCATGTTGCACTGGCATTTGTCACAGCAAGGGAGGAAGCGGTGAACACAATATTCAATAGTTATTTTTAGGTGCGATGGAGGTGGAGATCTGGCAAAGGTGCCTTATTATTCAGCCCAAAGCAGGAGGGTCACAAGTGAATGCAGGTGCTGTGAGACAGGGAACAGAAGATAGAAGTCAAGTCCTGTAGACACAGGAGCAACACTCAGAGAGCAGAAACAGGCCTGGACGCCAACTCACAGAGCCTTTCTCCGACGTAGTAATGTGAAGAATTCGAGATACTCAACCCCCGATACAGTTCAAGGACTTCCTTATGTACCAAACACTTGAGATTCCTGGCCCCCTTCTTGTGTGTGACAGGTTTGCATTTGACTCGTGGCTTGGGGGTAGCTTTAAAGGAGAGCAAAAGAGATTCTTTTTAGAAAATATGAGAGTCCTGCTGAAGGGAGGAACTTGGAAGGAGAAAATAGAGTAAGGGGAGCATTTAAAACCATAATTCTACCGTTCTTAGAGGCCAAATAAATGTCTTTATGAAAAGCCTTTCAAAGGCCACTCATAGCTGGCTATTCTGAGCCTTAAGATCAAGGAAAAAAGGGAGGCCATTCATACAGTTTCTTAGCAGGCCAAAGCTAAAGAAAAGTCAGGGAGACACCTCTGAGAATGAGGACTTACTTTGAAAAATTAGTCTTTCGTTTTGTTTTGAGACAGGATCAACTGGCATTGCTGGCTGGCCTGGGCTATGTAGACAAGGCTGTCCTTGATCTCACAGAGATCAATGCCTCTTTCTCCCATGAGCTTAGATTTAAGGTATAAGCCACCAAACCCAGGACAAAAATTTAGAGTTTTACTAGCCATGAAGGGACCCAAAGCACAGAATGCCCACTTCCAGACTCTATGAACTCTCTGTCACAATTTTATCTCCTTCTTGATTTTTCACAAGTGTTTATTGGATTAAAACAAATTTTTGCTGGTATGGCAGTGGTGAGTGAGAGGGAACAAGAGAACCTATTTCCTGAAAATTTTCTTTTCTGTATGGCAAACACAAAGTCAGCTTGAAACACACAGCCAGCCAACGATGAGTCAGCAGCAGCCCTGGGTAACCAGCAGCTTTGAGAGAAAAGTTCTTTGTAGAATCAGCAGCAGGTCTCCATGAGTGGTTGTGTGTGTGTGTGTGTGTGTGTGTGTGTGTGTGTGTGTGTGTTATCAAGAGTCCCAACAACAGGGGGCTGCAGAGATGGCTCAGAGGTTAAGAACACTGGCTGCTCTTCCAGAGGTCCTGAGTTCAATTCCCAGCAACCACATGGTGGCTCACAACCATCTATGAGATCTGGCGCCCTCTTCTGGAGTGGAGGTGTACGTACAGGCAGAACATTGTATCCATAATAAATAAATCTTAAAAAAAAAAAGAGTCTTATCTCTGTAAACTTTAGTGAAGCCTCATACCCTCGGCTCTTTTCTTCAATGCACCACAGAACCCTGGGGATCTTTTTCTAGCTCAGAACTCAGGAAGCTGAGGGCCTGGCACATTTGGTAGTCTGAGTTCAAGATGGCTGCTTAGGAGAGCAAGACACTATTTCACTGTGTGCTGAGAAAGAGTGAGCTTGGCTTACTGTGTTGAGGACACTGTGCTAAGGCTAATGCTACGTCCCATGCTCCTGGAACAAACCTGAGGCTGCCTAACCCATTAGGTGTTTTGAAGTCATTAGGGGAATATACATTTCCTTAAAAATATTTGCCCTGACTCCTAGGTCTGGGCTCTCCTGGGTACCATGTCTAAGGCTCAGTCAGGGACCAGAGAGATGACTCAGCAGTTAACTTAACTCAGCTCTTAACTCAGCCAGTTAAGAGCACTGGCTACTCTTCCAGGGGACCTGAGTTTGATTCTCAGCACCCACGTGATGCCTTACAATTGTCTGTAACTCCAGTCTCGTGGAATTGGACGCCCTCTTCTGGCCTCTGCGGACACCAGGCACATATGTAACGCACAAACATACATTCAAGCAAATCACCCATGCACATAAAAATAATAAATAAGCAATTCTTTAAAACTTAAGAAAAAGGAAACCTCACCAAATCAGATTCCAGTTGAGATGGATGAAGGAGTAGCACTGAGTGGTTAACACTTTATTTTAAAATTACATTTATTTACTTGTGTGTGTGTGTGTGTGTGCATGCACTATGTGTGCAGAGGTCAGAGGACATCTGCGGAAGCCATGGGTCCCAGTGACAGAACTCAGGTAGTCTGGCTTGGCATCAAGCACTTTTACTTGCTGAGCGTCCTTGCCGGATGTCCCGGTTCATGCTTCCAAGTCCGTTCAGGTTGCTGAAAAACTTCGGTCTCTCTCAGTCTGCCGTTGATCACTGAGGTCACACTCTGCCTTCCTGGGGTGTGTTAGGGCTGGTGCACCTGCAGAGCCATGGGGCTCACAGAAAAGCAGGTTGCCTGAGGCTTACAAGGACTACGGCAGGTGACATCTTCCTGCACTTCTCAGCCATTTGAGGAGATGTATGGCTGCCCCCAGAGAGTGGGAAGCCACCAGCTGAGTTCCTCAGGAGATCCTTAATTGGACCAATAGAATCTCAGAAAACACCAATAAGAATGTGGAATCGCGGTTTTGCAGCATTCAGTTTGTGCCTGAGACCTAGCATGTGGTAGGTACAGTATCGATGATTTTTATTTTAGTTATATCATTACTATTTCTCTCGGCTAGGATTTTCGCAAGCTACAGCTATGAGTTGTTAATTGCTTCTGAGACATGCTAAGAAGGCTGCACGCAAGGCTATCATTTCCCTCCACTCTCCTAAAGTGGAGGAAAAAAAAAAAAAAAGGAACCTGCCAGGAAAGCAGCTCCTGGAGAGCATTTGAGGTGGTGTTGGTGGGTAGGGAGTAGAAGGAGGGGGAGATAGACATTAGGAAACAGCTCCTGTGTGGTCTCCAGCTGTGGTCCAGGCTGTGAGGTGACGGCCTCCTCCATTAGACTGCAGAAGCCTGAAGGCCTGATAACCTCACGCGTCTGCAGACTGAAGGTGTATATTGGAAGAATGCCAGGCTCCTGCTTTCTGGATGTTTTTACTGAGTGCTGGTTACATAGCTAGCTTTCCCAACATCAATAGGGGTTTGTCTTCAGGCAGTTTTAATTACCTTGTAACGAATTGTGAGTTTTTGTGCATAGGCACACTTCCCTTTTCCTGGTCCCGCTTTGAACACCGATCAGACCTATCTGAACTTGTGTCTCCTTAACTACACTTTGAAGGCTTTTTAGAGTTTCTCAACTTGAATTCATCGGCACTGCTTTAAGATGCTGTATTATCCTCTCCTTGTTTATACATGTGGATGTGAAACTATTGGGCTCTCCCAGGCTGTGACTCTCTTTGAAGGGATTTGGTTTCTACTGCAAAGGCTCTTACCTCATAGCCATAGGCCGCTGATGTGCTCTCATGGCCCCCAAACAGTGTGCAAAGTTGAGTGCTCATAGGCACATCTCCCTGGAAAGATGAGTCAGAGGTATTGTCAAATTCTAGCAAAGTCGTAGAAAAGGTCTAGATGTGAGACATCTCCTCACCATGAGTACTGGCTGATATTCTCAAACTGACCTTTGGATGTTCTCAAGGGGCTGGGAGGGAGGACTTCTAGATGCTTGCGTGTCACCCTTACACAAAACTGAGTCTACTGGAGGCAGGTTTCAAGAGAGAACCTGGGTTCTATGGATGCCTTGGCACTGGGGGGTGGGTGGGATGGACTTCCCACACATAGTACAGTACATTTGAAGATTTTGAAGCCTCCCAGCCCCCATCCCTGCAACTCTGAGAATCCTCTCTATACGATCCTCCCTTCATCTGGAACTTTGAACACCACTGCTGCTTTTTGAAAACATCGAGAATGATAAAGACCGAGAGACGGAGAAACAACAGAAACTATCAAGTGGTGTTTTCTCACAAAGGCAGCGGAAATTAGGAAAAGCTGAGAAATTAGGGAGAGGAATCGGCTTTAGAAACAGTTTAGAAACTGGCTTCATTGATGAGCAGGCCAGAGAGGTGCACTGATACAACAGAGCACCTCTAAACAGTCCTCCTCGATATACTAAATTCCACATGTCACTCATTTATTTTTTTTTAAACAAAATACTTAAAGGCCACTTTAACAGATGACATACGTTACTATATAATATGCTCACATATGGGAACTTTTTAATAATCTTGACTTAAAACACATTTAGAAAATAAAAACACAGACTGAATCTGTTTTGTTTTTTTTTTTTTTTTTTTTTTTTTTTTTAAGCCACAAACTTTTTTCTTATGCTGCGCCTTGAATCCCCTTGCCCCAGGTTTGGGTTCATCTCAGAGGGAAGAGCTCAGGGATGATCAGAGTGGAGACAGTCAACCAGTCAACGGAGAAAACTTGTCACCCTGCCACAAATTCTCGGCAGCCCGCTCTCCAACAACCTCACACAGAAAGAACCTTCCATTTAAAAGTGCACAAGCTGCCTGGAGCCATCCTCCTCTGTTTTCATTACCGGCAAAATGCACCTGCATAATTTTGTGTGACCGGTGAAGGCTACACGCCCCTTTCCTTCTTGTTGGAAGTACCTTGGTATTTCCTCCCTCAGCGTAATTCACAGATAGGTCTGGCGAGTGCTGTGCGATTTGCATATTCCTCACTTAGTTTGCATGCTTGGCATAGCCTTTCTATCACTTTAAGTAACTGAATTGACTAAATATGTATTTTATGGATATGTGAGATCCATATTTTACCAGCCGTGACTTCTGAGTAATTTATGGAGAAAGGGGTTCTTGGCTTCTCTTACCCATGAATCACTCTACCTTCTGATAAGGGAGGGTCGTTGCTTGCTTTGTCCTTGGACACTGGGTCCCTCATAAGATGGGGGAAACTTTTCTGAGGTCATTTCCAAAGTTGGTTTGACTGTTCTTACAGCTTGGTGACCAACCCGGGGGGTCATCAGATTAGAGTTAGGACTTGATGTCCATATGGTGATGTTTTCTTTCTAAGTTAAATGTTTGCAGTATTGTGGGGGTAGCATTGATTTCCTAAGTGTGGACAAATTGTTGGACAGGCATATTGCTGGACAGTTTTCACAAATATTATCTCATTTACTTGAAATAGTAGCTCTGGAGCAGTGGTTCTCAACTTTTTATTAAAATAATTAATTAATTACAGTTTATTCACTTTATATCCCAGCTGTAGCCCCATTCCCCATCCCCTCCCAATCCCCCTCTCCCTCCCTCTTCTTCTCCTATGCCCCACCCCTAGTCCAATGATAGTGGAGGTCCTTCTCCCCTTCCATCTGACCCTAGTCTATCAGGTCTCATTAGGACTAGCTGCACTGTCTTTCTCTGTGACCTGGTAAGGCTGTTCCCCCTTCAGGGGGAGGTGATCAAAAAGCCAGCCCCTGAGTTCATGTCAGAGACAGCCCCTGTTCACATTACTAGGGAACCCTCTTGGACACTAAAGTCCAAGTGGGTCAAAGACCTCAATATAAAACCAGACACACTAAACCTGTTAGAAGAAAAAGTGACAAAGAGCTTTGAACTCATTGGCACAGGAAACAACTTCCTGAACAGAACACCAACAGCACAGGCTCTAAGAGCAACAATCAATAAATGGGACCTCATGGAACAGAAAAGCTTCTATAAAGCAAAGGACACTGGGGAAAGGATCTTCACCAACCCTATATCTGACAGAGGGCTAATATCCAGAATATATAAAAAAACTCAAGAAATTAAAAAGCAATAAATCAAGTAATCTGATTAAAAAATAGAGTACAGAGCTAAACAGAATTCTCTGTAGAGGAGTATATGGCAGAGAAACACTTAAAGAAATGTTCAACATCCTTAGTCATCAGGGAGATGCAAATCAAAACGACCATGAGATTACACCTTACACCTTACATCAGAATGGCTGAGATCAAAAACTCAAGTGACAATACATGCTGGAGAGGATGTGAAGAAAGGGGAACCCTACTCCATTGCTGGTAGGAATGTCAACTTATATAACCACTTTGGAAATCAGTCTGGGGCTTTCTCAGACAATTAGGAATAGTGCTACCTTAAGATCTAGCTACACCACTCCTAGGCATATATCTAAAAGATGCTCAAGTACATTTGCTCAACCATGTTCATAGCAGCTTTATTTTTAATAACCAGAAGCTGGAAACAACCCAGATGTCCCTCAGTTGAGGAATGGGTACAGAAATTGTGGACATTTACACAATGGAATACTGCTCAGCAATTAAAAACAAAGAAATCATGAAATTTGCAGGCAACTGGTGGGAACTAGAAAAGATCATGCTGAGTGAGGTATCCCAGAAGCAGAAAGACACACATGGTATATGCTCAGTTATAAGTGGATATTAGACATATAATATAATAAACATACTAAAATCTGTACACCTAAGGAAGCTAATCAAGAAGGAGGACCCTGAGTAAGATGCTCAATCTTCATTCAGAAAGACAAACAGGACAGACATTGGAAGAGGGAGAAAACAGGGAACAGGACAGGAGCCTACCACAGAGGGCCTCTGAAAGACTCTACCCAGCAGGGTATCAAAACATATGCCGAGACTCATAGCCAAACTTTGGGAAGAGTGCAGGGAATCTTATGAAAGAAGAGGGAGATAGAAAGACCTAGAGGGGACAGGAACTCCACAAGGAGAGAAACAGAACCAAAAAATCTGGGCACGGGGGTCTTTTGTGAGACTGATACTCCAGACAAAGACTATGCATGGAGATAACCTAGAACCCCTGCTCAGATGTAGCCCATGGCGGCTCAGTGTCAAAGAGGGTTCCCTAGTAATAGGAATACGGACCGTCTCTGACATGAACTCAGTGGTTTGCTCTTTGATCACCTCCACCTGAGGGGGGAGCAGCCTTACCAGTACACAGAGGAAGACAATGCAGCTAGTCCTAATGAGACCTGATAGACTAGGGTCAGATGGAAGGGGAGGAGGACCTCCCCTATCATTGGACTGGGAGAGGGGCATATGAGAAGAAGAGGGAGGGAGGGGGGACTGGAAGGGTGTGGGGGAGGGAGCTACAGCTGGGATACAAAGTGAATAAACTGTAATTAATGAAAATAAAATAAAGACCTCCCCTACCAGAGGATTTAGAGAGGGGCAGGGAGGAGATGAAGGAGGGAGGGTGGGATTGGGAGAAAATGAGGGAGGGGGCTACAGCTGAGATACAAAGTAAATAACCTGTGATTAATATAAAAAATAAAAATTATAAAACAATAAAATAAAATAAAAATTTAAAAAATGGGGTACAAAGGTAAAAAGAATTCTCAACAGAGGAATAGCAAGTGGCAGAGAAACATTTAAAGAAATGCTCAACATCCTTAGCTATCAGGGAAACGCAAATCAAAATGACCCTGAGATTTCAACTTACACCCCTCAGAATGGCCAGGTTCTCAACCTTCTTAATGCTGCCACCCTTTAATCCAGCTCCTCATGTTGTGGAACTGTATAATAATTTTCATTGCTACTTCATAACTCTAATTCTGATACTGTTATAAATTGTTCTGTAAATACCTGTGTTTTCTGATGGTCTTAGGTGACCTCTATGACAGGATCATTTGACCCTCGAAGGGGTCTAGACCCACAGGTTGAGAACCACTGCTCTGGATTTTTTTTTTTTAAAGCTCCACTGTGATTCTTGGGTAAGAACACTGATGTGCGGGACTACTCTATCTGTACACACGCATACCCATAAATGTAAAAAAAAATTAGTATGTCTGTCCCTCGTTACCCTAAAATGCACTAAAATTAAAATTTGAGGCTTTTTTTTTTTCATTGAGGAATAGGGACTATTTTAAAAGTTTTGTGGCTTTCTTTATCCTCATCTGAATGCGTGTTTATGCAAAACTTAACATTTGTCCCTAGAGAGCCCAGGGGAAAACATTTATTTTGCAAATGCAATACAATGCCATTACACATTGTACATCTAGCAAATACGTTACTGTAGTCTCCCTTCAGCCAACGCCACCTAAGCCACGAACTAATAATCCGCTCCAAAGCAGTGCCATCGTGTAGAAGCCATGCGGTGCAGGTTGCTCTGGGGCACGTGAGTTCGGCAATTAAATGCTCCTGAATGTCTCAGGCTTCAGGGCTTGCGAGGCTCATCAAAGTCCATATTTATAAATATCAAAAAGGATATGCCTCAGATTCCAAGGCAAAGGATGGCTCATGCCTTTTTCACTCCCCTACGCCATCCTAAGCGTTTCCTCTTCTGCCTCTGCACAGTCTTCCATGTTCAGCTCAGTCTCTGCCTCCTCTGAAAGCTTTATGCAACTGCGCCTGGCCGAGTTGATCCCTGCCAACAGCTGGTTTTCACGTTGCTTGTTGCTCAGTGACCTATTTTTCTCTGACATTGGCTTTCCCAGGGACACACCTTCTACTCCACAATTTCATTTTGTATCAGCCCTGAGAATAGCAAATATGCATTAGTGTGTTATAAGAGCGGAAAGTTTTGGAAATGCAGCGTTTACTCACAGGCCCCAGACTCCAGGGATTCTGAGTCACTGCTAAAGCAAATTAACGGTTATAAGAAATGTGTCTCAAAGAAAAGAGATTCTCAACTTTAAGAATTGCATCTATTTATTTATTTATTTATTTATTTATTTATTGTGTGTGTGTGTGTGTGTGTGTGTGTGTGTGTGTTTAGGTGCATGTGTGCCACAGCATGCACATGGAAACCGGAGGAGAACTGTGGCCGTTGGTTCTCTCCTTAAACCATGTGAGTCCTGGGGATGAAGCTCAGAAGGCCAGGCTTGGTGGCAACTGTGTTTTCCTCCCGAGTCACATCGTTGGCTCTCAGCTTAAAACAAAACATTCCTACAACACACGTGCATCAGTTGAGACTTTTCTCTCTCTCTCTCTCTTTTTATATTCTATGAGAAAAACACCAGGCAGTGCCCAGCCTCGTAGAATCCTTTTCCAGGTCATCGGCTTGCAATTTCACCCAGAAGGTAATCTCTATCTTCCTTGAAGCAACCATCTTAATATATGAAATAAGTTGTTGGGACTGGGGTCATGGCTCAACCGGAATAGTGCTTGCTGCATAGGTTCTGGAACTTGAGCGGGATCTCACGCAGCCCTATGAAAAACACTGGGTGTGCTGCAATCCCAGCTCTGGAGGGGTGGAGACAGGAAGATTCCTTGGGCTCACTGGCTAGCTGGTGTAGCTGAATGAGTGAGTCCCAGGTGCAGCGAGAGACCCTGCTTCAAAAACAGACGTGGAGAGTGACAGAGAAAGATGGTGTCAATCTCTGGCCTCCAGAGGCAAGTATGGGCACACATGCACATAACGCTCCCCATAGGTTTGAAAGTTAGTTCCACATACATTCTTATATAATATATCTATACTTATATATATTATATACTAAATTTAAGAGAGGTTTGCTTGACGTCAGCATTCAGTCGTTTTAGTGCTGTTTCAAGCATTAGCAAACTCAAGCAGTCAAGTGTGCACTTCCAAGCCACTGAAGAGTATCACCACTTGTGATGGCTATTACTAGTTGCCAACCTAACATCTGGAAAGAGGGAACCTCGGTTAAGGAATTGCCTCCATCAGATTGGTCTATAGCCTGTGTGGCATTTTCTTGGCCCCTGACTGACAGAGGAGGGCCCAGACTACTTTGGCAAGTGCCACCTCTGGCATGTGGCTCTGGGTTCTACAAGAAGCTAGTTGAGCAGCATGAAGCACCCAGAAAACAGCGTTTCTTCTTAGTCTCTGCCTCAGTTCCACCTCTGCTGTGGACACCACCTCTGCTTTCCTTAATGAGGAGTTGTAATCTGTGAGTCAAATAAAACCTTTCCTTCCCCAAGTTGATCAGCATGTTATCACAGCAACAAGGAAACTAGCATACTACCCCTCCAAAACTTCTGAGCTCTTTAGAGTCAATCTTTAGGCAACAGTTGATCAGTATTCTATCTCTATTCTCTTGCTCTTTTCCCAGAATGTTCTAAATGGAACAATACAACGTGTGCAGCTCTCTGAGCTTGTCTTCTCTCACTTAACGCAAAGTGGATGAGATTAATCCACACTGCTACAAGAACGGATTGCTCATTCTGCATTCCTGTTGAATATGTATATCTTTTTGTGGAATCTTGGAGTCTTGATTTAAGAGCACATGTTGGGATCTAAGATCACTACTAGTGGCCTGTGGAGGTAGATCTTAATAGGGGCCTCTCTTGTTCCACCCTATAATGCATATACAATGGCTTGAGACTCATGCAGCTCCACACCAGAACATCACTTAGAAGAAATGATGATGGGACATACTGCCCTTTCTTAAGAGGACCAAAGTTAGGAACAGGCAACATGTTACTTGATGATATTTAGAACTTGCATTTGAGGGTGGGTAAATACAAGCACAGATGACAAGACCTGGCTTCAAATGTTTTCCATTGGAGATCTAGGGACAGTTAAGGAATTACCAAAGAGCCAGGAGGTGAATGCCCTCCAACAAGTGATGGGGTGTTGAGAACATCACAAATAAATCCCTTTATGCAGAAACTACAAAGGAAGCTGTTATTTTTACCACCTGAAAGAAGAGCTATCAATAGTTAAAAAATGACCTCTCCGAAGGTTTTTGTAGAGCTTCTCACTCTTGGCTAGACTCAAGAACTAGGGGAGGGACATAGTGGGGGAATAGGGAGGGTGGGACAGTAAGGAGATAAAGGAGGGGCCTACAGCTAGGATACAAAGTGAATAAATTGTGATAAATAATAATATAATAAAGAAAAAAATTAAAAATATATGTGCCAAAAAAAAAGTTGCCTAGGGAGCTTGCTAACATTATCACCATGTCCAGGCACAATGCCTAGGGTTGTCATTCATCAAAATTTTAAATGCCCCAAAGAGGAGTTTGATTTTGTACATGTGTTGTTCTTTTTTTTTTCTTTTTAATGCACACTTAGGGGTAAGCTTTAGCCTAAACAGGATAGAAGAGTCCACACATTTCCTGATTGAATGAAGGAGTACCTAAAGAGAGAAGGTGTAGGATAGACCTTTTGCCGGCAGGGTTTTATATTGTGTAATTCACTTCTGGGGACAAGATGAGGTCAGATCTGAGAGGTGCAATCCAGAGATGAGGAGGAAGGTCACAGCTGTTTGCAGAATCAACAGGGCAGCTAAGAGAGAGAAGGGGGAGGTGGAGTGAGGGGAAGGGAGAGAGAGAGAATGAGAGGCTGTGTAGTCACTTTGCCTCTTCTGTTAGACTGCAGTGTAAAGCTAAAACCTGGCTTACACATCTTTGGGAATCATACCTGGGAAAATGGGGCCTCAGAGGGGCTGGCAGAGTCACCGACTGATTGCTCACCCCGAGGAAAGCATTGTCACATGCAAACAGGTTTAATATCCGCTGTGTGCTTCTTTTGACGCATCCATTTATGTTTCTCACCTGTTTCTCAGCATAAGGTGCAACCGAAAAAATTCAGCTACAGAAGGCTGTTAGCATATAACTCTTATTTTTTTTATGAAATTAGATAGGCCTGCAGGTGTATAATTATGTGTAATCCATGCAGCTTATAGGATGGGTGAGTCTTTTTTAACCGGCATTATTATAGGGTAGCTTGATTGCACATCCCCATCAAATGTACAAATGTAACCATAAAGAGATAATTGTGAGGCATGAGGCTGACAAGAAGATAAGAGACATTTTAATGCTCCCACTCCAGTTGGCACACATCTAACTTCCAATCGTCTCGCACAGGTCAGAGCTAGAAAATTGCTTAAGATTATGTCTCAGAGACCAAGAATCCTAAATCTATTCCCGAGACTACTTTTAATCTTTTGGAAATAATTTTTTTTCCCCACCACTCTGCTCCTTCTCTGCTCTGCTTCAGACCTGCCACCCACTCTCTGCATTTCTGTTCTAACCCGACAGCTGCAGTGATCCTTAGGGAACACGGTGGTTCTGTTCAGAATCCCCTGAATACACACTCCCACTCAGAGCAAAGGCCCAGGGTCCCCAGATTCACCAGCCTCCATGCTACACAGGCACACTGACTCTGCCATGCTCCAGGAAGTGCTCCCTCCACCCCCTTGCTTTTGATTTTTATTTTGTCTATGAATGATTGCCTGCATGCACGTGAGGTTCACGCAGTGAAATGTGGATGACCAAATAGGGCGTCAGATCTCCCGAGACTGGAGTTACAGACAGTTGTGAGGCACCACGCGGGCACTGAGAACCGAACATGGGTTTTTTGCTAAGAACAGCCAGTGCTCTTAACTGCTAAGCCATCTCTCCATTTTCCTCCCATTTCACACTAGCTGCCTTTGTCAATAATGCTCATCCTGCGCTCCCTTTGGTCTGTCCCTCATCCATTTCCAACATCCTGGATGACTGTTCCCTCCCACACTCTGCTCTTACAATACTGTGTTCTCGACCTCACTACCAGAATCCGTATGAGTTCCATTTCTAAACTGCTGTTCAGCCACTGTTCATTCTCATTCTTTGGTTTCTTTCAGCCATGCACTTGTGATAGAAAAGGGGCATAGACGGTTTTGAAAGAACTGACGCAAAGAGGTTGGGGAAGCTCAGGAGATGACGGGGAAGGAAGATGGGAAACTTCCTTCCATCTCTAAGGTCAGGCATGTGGGGGAGCAGGAACCTGAGTTAGATAAGGAGGGGATGCTGTTCTAAGTAGACAAGGGTAGAAACGGAAAAGGCACAGAGAGCTGTAGCGCCCACTGCGTGGTCAAATCTGGGCAGTGTGGGCAATGTGGCGGCAGGTGGTGGGAGGAGGGGAGGCTAGGTTGGACCAGTAGGTGGAGCCAGATCATAAAGAGCCTTGACAGCCTACTGAGAAGGTGAGCCCCGACGACATCATGACAGAGGCCACTGGCAGGAAAGGGGCAAGAGCTTACAACTGTTTCCCCAGAGGGCTCCATGGGTAGACTGTGTAGAAGGTGAAGCAGGGATACCCATGGCAAGCTATTTTCACAGTCTGGGTACAAAGTAACAAGGATTCCTACAAAGGTTGTGTGTGTGCTGTATATATGTGTATATATATGTACGTGTGTGCATGTGTGTACATATGCGGCATCATGTATGTGTTTGGTTGTTATCTGTGTATGTGTTCTCATGTGTGTGTGTATATAATGTGTCTATGTGTCTCTGTGTTTCTAAGTGCATGTATAAATGTGTGTGTGTGTGTCTGTATGCATGTATTATGAAGGTGTAGAAAAGTCTATCAGTTCTTTCCTTGTGTTGTTTAGAAGGACTAAACCAACTCAGCACACAGAAGTTCATTATAGAGAGTTGTGCATCTTAGCTGTTACATCAATGAACAATGTATTACTGGATTTTCCAGAACAATATTAATTTCATGAATGTTGATTCTTCTCAGTAAAGCCCTTTCATAAAATGTAGATATGTGAGCCTATTAAACCATCTTGCCAGGCGTTTGTGTTTAGGAAAGCCAGGGCCTCTTCAAACATTCCTTTTGCAGTTTGCGCAGCCATAGATCTCTTTGTCCACACCAGCTAATGAGAAAAGACCTTACATGCACACTGAGATCCCCAGGGAACTCTCGAAGCTTGGACCTGGGCACTTCATGTCTGTCATAAACTCCATAAAGCCAACGGGAACAGGCCATTAAAATGCTGTCTGAACCAGCTTATTTTTAGTTCTGAAAATGCACTCATTTAATACAATTCTAATGAATTTTTAATTTGTTTTTAAAGTTTACTTTTCCAGAAAATATTCTCATAGATAGTACAATATTGCTATTTCCAAATCCTACTTAGTCAAATCTGAAGACTTACGTGAAAACCTTCTAAAACAATATGTTGCAAGATAATTCCATAGCAACTCTTAAGAAGATATTTTGATGATTAATTTTCTTACCTGAAACTTATTTTTTTTTTAAGGTTTTATTTGTGCCGAAGCAGCCACTCAATGGCTTGCCTTTGCATGGTGGCGGTGGGAAGGAGGTAGGAGATGAGTCGCTGGCTTTTTAAGCTCATCTTCCCTCTCCCTCTCCTGCACTCTACCACCTCCCCTTTGTCTCCACTTCCAGAGCAGTCTTCATCAGCCTGCCTCACAGCACCTCTGCCTGTGATGTCTTTACCACCTGGATCGTTCCTCCTGGATTTTGTGTTCTCATTAATTCCTACACATTCACCTTGAGAGCAACCCAACATCTGTCGCCTAGCAAAGCCGTAACCTGGCCTCTCTCCCTGGGTAAAGTCCCCACTCCAACAAGCCAGGATCCTTCCTTTAAAAATTTTTAATTAAACTTGTTCCTTGACAGCTTCACACATATACGTAGTGCATTTTGATTACTGTCACCCCCGCCGTCTCTCACCTCCCTCCCACCCCTATGGCACCCCCACAGAAGTTCTCTTCCTACATTCAGCAATTTTTGTTTTGTTTCGTAGCCTCCTGAGTTTAGCCAGGGACATCTGTGTGACCGTGTGTGTGTGTGTGTGTGTGTGTGTGTGTGTGTGTGTCAGTTCTCCACTGGCTTCTGTTGGTTCATCAGTGGGAATACAACGAATAAACTAAGATCTGTACTTCACCTATGGTTTTAAAGTCTTTGACATTTAACTTAACAGAGTTAGAAGTCTCAGGGCTTGGAACACCGGGATCTTTAAATATAACCAGGAGCAATGTCCAGGATGTATGGGTCCTGCAAAAAGAAAATCTGATCAGAGTCTCTTTCATTTCTGGATATGTGGCTTTTCTGACCTTTGTTTTATTATCAGACTCCACAACAGGACTGTTTACAAGTTTAATTTATCTTGTGATGACATAGACTGAGGGCAAACAGCTCTTAGGAAGATAGTGAAAGGGAGCGTTATAGCTTCATAGAACAATTGACCCCTTTGGCTCTATTTTTATTATTTCTGAAATGTAGGGTTGGCAGCTGGAGATTTGGCTCCATGGTAGAGCACTTACCCAGCATGCTCCAGGCCTTGACTTTTATCCCTAGCATGGTATTGACTCAGCCATTCTATAAAGCCGAAGTCTAAATCTCGGAATCTTTCAGTATTGTCTAAGAGCAAGGCTTTAGCAAGGTTATGATTTAAGTTTTAAATGGTAATGTATCTGAGAAGAACAAAGTAACACTAGGTATTGCTACAGTTTCTGGTCTGGCTTTACCTTCTGCACAGTGATTCGCTACATGGTTGAAAATCTGATGCTCTTAATTAGCTAAGAAAGAAGCAGGAAAATATGGGATAAGGTGCTGGGGTTTTAAGGATCTGTAAGGTATTTGGCGGGGTGGTAGTATTCACTGGTTCCTTGACATACTTAATTTCTAGGGTCACAGATCACAGCCTCTTTCTCCACCAACCCTCAGATACAAAGGATCATATTCCACCCAGACTCATTCAATCAGGGTCACAGCTAGTGTCTATGAGCTCTCCAGTGCCCTCCAGGGGACAAAATAGGTCACCATGTCCTGGGGAGAGGCTGGCTAAGCTCAAAGTCCAGTGGACCAGTGCTCTCCTTAAGGTCAAGAAAAGGGGTGGTTCTTCAGTTCAGGGTTTCATTTCATGAAACTAACCCTTGGTTCAAGTCAGTGTAAATCCCTTTCAGACCCGCTTTGCCCCTCGTTGGCGCTTTGCTCCTTGTCTGGAGCTTTCCTCTCTCCAGATGGCTCAGGCTGGCACCAAATTAAATGCCATGTTAGACTTTGGTCAAGTGTCCCATTTTTAGACACATTGATCCTTCTACTTTCTATAGAAAATCTCTTTTCACCCCTGGACACGGCACATCGGTGTTCCCTCTTGGTTTGTTTAGGTTCATGCACTAACAAGCATTAGATAAAAGCGAGGCTCTATGTCCTGGGTGGCAAAGGTCAGACTGAACTAGTTTCCACTGTGTCCTGGGCCCATCTGTGCCTTCTCCATTTTCCAGACAGTGCCTTTCCTGATTTCCTATCAGCTTTCCACGCATACACAGTCAGCCTGGCTCAGGGCACAGAAAATGTTTAGGGCTCATAGCCAAAAAAAAAAAAAAATCAGCAACTGAGGAGTCTGTTGGCTCAGGCTTGTCTTTCCAGCACAGGGAGGCTGAGGAAAGAGGACCATGAGTTTGAGGCCAGCCTGTATGACATGGGGAGGCCATGCAAAAAAACAAACAAACAAATAAACCCAAACAAACAAACAAACAAAACCAAAACAAAATAAAAACCAGAGAAAGGTTTGTTTTTGTTTTCTTCCTGCTGTGGTTTCTCTTGAACTGTCATGGTGTGCTTTACTTGCTATTTAGCATGTGATTTTCAGAACCAGCCTATTTAACAGGAACAGAGTGGAGCCTCCTTGGAGCATGCATGCCCACATGCTCAGCGTACCCTTTCAATGAGGACTGTAGTTGATGCTGAGCCCTGGGCTGATGGGTGACTGAGAAAGAGACCCTGGAAGCTGGGAGGCAACAGCAGCTGGCATGGGCATGAATAGCTCTCATCATGCCCTCTTGGAGCTTTAGATAAGCCCAAAGACAAAGTCACTTAGGCAGTGACAGTGGGGTACCACTTTCCAAGTCTGAAATTCCCATCTGAGCCTGGAGACCAGAGTGACAGTGCTGGGCTTCATCTAGGAAGCCTGCCCCAGTTCCACTCTTACCTGATTTCAGACAGAGTCTCATATCGCCCAGGCTGGCCTTTACATTTACTATGTATATGAGAGTGACCTTGAACTCTCTGTTCTCCAGCCTCTGCCTCCTGGATGCTGGGATTACAGGCATGTACCACTATGCCCTGTTTATTTAGTGCCAGGAATCAAGCCTAAGCCTAGGGCTTTGTGCATGCTGGGCAAACACTGTACCAGCTGAACTCTAACTCCAACCCTCCCTCACCACTGCATACCCATGCAGTCTAAGATACTTGCAGCAGTGAGCTGCGGAGCGGTGGGTTCTCTCTGGCTCAGAGATGCTGTAATTGTAACAGGAAAGCAGTTGTTTGAATGCTTGGTAATGAGATCTGTGGCTGACTCAAATTTGCAGAGCATTGGAAGCCACAGTTCATCTTGTCCTGTCTCAGAGAACCTGTGTTTATTTCCTTGAGATCTGAGCTGTGGTATATATTGCTAAACCCAACAGATTATTCTGTTCAACTATAAACCATCACTAATGGGCACTCTTGATGGAATCCAGGCAAGGGAAACCAGGCCTGCTTCTTTGGCATTGCCCTCTCCCTGGCAAGGTAAAGTCTCTGTTATTCTCTTTTCTGGACCTTAGGTTCTTCCTGTGTTTGGAAATTCAATCCCATGAGTGAGACAGGAGGAGCTTGATCTAGCTAAGAAGGTGGAAATACCACGGCTGCCTTCTTGTTACTTGCCAGTGAGGCTCTGGGAACTGGCTCAGCCTTGGAAAACAGATCTGGCCACTGGACCTGGGAACTCTGACCCAGGCAGGGGTGGTGTGGGTGAGGAGGTCCTCACTGATGTGAATGGTGTCATGTTAGAGTTTTCACTCACCATGGAGGGTTTCTACACACTCCATGCGCTCCCAGGCTGATGGGGTTCCTCAGGCAAGGTCCCATTCGTGGTTTTAGCTGTGTGTTCTCAACATGGTCCTGTGTACTTTCAAAGTATCATTTCCCAGGTATATTGGATGTTTTCTGTGCTAGATATCTTTTAAGGAGGTATTTTTTTGTTTGTTTGTTTGTTTGGTTTGCTTTTTTTAAAGCATTCCTTAAACATGGAGGCTTTTCAGCCCCCTCTTCATCCCTGTCTCCTCTCCCCCCCCTCCACTTCACTGAATGAACCCTGAGCTCACACCTCACTTAAGATGTGAATACTGAGCCTCTAGCCGTAAACCCTGATTGGTCACTGGACTTGGATCTTATCATTCCCCGGAGCTTTTATCAGCTTCTCCCATGCTTTGGAATTTACATATTTTTGGTTGACTCGTGTGAAATTAACATTTGACTAGAACTTTTGCCTGCGAAATGGCAGTTCCACATAGTTTCGATCAATAAAATAACTCATCTTTTGCTGTCTCCAGTTGTGGTTTCAGAAGAATTATAAATCTATCCAGTTTTATTTTAATGACTTTATTGTGCTGCAACCAATAAACCATAAACTTCATATATTTAAATTACGAATCAAACTGAAAAGTAATTAGACGGAGTCTCCAAAGAATGACATTCATTTGGGACCAGAGGGGCATTGCATGGCATGGGAAACTATGGGGACATTTAAGGAAGTTGAGGCAAGGGGACATTTTTAATAGCAAAGGCAGACATTTGTGATGCCACCTGGATACAAAGCTCATTGGTGTTGAAGACCCCATGCCTGAGTTGGCCGTGACAGTGTCTCTGCTGGGCAGGAGTTCACTGCATGTGATGTGTGGAGATTGATTCAGTCTTTCAGAATGTTCCAGATCAGCTTCAGATGCAGTCACAGGAGATGCTCAGAGCAGGGTGCCTGTGTGGGAAGGAATTACGCAAGGCCTTCAGAACTACCCCAACACTATTTCTCTCAGGCAGGTGTGAGGACTCCCCTCCTTCACTCCCCTCCTTTACTCCACAGCTCTAATGCATCTGGGCATGAAGAAACAAAACAACAAAACCGAAATCAAAACCAAAAACCAAAGAATTGTTTTCTCTTAGTGTCCAAAGCGGTCACTAAGAGATCTGTCAAGTTTTGATGTATGAAACTGCCATCGATCAAGATAATGGGCTTGCAGTTACCTAGCGGGCTTTGCGCTCATCTTTCTCAGCATCGTCGCCTTCTTCAGTTTCCACACTCTAGAGTTATAGCTTGTGGAATTTTATACAACTGTGGCCATTTAGTATGTATGTTTTAGACACCTGTGTTCTTTCATTGGGAGGTTCCTCCATGCTGCTACATGCACCCAAAGTTTATTGCTGTCATTCCTGGGTTAAAGCCAGCAGCTAAACCCGGCAGCCCTGGGTAAGTCACATAGCTTCTGAGAACAAACAAAATAGGAGCTGTCTGGACAAATAGCCCCAGCCCAGCCACGTTCCCTCTGGTGCTGGGAATATCTGACGGTCCATCTAGGGCTGGCCCCTGGGCCTCTGTGTTTGCTCACATGCTATAGTGGGAAGCTGTGGAACCAACATGGCCCATGATTAATGGAGGAAGGGTCGAAGAGAGTTTCAGCCCCGGATACCTCATGAGGACAACAGGTGTTGGCTCTCTCTCTCCTTTTCCGACCTGGTGCCAGAAAGTCAGCTTCCTCACCACCAACTCTGGTAAAAATTCACTGCCTTGACAGTTATCAGGCTTCACTCCTCATTTGACCTCTATGAGGTTTTGCCCTTGGACACCTAAACCCAGAGTATGTAGATCTTTCAATACCCCTGTTCTGGCCAATTGTACATGGCCACACAAACCTTTCCCCAGAGACCCTGCCCACCTACCCAGGGCCATAAAACTCCTATATCCCCCGATAAATGGAACCATTTCTCTGAAGCTGTTCCTGCACCTACCCATTCCAGCTAAGCTCCTCCTGTCCAGTCTAGCTCTGCCAGGGAGCAATGAGCTGGCTATCCTGAAGGGGAGAGGTGGACACGGAGAGGTAAGAAGCCTCAGTTTCCCCTGATTATAACTCAAAATCCTCAGTTCCTCTTCTATGTAGGCCCCATGTCTGCCAGGCAACTGGTAGAGGGTGGGAATATTCCTTTTGTATTAATATAATAGAACACCACGACCAAGGCAACTTACAGAAGAAAGGTTTTATTTGGGCTTATGGTTGCACAGGGCAGGAATCCATGATGGGGAAGTAGAGGCAGCAGGCAGAAGACATGCTGCTGGAGCAGCAAGCTGAGCACAGAGAGAGCAAGCCAGATACCGTGTGCAGTTTTCGAAACCTCAAAGTCTGCCCTTAGTGACGTACTTTGTCCAGCAAGGCCACACCTTCTAAATCTCGTCACCAACTGGGGACGGAATATTAAAAGACCAGAGACCACGAGTGAGAGCTTGTTCGAACCACTCCGACCATTGTTGGTACAATCTCCCTGCATCCTGCTTGTGGGTCCAGAGTGGAGCCTCCAACTTCCTGCTCCTGCTCACTCCTTCTGGAGCCATAACCACAAAGACACTCTTCTATGAGTTGCCTTGGTCACCGCGTTTTTATAACAGTAACATAAAAGTAACCAATACAGAGGGAGAGGGAGAGAAAGATGGAGTTCTCAAAGTCTCTTATAGTCTCACCTTGGTATGCATTCCCAGGGCCAGGGAGATGGGCTGTGCAAACCTGACAGCCTGCAAACCTTGGGCTCAGTCTCCGGGACCCAAGCAGAAACTGAAGTCTACGACTGACTTCACAAAGTTGTTTCCTGACCTCTATATACTTAGGATGGCATGGTGTAACCCCGTACACCCCTACAGGCACTCATAATAAAATAACATGTATTAAAAACAATCCCACCAGGGGCAAGGCGGGTGGATGGGGTCCGTTGCTCTGCTGCAGTTGGGAAGAATCTCTGATTTTTTGAATTTTGAGGGTTGGATGTAAGATTATTAATTGAGAAACTGTTACCTAATTTTACTCTCTATCTTCAAGCCAAACAGCATCCTGCATTTCTTTTTATTTTCTTAACTTGGTCACGAACGAGTGGGGCATCACAAAGAAATGCCAGATTGACTCACAAAGTTGACTCTAATTAAACAGAAAATCAGGCAGCTAGAATTTGTTTTCCACTGCCCTAAATCTAGAATTTAAAAAGGCAGGAGGGGGGAATAATTAGCACACAGCTAGGACTCTGTGGCCCTCACAGATGCCTCATCCATCCAGAACACTTACTGAGAATTAATATTAACGTGCTGCTTTGCATTAGACTCTTCACAGCTGCACAGATGGTGACACGGTGACAGCCATGCCCCAATGGCTCTGCGAGCTTGCCGGTGACTATCCACCTGTGAGGCTCAGCTTCTAACGAGCTCAAATTCAAGCGCTTCCTGGACTCCCGTTGTGCAACCGGCAAGGGCTAAGTCTTCACCTGTCTTCAGCTCAGGGCCAGTGGATCTTGAGATAATTTCTTTGGCTTCTTTCTAATAGGGCAGTTCTTTACTTGTGACTCCTGAAGGGGGTCACCTATCAGACATCCTGCCTGTCGGATATCTATACTACAATTTATAACAGTAGCAAAATTCCAGTTACGAAGTAGCAACGAAACAGTCTTATGGGAGGGTCACCATAACATGAAGGACTGTATTAAAGGGTGGCAGCATTAGGAAGGCCGAGGACCGCTGTACTGGAGAGCATCGCCCACAATTTTAGAAACTGCTGACACCTGACAGCAGCCTCTTTGTTTCTGAGACAAGGTCTCACGCAGCTGGGTCTAGCCTTGAACTCACTATGCAGTGGTTGATGATGACAGATTTCTGATCCTCCTGCTTCCATCTCCCAAGTGCTGGGGCTACGAGTGTGGTTTATGGGGTGCTGGGACTCTAACCCATGGCCTTGTGTTCGCTAGGCAAACACTTTAAGTGGGCTGCATTCCCAGCTCCCAAATAACGATCTTGAAGAGTGAAAGCCCAGTAAGGATGCGATAGCGGAGGAAGGATGTGTGTTTTAGTGACTTCTCCGAGTGCTGTGACGACCACCTCACCAGAAACAGCTTAAGCAAGGAGGAGTTTACCCTGGCTTACAGTTCAAGGTGAGACATTCCATCACAGCAGTGAGGGCTTGGCAGCAGGATCTGGAAACTTCTTGGCCACATCGAATCTGACCTCAGGAAGCAAAGAATAAAGAGGAAGCTGAGTAGGTCATAAAACCCCAAGCTCTACCCCATTGACTCCCTTCTTCTTCTTAAAGGTTCCACAACCTTCCCAAAGATTGCCACTAGTTGGAGACCACGTGCTTGAAATAAATGGTCCTCTGGTGTGTGTGAGTGTGTGTGTGTGACATTTCACACTTAAACCACAGCATTGTTTATTTGACTGCACAGAGCCTGGGCCAGGCTCAGTTCTCAGGTATGCCTATAACGGCCTCTTTACTTTTGCTGTGTATGTCCTAGCTGACACAGCCACTGAGAGCTATGAGAGCACATCAGGAGGGGCTGGTGGTTGTTTGAGTGAGATGGTTTGGGTGTTTGGCCCTTGGTTGGTGGTGCTGTTTCTGCAGCTTATGAGCTGCGGCCCTGTTTTAGGAGATGTATCACTGGAGGCAGGCTCCAAGAGCTTGTGGCTCGCACCATTTCAAGACTGCTCTCTCTACCTTGTGCTTGCGACTGAAAGATGTGAGCGAGCGCCCAGCAGCTTCCTGCTCTACCCCCCCCGCCCCACCCCCCGCGCCTCGGCTCTGCCAGCATGGATCCTTCCTTTCACCTCCTGGAACCATAAACTCAAAGAAACCCTTCCGTCGGTAAGTTGCTTTGCTTGTGTGCTTTGTCACAGCAGCAGAAAAGCGACATACAAGCCGGAAAACAAGACGCCAGGGCGTGCCGTGGGAGAGTGAAGACCTCCTTGAGGTTGACCTGGGAGTTGGTCTTTGGCTTTCAGTGTAAGTGGCTGTGTGGGGTCTGGAAGAAAAGCATCCTGGCGGAGGACAAAGGGTATGCGTAGTACTGAGTTGGAAAGGCATCCTCATGTCATGCAGCTAGAACGAGCTCCTCGCCCAGCTGGAGTTTGTCTAGCGTCTGGTGAGTAGGATGTGATGTCAGAGTGAAAAGCGGCTTTTATTCGTAGCACTTTAAAAAAAAAAACAATTTTATGTATTTTTGAGACAAGGTCTCACTGTGTAGCCCAGATAGCCTTGAACTTGTAATAATCCTCCTGTCTTGGCCTCCAAGTGGTGGGATTTTAGGATTGCACCACCATGCCTGGTTTTTCTGGTAGTCCTAAGTACCAATAGAATGGTTCTCATCAAAGATTTGGTCAATCCAACTTGCAGTAAACTATTGAATAGAAAAATGAGCAAGGTAGAAAGAAGCTAGCCCCCCCCCCAAAAAAAAAACAACCCAGTCTTTGGAGAGGTAGCATCAACTTCCCATGGCTATAGCCTTCTAAGCTGGAGAGTCCTTCTGAAGATCACTGTTGGGGACTCCCTGGATATGGTGATGATCCTGGCACTGGCCAAGGGTGACAGTTGGAGGCAAGCCAATGGGCAAAGTTATCCAAGATTGTAAGTCATTTAAAAATTCTAATATTCACATTAATAGCCAAAGAAGGAATGGCTGAAATTAATAATATATTCCGTCTAACCTATGGCCCAAAGCAAAATTGCCTCAAAATAAAATCAACGTAACGAGCTAGTTTATATCCTTTCCCTCCCAACAAACCACCCAGAATGACAGTTTGTGCTTCACGTGTTTCAGGCACTTACTCACATGTGCTGGTAGCCCCTGTGCTAAACTGTGCAGCTTCAAAAGCTACGGCCCGGGGTTAGACCACTGCTTAGGGTAGGAGGCTGCCCTGCAGAGATCATCAGCAGGGAGTGGCCTGATTACACTGTGGGTTATGGCTACAGCCGATCAGAGCCCAGAAAGACCCTGTTAGACCATGCCCGTCAGAAGACCCCTCGGGGCAGGCCTACTGTGGAACGTTCAGGCGCGAGGGCCTTGGCTCATGCGTCCGACATGCTTTCTGTAGATTTGACCTTGCACCAGAAGCTGTGTGCCTGTCTTGGCTAAGGTGAAGGGAACTCTGAAAGGACTGTATTGAACCCGGCACTCGTTGGTTTGAGAAGGTCTTAAACTTCCAGTTAAAATGTATTTCATTAACCTGACAGCATGGAAGTCTCAAGGTCAATGAGATAAGGCTGTCACATGTTTTTTTAATAACATTCTAATCCCACTATAATAAGCACTTTTAATTCAATATTGTGCCTTTTAATTCCCTCTAAATTAGCCATCTGTTTTAAGAGCCAGACTACTGTTATAAGCCAGAGAAAGGATATCGTGTAATTCCTGCCTTCGACACCCACCGCTTTTCCTCTTTCCTTAGCTTTTCCAACCTTGTAAGTTAATAATAACTCAAGAACTTGATTTTCCATGGAGCCAAAACAGTAAGCTAGATGTAGTAGCATAGACTCATAATCCCAGCACTTGAGGGGTAGAAGATATTGAATTTAAGGCCAGCTTGATCCACGTAATGAGGCCTTTTCTGAAAACACCCAGGGTTGAGAATGGAGCTCAGTGGCAGAGCACTCACACAGCATGAGCAAGGCCCTAGACCCAGATCTCAGCACTGCCCCCCCAATGAAACAAAATAGAACCAGGCAATAAAACATAAACCTCAGCAAAAGCAAAGAGAATTAAAGTTTGTCGTGTTTCTGCACACACTGTACCTCTCAGGGATTATGGTAACACTTGTTTCATGAGTTATTATTAAAGTGAACTGTTCTAAAATTTCACCATTTGTGTGTGTGTGTAAAATCATTACGTTTTTAATTGCTTGTTTTTTTGTTTTTTTTTTTTTTTTTTTTTTTTTTCCAAGGAAAGAAGCCAAGCCTTGAACAGAACAGTTCTTTAGTGGCAGAGCTTGAGCTTTGCACGGTTCATGCGAAGGGAGCATTTCCCTCACACTGCAAGTGGGAGAAATGTGCAAACACGCTTTTCACAGGAATAGTGCCACTTACCCTAAAAGAAGAGAAACTGTTTATACGTTGAGAAGAGTGTCAGGGATGGAATGTATCACAGATTAGTAAAAATATGTTCTGCATATGTCACACAATCCATTGAGCTGTGCGGCTCTAGCCTGGGTGATCGTGCCTATTTTTATGCTATCACTTGATGACTTTCTAATGTATGTATATGTTTTATGTGTGTATGTGTATTTGTGTGTATGTGTGTGTGTGTGTGTGTGTGTGTAGATCAAAGCACAACCTTAAGTACAATCCACTTAGTACGTGTGAGAATTGGGTTGGGGTTAGGGGGGAAGAGAGAGAGACAAAGAGAAGAATGAGAGAGGGGCAGGGAGAGGGAGTCTGTTTGGAACTCACCAAGCAGGCTAAGCTAGCTGACCAGCAAGTCACAGGGATCTGTCCCAACTTTGCCTCCTAGGCGCTGGGATTACCAATGTCCACCACCATGCTTGGCTTTTCATGGGTTTGGGGGATTGAACTCAGGACCAGGTGCTTACAGAGCAAGCTCTTTACTGACAGCCATCTCCCCAGCCCCATTACAATTAATTTTATGTTCTTTTCAGGCCTGTTTGACCCTTTCCATTCCCTTCCCACAATGTACCAGACTCTAGAATGCACAGCATGCTGTTACATGTTGTTTGCTCACTTTACTGAGCTGTAATTTATATTTGACCAAATGGCTACATTTGAGAGTTCTGTTCTGTTAGAGTTTTAAAAAATCAGATTTACTGTGATAATTTATAATTAAAAACTTAGTCATGCTAGGTGTGAAAATGCCGTATACGGAACCTGTATTGGAATCAAGAACATTCTCACCATCCTTTGACCATCCCTTACAGGAATCACAACACTAAACAGTACTCTTTAATATTGAACAAAGATATTTTGCTGAGCACGGAAAGAACAAGAAAGAAATACTGGGTATTTCTAGTTTTAACAATTAAAAATCTGACAATAGGTTTGTCGTGATATTCTTAGCAGTATTATGAGAAAAAGGATTACCAAGAACTCTGGCACCGTGATTTATTTCCTAACGTTATCACTGGGGCAGAAGAACTATCTTGGTTACACAAGGATGAATTTTCAGATCCGATGATTAAAAAATAGTCAGAAACCTCAAGCTGGCATCTGTCTTGAAGCGGTTATGCAGTCTTGAACTTCAGAAGGGAAAAGCTAGAACTCTGGTCAAGCCACGATTCTGTGAGCGGATCTACCGTCACTCCCTCCAGATCCTGGGGGAATCTGAGCTTCTGTGGAGACCATGATGATGCCAAGCATTTCACTACTGCACAGTAATGAAAATCAACTAACTGAGCAGGCAGGGCTCCTGGAGGAGAGGATATGTACGTCTAAGTCTGTTCTTAACTGCTGTCTTTCCCCAGAGAAAGCTTGGTGTTTGGATACATATTTTAATAGGTCTAGATTTAGTGCCAGAACACGTCTGCAACTTCTGACATGAGCGCTATGAATGTATATAATCAAAATAACAGCAAAAACCAACATAAAGGTTTACCACGCACCAAACATTGCCCTTTGCTTCCTTGCATCTGTGAGCTCCTTTAGTATTGATAGCAATCCTGCAAGGCAGGGATAGTTGTTATTAACAGTTTCCTGATGCATACCCTGGAGGCTAGAGAAAGGAAATGACATGCCCAAGGTCATACAACTGTTACATTGCACAGCAGGCTTTCAAACCCAGGCAGTCTGAATTAGCATGAGCTTCAGGCACAGCCTGCCCCATCTTCAACACAGCGGTGATCCTGTTGCCACTCACATCCTCTAAATTCAGCGCTGACACTGGATCAGGTGTGTGCCGAATTGACAGAGCTCTAAAGATGAGGTATCTAATACTCTCTTTTCTCTCTCTCTCCTTTATCTCCCCACTCTTCTCTTGTGTACGTAGTTTTGAGTCCTTCCACACGGTGAAGATTATCTTCCCGGGAGATCAGAGCCCCTGGGCTTTGTGCTCAGGCCACATCTGAGGTGCAGAGTGACTTGATTAGATGGTGAGGATGATCAAGGCGATGAAGGCTAGGATGAAAGCACAGCAGCAACACGGGGTTTGCACTGGGACATGGCGAGTGAGACACGTGCACAGGCTTTGATGTTCAGGCTCTGCAGAGGAACATCTGGATTCTGAGCTAATTGCACTTCACGATAATCTTACTATTCTGTCATATCAGAAGAACCCAGAGGGAAGGAAGCGAAGACAGGGGACTTGCCCTCTGAAGAGGAGACGAGTTTTGTGGCATCTTCTGTGTGATCTTCGATCTTTCGTTCTTGGGCTTTGTGCAAACCTGAGGCCCTCAATCAGGGTCTTCTCCCTGACATGTGGCAAAGCCATAGCAGACACCTCGCTCTTTGAGTTATTTAACATTCTATCAGAATCTACGAGCCTAGTAAATACACGAGCATGGAGGAGTGGGGATTTTTTTTTTTTTTCTTAAAGATATCATCAAATAACACCAGGGCTCTTGGCTAGGAATCTGTGCTTGGGGTCCTGCACTAGGATGTGAGCATCATAAATAAGGAAAACTGGAGAAACTGCTTCCAGGAAGACAGCTATGGTTTAAATTCTGCAGATGGATCAGTACTACCATTCTCAGAGAAGTACCCACTCATGGCTGGCTCTGCCAATGTGCAAAACTACTTTAGGATTGAGAAGCAAGCCTAGGGTTGGAGAGATGTCTCAGCAGTCAAGAACACTGGCTGCTACTTTAGAGAACCTAAGTTTCATTCACAGAACCCACATAGTGTCTAAAAACTGTCTATGACCCTAAATTAAAGGGAATCTGCTGCCCTCTTCTGGTCTCCATGGGCACTGCACACACATGGTACACATACAGGTAGGCAAAACACACACACAAAATGAACTTTAAAAAGATGATCGAGAATAAAGCCTAGACACAGGTAAAAGAGAGTGATGGGAACAAATAGTGACAAGTGGCAGGGGTAGGAGCGGGGGACCTTCTTCTACAGTGCTGTGGTAGGGTTGTGTAAACATTCCCTCTGAACCGAGACAGTGTCTCCTGGAGGGAGGCTCCTGGAGACAGTGCAGGTGTACGGTGCTAACAAAACTTATGATTTATAAAGCCCCCGAAAGGTTACGATTCCCGAGGAAGGAGGCTTTGGTGAGAACCTCTGCAAGTTGAGCAGAGAGCTTCGTGGAATAGGCTCTCACGAGTAATCACCGCTGGGTGACACAGTTGCCTTTGGCCTACCAATACTCCTGTAGGATAATGCAACAAGTTCCCTAGCTGGTCTACTGGGTTTGGCGTTGGAGGGATCACTTCTGTGCTTTGTCATCTGTGACATATCTGAGCTGAACAAACCTAGGTTCAGACCTTCCCCAAGAAAAGGCACAGAACAGTAGATCTGAACATGGATGGGCCAAGGGATGTTTTCCAGCGGCCACGGCTCTGTGCAAAACATTTTTTTTTTATTATGTTGATCTTAAAAGATTTTTAAACTTTTTTGTTCAATTATGAAATAAATGCATATATATATATATTTGAGACGTGTGTGTGCTCGGATTTGACAGATGGGACCATTTTGTCATGCTTATTCACAGCTCTGATGAGCTCTTTCCCAGGGTGGGGCCCTTGAGAGAATTTGCTTGGGTTCGTCTGCTCAGACCCAGACTACCATTTAAAAGTCAGATAAACACACCTGTGTTCCTGGCAGCATTTCCACAGCCCGAAGCAGGAGCAACTCAAGTGTGCATTGATGGATGGACGAACGCACAGTAGCTGGTGAAGGACTACAAAGGCAGATTATCCAGCCTCAGCAGGGAAGGATGTTCTGATGCCCCACAGCATGAATGAACCTTGTGGACAGTTACAGAAACTAAAGAAGCTTCACCGAATAAGTGAGTCAACTTATACCGACTCATTCTCTTTTGGAGGTGTATTTTTAGATGCTTTTTATTTTTGTTTGAATTTGCAATTTCATATCATGGAACCATACACTTACATGTGTGTTACTTTAAAAAGCGGAATGATCGTTGCTTCCATAAACTAAATTTATTTTGATCTCGTGCAAGAAACTGGATTTGTCAGGCTCCTCAAGTTAGAATTCACCGCCAGTTCACATTTGGCTTATTATGTGGGTGCATCATGCCAATCCTAGAAGCCATGGATGATCAAATAACATTCCAGTGCTAGCTTTGGGATGCTTCCTGGTGGGGAAGGTCACAGAGGTCACACGGAGCAGGAAAGGATGATTCCTTGACTGGATAATGAGACCCTATTGCGGAATACTCTATACACATCGGTTGCAGTAAATAGAGAAACTAAGTCAGAATGAAACCGGAAGCTCCCTCCTCACTGGTTAGTGTTCATCGCCCCAGGAGGCGCTGTGCCTGTTCTTGGAAGAGAAGCCATCAACTGTCTTACATGGCTCCGAACCCTCTGAGCCACAGTAAGGAACCTACCGAATAAGATGTGCCCACTGATGCAATAGTGGCTGTCAGTGCTCGCCGATGGGACGAGAAACGACATTCACAGGAAGGAGTTCATACCTGATACTGTATACCTGGTCAAGCCCCCCCCCCCCCCACCCCCCTGAGCCTCAGGAGACTCATAGGCAATGGAGGGGAACTTAATACTCTTGTTTTACTAACCTGACTTGCATCAAACTCTCTTCTCAATATCTGCCGTGGGATCAAACTGCCTTCTAAATGTTTGTGGTTACACTCACGGACGTATGTCATCCTCATCCTTGATCAGAGAGGTTTCTCTCGCAATGAACTGTGTTGAATACAGGGATCGCACGGCTGTTCAAGAATGCTGAGGATAAGTAACGGGTGAGCACTCAGTCGTAGACCGTACACGCATACCACTGTGTACATCCTAGCGGCTAGAAGCAAGAGCTGGGAAACATTACTGAGCACGATACAGCTATTGCTATCACGAACTCACAACAGCTCTGAGCACCTACTGGGCTCACACAAGACTGAGCCTGTCGATAATCAGTCATGGATGAGGGGGTCCGTGGGGCCATATCCCTCCCTGTGGAGCCACTGGCTTTTGGTGGATGCTGAGGAAAGAGTCGTTGTCTTCAATACGTATTCACTAGAGAGCCCACCGAACTTCAGCCGATAGTTCCACATCCACGGCCATTGCCAATTGCTCCTAGTTAAGCTCAGTGGTTAACAAAACCAAACCCAAAGTCATCAGTGTAGGAAGAGGACTTGTAGGGAGGATTGAGAGTTGGCACAGTTGGGAGGGAGATAACAGAGGTCTTGGAAGTGAGAGTCACCAGAATGCATTATATTATATGTATATATGTATGAAATTGCTAAAAATAAAATTAATTCAAAAAGATTTAACCAGTTTGGATTCCATTAAGGAGAGATTTTTAAAAGTTCATATTAATCACTGAGGCTGATAATAGAGAGAAAAGAAGATTATTCTCCCAAGAGAGTAGGTGTAGACTTCCCAAGAGAAAGTCACCAAAAAATTGAAAATCTTCTTCCCCTCTGATACTGTCTCTTTGTTCTTATTCTCTTATCCTTTGTTCTTATGTATTTTACAGACACATTTTCATCACCTTTCCTTCACTTTATTTAAATGCATGCTTATGTGTCAAATACAGTAAGATTTTATTGTTGTTGGCTCTTGGGATACTGGCTCAAGGCCAGCGCCTCACCTATTTTGAAAAACCTTATTTAAGTAGTATTGTGTTTTAATGCGTTTTTACCTTTTTGGCTCAAAATTATAACCACTATATCACTAAGATATGATAGCTACAAGATAGAGCCAGATCCTTCTAAATGTTTTAGAGTACCCTACTTTATTCACAGTTCATATTTGGATGGGCATCATTCTCTCTCTCTTTTTGACATCTCTTTTTTGTCTAGCTCCTGTGTTGAAGCAATGATTTTTTTTTTTTTTTTTAGCTCACTATCTTCAATCTCTTGCAGTCCTTGGGGAATAGTTTCTAAGGGACAGAGGATGTAATTGCTGTGTTCTGGGGATGTGCTCATCCAGCTTCAAGGGGTACCTCCAGGGCCTCTTCTGGCTGTGACTGGTAAGGGCTTCCCATGGCTGCGCACTGCCAGGATGTCCTGTATCTGTGCACCTTTTGTGTACTTCCTGTCAGCAGCTGTGTGTGAGAGCTCGTATTTCCCCACATCTCCCTGATCTTAATGTTCTCTTGGGTCCTCATTGTTAATGGCAGAAGCACGAAAAATAACTTCCTGATTTAGTTTTCATGTCAATGTACATTTCTCTGACAATTACATGTAAAACCACCCCAGTTAGTTTTAGTGTTCATTTCTCGAGTACACGCACGTGCGTGTGCACGCGTGAGTATGCACACACAGTTGCCACAGCACGGGTTTGGTGGTCACAGGATACCTCGCAGGAACCAGGTTCCCCCCTTCGTCATGTGAGAGTGAGCACGGCTCATCAGGCCTGGCAACAAGTGCCTTTATCCACGTGAGCCATCTCACTGGATCTCCAGTTAGATCTTCCAAGGGACGTCTTCAACCGTGTTTGTTTTTATTCGTTACTTCTTTTCAAATGGCTTTCTCACATTTGCCTATCTGACATACAATTAAACAAGTACATTCACACGAACAAGAGCGTTGTGCTTTTATTGAGCTATCTGGGCACCCTTACCTGTGTCCAGGTGCACACGTTCTTGGGTCAGGGAAAGGGCTCAGTAGGTAAGGATGCTTCCTTTACAAGCATGAGAGTCTGAGTTTGGATTTTTAGGTCCCACATTAAGAGGAAGTCATGGTCTGCATGGCTGTCACCTTAGTGCTAGGGAGTGGGGAGACACATCCTCTTGAACACACACACACACACACACACACACACGAGTGAGAAACACACACAGAGAGAGAACAATGAGCAATGAACATGTCTTTATTCTAACTTTAAGGCATTACACATATATCCCCCTTTCCATAAGTAAAAAGAAAGTATAAAATTTTGTCAACTGCTTTGTTGGCATCTGAAGGTATGATAATCTGATTTATTCCATGCATAATTAAATGGGTATTTCTTTTGTGCCTGCGTGTATTCCCTTTGTCAGATGTCAATAGCACGCCCTATGAACAGCTTTTAGAAATTTCCTTCCTTGTGCAAGTTTAAGTGACATTGCTTCGTCTTTTGGTAGAATTCAGCTGTGCAATTGTCTGACACTTCTACAGTAAAATACTTTTTAAAGGAAACTAGACCTAATGTTTCCCTACCTTTCCTTATTAATTTAATTTTTCTTCTTGAATAGCATAAATCAAAAGTCAAAAATAGAGACTCATTCATTTGTTCCCCTCTGTGTTACACTGACATCTGCCCACAGTTCCACCAGCAATATGATCACCAGAAAATGTCAAAATCTTGTCTCTGCAGTCCCACTTTCCCACAGACCGTCTCCACAAAGATGTATAAATGGCAGAATTTAGAGTGACTCAGATTTTTTCCCCCATTTGGCTGCCACCAATCATAGAGTCCCTGTATCCATCTGTTGTTTTTAGTTTTCAAACACTGGCTTCGTAAATTTTTATTTTGCCTTGTAATTATCTAAAGCATATACATGGATAAAAGACACAAAACAAGGTATTAGAATAAGTCAATTTTGACTACTATTTTTCTTGCACTTAAAATTATGACTTAATGAAATATGAGGCCATAGTGAAGTCCACTGCAACTTCCTATCTTCCTCCTTTCCTTCTGTTTTGCTACTACTGTGTCTAGCTTTCATATGATAAGGCATTGGCGTTCCATTCAATAAGCACAGTCTCACGTTGGTTTTATGGTTAGCTTTAGACATAAGTAGATCAATTCCACTTACTCTCTTTGGAAAGGACCCACGGGCGTTCCATGATGTCAGTATCTGCGGGAGACACTCTGTGCCTTTTTAATCTGTAAAAATCTTGAATAGAAAAAGAATTGTCCTGTATTGTAAAGCTCTGCATATTTCTTCTTCCTCCAAGTCACAAGTTATGTGCAATTTCTGTTCTCCATTCCTAAAGTTTTAGCTTCCTTTAAATAATTTCAAATCTATTTTAATTTTTGGCCTTTTTCTATCTAGTCATTTTATTTTTTTGTGTTTGTAAATAACCTTCAATTTATAAGCCCATTTTATCTTCTGTGTATATTCTAAACATGGTCACTCTTGTTTTCATCTGTTTTTATTAATTATCGTAGAATATTTTTATTTGTGCTCTCAATTTTAAATCAATATGTAGTGAATAGTAATAAATTTCATTATGACATTTTTATGCACGTATATAATCTATGTTGATAAAATTACTCCCTGTAGCCCTCATATTTTTTATTCATTAAATCTATTTTTGACAAATTCATGTATATACATGTATAATATAATATCCTCTAATTACTTTCATTCCCACCCTCTCTTACTTCCCTCTCACCCCTGTCAACATCCTCCCTCCTTCTTACAAATTTCTTTCCCTTATTTGTTATTGTTTTCCCCTCCCAGGGAACTACTAGATTTAATCAGGCCCATTTGTGCGACCATTGATTTGCAGCTATCTATTGAAACTTAGTGAGCCCAGGAGCGGCTCCACAAATCAAGACAGTGACTCCTCTCTCTCAAAATCTTTCACAAGCCAACGGTGTTCCAGGGTGGGGACAGCACCCCATCCCTCACCCACGGCTGACAGTTGACAAGGATGAGCGAGCACTCACGGTAAGAGTTCTTGTTTACGGGAGTCTGTGCACTTTATCAGTTATTACACCGTGAAGAAGACGACTCTTCACTTTCCATCAAGAAATCATTGCACCTAAATCCTCTGAGATGAATGAGGCTCTATAAACTCCTTTCGTGACATGTCAGGCTTATCTTCCTCAAGGGTGTATGTAACTGTGTATGTGTATCCGTGTGTAAGGACATGCACGTGTGTCTATATGTGTGTAGGTGAGTGTGGGAAACTGCCTTAATTAGAGTCTTATTGCTGTGAGGAGATGCCATGACCATGGCAACTATCATAAAAGAAAACATTCAGTTGGAGTTGGCTTACACTTTCAGAGGTTTAGTTCATTACCATCATGGCGGGAAGCATGGCAGCATGCAGGCAGACTTGGTGTTGGAGGAGCTTAGAGTTCCGGCGTCCTGATCAGAAGCCAGCAGAAGAAGACTGTCTACCACATTGGGTATAGCTAAAGCACATGTGAGACCTCAGAGCCAGCCTGCATAGTGATGCACTTCTTCCAGCAGGGTCACACCTCCTATAGTGCCACTCCCCACGGGCCAACCTTTCAAACATGAGAGTCTTTGGGGACCTATTCAAACCACCACAGCAACCATGCACAGGGTAGAACCCAGAGGAAAAGTGCCAGGTGTCCCACCTGGTCACTGTCCACTTTGTTCCCTTAAGATAGGCTCTCTCGTTGACCCTAGAGCTAAGAAGGTAATCACAAGCCCCAGAGAGCTTTCTGAGTCTGCTCCCACAAGCTCTGGGATTACAGCATGCCTAAGACTATGTCCAGCACTTAAAAATAGGCTTTTTGATTAAAAAAATATTTGTTTTTATTCTCTCCCTGTCTCTGTCTCTATCTCTGTCTCTCTCTGTGTCTCTCTCTCTCTCTGTCTCTCTCTCTCTCTCTCCCTCTCTCTCTCTGTCTCTCTTTCATGTGTGTGTGTCAGGATAGAGCTCTCAGCATCTGCTCCAGCAACATGTCTTCCTGCCATTGCTGCAGTTCCTGTCATGATGAGAATGGATTGACTGTAGGCTGTGTAAGCAAGCCCCTAATTAAAAGCTTCCTTGTATTACAGTTGCCTTGTCATGGTGTCTCTTCCCAGCAATAACAGTAGACACCAGGTAACCTTTCACCTTCCTACGTGCTCAGTGAAAATATGTTAGCACACAACAATGATGAGATGGGCATAGGAGACCCTAGCCAATGCTCAGGGCAAACTCCCCCTCCTTCTCTCCTTTCTTCTCTCCCTTCTTACTCTACTTTCTTTTGCACTTTCACCATCCTTTGCTATCCATTTTTGAGTCAAATTGTTAAAATAAAAAAAAATTGTAATGCTGCCAGGAGACTGTCATTTTCACAGGGAAAAAGACCGTTGAAAAAAAATGGTTGCAAGTCACAGATGGGAGCTAAATGGTCTAGGAAACAAATGCTGTGAGGCTTCTCGGAGAGACCTTCGCTTTTCAGATTGAAATTTAGAAGTGTGCAATGCTTTTGCACTGTTGTACAAACAGTTAAAGGCAAAATGAAGAGCATTGCTGGTGGTTCAATCAGAGAGAATTGTTTCAATGAGTTGAAAGTGCAGCATTTTGATTGTCTGTCTTTTATGAGCTAAATCCTTGGGTCATACACATACACCTTTAAAGAAAGGGAAGTTAATGATTACATCATTGGTCTTCACAGCAGTACTCTTAGCTTAATGTATGCAAATAATGTTTGTTTCTGTGCTAGAACAGCAAACATGTTAATATTTCTATTAATTGAAAATTTCAGAGTTAAAAAAATCAGAAATATGAAACTAAACCGATTTTTAAATTTTAATCAGGAAGATTAGTTTGGGGTATGTTTCCTTCTATAACTGTCAAGCCTCTAAACTCCATAGCATCAGTGAACACCATCCACCTGCTAGTCTATGGTTTATGAGTGGTACTAACAGGAACCAAGTCTCTGTGATTATGTTTAGGTCCATAATACATCAGTCTTATGTTTTCCTGGGATATCTCATTAGAACAAAATACAAAGGGACTCTTACAGATTATCTGAGGCATAACAAGAAGATTCAGAGCTCAACCAGAAAAGGTACCCACTAGTCAAAGATCAAATGACTTGACTCTCCAAACAGAACATCACACCCTGTAATGAATTAAAACACATCAAATACTGAGTTTGTGATGACCCTACACTCCAAACAAAACAACAATGAATGTCTTCTTGGCATTAGTCTCCTTTGCAAGTTCATGAAGAATCAATGCATAATTCTAAAAAAAAATAACTAAACAATTGATAAACATAGGACTATGTTCTCTATGGCCCTATATCTCCAAAAAGGGACTCTTTGATAAGAGTAAGTTCCATGTTCTATCTTATAGACAAAGTATCAATTGAATAAAGAAATAAAGTAAGATAAGGTTTAGAGTTCCATCATTTTACAAATGCACAAAACTCATCATAGAAACTCACAATCTATGGCTGCTGACAGCAAGACTTGTAATCTGATTATTCATGAGAGATGTGGAGATAAATCGATGTTTGTGTTTCCATGATGACACAGTAAGAGATCCAAAATTTCACCTAGGAAGCATTCTGAAATCAAATTAATTAGAGGGAAATTTTAATCAATCCCCTAGACATAGCTGCTGGTTTATGAAAAACACGAGCAGCAGACACACGCATTAAATAACATCCTAGGGGCATTATAAGAAAAATTCAGACTATAAAAAAACTATACTGGATAAAAATAGAAAGAAAAGGAGAGAGAGAGAAGAAAGGAGGGGGAGAGACAGAGGGAGAAAAACCTGTCAAATCTTTGAAGACGTTGAAAATATTTCACATACATGTTATGTCCAATAAGACAGCCGCTAGTCATGAATGTGCTGGTAGTGAGTTTCTGCAAAGTGGCTGACAAGACTGAGGACTAAGGAGCTAAATTTCAAACTTGCTTGAGTCCTGATGTAACAAGATATTTCAAACATAAGATCGCTATAATAGAATCGTGGGGAAATATCAAACCTGAGTAGATAGTTATTTAATATTTAGAAATCTTGTGAATTTTTTGTTAAAGGATTGTAACTGGACCCAGGTAGTGGTGGTGTCCGCCTTTAATCCCAGTACTTGGGAGACACAGACAGGCAGACTCTGAGTTTGAGGCCAGCCTGGTCTACAAAGTGAGTTTCAGGACAGCCAAGGCTACACAGAGAAACCCTGTCTCAAACAAAACAAAACAACAACAAAGCAATTATAACTGTGTTTTTATAGAATACCATATATTTTAGGGAAAAATAGGGTGACTCTTTAATTATAATGACCTGTTAATTGCAGCCAGATTGGTAGAGTTAGAAATAAGGTCAGGCTTATTCTTGTTTGAATAGCTTATTCTTGCTCCTACATTCTTGATTTTTAACCGAAGATACATATTTCGTTAACTTGTTTGCAGTTATAAACTGCTCATTGCATGAAATCACAAATCGAACGAACCCCAGAAAGACTATGGAAAATCTGATGTAAAGGTCTCATTTAAGCAAGTGAGGTTTTTGTTCTGTTTCATTTTGTTTTATTAGTGTCGGTGAAATGATACTGTTGCTACATGGCAGACCAATGCTTACTTTGATCTGGCTGGGACTGCCCGGGGGCAGCTTTACATTCTAAGTCACACAACCACAGGTACTAGGGAGGTGGCATTCCAATAGTTGCGTCAATTCTACATTTTCCCATTAGAATCTTGGTTTTGTGGGGCTAAAGAGTTAGCGCAATGGTTAAGAGAGCACTGGCTGCTCTTCCAGAGGACCCAGGTTCAATTTTCAGCATCCGCATCAAAGTTTACAATTGTCTGTAACTCCAGTTCCAGCAGATATACATGCAAGTGAAACACTAATGCACATACAATAAAAATAAATCAATCATTAAAAAAAGAAAATTCTTTTTTGCATATGGGTGTGAACAGTGTTTGATATAGTATAAATGATTTTATAGCTAGGCTTTCTTCATTAATCTCTCTGAGGAAATAAAATACTTCTCAAGCATGGAGTAACTCTTGTTGAGTGAGATAAATTTTTTTTTAAATGCAAGTTATCATTATAAGATTGGAAATTACTCTCAGGCTTTGGTTATCCTTTGCCCCATTATTTGGGGGAGGGGAACAAAGAAGATGAGAGTCTGAGTGTTCTGAGCACACCTTCTTTTCCAAGCTACGAATGAAGGTCCTTCATTTGGCTGATTTCCTTTTCCTTATTGCTTCATAGCAACAGGAAAGATTCCTTTCTTTCTTACCACGAAGGAGAGCCTTGTGTTTGAACTGTAAGAGGGAGGGTAGGAGTTATCTTATGCAAAAAACTTTCCCAGCCACCAGAGAATGAAGGTTGAATCTCTTGAGGAGCGTTATTTAGATACATACATACATGCACACACTGACCCCATTTCATCTTTTCCTTAAAAGGGGGGTAGATCAGTAACTACTGCTTATTGGAGTATGTGTCTGCAAGTTTGACCACACACAGAACCTTTCTCATGGGCACTGCCCACCACCATCTATAAAAGACATCGATGTATTCATCTGGACCTCAACTTGTATTTTTTTTTAATTATATCATGAACAGTTTTCTAAAAGAAATCAATTTATTTGGAAGATCAAATTGAATGACATAAATCATTGGATATAATAGCAGTGTCCTTACAGCTAAAGTAGCATTATGATGTGATGTAGTAAGGGTGAGTGCGCACAGTGGGACAGCGACACCTCAGTGACAGGTGTTGGCAAGGGATGTTAAGAGGTGGGTTCTTGGGGGAGAATGGAATGAAGTTTGCTATAGACTGGATGAAGTCGAAGTAAAGATGGAGAGAGTGGAGATTTTATTATTATCTTAATAGACCTTATTTAGTGAGTGGTAGAAATAGCAGCTGCTCACTCAACCCCAAACAGAGTTTGATGTTTCCTACGTCTCGTGCTGACCTGTACTGGGTCTGGACTTGGTCTTGTTTATGGAGATCTTAGAGCAGGCCTGCTTGAGAGTATTTATCTACAGCTGTGAGTCCCAGGCTGCCTTTCAGGTGACAATGGCAGCATTTACATTTTGATTTTCCAATCCCACCCCCTTTTGCATAGCACAGATGAAGTCACACCACAGGATATTAATCTATGCCACTCATTGCCAAGTTTAATTGACAGACAGTGAGAGTGCATGGTGAATATGATCTCAAGACCTAGGATTGACACCCCCTCCCCCCTCCCCCCGCTGCTGACTGATGAGCTGCTGAGCATTCTCACATGGCCACTGTACTCTAGGGATTAATACAGGGGATGTGCTGCTCAAAGACAGCAAACTCATCTTTAGAAACAAAATTCTCTCAGTTCTCCTGATAGAACTTGATTTCAGGGGCCTAGACTATGAATCCAAGGCAATGAAAATATGGCTCATAATTTAACCTGTTTTTGGACCCAAGTGGCTTACAAACAAACAAACAAACAAACAAACAAAAAACTTGGTGAAAATTGCTTTATTTATCCCTTCTTACTTATATGAATGTCTTTTTGTTTGGTTGGTTGATTTTGTTTTTCTGAGACATGATTTCTCTTTGTAGCTTTGTCTGCCCAGGACTCCCTTTGTAGAACATGCTGGCTTTGAACTCACAGGCGTGTCTCTGTCTCCCCAGGGTGCTTGGATTACAGATGTGCACTGCTGTGCCTGGCTTATGAATGCTCTAAATAGCCTTTTCTATAGGGAAAATTCCCACTATCTAAGAGGAAACTAGGGGTATAAAATTGTCTGTGACAAGTATGATTAGCCAATTTATATTAATTTGTTGTTTTCAGAGCAGATGTGGTATCACTTATATCTTCTGCTAACAGAGATTTCTTTCTTCTTCACTGTCTCCTCCTCCTCTCTCTCTTTCTTTTGTGGTAGTTTCTTGTGTAGCCCAAGCTGGCCTTTAACTCATTATATATCAGAGGCTGTGGTCAAACTTCTAATCAGTCTGCCTCTACCTCTGAAGTGCTAAGATTGTATTAAAGTGCCAACATGTCTGGCTTGCAGACAGATTCCAAATCACCTTGCCTAATTATATCATTTCTATCAAGGAAAATGTAGCTGTAGGATATACATAAAGACTGCATCTTTTGCTATAATCGAGAATTATTTAAAAAAAAATAGTCAATGCGGTCATTGCTTTGAAAATGTTTGGCATTACTTCTAAGAGAACAGTTTCCCAGAAGAATGGTCCTCTTAGCTGTCTGGAACTGTCTAACCCTGACTTTAGGCACGCAGGGTGTGTTAGCATGTGGAATTCAGCATCTAGAGGAGCACAAATTTCACCGGGAGTGCAGTATTGCTATGTCAACACTTGGGTGCCAAGTGTGTGCTTCTCAGGTTATACAAGCCTCCAGGGGAGTAAATACAGTTCCTACAATAAAGGGTGGAAAGTCTCAAAGAGAACAAGCTGACATTACTGCGGGTGCGGCAGCAATATCTGTGCCTATTGCTGACTAGGAGTTTCAGCCCTGCTGACAGGTCAGTGATGACGAGGTTCAAACACACTTTGATGATGCGAGTTCAAAGTTCAGTATTAGTAAGGACTAAGAAGTAGTGATGTCGAGAAATTTAAACACCAGAAAGGGTCTATGAAAGGGAAGTTGCCTTCTGAGGCACACAAACAAAACAAAACGAATCAAAACAAAACACAACAAAAAACCAGTTACTAACTTTGTTTGTTGAGACAAGGTCTTTCTATGTAGACTAGTCTTTGAACTCACAAAAATCCCCTTGCCCCTAACTTTTGAGTGATAGGACCAAAGGTGTGTGCTTTCACACTCAGAAGTTAAGTTTTGAGAGTGGCATTAGGTGACAGACCTAGATATCCAGTAGATTCCAATGATAACTACTAACTAGGAAGGGTGTGCGTGTGTGTGTGTGTGTGTGTGTGTGTGTGTGTGTATGATGAAAGCAGAAGACTGTGAGAGGGAAGCAATAGATATTAAGAAAGGAGGAAATGAAGGAAATAAAGAGTGATAGAATACATGTGACATAATGAGATGCTTGTGGCATGAAAGCAGAAGGGAAGTCTATTTGGGAGTACAAAGGAAGCCGGCAAAGGGGAAGGAAATGCTGGCATATGTGAGGGTAAAAGAGAAGGGGGTAAATAAGAACAAAATATAATGACATATATGTAATGACACGGTGAAACCTAATTTTTTTTATGCTAACACAAAAATTAATGATCAGGGGTAAAAAACATGGCTCAGTGCTTAAGAGAGACTCCCGCTCTTCCTGAGGACCAGAGTTCAGTTCCTAGCCCACAGCTGTCTGTGACTCCAGCCCCCTCTTCTGGCCTCTCTGGATACTTGCTCACATGAGGCATACTCTCATATAGACACACGCATAAACATAAATGTTTCGTTAAATCTTAAAAATTTAATGAACCAAAAATTTAAGATTCTAAATTTAAGCAAAAATTTAAGTCTCTAAGACTCACCAGCTCGGCCTTCCCAGATGGAAGGCATGCCAAGCTGTGGGGGATGGGATGTGTGTTTTGTGAGCTGAGAAGGTGCACCTAAGGCGAATGGTCAGCACCTCAGTTATTGCTGATGACTGACTGAGGGGCAGCAGAGTATGGAGCCCTGGAGAGTGATGAGAGAATGAGACTTCTGGAGTCAGGCCAGCTGTGGCTCCCTGGCAGTGGTTATGTGTGTCTTACTATATAATATGGTAGTATTTCAGGTCACAGGTGACATCTCTAACTTTGATAGGGGGATATGTTATTAACTCACAGAAGAATAATCTGTGAATTAATGAAAAAAATTGACATATTAACAGTAAAGCTAATGGCCAAAGAGTTCAAGGTTTTCGAAGAGCTTTGCTAAGTAATTTTAAATGTTTATTTATTTGTGTACTTTTGTGTATCTTGAGATGGTCTCAGCATGTATCCCAGGCCTGTCCTGAGCTCGCTATGTAGGCCAGGCTGGCCTTGAACTCGTGGTACTCCTTCTGCTTTGGTTGGCTAGATGCCCCCTTCCCCCACCATGCCCGGTGAGTTTCGCTCACTTTACTGTTGACTTTGTTTTATTTAATTTACTTTTTATATATTGAAAATAGTTATATATTGAAACTTGATTCTTCTCTCCTATAAAGTATTCCAACCACAGCCTTGCCTCTCCCTTATTTTTTTTAATTGAGGGCTGTGAATGATAAGAAGTGTAGATCCTGGGGAAAAGACAAAACTTTATGAAGCATCTTACATCGGGCATCAGTAAAACAAGAGTCACCCCTACTAAAGGAAGAGGCAGACACTCCGTAAGATGGAAAATAGATAAACTAGAGCTCTGTGCAGGCAAAGACAACTGTCTGAGAATGCCAGGCAATTACCAAGATAGGCTCATTGATCTTCAGCAAGACTTGTGTGTGTGTGTGTGTTTTCCTTGAAATTTCTACAATTAGGTAAGTGGGTGGATAATGAATGGATATTTAGATTACATAAGTTCCTGGGGTGATGGATTGCATTATGTAGCTAAGTACTTCGCAAAAGAGGGGGGAAACAAACATTTGAAAGCAACTTCTTCAAAACACCAGATGAAGACAAAAATATTTACAGGGCAGACATAGGTGTGAACAGGCAATTGCCTGCACGTTATTCTTTTCATATTAAAATGTGTCCTACGTATAGCTTATTTTCCCACAACTCTAGTTCCAGTTTGCTTCCTGTTGCTATGATTGACAACATGGCCCAAAGCAACTTAGAGAAGAAAGGCTTTCTTTACAGTTCCAGGGTACAGTCAACCAGGAAAGGAAACCAGGGCAGGGCTTCAGAGCAGGAAATGGCAGGCAGGAATTGAAGAGGAGACTGTGGGCGTGAGGTGGGAAGATGCTGCTTACTGGCTTGCTCAGCTATCTGTCCTGTAAATCCCACTTGCCTGCTGATGGCACCACCTACAGTGGTCTGGGCCCTCCTACATCCGTTAACAACAACAACAACAATAACAAAAAAAGCCTCAACCTGATGGGGACAATTCCTTAGCTGCGATTTTTTCTTCCTGTGTATGTCTCAGTTTGTGTCAAGCTGACAAAAAGCAACCAGCACAATGACATATTTGATAAGCGTTTCTCACGTCAATAAATATCCTTTAAAATATGATTCTTGTGATTTTATAGATGTGTTGAAAGTATTTTGTGTCAAATGGATACAATATGAAGACAAATCTGAAATTCTAATGAATTGGATACTCTGGCTATCTTTTATGTTGTTTGTGAGTGACGGAAAAGTGAAATGACCTTGACATACTGATAGGGGCTCATTTCTTCGAAGCTTGAATTTCTAGATTTAGGCAACCCTCAACGCCGCGAGTGGCATTATAGCTCCTCATTATACAGGATCCTATTGTGTGACAAAACCTTTCCTGGGGAGACACAATCCGTGTCTCCTCGCCCCACACAGGGACCCCACCACAAATCAAAGTACAAATATTACAAAAGTGTAACTTTGTGAGCCAACAAGTTTTATTGGGGTTACTTATAGGAATATGGGTGGGGAATCACAGGAGCAGAAATGGTTCAAGAGGGCCGCAGCATCAACACAGGATGGGTGCAGCTCACAAAAGCCGAGAAGCCTGAGGGTCACTGTGTAGCCTGTAGGCAGCCCAATAGATCGGAGAGTGTCCTATCCAAGTAGCTATTCTAAACCTCTTCCAGGTACCTGGTTTAGCTAGTGTCAGACTATGACTTTCACTCTTCCGAGAGCCTTCTTTGTAGCTTGGCTTTGCTCCTCTGAGTGGTCCTGAGTTCAATTCCCAGGAACCACATGGTGTCTCCTCTATAATGAGATCTGATGCCCTCTTCTGGAGTGCAGTCACACCTGCAGGTAGAATGCTGTATACATAATAAAATGAGGAGAGAGAGAGAGAGAGAGAGAGAGAGAGAGAGAGAGAGAGAGACTTGTTTACTGCTACAGAAGGGCCTAGTGGATCTGGTCAGGTTCAGGGACTTCTTGAAGCTCTTTTGTTTTCCTTGCCGCTTAAGAAACTTCCCTGCAGTATGGGATGTTTCAGACTGGGAGGAAACTTACACAACAGACCCAAGCCACCTCTAGTTTTCTGATTTGACTGTAAGCAGGCAAAGATTGTTCATGTGCAAGGTGAAGGGAATCTGGCCAGCTCGGGCATGGCAGGCAAGGCAGGTATGGCTCTTCTCCCGGATTGCCTCTGTCTTGCTAAAACAACAAACAAACAAACAAACAAACAAAAAGTTACAGTACTAGCCACCAAGGTCTACTACCTTAATTGACTGCTTTGTCCTCTGAGGTTGATTAGTAAGGTCCTGCTCTCAAAGTATTGAAGTCCCGCAATCAAAAGCCCTTTGGTTCACCTAAAACATGTCCAATTAAGGGCTTTTCCCCTTTGCCTTCATTTTTCTATGTGCCACATTTGTCTTCTTTCCAGGGGCTTTTATTCTCTTTAGCCATTCTCATCTTCCATTTTTTTTAACCGTATACAGTGTTTTGCCTGGATGCCAGAAGAGGGCACTGGGTCTCATTATAGTTGATTGTGAGCCACCATGTGGTTGCTGGGAATTGAACTCAGAACCTCTGGAAGAGCAGGCAGCTCTCTTTGCCTCTGAGCCATCATTCCAGCCCACTGGTTTTGTTCTCCGGGAAAAATACCCCTTGCCCCTCTCCCTTGTTCCCTTCTCCTTCTCATTGTCTTCTGTCTGTCCGGTCTATTATTGCCTGCTCTCTGTTCTTCTGGAGCAAATAAACCTCCTTTGTGATGAGAACTTGGTCTTATCAAAAATCTGCAGGTCCTGTTGGGTGATAGTTTATGACGCCCTTTGCTGTGTGTTTGTTGCCGACAGGGGCTGCTTGGCAGTGCTCAAAGCAAGGGTGGTGATTCATAGTGAGAACAGACCCTCCCACGCAAAGTTTCACCAAATAAGTTACCTTAACAAGTAGGACAATAATAAATACTTCACGGTCATTCAGAATGACCTGGGTCTGTCCCATGATAGGATGTTTCTAGAGAATTCTGAAATGCTTTGGAAAACCCTTCGAGTCTTGCTAGCTTCCTGCCAGGTGGGAGAGGTCTGCTAAGCCTCAGGTGTGGGTTTGATAGCGAAGATTTCCCGTGCCTATCTACCTGCAAGGAGATGAGGAAAAGCAGTAACTTAAAAAAAATGACTTCTCTTTATTTTTCATTTTATGTGCACTGGTGTTTTGCCTGCATATATGTCTGTGTGTGGGTATCTGACGCCCTGGAATTGGACTTACAGACAGTTTTGAGTTGCCACGTGGATGCTGGGAATTGAATCCAGGTCCTCTGGAAGAGCAGCCAGTGCTCTTTAACCTTTAAGCCATCTCTTCAGCCCTGAAAAAGTAGTAACTTTTAAGGGGCATTATTTCCTATTTCACAGCTAGTGTTTAATAATTCTTTCTTCTGTCAGGGTTGGCGATAAGTCATTAATATTCATGTCTTCAGGATTCCCCGCATGATACATATTATTGGCTGGCAGTCTGAGCCTCTGTGTCCAGGCTCCTGGTAAAAATGAGTGAAACAAAACTCAAATTCTCCTTACTCAACAACAGAACAAGATATGCCCCGCCCCCAACCTCTAGGAATGCATTCTGGGTAAGACCCACTGTTAAAGTCTGGCCCTACAGAGGCAGACACATTTTCAACCACTAGACAGGATCCTACTTCATTGGGTCTAAGTACCATGAATTTTGGAAAACCAAGGTGCTTCTCTGCCACTTCTAAAAGCCATGTACAGGCCAATCTAGAGGTCAGATGTGCAAAACTTGTACAAAGGTCACTAGACTCTGGCATCCTGACAAAAGTTATTTGATATTGAGATTTCTTTGGTTTGCTGTATTATAAGGGAGACAATTACAAATGTAAAGAATTACATTGTATACGTTAATACCACTAAGTCACGCACATGCACACTTCTTCGATTTTGGGTTTTATCATTTAGAGGGCCTCATAGTAGTTTACTTACCAAGGGCCACTAACAGCAAGTGGCTGAATGTACAGAGAGGCTTTTAATTTCATTGTAATCCAAAGCTTACAGTCATTTTCAGGGGCAAACTAGTTTGTGTGTGAGGAGTTCTATGCCAAAAAAGGCAAGTTTTATTTAAACTTTTACTATACTATTAACTATTATAAGTTTCATAAAATACTATTAACTATAGTAAGTAAGTCTACTTATCTTGAGATAAAAGATGAGTTGAGCAGTTCCAGTCTCTTGGGATATCGTTCACGTTACATTTTTTTGTATTATCCAAGAGGAAGGAACCAGGCCACTGCAGGTGTTTTCAAACCTGGCAGGGGTGAGTAGTAGGGGGAAAACCTAGGAGAAGAATATATTGAGGTTCACAGAGGACAGGAGAGAGAGAGAGAGAGAGAGAGAGAGAGAGGAATCCTGTATATTCTAGTCTATTCTTGTTCTGTAGGAGGAAGCGTTAACCAAAGAGGAGGGGACCCTGAGGAGAAAACTTTTGCTTCCATAACCAAACTAGGATAAGGCTTCCCACAAGGCTTTGGCTATTAAGACAGGATATTTATGTTTATACAAATGTGTGCAGAGGATCAAATTTATATTGCATGTCTATATTTGAATGCCCTTCCCCCTCATTGAACAAGAAGTGTTTGTTCTTAGCCAGGCTAAGAATGGTAGAATACAAGTCATATTCTATTTTTTTTTTAATAAAAGAGTTCCTTGGAAGGGAAAAGAAGACAACCTCCAAGTGAAGGCACTTGTCTGTCTTTCGAAGAATGGAGGAACATTCGCATAGGTGCCCAAAGATATCAGATGGATTTATTCTTTGTAGTCCTTAGGTTAAAGCAAAGAAATGAGGGTGCATGAGAACAAATATTAGCGAAGGATGAGGTGACACTGCAGCTCTAGTAAGAGCTGCTGGGAGGAATGGAATTCTTGGCTGACTATATCCTACTAACCATGCATAGCATCTGTGGGCCCTGATAGTAAATTCTGATAATGATAACATTTACCAGCAGGGGGTGCAGTGCCCTTAACTTTCCTTTTGTGACTGACAGGTCCTTTTTTCAACAGAGTGCCTCTTTTCTAATTGCAAATCCGTCAAATAATCGAGATCCTTTCACCACGGCACTGTCTAGATTGAGGCTGAGCTAGATGAGACAGGAGCCCAGCTGTCATCTCCACTTGGTTTGTTTTCTGCCAAGAAGGTCTGCCCCAGGCAGCTGGCTCCCAAATGTCCATCAGTGGCCACAAGAGGACAGGAGAAGATCGTGTGGAGGGGTTAATATGACTCTATGGCTTTAATAGAAACCATCACAACACACCATCTGCCAATGTTTTCTTGACATGTTGACAACGTTGACATGCTTCCTTGAAATAGCCATCGTTTGCATAGCTGCTTAAAGGGGCGGTCTGCATACTTTAAGAATTCCAGCGTTGGTGATCATGTGAGCTATTCCTCAATGAATTTACCAGCAGACGCTTTCTTCAAGTCTTTTCAGCTCCCTTCATGGTCCTGTTCTGTTCTTTGAGATCCCACAGGCCCACTTAGGAATCTCCTAGGGGATTTGATCACTTGCTCATGACTGGTCCACACAGCCATCCCTGTGTGAGCTGAAATTGCAGGATGAGTGTTGCCTGCTGCAGTCTGGGATTTGGTCCAGGTGTCTTTTTGCTCCCAAGTCACAGGCACTTGCCTACTTCTCCAAATTCAAATACTTGAATTTGGAATTCAATCATGGTGTGATTACACTATGGCTTTATAGGTTCAAATGCAAAGGACCAGTTTCCAGAGGAGCCAAGCAAGACTGGGAGAAGGCGCCACCCCAGGCCTCACTCACATAGAAATCCTAGGATGTTCCTTGAAGCTTTTATATCAACCTTCCTCCGCATTAATTATTTCCCTCCAATGTCATTTCTATGCTGTGTTTTTATTTCTTCTCTTCCTCTTCCTTCATCATCCTTTCCTTTGTTTTAGCTAGTAAAATACAGAAAACTCTTGAGCACAAAGGTGGCTCTAGATAAAGGCAGACAGTAGATCACTTATTAACAACACAGATCTCTGTGCTTTTTTTTTTCCACATATACTTCTAGAAGGACCACCGGCCACTCCTCATAGTCAAGTGTTGTGTGACATTCTTCCTGGAAAGATATGAGCAAACTGTTCACCCCATATAGGGACCAAAAATATAAGGAGACCAAAATACAGAAACCGCTAAAGTCCAACCTGAGTTTTATTAAGGTCACTTACAGGAATATGGGTAAGAAGTTACAGGAACATAAAAGACTCAGAGTCTCTTCCAGGAAGCTGGGATGGTATGAGAATGTCTCTCAACAGTCCTTACTGCTTATATAATCTTAGAGAGGTAGGGAACCTAGTGAATTTGTTCAGTTTCAGGGACTTCCTAAAGTTATTTTGTGTTGTTTACTTGCTGAGTTTGAGGAATTTCCTTGAAGGATGGAATGTTTCACCTTCACATAAGCATCCTGTGTGTTAATGAGCTTCCCTCCAAAATGGGAGGTTTTTAATCTTTGAGAATACTTCTGTACAACACCAGAGTTGGGGATGACTAAAGGGGATAAAATAAAGAGGAATATCACCCATGGGAAAGAAAAGTTTAGCTATTGAGGAAGTGGGCAAATCTATGAAAGAAATGACAGGAGCAGACTTGCTAACTTTCTAGGGTTTGGACCTTCAATATTCTAAAAGGATGCATGTTAAAGTGTTGGTGCTATTAGAAAATAACAAAGTCTGTAGGAGGTGGGGCCTAGTGCAAATGGAAGGAAATTAAGGTATTGGGGACATCTTCTTGAGAGCAATCCTGGGACACTGGCCCCTTCTTAATTATTTTTTTTTCCTATCTGTAAAAAAGCTTTCTTCACAATGTGTTTTCACTACATTGTTCTGTCTCAACACAGGTCCCAAAAGAGTGTGGTCAGCTGACTATGGCCTGAAATCTCTGAGTCTAAATAAACTTCTCCTTTTTACACGATGATGATCTCACATCTTTTGTTACAATGGTGGAAAGCCAACAGGAGGGTAAATTGAAAATTGAACTCTCCTTCCTTCTAAAGAAAACTGACGTGTATTCATCTTCTAAGGAAACGTATGTCTCCTTTCATTTCCTTCCATCTTTATTTGGAATGAAGTGGTGGAGAAAGCGTTTAACTGCCAGATTTAAGAAATCTGAGCTGGGTGAGGAAGTGGTAAGGAGACCCAATTTGAATGAAACCTGGAGACTGTAATACTAATATCAGATCCTAACCTTCCAAGCTAAACCACGAAGAGGATATTTTCAAAAAGCCAAGAATCTTGGGCAGTGCCATCAAGTGAGAGACATTTTCAGCAACCCACATTTTTTTCTGGCATTCCTTAATTTCTTGTCTGAAGACTTTGTCCTTGATCAAAATCCTACCCCTGTGTCTCCTACTTCCTGAAGAGAAACTCACTTACTTGTTATCAACAAGACCTAGGGACAAATTGTTACTGTCATTGCCATCTTGGAAGTGATGTGTACCATGGGCATTGGAAGCACAAATGTTTTTATATTTAATCTTACTAGACATGTATAAATTAAAAATCTGACAAGCCCAATTCCATATTTTCATTGAGTAAAATGATTATATACATACATGTGTTATTACTAAAATGTGTAAATTCTGTGGAGTTAGTAGAAATGTTTAAGCCAAGGCACATGAATTCACAGAATTCTGGGAAGCACTTAGAGAGCTACTCAGTGCTTTTGCAGCTGAGGCCAGGAAACAGAGAGGCTCTGTGACTCTGCCCAGGAACAGGGTTCAGGTCCCTGGCTTCCAGGAAGGTGGTATTTCTTGCAGGGTTAGTTACCTAAAAACCTCAGGTGAACTGAGGAGCTCTGGGCAGGAGAGTTGACCCGCCGGATAACACCTCCGGAAGTTTCCGATCAGGAGACCCATACACCAACCTCTCTTGTATCTACCACTTTCAAGTTGCGGGGCCAGACCTGCCAGTGGACTCTTCCATCCCAAAGTTCCCCCTTTTCCATCCTCTAAGCCCTCCACGCCACACGCGCACATTCTCCTCTCGTGGCTAGACCGAGGCCCTCCAGTAGCTCCGGTGAAAAGAACAATTCTGCTTCTGGAGGTGCCTGTCTGCTCTTATTTCTAGTCGAAATCATTTTACTCCCCATATTGAACTGAACATGTTTCAAATGAATTCATTTATTTTGGTAGAAGTTTACTATTTAGGTGGACACTTTGCATCTGTCATGATTCCAATTACTAAAGACATTGGCCTTCTGAACATCCAGGCATAAATGGGAGAATGTGCGTGAGGCCCGGTGTCTCTGTAGAGAGCTATGGGCAGTTGATAGTTGCTGTGGAGGGGGAGTCGTTGCCTTTGGTGCTAATAGCCACTGCTCAGTTATCAGTGCTCCAGTGGACAGCTTCACACTGATGCCTGTTCAGGTGGTCTAAACTCAGTGGGTAACAAAACAAGAACAAAACAAAACCAAAATTACACAATAGTGGGGGGGGTGTTTTTAAGGGGGACAGGATAAAAGAGGGTGGAGTGGTGGACCAGAATGAATTGTATGCTTCTGTGAAATTGTCGAAAACCAAATTAATTTTTTTAAAGAAGGAAGGATATGTATATGCATATATACATACAAATTCATATTTACATAATTATAATTCTATTTTAATTATATATTAAATATACATATATTTATATGAATATAAATTTATATGTATGTATGTATATCTTACAGAGACACTTTGGATCTAAGTAAGTGCCCTCCAAATGATGAAAAGGAGCCATGTGTTGTCCAAGCTACTGGGAGGTGCTCGTTTGGACTGATGTATTTGACATTACGGATCCAGTGCCTTTCTGTAAATCCACTGATTGAGAATCTCCGGCAGAATCTGAGCAGGCAGCAGCCTTCTTTCTTTGTTGACCTTGATCCATGTCCTGACTAAACAGCACGTCATAACTATGCAATGGTGCGACTCAAGCAACCTCCAACTATAACCCCTGAAGGAGTGACTGCTTCAGTCCCTGTCATGCTGTCCAGGACATGATTTGGGAGACTCTGGCCTAGGCCTGTCTCTGCATGGTGTAGACGGGAGGCCTAAGCACATCCACACCCCACCGTCTCCCCACACGTACACACATTTTCTCTTTCTCAGTGCTAGCTGCGGCTCCCAAACACCTCCCTCCTCTTGATTCTCTCAGCTTGGAAAATTTTAGCTCCAGGAAATGTATTATTTTTGGTAATAATATATGTATGTGCATGATCATCACTTAATGAATCAGGCTTATACAATAATTTATCCACGCGTGGTAAGATGTTAAGGTTTAAGAACATTTATGTTACCAACACCCATGTACATCTCTTCCACGCACATACCTCCAGCACGGCAATGATAACAGACAAATTATAGGCTTCATTCAGAATCTCACAAGTAAGCACCCACGTGCGGCCTTTCTGGTCACTTCTGTCTTCCCAACTGGACTTCAAACCTAGCAGAGGCGGGACCATACAGGAAAATTGTGAAAGTGAACAAGATTGTTTTATTGTTTAACTAGAAAAGACTATCATGTAAATGGAAGAAATTATCAAATGCAGCATTAGTCTTTTCACTAAAAGCTAATTTCTAGTACTAATTAATTAATTAATTTTCTACATCAGTTTAGAACTGGGGAGGAGATAGAATGATAGACATCTCAGCTGAAAGAAAACCATTTCCCAGTGATTGTAGCTGAGTTCTGGGTGAGGTCAACCTCTGGAAATGGTATCCTCTTTGGGATCGTGATGACCTAGGAAGTGTAAAAACTGTGGTCTTGTAATCATCTTAGTTTTTTCTTGGCTCAGTTCAGTTCTGTATGAGCAAAGCAGTATGAGTTCCTTTATAGATATATATTCCATCCTGAGATGGCACAGCCCTAATCCGTGAAAGGAGAGCTGGAAAGATGAATTTGCTAATACGTTCCTAGACCTGAGTGAGGTTAATTTAAAAAATGGATGGATTAAAGTGTGCTCTCCTTTGTCTTAGGGGAAAAATGTAAATTTATTGGTACTTACCATATTTACCTTAAGATTAATGTTGGCTTCAATGCTCATAACCTAATGCTCCATTTAAAGAGAGACGTCTATGTGGCTTTCTGACCTCAGTTGAATTCTGCTGGAGGATATTCAAATTCCACGTGGAAATTGAAGATCTGCTGGAATAAATGCACGCGGCACACCATGGGAAAGCATTCACTGATGTTAAAAATGTGGTCATCTCAGTGGTTGATTCTTTTTGTTGTTGTTGTTTTGCAATTGAATTTTTTTTTGTAGTTCATTGCAATGCACATGCAGAAAAGAACTACTAATAATGTCATTACCGGTTTCTTTTCTCCAAGTATTTGGGACACCTACTATTATTCAGGAATTTTTCAGGTTATTTTGCACATTTGCTAAAGTTGAGGTAGTAAGCAGATTTTCACTATCCTTGAAAAATTGAAAACTAGTCAATTCCTTTGAATTTTTAAAAAAAATGAATTAATGATCAATTAATTAATTGTTTCTTTTTTTCCCCGCATTAAGCCTTTATTTCTATATTCCAGCTCCTGTAGTCAGCGGTAATGGGAGTATAGGGATGAATTAAACAGGCAGGATATTGTCCACAATCTCAAGCTTCATATGTTGAATGAAAGTAAATTTTCATCATCAACGCTGATTATTTGCTCAGATACAAGTGGATGTACAAACACAGATGGTAAATGCTATGAGCAAATGATACATAGACAGTTCCCATAAATGAGAGTCTCGTTTTAATTTGTGTAGGGTTACAAAGCAAAATAGATTTGCCCGTTCACTGAGCTTAAACTAGCCTTTTCTGTTTAAGCATATTCAAAGGTGATTGCACTGTAAGGCGGAGAGGAGCAAAACACAATTTATGAAATATTAGGCTTAGATAAGCCCCCATCTACAGTGTTAAGGTGATTTTTTTTCAGAATTAATTGTTTCTTAATTAATTAATTATACCCCTTATTCCTCAAAAAGAGGACCCATTCCCCACTAACCCACCCCAGCTCACCAAGTTGCAATATGACTGAGCTCCTCCTCTTCCCCTGTGGCCTGGTAAGACAGTCCCACCAGGGGAAAGTGGTCAGAAAGCAGGCAACAGGGTCCATGTGAGAGACAGCCCCTGCTCCCCTTCCTATGGTACCCACATGAAGCCTGAGCTGCCCATCGGCTACATCTGTGTAGGGACCCAGGTCTAATCCATGCATGGTCCTTGCGTGGTGCTTCAGTCTCCACAAGCCCCTCTGGTTCCTGCTGAGTTGGCTCTCTTGATCTTCTTATGGAGCTCCTGTTACCTCCAGGTCCTTTCCACCAATTTCCCATAAGACTCCCTGTGCTTTTCCCAATGCTTGGCTGTGAGTCTCAGCGTCAGTTTTGATCCACTGCTGGGTAGAGCCTCTGAAAGGACAGCTATGCTAGGCTCCTGTCTGCAAGCATAGCAGAGTATTGTTAATACTGTCAAGGACTGGCTGTCTCCCACGGGGTGGGTCTCAGGTTGGGGCAGGCATTGGCCCTGCTCTATCTTTATCCTTGCACATCTTGTAGGAAAGGTAAATTTTGAGTCAAAGTTTTTCTGGGTGGGTTAGTGTTCCCCTCCCTCCACTAGGAGTCTTCTCTAGTTAGAGGGAATCCTTTTCAGTCTCTATGACCCCTGCTACTAGAAGTCTCAGCTAGAGTCACCCACATATCCTCCCAGAAGCCTCCCCTGCTTTAGGTCTTCCAGCTTGTCACAGAGATGTCCCTGCCCATGGTTTCTCTTGTCTCTGCAAGCCCTCTGTCATCCTGGCCCCCCTCTCCAGGCCTGACCTCCGCCCTCATTTCTCTCTGTACTCTCTCTCCTACCTTGTTCTTTCTCTTCAACCACCACCACTGTCTGTTCTATATCACCTTCTTTGTGAGAGTTAAGCATCCTCCCTTGGGTCCTCCTTGTTACTTATCTTATTTGGGTCTGCAAATTGTAGTATATTTATTCTCTATTAGGTGGCTAAGATCCATTTTTAAGTGAGTACATACCATGTGTGTCTTTCTGGGTCTGGGTTACCTCACTTAGGATGATCATTTCTTGTTCCATCCATTTGCCTGCCAATTTCATGATTTCCTTGTTTTTAATAGCTGAGTAGTGTTCCATTGTGAAGATGTACCACAGTTTCTTTATCCATTCTTCTGTTGAGGGACATCTAGGTTGTTTCCAGATTCTGGCTATTATGAATAAAGCTGCTATGAACATAGATAAGAAAGTGTTTTTGATGAATGGTAGAACATCTTTTGGGTATATGACCAGGAGTGGTACAGCTGGGTCTTGAGGTAGAGCTATTCGCAATTTTCTGAGAAAGTGCCAGACTGATTTCCAAAATGGTTGAACAAGTTTGCTTTCCCACCAGCAATGGAGGAATATTCCCCCTTTCCACATCCTTGTCAGCATGAGCTGTCACTTAAGTTTTTGATGTTAGCCATTATGATGGGTTCAAGATGGAATCTCAGAGTTGTTTTAATTTTCATTTCCCTGATGACTAATGGTGTTGAGCATTTCTTTAAGTGCTTCTCAGCCATTTGAGATTCCTCTGTTGCTAACTCTCTGTTTGGCTTTGTACCCCATTTTTTTTTTTTTTGCCCATTGGTTTATATATTTATTTATGTTTTATGGATATAATGAAGTAACAGCTCACTTGTTATATACTTTTGGTATTCCTATACCTTTTTTTAAAATTTTTAATTTTCTAAAATTAATTACAGTTTATTCACTTTGTATCCCAGCTGTAGCCCCCGCCCTCATTCCCTCCCAATCTCACCCTCCCTCCCTTATCTCTTCCCATGCCCCTCTCCAAGTCCACTGATAGAGGAGGTCCTCCTCCCTTTCCCTCTGACCCTAGCCTATCAGGTCTCATCAGGACTGTCTGCATAGTCTTCCTCTGTGGCCTGGTAAGGCTGTCCCCCACTCAGGGGGATGTGATCAAAGAGCCAGCCACTGAGTTCATGTCAAAGACAGTCTCTGTTCCCCTCACTAGGGAACCCACTTGGACACTGTGCTGCCATGGGCCATATCTGTGCAGGGGTTATCTCCATGCATGGTCCTGAGTTGGAGTATCAGTCTCAGAAAAGACCCCTGTGCCCAGATTTTTTGGTTCTGTTGCTCTCCTTGTGGAGTTCCTGTGCCCTCCAGGTCTTTCTATCTCCCCCTTCTTTCATCAGATTCCCTGCACTCCACCCAAAGTTTGGCTATGAGTCTCAGCCTCTGCTTTAATACCCTGCTGGGCAGAGTCTTTCAGAGGTCCTCTGTGGTAGGTTCCTGTCCTGTTCCCTGTATTCTCCCTCTTCTGATGTCTGTCCTGTTTGCCTAACTGAGTGAGGATTGATCATCTTACCCAGGGTCCTCCTTCTTCCCCAGTTCCCTTAGGTATACAGATTTTACTATGTTTGCCCTATATTATATGTCTAATATCTACTTATAAGTGAATATATACCACGTGTGCCCTTCTGCTTCTGGGATACCTCAGTCAAGATGATCTTTTCTAGGGTCCACCATTTGTCTGCAAGTTTCATAATTTCCTGTTTTTAATTGCTGAGAAGTATTCCATTGTGTAAATGTACCACAATTTCTGTATCCATTCCTCAATTGAGAGACATCTGGGTTATGTCCAGATTCTGGCTATTAGGTATAAGGCTGCTACGAACATGGTTGAGCAAATGTCCTTGTTGTGTACTTGAGCATACTTTAGATATATGCCTAGGAGTGGTATAGCTGGATCTTGTGGAAGCACTATTCCTAATTTTCTGAGAAAGTACACATTGATTTCCAAGATGGTTGCTGTGCCCCAGTTTTTAATTTAATTATTTGGTTTGTTAGTTTTTAATTTTTGAGCTCTTTATATATTTTAGATATTATCTCTTTGTTGGATGTAGGATTGGTGAAGATCTTTTCTCTGTAAACTGCCGTATTGATCCATTGACAGTGTCCTTTGTCTTACAGAGGCTTTTCAGTTTCAAGAGGCCCCATTTATTTATTTTTTAAATTAATTAATTTATTTTTTATTAATTACAGTTTAATTCACTCTGTACCCCAGCTGAAGCCCCCTTTTTTTCGTACTTTCCCCATCCCACCCTCCCTTCCTCTTCTTCTCCCATGCCCCTCCTCCAGTCCACTGATAGGGGAGATCCTCCTCCCCTTCCATCTGATTCTAGTGTGTCAGGAGAGGTCCCATTTATTAATTGTTGATCTTAGAGCCTGCACTGTTAGTGTTCTGTTCAGGAAGTTGTCTTCTGTGGCAGTGCATTCAAGGCTTCCCCCACTCTCTCTTCTAATAGATTTAGTGTCTCTAAATATATTTTAGGTTTAGGTCTTTGATCTACTTAGACTTGAGTTTTGTGCAGGGTGATAAATGTGGATTTATTTGCATTTTTCTACATGTAGACATCCAATTAGATCAGAACCATTGGTTGAAGATGCTTTCTTTTTTCTATTGTATGGTTTTGGGTTTTTTTTTTGGTTTTGTTTTTTTTTTTAAATCAAGTGTCTGTAGGTGTGTAGATTTATTTCTGGGTCTTTGATTCAATTTCATTGACCAACTAGTCTATTTCTGTGTTAGTACCTTGCAGTTTTTATTACTCTGTAGTACAGCTTGAAGTCAAGGATGGAGATAGCTCCAGAAGTTCTTTTATTATATAGGATTAATTTAGCTATTCTAGTGTTTTTTCCATATGAAGTTTAGAGTTGTTCTTTTAAGGTCTGTAAAGAATCGTGCTGGTATTTTGATGGGGACTGCATTGAATCTGAAGATTGCTTTTGATAAGATGGCCATTTTTACTATTTAATCTTGTCAATCTGATCCATGAGCATAGCAGAGCTTTCCATCTTCTGATATCTTCTTCAATTTTATTCTTTAGAGAATTGAAGTTCTTGTCATACAGTTTTTTTTTTTTTGACTTGCTTGGTTAGAGTTACACCAAGATACTTTATGTAAATTGTGGCTATTGTGAAGGGTGTAGTTTCTCTAATTTCTTTCTCAGCCTGTTTATCATTTATATTCATGAGGGTGACTGAATATTTTTTGAATTAATTTTGTATCTAGCCACTTTACTGACAGTGTTTATCAGCCATAGGAGTTTTCTGGCCGATACTTTGGGGTTACTTATGTGTACTGCCATATTATATGCAAATAGCAATACTTTGACTTCTTCCTTTCCCATTTGTATCCCCTTGATCTCCTTTGGTTGTCTTACTGCTCTGGATAGGACTTCAAGTACTATATTGAAGAGATACAGTGAGAGTGGACAGCTCTGTCTTATCTGATTTCAGTGGGATTGCTTTAAGTTTCTCTGCATTTAATTTGCTGTTGCCTATAGGCTTGCTGTATATTGCCTTTATTGTGTTTAGGTGTGTGCCTTGTATTCCTGATCTTTCCAAAACTAACATGAAGAGGTGTTGCATTTTGTTGAATGCTTTTTGGGTATCTAATGAGATCATCATATGTGTTTTTTTTCTATCAGTTTGTTTAAATGATAGATTTTGTTGATGAATTTCATATATCAAACTACCCCTGCATGCCTCGGATGAATCTTACTTGATCATGGTGAATGATATTTTTGATGTGTTCTTGGAGTCAGTTTGTAAGTATTTTGCATCAATGTTCATGACGGAAATGTGTCTGAAATTCTCTTTCCTTCTTGGTTTATGTATCAGGGTGACTGTGGCTTCATACAATGAGTTTTGCACTGTTCTTTCTGTTTGTATTTTTTTTTTTTTTGAATAGTGTGAGGAGTATTGGTATTAGCTCTTCTTTGAAAGTCTGGTAGAATTCTGTGCTGAAACTATCTGGCCCTGGGCTTTTTTTGGATGGAAGACTTTTAATGACTGCTTCTAATTTCCTTAAAGGTTTTAGGACTATTTAATTTGTTTACCAGATCATGATTTAGTTTTGGTAAGTAGAATCTATCTAGAAAATTGTCCATTTAAGTTAGATCTTCCTATTTGTGGAATACAGGTTTTTGAAGTAAGATTCTTTGGAGTTTGTCAGTGTCTGTTGTTATTTTCCCCTTTTCATTTCTGATTTTGTTAATCTGGATGCTGTCTCTCTGCCTTTTAGTTAGGTTAGCTAAGGGTTTTAGTAAGTTATAGCTAAGGGTTTGTCTATCTTGTTGATTTTCTCAAAGGACCAGCTCTTGGTTTTGTTGATTCTTTGTTCTTTGTTTATAATTTGTTGATTTCATCCCTGAGTTTGATTATTTCCTGCTTTCTATTCCTTTTGGGTGTGTTTGCTTCTTCTTCTAATTCTTTTTTTTTTCCTAAAGCTTTCAGGTGAGCTGTTAAGTTGATTTTATGTGATCTTTCCATTTTCTTTATAACTTTTCTTTAGTGCTATGAACTTTCCTCTTAGCACTGCCTTCATTGTATCGCATACGTTTAGGTACATTGTGCCTTTATTTTCATTGAATTTTAGGAAGTCTTTAATTTCTTTCTTTATTTTATCCCTCACCCAGTGATCATTGAGCAAGAAGTTGTTCAATTTCCAAGAGATTGTAGGTTTTGTTTTTTGTTGTTGTTATTCCTGTTGCTTTTGAAGCCCGGATTTAATCCAAGGTGATCTGATAAAGTACAATGGATTTAATTCAAATTTCCTGTATTGGTTGAGGTTTGCTTTGTGACTAACTATATGATCAATTTTGGAGAAGGTTCTGTACAGTGCTAAGAAGAAGGTATATTCTTTTGTGTTTGGGTGAAAAGTTGTGTAAACATCTATTAGGCCCATTTGGTTCATAACATCTGTTAGTTTCATTATTTCTCTTTTTCATTCCTGTCTCAATGATCTGCCCAATGGAAAGAGTAGAGTGTTGAAGTCTCCCACTGTTAATGTGTGGGGACTGATACATGCTTTAAGCTTTAGTAATGTTTCTTTTACAAATGTGGGTGCCATTGTATTTGGGGCATATATGTTTAGAATTGAGATGTCCTCTTGATTGATTCTGTTTTTGATAAGAATGAAGTGTTTGCTTGGAAAACTTTTTATCAACCCTTTGCCCTGAGGTAATGTCTATCCTTGTTGTTGAGGTCTATTTCTTGTATGTAGTAGAATGTTGGGTCCTGTTTATGTATCCATTCTGTCAGCTTGTGTCTTTTTATTGGAGAATTGAGTCCTTTGATGTTGAGAGATATTAATGTCCAATGATTGTTAGTTCTTTTTATAATGATGTTGTTGGTGGTAGTGTGTTTGTGTACTTGTCTTCTTTTGGTTTTGCTGAAGTGAAGTTATTTATATCTTGTGTTTTCTTGGGTATGGTTAACCACATTGGGTTAGAGTTTTCCTTCTAGTTTCTTCTGTAAGACTGGGTTTATGCATAGATATTGTTTAAATTTGGCTTTGTCATGGAATATCTTGTTTTTTCCATCTATGAAGATTCAAAGCTTTGCTGGGTACAGTAGTCTGGGCTGACATCCATGGTATCTTAAGGTCTGCAAGATATCTCTCCAGCCTTTTTGGCTTTTACAGTCTATGTTGAGAAGTCATGTATGATTCTGATAGGTCTGTCTTTATATATTTTTTGGTTCTTTTCCTTTGTACCTCTCAGTATTTTTTCTTTGTCCTGTATATTTAGTATTTTGATATATGTATATAATTTAATTAATTAATTTATTTATTTATTTTACAATATATTCACTTTATATCCCAATTGTAACCCCTTTCCTCATCTCCTCCAGGTCAGATCCTCCTTTCCTCTTCCCCTATTCCCCTCCCCTAGCCCACTGAAAGGGGAGTTCTCCTCCCTTACTATCTGACCCTTGCCTATCAAATCTCATCAGGACTGCCTGGATCCTCTTCCTTTGTGGGCTGGCACGGTCGTCTCTCTAGGGAGAAGTGACCAAAGAGCAGGCAACCGAGTTCATGTCAGAGACAGCCTCTGCTCTTCTTACTAGGGAACCCACATGGAGACTGAGCTGCCTATGGGCTACATCTGAGCAGGGGTTCTAGGCCCTCTCCATGCATGGTCTTTGATTGATGCATCAGTCTCTGCTGGCCCCCCTGGGCCCAGAAATTTTTGGCTTTCTTGATCTCCTTGTGGAGCTCCTGCCCTCTCTGTATAAGACTCCCTGTCCTCTGTCCAAAGTCTGGCTATGGGTCTCCGCATCTGCTTCGATCCTCTGCTAGGTGGAGTCCTTTAGAGGACATCTATCGTAGTCTCCCATTCTGTTCCCTCTCTTACACTGCTTCAGGTGTCTATCTTGTTTTGCCTTCTGAAGGAGACTTAAGCGTCCTTCTTAGGGTACTCCTTGTTGTTTAGCTTCTTTAGTTGTATAGATTTTAGTATGTTTATCCTATATTTTATGGCTAATATCCACTTATAAGTGAGTATATATCATATGTGTGTTTCTGATCCTGGGTTATCTCACTCAGGATGATCTTTTCTAGCTCCATCCATTTGCCTGCCAATTTCATGATTTCCTTATTTTTAATAGCTGAGTTAGTATTCCATTGTGTAAATGTACCACAATTTCTGTATCCATTCCTTTGTTGAGGGACATCTAGGTTGTTTCCAGAATCTGGCTATTATGAATAGAACTGCTACGAACATGGTTGAGCAAATGTCCTTGTATAGTTGAGCATATTTCAGATATATACCTGGTAGTTGTTCTGGGGAGGTGGGAGTAGTCTGGCTTCCAGATGCTGGAGCCGTGTTTCTGGAACTCTGGGGTTGTGTTCAAGTAGGCAGAAAGAACCAGGTGTCCGGTGCTGGGAGCCTAGGACAGTATGTGTCTCTTGGACTTGGGAGCCGTCCATTGAGGGCTTGGTACTGCGGGTCCTTAGCTCCCAGGATGCCTCATCTCCTCCTTTGAATTTTCACAACAGTATAAGTTAACAAAATACATTCCCCCCACCCCCAATGGTGAAACTATATCAAGAGTTAGTACAGATTTTTACAAATTATCAAATTAATTGTTAAAAATTATTATCCATGGCAGGAAACATATAGAAAGACAAAAATCTAGATTTCTTACCTTCTTAGAGAACTTTGGTTTGGGGGTTAGTAGAAATAGAAAGTTTTAGATCATTCTAGATGTTTTTTCCAGATGTAAAGAAAACTTTTTTTCATCTCAAGTATGACATGAATGTGTTTAGTTAGATCCTATTGATATTTTAAAATGTTCAGAAATTGGAATTAAAACTTCTTTCTTTGCCTTCTCCTTTTCACCCTGCTGCCCCCGCCCACCGCCAGCTGGTCTCTTTTGGCCCCATTAAAGGAACTAAAAGTCAAAGCTTGGCTGCAGCTCTTGCTTCCGTCTTGATTTATTATTAGAGGTTAACCTCATTTTTGGAGTGTCTGTTGTGTACTGGGCATGGCTGTGATGGAGGCTCCAAAGGATTTCGGGATGATCTATTCATGGAAAGTTATGATAAGATGTTTTGGCTCAGTTGTGCCATTATTAAACGTTCCCAGGACCAACTAGGTAAGTTGCAAACCAGAATTTTACTTCTCACACTTGTGGGTAGAAGGAGTTCAAGATCAATGTACCAGTGCCACTGATGTCTATTAAGGGTTCTTTTTCTGCTTCCAAGGCAGCTTTTTACTCTTATGTCCTCACAGGACAGAAGGGACACAGTGAGGGGACAGACTCCCTCATGTAGCCATCATAAGAGAGCTAATCCCATCTCTGAGGACGGAGTGTGGGGCCTAGAGTTCTCACCTTTTAATATCATCACCTTTGCTTCCCATATATAAATATATATATTTGTATATAGCTTCCCATATACAAATATTGGAGGTAGTCAAACATCCAAACCATTGTTTAAAATCAATTTGGAACATCAGGTGATTGAAAATTATTTATGCACGAGTCACTGTACAGGTATCCTGAGTAGTCAAAGTAGCATATGGCATTTAGGTATTTTAACTGTTAAAACTTTTTAATGTGTTTTGTAGCTTCTTGCTGTGAAGCAGATATGAAATATGAAACCCCTCCCCCTTCAATCATATTTCTGTGGCCAGCTGGTGTGTGTGGAGGTTGTGGAACCTTTAGGTACTGGGGCCTAGAGGGGCTGTCATTTCCAGGGTTGTGCCCTTCAAGGGTATTTTTGGGGACCTTGACATCTTCCTTGGCTCTTCGTTCCTCATCTCCTGTACAATGGCCCCTTCTCCTGGTCCACTTGCTCTGCTTTTAAGCTGCAGATTGGGTATACACCCCTCTTCTCCGTATGTTCCTGCCACCATGATGTTATGCCTCATCACAGGCCTAAGAGCAATGGGGCCAACTGACTATGGACTGAACCCTCTGAACACATGACAAAGCATGATGAAAAAAAATTATAGACTTTCCTTCTTTTAACTTGCTTTCTGCAGGATATTTTGTCACAGTAATGAAGGCCAGCTAGCGCAGCGGATATGGAATTTCCTTAGAGTCAGTATGCATATTAAGGGGGGGGGGAGGGAGAACACCTCACTGCTCCACATTTTAAATTAAAGTGAACTCTGAACAAATTTTATCACCATCCAGGGTAAAAAAAGTGAGTAGTAGTTACAAGGACAAAAGAAAAAAAAAAAAAGCAGTTTCCCACCCACTAAGAACACGTCTCTGAAAGAACACGTCTCTTGTCATGAATGCTTGGAAACCACACATTATAATCATGACACCAGTCAGTTGTGCATGCAGACACATGCCTATCAATATCTCTGACACTACAGTTTAGTTTTTAAAACAGTATCGCTTGATGCCAACATTCTGTATGGTGAGAAAACCAAGAATCCAGCTTCTTGCTTTATTTAAAAATCAAGTTCCGTAGATAGTTAAAATTTCAGAATTTGATGAGTATTCAAACGAAACTTGAGTATGTCAAAATTAAGCTCTGGCAAACGAGGCTGGAGGCCTGTCACAGAATGTAATTATTATAAGGCACTTGGAGTTCATTTAGCAACAACGATAAGTTCTTTAGGTTTAAAACCTTGTTGCTTACAAGCTCATGGGATTTTATTAAGTTCCCTAAAGTCATTTTATGCCCCCAGCACTCCTAACGCTTCAACCCTTCGGCAGAATTCCATCTTCTTGTATAACTTGTCCTTATACCCTTAGGTCTCCCAGACCCCACACCAGGTAGTCATCACTTGGATAAAAAATTGACAATTGCACATTCGTAAAGATTTTATTTGTTTAGCTATTTTATCTTGCATGATTTCTCACTGCTTTGAGAAATTAATAGGGTGTATCTATTTATTTAGAGAAAGCTTGATTTGTATAGAATGTTGTTTCGATGTTGTCTTTTTTAATCAGGTAAGTTAAAAGATAAAAGTTGCCTTTTATATAGTATAGGAAGAAAGGATTTTGAACGAGGCTCTTGTTTGTGTCTGGAAACGTTCTTTCTGTGTATGGTCTATTGATCTAGGCTGGTCTCATTTTCATCCCTTCCCTGGAGGAGTTTTCTTGATCTCTCAGATCAGGTGTGGTATGCATCTATTGCTAAACCTTGGTATTGGAGATCTGTGTTCTTCCATTAGAAGTCTCAACACATTCCCACTAGTTTTCCTCGGTAGGTTCTGGGCTCCATGAGAGCAAGGACGACATTTAAATCTTAAACTCCATGCAACATGCAGTACATGCGTGGCAAGCACGTGCTCTGACTGTGAGTCTGGGTTGTCAGAAATGCAATTCATACCAACCTACACAACACAAATAAGTCAGAGGCTCATGCAATAAGAGCTGGCTGAGATGAAAGTGGGTGGCTTCATTATAGATTTGTACCCAGAATCAAGCTGCCTCTTTATGGGATCTTCATTTGTTGAGTGTTCTTTGCCTTTGTACTAGACAAGATGTCTCCAATGGTATAGACTTTCTGATCCTCAACAGAAAGAATTCTATCACCAGAATAAAAGAATAGATGCCAGGCAATCAGAAATATTGACGGCATTAAAAATTTATTTATCTAGTATTTATGTTTTTTTTTTCTAAAATGCTCCAGAAAATAGCATTGAGAGGATGAACATATAGATACAAAGTATTTATGTCCCATGCCTGTCATATAGTGGTAACATCGTGACAGGTGGTGATAATGACTTTCACCATTATTGTTTTTACTTACTGCTGGGAACTTAGTAACTTTTCAGTCATATCCATGTAAAAAGATTATTCTCATCATTTATTAAAAAGCAACATGAAGTTTCTAGAGAAGATATCAGAATGGAAACTACTCCAAAGGATCTATTTAGGAGAAGTGTCAGTATAAGAAAGAATAGACACTATCCCAAAGAGAGAAAGAGGGAAAACATCAGATACGCACCAGGGCAGTGAGTGATGGAGCAGCTGAAAGGTGCTCAGAAAGAGGCAAGCAGCACACTGAACAGAAGCGAGCCAACCCCAACAAGCTCCCACTGCTGAGCTCCTGATGCCAGGAGCAGAGGCAGAAGCCTCATCCAAAAGCAGTGTGTTTTCTCCTTTCTGAGTAGTACTGGGAACTGAGCCTTCAACAGTAGACTGCTGAAAAAGATCTCCAATTAAAATAGGAAAACATTTAAATTAACAGATTAACAAAATGCAGTTCAGAAACCTGGGAAAGCAAGGCACCTCGATGCGGCTAAAAGACAGTAACTCCACTCCTCAGCTGCGGAATCGCAGGATTCTGAAAGGGCAGGATGCCAGATAAAGAATTCAAAGGTTTAGTGGTGAAAATGAACAGTGATCTCAAAGAGTATTCAGCAAGCAGTCCAGGGTCTAGAGAGGAAAGTCAGCAACATAGAAAGAGCTCAGCACTATGGATGGAAAAGTCAGCAATGAAGTGGAGACTTCAAAACAGAAGCAAATAGAAATATTGGAAACAACAATAGTAACTGAAGTGAGTAAATTTTAAACAACAACAGCAGAAGAAAGAATATTGGCTATGAAGGACAAGGCCAATGAAATGTTGTTAAAACAGTAAAGAAAAATAAATAAAAATGACTATAGTGCTCAAGAACACTGGGATACAATTAAGAAAATCCCATTACTAACCAAGAGGGTAATTGCAATTGATACTTACTTGGCAAGGGAAAATCAGTTTTGTACAGTGGAGTGTCACTGTGTCTATCAGTCATACTCCAGGGCAGGCTCCATGCCCAGAAGGAGTTAGCCAACACAAAATTGAATCCATTTTTTTGTACATGTGCTTTTTGTCTTTGTTTTTTGTTTGTTTGTTTGTTTCTATTTGGTCTTAATTTGTTGTTAATGATTGCTTGCTTGCTTTTATTTTTATTTTTTATTTTTTGGCTTTTCTTTGAGGTGTGTGTGTTTGTGTGTGTGTGTGTGAGAGAGAGAGAAAGAGACAGAGAAAGCATGCATGAAGCATGATGTTAGGTAGACAAGGTGGGGAAGATGTAAGAGGAGTTGGTGAAGGGAAAGAATAAGATCATAATACATTGTATAATTTAAAAAAATAATAAAAACTCAAACAAACACATGAAAGAAAACAGGCACAGTGTAGAAGAGCCCAGGTAAATACTAAATACAGAGAAGCTACTCAATGTAATTATAGCAGAAAAACTTTCCAGATTCAGTGACAGAAATGAAATTCTTTACGATAGAGGCAGTTAGAACCTCCAAATGACAGGTTCAGAGAGGAATGTCACCAACACAGGAGAAAAAAAAATCAGTGAAGAAATTGGAAAAAATTAAATCAGGAAAAAACATTCCCACAATTTTTTTATAGTTGAGAAGGTCCCCCCCCAAAAAAACCTCAAAACAACAACAACTACAACAAAACAAGCGAATAAACAATCAAACCCCACAGAGGTTGGGAGATGGTTCAGTGCTTAGGAGCACTGGTTGCTCTTTCAGAGGATGGGAGTTTAATTCTTCCCAGCACCCACATGGTGGCTCACATATGTCTGTGACTCCAGTCCCAGGAAATCCGACACTCTCTTCTGGCCTTTGTGAGTAGAAGGCATGCGATATGCACATACACATGCAGGCAGATCATTGATGAACCAGCTGCCTCCATCTTAGGCTTGAAAGCCATCATATAGTAAAGACAAACTAGGCTCGTTTCTGTTCATGATTAAACCTCCATTTCTCAAGGATTGGGCTATGACCCATCTGTAACCTTAGCTACAAATGGTTCTGTGCTGCCTGTTTCAGGAAAAGGTGATTTTGACCATGAAGACCTTGTTATGACTACCCATTGCTATGTCTACCTTGGTATGACCATCTTGCAAACATGTCTTTGTCATTAGGACTAACTTGTTATGTTTATGTTCTGCTTCTATAACCTTGCAAATGCCTGCCAAATTCCTCATTTGGAACTCCCTAATCCTGAGTTATAAAAACCATGTCTTTCTCATATCCAATGCTGAGATTTTGAACCCCGCTTTCAGGAAAAGATAGCCTGTGTACACTAATAAAAATGCTTTCTTTAATCAATTTGGCCATGGTGATTTGAATTGGAACTAACAATCTTTGGAACTAACAATGCTCGTACACATAACAGATTTAAAATTAAAAATACTGTACAATATTGAAAACCATCTTATGTACAAAGAAAAATATGAGAAAAAAGATGAGATTTCTTAACAGCAACAATAACAGCCAGGAAGATGTGACTTTCAGGAAAGTACTGGAAGTAAATAATTGCCAGCCAAGCTATCTCTTTAAATCAATGGGGGAAAAGGACCTGTTCTAAGAGAAACACAGACTAAGGCAGTTCATAACTATGGAGCCAGAAGATGCTCAGAGGGATGCTACCACGCCAGGTGAAATCCCACTCAGATTAGTGCTGGATAGCCAAGCACTAGATTCATATTTTTCTCTCTCCCCCAAATAATTTAAAAATGAACCAAGGAGCTTAATGTAAGACTTAGAACTCTGAAGAACAGGGAAAACACTTCAAGATAAACAGATAGGCAAAGTCTTTCTGGAGAGAACTCTAACACCCAAAATAATGCCAAAAATTAATAAATGGGATTTATATATAGAAGCAAAGAGCTTGCTGAGTAAAAGAAACAATATTTAGAACGAAGAGACAACCTGCAGCCCAGGAAAATGAAATGCTTTGAGAACTATCCGTACAAAAGTAGCTGGAATAGGTAAATAACTATAAAATTAAACACAGTCTTCCAAGTCATTCTATTAAGAAATGGGCTAACTGTAATGGGTTAATGGTTCTCAATGGAAGAAATACAAATGATGACTCCATACTTGAAAAGGTGTTCAATAGCCTTAACCGCCAGGGAAATACAATATAAAATTGCTTTGAGATTCCGTTTACCCCAGTCTGCATGTCTATCATGTTCAGATGACAAAGATATGAGAAAAGGGCTCTTGCATACTGCTGGTGGGACTGTAAGGTTTACGCACTGTGGGCGTCAGCGTATAAGTCTCTCAGGACACTAGAATACGACCCGGGTTTATTCCCAAAGGGCTGTAACTGAACATACCTTAGAGGTACTCACACATCCAAGTTTATTGCTACATTATTCACAAAGGAAATAGAACCAAGCTAGGTGTCCATCAAACATTTGAACAGATAAAGAAAATGTCGTACAGATGCATAGTGGAATTTTTATTTACTCATGAGGAAAAATAATATTTGTAAAAAATAATCCATTTGTAGCGGAATAGATGTAACTGGAGACAGTTACTCTGAATACAGTAAACCAGAGCTGGAAACACAAAAACTCGTGTGTGTGTGTGTGTGTGTATGCGCACACACACAGAGATCATGTAATTAGAAAGGGAATAATGAGAAATAGAAGAGATCTTGTGGGGTAAAAACTGATAATGGATGCATGTGACATCAAAGCTGAATGGCAGATTACTTGTGAAAGGGAGGGGACAAGGAGGAGGAGGACGGACCAGTATGATGAGTCACAGTAGAGAGTAAAGACATATACGTGTGAGGGTTCCTTAAATGAAACCTACTAGTCTGTAGGACAATTTAATAATAAAAACAAGAAGAATGTAAACAGGCAACCTGATAGCTAACCTTTCCGTGACTGTCTTTCACGCCGTATGTACTTGAAGAACTTTGTGTGTTTGTGTCTTTGTTTGTGGCTGGCCACTTGCATCTCGCTTCTGTCTTTGGCTTTCCCGTCTTGCCACAATGACCTGCTACCTCCCTGTAGCTGACCAAGTTCCTCTTGTAATTTTAATTTGTACTTTGGGTGTTAGCATAATTAACTCTGCTTGTTTCTACTCCTTTCCTGTTTCATACCCTCCCCCAACACCTAGGGTCTTTTCATTGCTCCTCTGAGGACCATTCAGACTTACTAAATGAGTTTTCTATTTAAAGTCTGGTCCAGGGAGACTGTGTTGCTTTCCTGAGACTATTAACTTTGGCTTTCCCTGTGTTATTAATTTTTTCTTATTTCTGTCAAAATTTTTAAAATATTCTAAATTCCACAGTGAGGACTTCTCCCTTTTTATTTTCTTTTTTTTTTAAAAGAAATCTAAGTTCTTAAAGTGGGTTCTCAAACTGTCTGGGACCATGCAGCTTTCCAGGAGAGTTCGTAGACACAGCTGTGAGAGGAAGGCATAATAGGGGTCTTTCTGGAGTTTATATTTACGCCTTGTGAGTTTTTAGGGTCTATGGTTCCAGACAATAATACTGTTGATAATTTAAGAACTGTTCTGCTTCTCCCAGAAGAAAAGGGAGGGCTAGGGCTTGTTTCTCTGACTGCATCTTGCCTTTGGTCTGTTCTTGGATGTATGCTGTGTGTAGTTTCCGAATGGAACCCTATTATCCTGGGGCAATGGCTTCGCAGAAGTCAATTTCTCGACGTGGTGCAGTCTGTGAAGACTTTCCCATGAAGAGAGGCAGCCTCCCCCTCTCCTCCCCGAGGATGCAGTCCTTTCAGGTGCTATGCTACTCTGAAAAGACAGTGCCTGCCTCCTTCCTATGCTTCCCTCCCTGAGAGATGAGGTCCATTAAGTAAATTGTCTTCCTCTTCGCTCACAGGGATCTCTGAGTTCCCCTTAACTTCTTGGACTTCAGCACATGTTTTGAAGCAGGTTATTCAAAAGCCACACAGGGGAACAACTTCCTGATCTTTCTACATAATACCTTAAATTTGTTCAACACAGAAACAGAGCCACGAGGCTCTGGGTAGTCTCCAACAGCGTGAAACAGCCCTCTGTGCTTATCTTCAGACTTGTAGAGTGAAGCTTGCAGCTCTCGTTAGAGAAGATTCTCTTTACAGTGACAGGCAGTTAACGTAGAGTCCCACAAGTGGACAGAAGGCAGAGAATAAGTGATGGTAGAATGTTCAGCCCTAAATGGGACATCTGTATCACAATCCCAGGCCCCAAGACTCAGGATTCAGGGCGGAAGGGGGGTGGTGCAGAAAGATTACAAGAGCCAGCCGTCAAGGAAGACTTCTACAAAACAGTGTTCTCTGAAAAAGTCGCCGCATACAGGAACTCACAGTGGCTGTGGGTGCTTTCACAAAGCAACATTCCAGCATGAGCAGGGAGGCATGTGCAGACTTCATCCCTAGCTAACGAGCTACTGCCAGCTGACGCCTACTAGAGGACAGAGAACCAGTTTTCCTCTTCTTTCGCTTAATTAATTAATTAATTAATTAATTAATTAATTAACTTTACATTCCCATTGGAACTTCCCCTCCTTCCTCTACTCCCAGACCTCCCTCTCCCCTCTCCTTCCCTCCCCTTATGCCCTCTCCCTTTCTTCTCAGAGAAGGGGAGACCTCCCACTGATATTAACCCACCTTGGCTTATCAGGTAGGACTGGATGCATCTTCCTCTACCCAGGCCAGACAAGGCTATCCAGATAGGAGAAAAGGATCCAAAGGCAGGCAACAGAGTCAGAGACACCCCCTGCTCCTGGTGTTAGAGGTTCCACATGAGGACCAAACTGTACATCTGTTTCATATGTGAGTGTAGGGGAAGGGGAGGTAGGTTCATCTCACAGATACTCTCTGGTTGGTGGAGAACCAGCTTTCTTCAGGAGTGTTGTGGGAAGGATGGGAGGTTAGGAAGGCGATATGGCGAGGGAGGTTTGGGAGGAATTGATGTGGGAAATGAAGGGGTAGATATGATCAAAATACATTGCCGATATGTATGAAAACCCCAAGACTAAGCAAACTGTATGTTTAAATAAAATGACACCAAAGGCTAAGAAGTAGAACAGAGTAGCTATTCTTAGTCCTCACTGCATAGTTTTCAGACTCCTGATATTTAGATAGAACCCTCAGACTCCCTTGTGGTTTCCTTGTGTGGCTGGGGCCCGCCTCCCTTGTACGCCATCACTGACAGAGCAGATGGGCTCAGGGATTGGACTGGGGCCAAAACGAAGAATTCCCACGGAAGTCTCTGTGCTGCAGGAGTCAGCCACTCTAAGGTTCATACACAGCAGGCTACTTGTACACACCAAGTTCTTTGTGTTCAGCGGGGCGGGGGTTGGGAGGGGAGGGAAAGCGATGTTCCAAAGCTGTGTTCTGAGGCTGGCAATGTGAGGGGCAAAGGGCTAGCAAGGATGTGATGGGTCAGAAGGACTGAAAAGGATGGCCCTGTCAGCCTGAGTTAAATGTGGGAAATGAAAAGGATAAAACCTGTGAATTCTTTATCCTTCTGCTTCGCAGCTACAGGACTTCTGATCCAGGAGTGTGTTCTCTGTGTTGATATGTCTGTATGTAGTCCCATAACAGTGGGGTCAATATTATCATACTACCAGGCAGTGAGATTGGAAGGGCATCTAATATCACTCTTGTGTTTATTGATTAAACACAGGAGCACACTCCTTAGGGAATGACTCCCCTGTAGTCTCCGTCACCCAGAGATAACCATTGTCAACAGTGCAGAATCTGTTCTTCCAGGTTATTTCTATGCATATATTAAACAAACGTAACACTCGTGCACAGAAATGCATTTCGTATAGAAACTGGGCCATCCACAATCCTGCATGATAGCTTGTTTATTCAGTTACCAGGGTATTTCACATACATCCCATTAAACATAAGTGTGGAAGACAGAGCACAGAGTTGTTGCCTAGAATCATGACTGATGGGGGTGAGACCTGATTACATCTCTAAGGAAACTTAGATTATAGTAATGACTATTGCAGAGCCATGCCTTATCGTCAGTTATCATATTTTATAAACTCACTGTTTTTTTGGGGGGGGGTGCAATAAAGGTTGGTGCAGAGCATCATTCAAGTTTGATCACTGTAGCAGTCACCAGCTGACAACTGATGAAACATGCATGTTGCTTCGGAGTGTTATCTGTCACAGTTCCAAGGAGGTTGAGTTCTGATATTATTTTCAAAGCAGGATTGTGAATCAGAGTAGAAAATATTAGACCAGGTCCGATTAATATTGCATCAAGAACAGAAATTCCAAGAAGTCCCATTGAACACAATATTTTCTTTGAATTCTTCAAGTCTATTTATTTGAAAACTGTGATTGTTAAGACACACAAACTCTGAACTATGATATTAATTTAATAAGTAGTTAAACTGGCACCATCAAGTTCAAAGGATGAAACCATGTGGGTCGCAGAAACTGAAGAACTGAGTGAGGCTGCTGTGTTCTGGCTCCCAGCCAAACATTCTTTTTGGTAAAATACATTCTATTTTGAAGGAGTTATAAACTTGCAAGCTGTGCTGGAGAAACGGCTCGGTGGTGAAGAGCATTTGGTGGTCTTCCGGAGGGCTCACAGTCACCCACACCAGGAGACTAACGATCACCCAATCACTCCCGCTCCTGGGAGATCTGACACCCTTTCCGGACACTCGTCTTTATGCGTGTGCCCACACACATATACATAAAGAGAAATAAAATAAAACAATAAAGAATAATATGGCTGTGACTCAGCTTCCTATACTGGTAACTCAAGTCTTTAAATCTAAGAAGCACGGCAACACCACAGCTTAGACTATTGCTGCTTCTTGCCTTTCACCAGATTTTGAGAGTCCATCAGTTTTCACGTGTGCACAGCTCTGTGGTTCTATCCACCTGTTAGATCTTCATAACTACCACTCGGTCAGAAGAGAGAGTGCTCCTCCCCTTTAGGAGACGGCACAGTTCTATTCCTATAGAGTTACACCCTTGCCTCCCTTTCTAGAGCATGGCAACTGTCGGGAACAAGCAAAAGAAATGGACTCTTAAGTACTACCGTTTCGTTTTTGAACTCCGTTTAATCATAGGAAGAAACTAAGTTCAAAATCTCAGGCCCTTGGGGAGCTGGGGACTTCCCAAAAGCTGAACAGCTTCTCCTGTAAGGAAACAGTTGTCTGAGTCTAGACATCTCAGGAAGAACTTGTAAGGAGACAGCTGTTTGAGTCCAGCTATCTCAAGGACAACTTCTCCATCTGGCTGGCACGGTCAAATTAAGTTCATGTTCCAAGGTCCAGGAAGCAACTTCTATCCTTATTGATGGAAACTCCCTTGCTGGACCCCTTATGTCAAAATATGATTGGACGATGCTACAGCCCACCATGCTGCCCCTCACTTTATGGTTTCGTTCTTTAAAAACACTGTAAAACGTCCCATCAAGGTTGAAGTTCGGCTCCCAAGTTGGTTCTGCAGCCTTGATCCATCAGTATTGGCTTGATTACAACAAATTGTCATCTGCATTGGCTTGGTGTTTGAGTGATTTTGGATTTAAGTGGGCCCCACAACATCATTTCTATAGCATTGTCCTCTCTGTTCTATTGTTTTTACCCCACTTTTTATCTCACTACCTTCCTGTAAATTTTCATTGAGTCCTGTTTAGGCATCATTCTTTTAAGAGCTGGAAACCCCTGACTCAGTGAACTATAAGGATCGAGGATAGTTAGAGGCTGATGCTGCAATGACTGAAGGAGGGTAAATGTGATCCACTGTTAGCAATAACCTGACCCAAGCCATGTATTTCTGGGGTATCTGCAATGAACGATCATGACGTGAGTGTCTAAAATAATTTTTTTCTTTTAGGAACTGAGGATAAGATCGAGTGGAAGACCCTTGTTTACCATGTTCACAGCCCGGCATTTATTTATCAGCATACAATAAACTAAGAAATATTTGTGGAATCATTTTTGGCTCATATTTCTAGAGGCTGAGGTCATAGTTCTAGAAGGCTAAGCTCAAGTCTCTGAAAGTGCTAGTGTACAATCTGGTCCAGGTCATTCTCTCAGCATCTAGAAGCTCCTGTTTTGTGAAAACATGGCTCTGGTATTCTCCTGGTAACCTATGAAAGCATGTATTGAAATCATGCTCCAGAAATGCAGGTCCCTCTGTGTTCAAACCAGCTCCCACTTTAATCACCACATTTTAATATGGTTCTGGATAATAGTATAAAATTTCTGATCTCAAATAACATCACATTCTAAATATAAGGGACCAGAAATATAATATACAAGCTGGGCATGCTGGCCTTTAATTCCAGCGCTTAGGAGGCAGAGGCAGAGGCAGAGGCAGGGAAATTACTGTGAGTCTGAGGCTAGCCTGGTCTACATAGAGACATCCAGGACAGCCAGGGCTATGTAGAGAGACCCTGGCAACCCCTCCCCAATAATTGTAACATACATTTAAAATATTTTTAATGGCTTATTTTCATACGATATATTTTGATCATATTCACCCCAGCACTTTTCTTATTCTAATTGAGGAAAAATATACATTTTGACGAGTTGAAATACATCCTCATATTCAGGGAACATTCTCATGATATTTCAAGCAAAACAAACAAACAAATAAACAAAACACAACCAGAAAACCCAAAGACAGATACGTGGGAAAATGTAAAACTAGTAAGGAAAAAGATGATATGTGTTAAGAGATTAATACTTCCTAACCCATTACACTAATGACCTCTGAACCCTCAGAGCTTAACCTGAATGATTTTTCTCTAGATGGGGCTGAGGCTGACCCAATAGGTTTGATTCGGACCCAGACTTTACATCCCTCCCCATGGAATGGCTCTCTCTGAAAAGCTCTAGGAGTGAAAACTCCATTGCTCAGTCCTCTGGAAGTACATCACAATCCCTTTCCCCCAGTTCCATCTGCGTGCAGATATGGGATACTCAGAGCAAACTTGGACTGCATCATGGGAAAGCAGTCTAGAAATCTGCAAATTCTTAGACAAAGATCAAACCCAGCAGGTGTTCCAAAGGGTAACAACCTACCCAGCTGTGCCTCTTGGAGGATAAGAACTTGGGTAAAGTTCTAAGCGACTGCAGGGAGAGGATCTTTCTGGCTTCTGCTTGTAATTCTGAAGGTGTCACAACATTTAGGTGGTGGCTTTCCAGGTGACCTGTTCCCCCCATTGCCTTAAGATACTGCTATGGATTGAATGTTTGTGTCCTCTGCTGCCAAATGGATACAGGGAAGCCCACACCCACAGTGGGGCCGCATTTGGAGATGGGGTCTTTTATTATTATTATTGTTAATTACACTTTATTCATTTTGTATCCCCCATAAGCCCCTCCCTCCTCCCCTCCCAATCCCACCCTTCCTCCCCTTTCTGCATGCATGCCCCTCCCCAAGTCCACTGATAGGGGAGGTCCTCCTCTCCTTCCTTCTGATCTTAGTCTATCAGATCTCATCAGGAGTGGCTGCATTGTCTTCTTCTGTGGCCTGGTAAGGCTGCTCCCCCCTCAGGGGGAGGTGATCAAAGAGCAGGCCAATCAGATTATATCAGAGGCAGTCCCTCTTCCCATTACTATGTAATCCACTTGGACACTGAACTGCCATGGGCTACATCTGTGCAGGGGTTCTAGGTTATCTCTATGAATAGTCCTTGGTTGGAGTATGAGTCTCTGGGAAGTTCCCTCTGTTCAGATTTTCTTGTTCTGTTGCTCTCCTTGTGGAGTTCCTTTCCTCTCCAGCTCTTGCTATTTCCCACTTCTTACCTAAAATTCCATTCGCTCTGCCCGACAGTTGGCCATCAGGCTCAGCATCTGCTTTGATAGTCTTCTTTAAGGACATAATTAAGGATAAATGGAGTTATGAAATGCTTCCTTTTGTGATGCTGTGACAGAACCCCACAAATGGGGTAATTTATAATGGACAGAGTGGGAATTACATTTCCAATGCAGGAATTTCCAGGGACATATTCAGATTAGAGCAGAGTGGAGACCGCATATCCAAGCGGAGTAGTGTCTAAGGGAAGACGCCAGAGAGTCTTGTCTTTCTTATTCTTGCTGTGAATATGTGCACAGACAAAAGGCCACTGTAATGTGACCAATATGACCGCATCTGGAATCAACTAAAACAGGCACTTCTTGGCAGTCCTTGGAGGAATTTTCTATTGCTTATTTAAAGCAGGAAGACAATGTGGGTGGTGCCTTCTGTGGAAGAAGGAAAACCATCTTCTGCCTGCTTCCCCCTACACACACACACTCTTGCTGACGAGTTCATCAACCTATGGCTGTGGTGGTTCTCTGCCTGGTACTAGAACAAAGGTCTTTGGGCTTCCAACTTAGATGGAAGACCAGCAGCTCTCCAGCCACTCTCCAGGCTGAGACGTGCAGCCTCATGGACGGAGGAACTAACAGATTCTTGGCTTCTCTAGTGTGAGCCAGCCACTGCTGAACCACCGGATCCCATCCTGTAAGCCATCCTAATACCCCCCCTTTTAATATCAGTTCTGTTCATTTAGAGAAACCAAACACTATGTGAGAACCAAGTGAGAAAGTGGCCCTCTGCCAGAGAGAAAGCCCCTATCAGAAATTACGTCTTCTGGCATTTGATCCTAGATATCAGACCTGTGAGAAAGTACATTTCTGCTGTTTAATGCACACAGCTTGTAATATTTATCATGGCGGCCAACGCAGACTAACAAGGATACATTCTCTATCTCCGAAGTTTGGTATAATTCTTGGTACTTAGCTCACAGGCTATATCCTGGTGACATCCTCTTTGTACCTTTGTCGTAGTAATTTCTGCCTAACTGGACAGTTGGAAGGACAGAATCTAAGAGACCACTTTTCTAGAGGTCCTTTGGGTTGTATTTCTCTTATAAGGCACTCAATTATCTTTGACTGAGCCTTAGAAATGACTTCATTCTTCTAATAAGTAGCTGGCTCCTCTAAAATGACCCACAAAAATGAAGGCTTTCCCAACCCTCCAGGAAATATAACCTTAGGGTAGCAAGGAAATGGAAAATCTGATTGAACCTATGAAACAACTCAGCTTTTTATTTGTGTAAGCTAATTTGTTTGAAGCTAGAATAATTGCCCAGCTATATAGTGAGTGTGGACTAATAAATAAAGGATTGTTATTTTCTCCTGGGCATTGTTTAGAGGTAGCAGACAATGAGGATTAGAGAATCTTTAAAATCCTGTTTTCTCAAAATTAGTTTTGAATTGCCATTATTGTGTCTGTATCCTGTCTTTACAAAGCTTTCTTTACAAATGCAAAGCATAACACAAAATATGAAAAATAAAAAATTAAAATCTAAACTAAGCAATTTAAGAAACCATACTTATAAAAAGCCCAAAGGGGAGAGAGAGCAAACGTAAGTTAGCGACAGTGATGGCAGCCCTCCTTTCTGAGTGCTCATTTTGATTCAGGCGCAGTTCCAAGCATCTATAATAAATGCCTATTTTATCATATAATCGATGAGTCCTGAAAACTGGTGGTAAGTAGTAATTTAAAATATTCTAAGAAGTTTGCAAAAGAAAATAACCTCTGCATGGTAAAGCAGGTGGTTGAACGTATCGTACCGACATTGAACTGAGTCAGGAGAAATATCAGTACAGAGAGTATACAAAGACTAACGTTTTATAGTGTCCTCCTTCTTTGGCTAATCCTGACTTTAAAAAGTGAATTTTTGGACACTGAACTGCCATGGGCTACATCTGTGCAAGGGTTCTAGGTTATCTCCATGCATGGTACTTGGTTGGAGTATGAGTCTCAGGAAAGACCTCTGTGTTCAAATTTTTTGGTTCTGTTGCTCTCCTTGTGGACCTCTTGTGCTCTCCAGATCTTACTACTTCTTTCCTAAGATTCCCTGCACTCTGCCTAACAGTTGGCCATAAGTCTTAGCGTCTGCTTTGATAGTTTGCAGGGCAGAGCCTTTCAGTGGCCCTCTGTGGCAGGTTCCTGACTTGTTTCCTGTTTTCTTCTTCTGATTCTCTTTGCCTTTCTGGATAGTGATTGAGCATTTTAGCCGGAGACCTCCCTCTAGATTAGGTTTTTAGATGTACATATTGTAGTAGGTTTATCCTATATTAAATGTTTATATGAGTGAGTATATACCTTGTGTGTCTTTCTGCTTCTGGGATAGCTCACTCAGGATGATCCTTTCCAGTTCCCACAATTTACCTGCAAATTTCATAATTTCCTTGTTTTTCATTGCTGAGTAATATTCCATTGTGTAAATGTACCACAATTTCTGTATTCTGGGTTCCATAGTAATGGGAACAGGGACCACTTCTGACATGAACTGATTGGCCTGCTCTTTGATCACCTCCCTCCGCTGAGGGGGGTGCAGCCTTACCAGGCCACAGAGGAAGACAATACAGCTTTCCTGATGAGACCTAACAGACTAGGATCAGAAGGAAGAAAAAGAAGACCTCCCCTACCAGTGCACTCCCCTACCAGTGCACTTGGGGAAGGGCATGCGTAGAGAAGGGGGAGGAAGGGAGGGATTGGGAGGGGAGGAGGGAGGAAACTAGAGGGGGGATACAAAATAAATAAAGTGTAATTAAAAATAAAATAAAGTGAATTTTTAGAAAGAATTCATGATTGTTGATCACCAGCACACCAAACCTCATTATTTAATTTCTCCTATGATGTTTGAATGATATTTAAAATCTTAATGCACCACATGCACCACATGATCTTAAAAGTGAATTAATTCTAATGGAAGCATTTTGAAAGCAGTAGCATTGCACGAAGTACTATAATGCAGCATTTGTTACACAAGTGTTGGGTGGAATTATAATCTTCAAGATATTTAGAAAACTTAAAAGTAGTGACCACCACACCTTCCACAGCGGAAACATTTTGATGTGATCTAATATCCATCCATTGGCATTGTTTTAGACAGTTAAGCTGATGTGAAACGAAACTTTAATGTGCGTTCCCATTTTACACAATTATGTGCACCTCTTGAAATTACCTCAGGAACAGACAACAGACGGAAGCTATTTCCTAGAGGAGTCTGGCACTGTCTTTTACAGAGGCTGCTCAGGGGGAATATTGTTTGGGATAAGAAAATAAAGAAAGGAAGGACAGAAGGGTGGATAAGCACAGAAAACAGAGCTCAAGTAAGCATTGCTCGATGACTCGGTGCTGTACACTAGAGAAAAACATATGATGTGGGTGTGTCCTTACGTAATGTTGGTTATGGTAGCACTGAAAACACCTCATGAGGGAGGATGGAATCTTCCAAACTCAGTGGCAACAACATGTCTGCTGCCAATGTATTCTAAAACCCCTCAATTTTTTTTTCTTATTTTTTCCTAAGTATATCTACGCATTATTTCAAAATGGTAGAATAAGGGACTCTATGTGGGGGCAAAATATAGACATTTCATTATAATTGTCCACTTAAAAAGTGTTAGTCTTGTCATGTCCCTCAAACTTGAGCTATTATAGTAATGATTATAAGTAAACAGAGAAGAGAATTGTGTCTTGTGAAGACTGAAATGTGAGGTATGCTGAGGTATGGAGAATGGTAATTTGAACAACATAAAGGAAATTTAAAAGGAAGTTTGAATATGGAGATAACACTTTCTAATCTTTTGTTCACTGAGTCATGGAGTAAGAAATATTTTGAGAGTTCTGAATCTTAATCACTAGAGCACCAAGGAGAATTGTAAGAAATAGCTAGAAAAAACAAAACAGATAAAAGTGGCCATACTTTTGGGGCACATGAGAGATTCAGAGGCATGACCAAGACCGGGATTTCCCTCCATGGGGACCGCATGATGTTATGATTCAGGCAGATGACTGAAAAGGACAGGGCAGCCTCTAATGATGGAATTGGGAAAACCTTTTGGTTTGAAAGGATTATGGACTTCCAAGATGTTGCCAAGAGTGACAGAGAAGTCTCATGTTTCTTCATCCAGTTCCCCCGGTTTGAACCTCTAACACAGCATCAAAACCAGGCGACAGAACTAGGGATGAAATTCATGGGGTAGAATGCTTGCCTTGCAAGCATAAGGCCCTGTGTTTGACCCCCAGCAGTAACACAGACACAAGCAGAACAAAGAACAGGAGTGACAGTGCATGCCTGTAATCCCAGCATTTAGGAAAGAGAGGGAGGAGGATTAGAAATTCATGGTCATCTCTGCCTACACAGCCAGCCTAAAGCTTAATATACATGAGACCCTGCTGCTAAGTAAAACAACAAACATAACCAGCAGTCTGGTCTTTGCCGAATGCAACTAATTGGACAGTGGATCAGCCCAGTTTTACATGTACACTGTTTTCCATTTTGATTGGTATTTGCAAGCTAGGTAGAGTCAACATAAACTCTCAGAGACTTAATGGGCAATGTCTATGATGCTTGCCCAGGTTCATGCCCATCTCTCATTCCTCTTTCCTTCACTTTCCCCCACACCTTCCCTACCTTAAAAAAAACAAAAAAAAAAAACAAAAAACAAAAAAAAAAAAAACAGTTTTGCCTTGAGAACCAATTTGCTTTGGTCTACAAAATCCATGCTAGGAAGATGAAGAAAAGCATAGCTGCCAGATTCCTTCTCATGAGACCTTTCCAAGTCTTACCAGAGTCTTCTAAACTTCTGGTCCCTCCCTAACCTACTCTTTTTTTTTTTCAACTCTGTTCTATTTTCCTCAATTCCAGCTTTTATCTCATTGTTTCCCTTGTTAATATTTTTTTCTTCAAATACTTACGTGTGTCTAGGCTCTCAGTATAGGCAATTCCACCTTCCTTTGCTCAAAGTGTATGCAAGTGTATGCATGTTCTGGTCAAACATCTATTGTTTGTTGTTTGGGGATACCTGTCATTTTTTTCTAGCTCCTGTTACCTCAAGCCTCTGGAATACTTCCCCTGTACTTCTCTACCAAAATACATGACGTGCTTTCAGATGAAGCTTCATCCAGAAAACCTCTTCAAACAGCTTGAAGCAGGTGCAAATCTCTCCCTTCCTTAGTCATTCCAGCCCCTACACCCTTCCTTGTGTTGGTCTACTGCACCTTGTGTGACATCAGGTGGACATGTTCTCGCTCCTGGATCTCACCTTTCTTTAAGACAGGACTCCATTGTTCTTCCAGTTTCTTTTTACTCATGACTGAAAACAAACCTGGTTTTGAGGGTCAAGCCAGACCTTTCCCTTTCCATCTGCTAGACAGTGCTTGTCTGCAGGGCAGGCAGCGGGCTTCTTCTGGTGGGTATGACTAGCTCCATTTCTTTCTAGGCAAGTGTATCTACATTATGGGCAGCCAAGGAAATGTGACCTGTACCCAGGCACAGGTTTAGTAACAAAATATGGATGGGTGAGATTGATTCCTCAAGAGTGGGTAGAGATGATTCTTCTGAAATGGAAAGGACATTTCATAAGTCTGGCTGATTTTCACACATTAAAGGTTCCTGGAGTTTTGCCCACTTCTAAAAACAATCCAGAATCAGCCTAGAGAATCTTTTCTAGAAAACACAATCATTCCCAGACAGGAGCAGCCACTAATTCTTGAGAACATGAATATTGAGGTCAGCTTGGAGAAGATAAACTCCCACCTTTTCTCCCAAACACCATTTATAAATGAGCAGAAATAGCTCAATCAACCACATCTACCTTCTCATTCTTTCCTATACCCTTGGATATTCCAGTTGTAGAGAACCCAGAGAGACTTATACTTCCTCTTCAGATACTTTGAAAGGCTGATGGAGACAATGATTGTTTCTTTCTAAAGGATAATTCAAGGAAAAACCTGGCTTATGATTTGCATATGGTGACCGAATTTGCATAACATGCATAAATCTTTCTTTCACCAGCCTGAATAATTGAGTGGAATCTATATGCATTTTTATCTCTTCAAAGGTAAGCGGGGTGTGTACCGAATCATTATTAAATGGGCTCTTGAGAGTATAGACATTTTTCCTGTGATTTTAACTAAGGGTAACTGTGTACCTGTCATACTCCAAGACTCAGGGCTTTGCTTATTTTATGACCGGAGTGTTGTGTCTCCAACTCAGCTGGCTGAAGTGCTCTGTAAAGATGACAATCATGTTCAGACTTAGAAGCCAAATTTTATGTTGGCATCCTCCAATGATCTGGAAAGGAGTTTAGAGGTTATGTTTGACATTGATAAAGTTGTTCCACAAGGCCAACCTGTTGTAATGTGGTCTTCAACAAACCTACGGGATTTGTATTGAAATAAGTGAGTTTTGAAAGAAATATTCACCACCCACAGACATTGGTCCTTCCATACTGTCACTAGTGATAATAGCAAGATAATGATATGGATAATAACTCCGTCAGACCAAGGGCTTATCCTGCACCAGACCTTCTAACAAGTCATGCCCACATGGACTCCTGGAAGTCCTTACACTAGCTCTGTGTTTGTCCCATTTTACAGGCAAGGAGCCCAGGTTTAAAGACTTGAAATTGCTTGCCCGAAATCACAAGATATCTCAGGATCTGTGTCAGGATTTAAATCCATGTTTCTCTGACCCAAAGCTTGCCATATCTGAATCACTGGCACTGCCTACCATACATTATCATCATCGCCAATCAAGAGACCTCACTACCAGTTTATTAAACCGTTTCATTACCTTTGAGGAAAGGTTTGCACTACCACCGGGAAGCTTTCTTGTACACCCACCACGAGTTAGACACCGCAAGACTCTTCACTTCCATCACACCTCATGCCCGCACTTGCCAGTAGACATTGGTAGGGTCATGTTTGAAGGTATGGAGAGTCATGGTCAGTGAGGACAACTTGCCTGCCTTGATCACTAATGTGATGCAAAACCCAGGTCTGAGCCTATTTTGTACCTTTAAAAATGGTTCACGGGCTTGTTAAAGCAAACCCTACTGTTTAAACTGAGCATTCTTTGCCTTAGCACTTATTGGCTTGGTGATTTTGAGTGAACCAATTCCAGTAATGTCTTGGGACTTGCTTTGGAGTTAGGAAACAGTTGGAGGAGATATGCCTGAGAATATGCTTTTCTTCTTGATGCCTATTTTTTTAATAACCCAGAGATTATTGTTACTTATAAGTGGTTTTATTATACTTTTTCCTCCATGACTGAAATGTCACAACATGTTTTGAAATGTGTGGGTTGGTGAGCACAGATATAAAATCTTTACAGCTCAGAATTTTCTTAGGTTAAAAAAAAATGTAACTTTTATTTTGAGATAAGACCAGAAATGGGAGGGAAGGACTATTTCTTGTTTTAGAGAGACAAAAGTATAGTGATGTGGTAAGAAAATTAGCAGTTGCCCTTTGGAGAACCTAGTAGAAATGGAGGGAGGGAGCACGTTAACATCCTGACATTTAATGCAGCATCAGAGCCAACACTTGGAAAATTATGGATGTTGAGACTTTTTGATTCACACAGGCAGATGCTGCTAATACATACGTTATAATAATGGGGCGTCAGCCATTTCAAACCGAATAAATCCCCTGAAATGCTAGTAGATAGGCCATGTGGTTGAGATAGCAATACCAGCATCTAAATTCTTCTGTCTCTCTGTCTCTTCCATCCCTCCTTCCATGTGTGTTATGAATATATATATTATGAATATGTATATGTTATGAACATGTATATGTATACATACACATATATGTGTGTGCATGAGGAGTGCAAAGGTCAATTCCAGGGGTCTTCCGCTTCCACCTCAGTTTTTTGAGACAGAGTCTCTCCCTGGAGCCAGGAGCCATTGTTTTGGCCAGACCAGCTGGACAGCAAACCCCAGGATCCACCTGTCTCCCCACACTCCCAGTGCCGGGGCTGCAGATGCTCCCCAGCATTCCAACATTTACATGGGTGCTGGGAATATAAGCTCAGGTTCCCAGGCTTACTCAGCAAACACCTTATCCACTAAGCCCCCCCCCCCCCCCAGTTATAATATCCAGCTCTATCAGAACTGATCTAAGCCATAGATCACAGGCATCAAAATTATCTGGAGCGGACAATGCACTTGTCTCACCTTTGAATCTCGAGAGTGAGAAACAAGAGCTGGGTTTTTGGGAGGTGGTTCTCCAGCTAATTGGCGTTTAAAACCCTACCCTTTGCAGTATCCACTCACATGCATCCATTCCTCTCTCCTAAATCCCACAGTAGGGAAGTCCTAATTGCATGTGAGAAAACAAGTTCATAAACAAGGATTACAGTTCATTTAATTTCATTTCATGACCTTCCGTTTCTCTAGCAACTCTAGATGCTCATCAGCTGCAGAGCTCCTCTGTGAAGGCACAGATAGGGATCTGAAAGCACACAGACAATTCACATGACATCATAAACCTGCAGCCATCTGTGGAGAATGGGTTCCAGGAAGATCATCTGCTCAAGTTCTTTACAGGAAACAGCTATGATGTGCGTATAACCTCTGCTCTTCCTCCTGTATCCTCTCAATCAGTTTGCAATTACTTTTACTAACTAAAGTGGTGTTAATGCTTTTTAAATAGCTGTACCTTATTGTTTAGAGAACAGTGACAAGAAAGAAGGCTTCATACATGCTCAGTGCTTATGTAGCTTTTCATTTTCAAGTGTGTTCTGTCTGAGGTTGGTCGAAGTCAAGGACATGGGGTCTACAAATATAGATGGATCATACTGTAACTCTTGCCAATAGTTTGACCTTAATTTATACCAAACCTTTTTGTAAGATTTGAGTAAGTAGTAATTTTGAAATGTTAAGTTCTGTTGTCCCTCTAAAATCATTTCTTTAGTGGAAAAAAATATTCTATTGTCAATGATAATCAACAAAAGTGTGAAGTTTAAGTATTCAGATGAGAGGAAAAGTGGTAAATGTGTGTGTGTGTGTGTGTGTGTGGTGTGCTTATGTAGAATGTGTATGTGTGTGTGGCGTGTGTGGTATGTGGTGTGTGTCTGTGTATGTGTTGTGTATATATGTGTGCTTGCAGTGTGTGTGTGCATGCTGTGGTGTGGTTTAAGTGTGAGGTGTGTGTCTTGCTTCAGTTACAATATTGCACTGGATATAACGGCAGAAACCCAGCCTGCATTCTTCCATCCAGTATAATTTCTATATAAAAGTACAGGAAATTGGTTAGGAGTAATTTGTAATTTCGGAGAGTCTTTTCCCTTGGCGATAAGAGATGTTGATCTGAGCACTTTTCTGTTGGGTGAATCAAAATGACAGGCATTGAGAGAATTACTGGGCTGCAAAGGAACACAAAGCCTTCCCCGGCCTGTCCCCAGGGTGTAGCTCTATTTTCTGTGAAAATAGGGTGGGCTGTGATTGGAAAGCCAAGCCATCATCCGCAGTTTGGTCTGCAGATAGTGTAAGAACTCATGAATGTTGGGATGCAGAGCTAAGCCTGGGCTGTCAGAGCCTGCCAGGACCACTGCACCCTGATTTATTGCTCAGTTAGCAGACTCTACCTGCTCCCAAATTAAACCCATGTGGCCTATTTGCCATGTGGGACTACTTAATCTTCAAGTTACTCCTTTTCCCTTCCTCTGCTAAAAAACTAACCCCAACCCAAACATCACCCCCAAAACTCCAGAAATAGATTTGTCAGCATGTCCCCAGTGCTGTAATTCCGCAGCTAAAAAGATGTTTAGAGTAGACATGCCAGTCTCTAATTATCATGTTGTTCCTCAAACATATTTTTCTTTCTAAGAATAACTGAAAAGGGACATTCATGGCCTTTGACTAGGAAGGTATGAAATCTTGTGGATTTCTGTCGTGATTTGTTTCTCGGCATGATGGCGCTTCAGTTGGTCATTCTTCCGGAAAGCATGGCTTCAAGTGGATAAATGGGCAGTGCAGCCTATTAGAATGTCTCCTGCCCCATACACATAACCCAACTTCACCCTGGCTGATCCCCCAAGCCTTTCACTTGTACAAATGTGTATTATTTTGGTTTCTTCTTATTCCCCATTATTCTAGCTCCTCAACTTTTAGCCTAGCCGCACTTTCCAGCCAGTGGCTCTTGGCATTGTTTTCTCACTGTGTAGTTGTCTCCGGGAAATGATGAAGTCACAATGACATTCATAATGGTAGGCACCATAACAGTATTGTTTTGTACCGGGCGCCCTAGGCCCTAGGCCCTAGGCCCTCTTCTAAACCTAATTGCGCTCATGCCTCACACCTACCTAAGGAATGATTCGGATCCATTTATTTACTCTCAAGCAAACACTCTCGAGAGTGAGCGAGTGATGCGAGGAGGTGGTCCTCTTGGACTCTCCAACCCTGACGCTACTTCCGACACTGTGCTGCTCTTCCCCGTTTTTTATTTTATGTATATGAGTTCTGGCTTGTATGTATATGCATTGCCCATAGAGACCAGAAGAGGGCGTGCTGGGAACCAACCCCAGGTGCTTTTCAAGAGCACCAGTGCACTTAAACACTGAGCCATCTATCTAACTCCA